>NC_138968.1:154925500-155550500 GCF_055761805.1 Camellia sinensis | reverse complement strand
TTGTAGAGATTTATCATTTACTTCATGGCAATCTAAATTCAAGAATCGTTTGGCTCACCATTCGAGATCAAGCTATTTCAGCAAAGGATCAAATTTCTTCAATCTTGCATTATCCATTCAATATTACATGACGGAGGATGTGACATAATAGCAAATAAGAGATGATATTAATAGGTTAAATTATTTTACTTAATTTGTCAAGGTTTAATTGTATCAAATTCTCTAATATATGAGTATTTTAGATAGAAAACATCAATATTTGCCAACTGCATTTTTATTTTTATTTTTATTTTTAGGCTTGTGTTAATATGTTTTGTCAAAAATAGCCTTGCTTTTTTCCAATAAATATAGATGAAAAAGGGTCAAATGGACCTTCTTTCCACAAATTTCATACATTGGAGACTAAAGTGAACAAAATTGACGCAAAACATTTACTTTGTGAATAAACCATGTATTTTAGCCATTATTTGGGTTTAATCTACAAAAGTTAAAAGATAAAAAAAGATATGCAATGTTTCAACTTCTGTCAATGTCTTACATGTCAATTAAAAAGAAAATTGCAGCTAAAATAAAATAAAATAAAATAAAATAACGTAATAACGAATTTGTCACAAAATAAAATATAAAATATAAAATAAAAACTCCAAGGATGATGACCTTCATGCATTGTTTATTTATTAACCAAACGCAGCAGTGGCAGTAACGTAATAACCAACAGAGAACCCTGCATGAACAAAGCACAAAATGCCTCCGAGGGACAAATAGTGATGATGTGTGAACCCACATGTAGTTCTTGACTTGTGGTTTGACTTTGTCCCAATAACCATCAAGGCCAATGCAACAGCCAATGCTACCCTGATGAATGACAATCAACACCAAAATCATAAATTCAATCATGGTTATCACAAACTAAAACATTTGCATACCGAATAAGTATTGAGAGACAGAAAACACAAAATCAATTATTTTTTATAATTGATTATGTAATCGATTCTGTATCCGTAAACTTGTCATTGACATACCAGGTAAGAAAGAGGCAAGCCAATGAGCATTGCTTGCTAGGGGATGCTTTTTGGAACTCCTCTCGTGTACAAATGCTGCAACCACCAATCCAATTGGCAAGAACATGGGCCAGGCTCAAAAGGGTGATTGCTGCTACCCCTAATTTGAAGGCTTCATGGCTTGGGTCTTTGCACTCAAATAACCATAGTCTCACATGTTTAGTCTGTTTCAATACAAACACATATTTTTAGTCGTTTGGTGTCACAAAAAAAACTTTCTATGTGATTAACAAAAAAAAATTATTTATTTAAGCAAAAAAAATTCAAAATAAAATCTTATCAATGCCATCACGTTTTACCACAGCTACCACAACCTACACTACCAAATTTTCAAAATAAAATCTTGGCTCATAAAATCATTGGCTATTTAAACAATAGTATGTGTGTAAAATACCCGGTTTTGAGCAGCTTCGGCTTTGATTCCAAGTACGCCTGCTGCAATATCCATCATAACAATCAAGAGACATACAAAAATGCCAACCATTCTAGCCATTTTTTTTTTTGGGAATATGGCTATCTTCAAGGTAGTTGCCAAGAAGGAAAAGAATTGAGTTTGGAATACTCTCTCTCGGTGCTAAGGTCTAGATGGGAAGGGGAATGTGAACAAAGTTGGGGACACACACACATATATATAGAGTGCATGAATAAAGTGCATGTACAACTGTATTAATTATAAAATAAAAGACATGCAAGTGAGATTAGCTGATGATAATTCTTGGAAAAGCTTCTTTTGTCCATTAACACTAGCAAACTTTATTTTGCTTTTGCCTTTAGTGCCTTCTTTATCTTCTTTTTCTTCTTGTGTTTGTATTCCATTGATGGGGTAACAAGGAAAGTGGGTACTTTCTTCAATTGTGTAATGTATAAACCAGCTAAGGGCTTTCCTGCTGAGTAAAAACTTATGCATCTACCAAAGATGAATCACCAGATAGTACCTTCTTTTGCATTCAACTCAATGTCATCAATAAATTTCTCTTTTTGCCAATAAAAAAAACATTAAATACAAAATTGAATAGTGAAGGGACTTTTTATCTTTTGCCTCTTACTAATAAGGATTTGCAATATTAGTGATTATTCGGTAGTCTGGAAATATGATTATGTGGTGCCTCATGTAGTATGGTTGGTTGAAAACGCGGAGTACACGAAGGGACATAATGAAAAGGTAATTAGCGAGAACATATAGTCACGTAATACTCCAGAACTATTGTATAATTTTCCTTCTATGAGTACATTTTTCATTGTAGATGTGAGGGGAAAAAAAAAATCTCGATTTGAAAATCATTTTATTCGATTAATGTTAAAAAAATTTATATAGAATTTACTTATAGATTAATATTACCATCATGCTTGTAAATCATGATCACAATAATAAATGTTGTGCTTTTAGAAGAAAATATCATAACAAATCATGTTGTTTTGTATAATAATTTTATATGATTAATTATTTGTATATTTCTACTCTTACTATAATACACCCAAGTAAAGACTGTAAAACTCTAGTCCAAATCCCAATGAAATCCTCGGACTTTATGATTTCATTTCAAACAATAAATTTCTCATTACATCAATAACATGCACTGTAATATTGTACATTATATATAGAAAATGTTGTACAAATTATTGTAATAAAATATTTATTGCATTTAAATAAAATCACCCAAATAACCCTACTTCAATAGATTCTTTGCTTCTTACACGGGAAGGAGTCACCTGATCCCAATGGGTAGCACTTCAAAAAGGAGAATATTTTTTTTTTCTTAGAAAAAGTAACCATTTGTTTTCCAATAGGTGTTCTCTCTCTCTCTCTCTATATATATATATACTCACATGCACAAAAGGAAAATGTATTTCCAAGTTCTACAACAAATACAACAGCGACAGAAGGGATACAATTTTTTTTGGCAGAGTAAAGTGTGATTCAAATTCATCTACTCACACCGCATAAATAGTAAGACCATGCCACTAAAATAGTGTTCGGTAAGATAATGCTTAGTTCATTAGAATGAAATGAAATGATTTTTTCATCAACAATTTTATTTCCATATTTGATTAATTTAAGAAAATAATAAAAAAAAGTACAAAATATTAGATTTGAAATATAGATTTAAAGCTATAGCCCTTTGCTCAAATTCAAATTGAAAATTCCAACTAGTAATAATGATCTGAAATGTATCTTGTAATTTCGTCTGCCATAAATACTAAAACACTCGTTTAATAGAAGAGCAATGTTACATTCATTGAATTTTCATTCACTTAAATTTCTATATTTCAATCGTCTGACCGGTCATCTGGAAACAAAAATATCAAACCAGTCATCTGAAAACAAAAATGACAACCACAGTTGACAATAATAACAACCGCAATTAACAAAGATTACACCAGCCGTCCGGCTTACAAAATTTACACAATTCAAACAGTTCAAATTAGATGTATCAATCAGTTTTCTTAACACATTATGTTTGGTTTAATTTTAAAAAACTTGCTACAAATTGTTTTCTAAAAGATTAAAAATTAATTTGGTAAAAGAATTAAAAAAATTAAAAATGCTTATTATTTTTATATAATTTTATATTTTAAGACGTCAAAAATATTATCAAATTAGTTTTTATTTTTTTATTTATTTTTTATTTTTTATTTTTTCGGAGAAACAAACCAAACAAACCTGTTACATCCACGCACTTAATGCTTTAAGCAAATCATTGATTTTGTATTCAAACCTCACTATCATCTGTTCAACAAAAAAGCCTCACTATCATGTACATATAACATTTGCTGTGTGAATCTCAACTTAAAATGTGAAAAACCCAGTAAGATTCATCCAGCAAATCGTTTTCAAAATTTAAAATTTAAAATATATATATATATATATATATGCAAGAAGATTTCAGCCTGTCCACCTGTGCATTCTTCAGTCTCAAAAACAATGTAGATTCTATTTTATACACCAAGACCCAAAAACTATCAGAAAAACAAAAGAATGAAATCCCCACATAACAAAGGGTGCACCATATTCTTAAGACACAACTTTAGGCTAGTCTCTTACAAAGGCAGGCCCGAGAAACTAAACTAGAACTAAACACACCTAAACTCTCCCTACCTAAAATCAAACCAACTATGCTGTGCTTCTGTACGAAATAACAAGTTACACTAAAATGTCTTCTAGATCAGTTAACCGCAATACAGTGGCCTTTGTAGTTAATGCGTCAACCCAAAAACTTCACATAGATCCCACAATCTATGACTACGTGGCTAACGGACAAGAAGCCTCTCCCAAAATCTTATAATCATAACGCGATAGAAGTGCTCTCATTCCCAATAGCCAAACAAGTGACAATGAGAACAACGAAATCTGGCAAGTGGCCTCGAAATATTTTTTTTTCTTTTTACCTTTTCCCTTTAAATTAGGGGGAAAGAAAAAAAAACACTGCACTACTACCAATAATGAATTGCAATTACAAAACATGAAGAACCACAAAAGCTGTACACATGAATGCAGAAAAAAGCAGCGCTACGAATGTTGCTTCCGGAATGATTACCGACCCCCACATAGAAGGAGGCAGCAGCAACTAAAATTGAGGAACCATTCAAAATTGAACGGGATTGATAAGTACCCTTGCTTCTTGCTTCCACAATGCCAGTTACTGATCACCGATCCCACATGGCTTGAAAAATGGCAGGTCTATGCTTCAACCAATGCACCGCGTCCCTGTCCAGCGGAGAGTTATGCAAAACAGCATCTAGCATTGGACTGCCAAAAAATTTTGGTGAAATCTTGAATGACCATATCTGGTCCTCAGGCCATGGTTTCTGTGGCTGCTTTTCCTGGTAAAACAACAGAAACTCAAGAATATGAGCTGAATGATCAAAATATACATGGAGTTACGCAACCCCAACAACAACTACAAAATGACAGTTGTTCTATTTGGTTTTGTTTTTGTTATTTATTATTTTTATTCTTTGAAAGATACTAAAATCTAATTTGATGAAAATCAACACCAAAAAGATATTTTTCAACTCTCAAAAACTAACTTTGCTCCAAAAAGAAAACAATATGACAATAATTACCGTTTTTGAAAATTTTATTAGTTTTTAGTGTTTTACTTCATCTTTCAGCCCACAATATGAAATGAACCCTAAACCCTAAATGCTCTACAACTAAAGAAACTCACAAGTTTATCTGCCCAAAAAGAAAGCTTGCCTAGTGAAGAATCGCATTTTGTTAAGAGTGGGAGAAGCATCGATTGAGTCAACTTGTAAGCCGGATACATACATATATATATATAGCAAATAATTATGAAGCAAACAAAAATTAAAACTCACCATCCTTGACAACATGAATTTCACAGTCCTTGGGCCATAAACCCGGTGTCGAGATGGCTTCTGGACCTTGGCATAAAAGGAACCAATGTCAGGTAATGACAGGCAACCCCTACTCGATTTGGCTAAGCTACAATCTGGCTCGGCATTAGTAGCATTATGCCAATAAATCAGCTGCCCTAAACAATAATTTACACCGTACTTCTTCTGATACTCTTGGAAACCTGACCCCATCTTATCAGTGTACTTGGGGCCGAGGTCAAGAGGACTAATGTAAACATGTGGGGAAGTTACGGCCTTGTATTCCTGCAGGCACAAATAAAATCAGATGTAGGCCAAGTAGGGCAACACCACTAACAACTAAAAATTCCTCAAAAAGTTTGAAAAATGAAATAAAGATGATTACAAGACCCACCTGCACTCTAAAGAAGCACTTTGTATGAGCATAAATGTGAATCAAATCAGCAGCAGCATCATGCCTACACTTATATGTACATGGAAGATTTCGAACCTCATCCCTCAACCTAAAACAAGAATGAACAAGCTCCATGAGATTTGCATGTTCTACCAAAATAAACATGCTAAAATGAAGAAAGAGCACATGACTCACCATATTAAAGATTTCCGAAGCTCCTTCTGGATATCATCAGAACTAGATGGATCATGAGCACGAATCTTGGACTTGAGGTCATTTAGCAGGTCATCATCCGTATGAGGAGCCATGCACTGAATAAGTTCATCTACAAGTGATTCCTCCCCTTTCCAGAGAAAGGAAACTGCCGCTTCAGGACTCAACCTCTCCAGTGGTGGTGGAGCTTTCTTCGGGTCGCCAAAAACACATCTCATGACATATCTGACCTGTAAAAGGCATTGGAAATGTTAAAAAATATAAAAAGTTCTGACCATTTTTCATTTCTTATAATGAAAACCTTCAATTCAAGCGCCAAGACCTCATTCAGCATAAAATATCGTGGACAGGAAATTAACTCAGGATCACTGATCCCAACTTATAACAAACAGAAGACAATGTATCTGGACTCGGGAAAGGTCCCCACTCCTCAGCCTGTGTTTGGATCATGGATTTGTAGAGGGATAGAAAGGACAAGGGAAGGGAAAAGTGAATGAAATATAAGGGTTTTTTTTTTTTTTTTCCTCTCACTTTTCCCCTCCCTTGTCTTTTCCATCTACAAATACATATACCAATCCAAGATCCAAACACAGCATTAGATTTAAATTATAGAACTTGTTTTCACAGGAGCCATCTTTGATCATTCATGTATATATCCACCAACAAGCTTAGGTAGTCAAAGTTAGGGTCCGAAATTTAACAACATAGATGCTCCCTTCTTATGAAAGAGAGATGTAAATTAAAAAAAAAAAAAAAAAAGAGAGACAGCCACCTTGTCAAGAGTAAGAGCCAAATTCTGAAGCCTTTGGTTGTAGACTCCCTCAGCCTGTCTCATGCAAAAAGAAAAAGGATGAATATCAAAGATTGTAATTGAGAGGATACCCTCACATGTACAATACTTGAGTCTAAGCTCAGGAACGGGGGGTTGCTGTCAGTAAAACATTCACCTGGACCTCAGCATCACTTTTCTCAACTTCAATGGAGATATCTGCAAAGTATTTCCTCTTCTCTTCCAAATTATGCTTCAGAATCTCCTCAGGAAGCTTAGTTCGTTCAAAATTGATAAACCTCACCTTCACACAAGATGAATGTGTCAGACAAACAGAATCTTTAAAAGGTTAAACCCACAAACCCAAGCTATGTATAGCATAGATATATACCAGTCGAGCTGAGTAAGCAATCAGCCAATCAGGTAATCCCCCAAGTAAACAACTTCCCAAACCAGCCCTACCCAAGTCAATATAATCTTCTTCAGATACAAAATTTAATTCACAAGCCTCTAGTAACAAGTGGTGTCGATCCAGTATCCCATGCCCCTCCTTCAGCACCTAGTGCACATCAGAATTCAGTTAGAAGAAAATAAATCTGATTTAAATTCAATAGAAAAGGAAAAACCTATATGGCCTTTGGATGCAGTGACCTCAACAAGAAAATATTAATTTAATATAGCTGGTACAGCCAGAATGCTAATCCAGTAAACCTTTAGTACAAGTCAGGTGAAACCCAAGCTCCCTAGGACTGACTAATACTTTCTCCGTCTTCATTTTTTTGGGGTCCAGCTGACAAGACATGATGCGATCCTCACACTGGAATTACAATTAAGAGAAGTTTTGAATAGAGATGGTTATCCAGGGGGGTTTAAACCTAGCCTGGACCAAATTTTGAAGTTTTTTTGCTAATTTAGTTTTTTAAGGTGCATATTTTTTGTAGAGCCATTTGAGACTTCGGTTCAGGTCTCTGACTGGTGCATGGGTTGCATCCCCCTGATGCACTTCTAATACAATTTTAACTCGACATGAAAAAATAACATTAAGAAAAGTTTATTCAAGCGTGTACCTTCTGAAAGGCTCCTTCACCTGTCAGATTCAAGTAACTCCCACGGCAAACCTGGCTCCCACATAAACAAACTGATGCTTCGTATTCTTCTTTACTCTGGCATAATGAGCATACATAAATTGCCATAATAATAATAATAAAAATAATTACAGAAATTATATTCAAAAACTCGACAAGCTAAAGACACACACCTCTGTCACAGAATTATAATCAAACGTGATCTCTTCACCGTATTCAATTGGACGTACAGAATAGATTCCAATCTGGTACTGCCCATCAACAGCAGTAACTCTGCTTTAACAAAGAGGAGAATTGAGCATGCATCATATCTGATAACTACAATTACTCGATCATGTAGGGGGGGAAATCATCAAATGACAGAAGGTGAACTTGAAAAACAAATTTGATCTCTGGTGCCCATGCATTTTCACTCATAAAGGAGATAAATAAAATTATTTATTGCTAGAACGGAAACTTACTTTGCCTCACAATTAGGGCGACATGAGTGACAAATCCGACTTGCATAGTTTGCTTTGTGCATTGCATCAACAACTACTAAATCATACCCATCAGCATCACCCTGCCAAATACGAACACATGATCAGAATCATCAAAGGAATATGTTCAAATAACCAAGAAGAAACAAAAGGCTGTAATAAGCTCAAAGCACAAAATTTATTCTAGTAAATTGTAAACCACACCTTTGGCCTCTCAAGATAAATATTATAGAACTCTGGCGCAGGATCTTTACTATTCTTTTGCAAAGAACGAATACCATCTTGCTTCTCAAACCATTTCCAAGCAGGATAAACCTAAATTTATCAGAAGGAAGAAGACCTCAACAAAAGTTTCAGCAACATACAAATTTAAGGAACTCATAAAGCAAGCAGCCCAGTTTCAAGATATGTGAATGCATTTCAATCCAGATCCCTTTCATAATAAAAATAGCTCTATCATGGTATGAAGTAGGTTTGCACAGTACAAATATCTTCTATGACTTAATAAGGTCAATTATATGCTGTGAGACTAGTTCCATATGGAGGCATCAAATTCCCAAACTATGTGCATAATAGAATCCAAGTGCTCAACATGTTACCAAAAATACAATCACTTGAAGTAGCAAGTATCATTCCAAACAGCAAGAAATCAGTCATATAAACAGAAACTATGCAGGAAAAACTGACAAGCTAAACATGCAGTCAGCCGGTCATGACGAAACAGAATCCACATTTATTAGGACTGGATAAGTTGTTTGGAGATATAACAATGGCATTAGAGACAATTACCAACAGCAGCCTACATTCTCATTACTCAAAAAAATCAGAAGTCTGACATCAATATGTTACATCCAGTGAAAACTCACTCAGACTAAACACTAATGAACAAAATATGCATCCATACCTCGCCCAAAAACTCCACAACAAAATCATCTTCGCCAAACCCACCTTCTTTGTTGCAAACAACACCAAGCCCCTGATCAACACATCCCAATGGACAAATACAAAAATAGAATCAGCACTTAATAGAAGAAAAAAGATCGCCAAAGTTAACTATCACAAAAACAGATGGAAATCAAGACTGATTTTCAATTCACTCATTCATAACTGTAGTGCATACCTTTCTATAAGCAACATAATTGTCCTCAGGACGACTATCAATGGCCTTCAGAATACATTCAGAAAGTCGTATAGTTCGGAAATCATGATCTTCCTCTGCAGTTTTTAGGATCTCCACAATAACTGGCCGCAATGGATACATCATAGGAGTGTTTCCAGTGCCCGTGAAGTGCAGCACCTGCTTATTCAGAGTGCGAAGGAGAACATCTTCAACAAACAAATGCTTATCAAGAATCGTCCAATCCGATCCCTCCAGCATAGAATCGAGTAGAAGATTATGAGTGTAAGGATCTATGCCATAAACTTCTTGTTCTATCACCTCAACTCCAAGCTGTTTTCTAGGTTTATAATCCTTAACTTCAGGAATCTCCATATCTGACTCCTCAGTGCCATTTCTCTGAGCACAGAGCTTCTCAGCATAATCATCAGGTAAGGAAACCTGCATCTTCCTTTTCACTTCCTCCTCATCGGCTACAGTAACATATTGATCAATTACTTCATATTTCCTAGTAACAGGAGGAACAAGGCTTGCTTTGGTCATTCGAGCACCCCATTCACGTTCATCAGTCAGAGGATCAAACCCATCATCTGCAATTAAGTATCCATCTCCTCTTGACCCCCCTAATCCACTTTCTGATTGGAAATCAGAGTCACTTATTGAGTCCGAGGCAGTACTGTCACTATCAGTCTTGGTTTCTTCAGAAGACCTGTCAAGTTCATCGGACGTCTCACTTCCGGAGTCCATGGATTTTTTATTCAACCTGGATAAGCGCTTTCTGATTTCTCGATCAGATGCATATTCTCCATAATCAGAACCACCATTATTCGAGAAGGTACCATTACTCCTAATTTTTTTCCTTTCACTCACTTTGTTGAGCTTCTTCTTATACTTTGAGGTAGTGTGGCCAAACCCAGCAGGTGAATCATCTTTCCAATTCTTCATAATCTCATCTCTTTCATGATAAGGCTTAGAACTATCTTCCAAACGTGTGGCAAGTTGGATAAATAATGTAACAATGTGATTCATGTCTCCAGAATCACCATGGTTTTTTGCTCTGCATTCACATAAATATTTGGCAGAGGGTGGGATATTAAGAAAGCAACATATTTTCTAAGGGTGGGATATTAAGAATTAAGGGCCAAAAATGTTTAACAGAGGATAAGAAAAAGATGAGCAATATCAAGTACGACAGTGTAAGTTGTAACAAAAATGCCATGGTAACTCCATTGTCACAACTCCAACAAAAATGCTATGGTGACTCCTATGTGGTAGCATCCGTATTCCAAAATTTTGCACAAAAACAACAGGATACCCCTCAGTATAGTAGTCCGAAATCCTTAAGTTTCATGAAATTAAATTAAGTACATGGCTGCGGTTGCATGTCCAGATATCACATAATATAAGGACACAGGAATGGCTGCAATGACACCCTAACTTCTTTCTCTCTTTAACTTTATGTTTCTTTGCCCAAATTAGTTATTTATTCACGGTTATACACCCATGCAATAAAACAACAAATGCGGAAGGTATGTTGTGAAACTTAAGTGGACAAATCCTTGTTTCTTCACTCCTTTTCCAGCAATTATTGTTGGTAAAGCATATGACAGTAAACAGGCTAGCAGTATCCCCTAACAAACTATATTTTAACTGGAAACTTCCACATGGAGCCTTTCTCAGCGGTCATGACAATTAAGTCACAACCTCAAGAGGATATTTATTCCATTAAAAATGGAAGTTCTGTGGTTTCCATATCTAAAGTAATGGCAGTCATTTCTAATGTTATTAACCAATTTTTACCACATATAACCACTAAAGACAAAAACTAAGGCTATGTTTGGTTTGCCTTTGGAATCATGATTCCAAAGGCAAAATTTTCAAATCACTTTTCAAAATTCAAAACCGTTTACACAACTCAAAATTACTCAACTCAATTCAAAAATTAATGTCAAAACTCATAACCAAATACAACTAAAAACTCAATTCAAAACTTTTTTCAAAACTCAAAACCAAACTCTTTTCAAAACTCTATTTTAAAAGAAAAAAATTCAAAAAAAATATTTTTTTATTTTGTTTTTAAAAATTATTTTTAGAATCATGATTTGAGTGTGGAGTTATGTTTTGAGTTATGCGTTTTGAATTGAGTTTTGAAAAGAAAAATTTTGTTTGGTTATGAATTTTGAAAAGAGTTTTGAGTCGTATTTTGAAATTTTTTGGATTTGTTTTTTTTTTAATATTTTAAAATTTTCTTAATTTTATTTTTTTGGGGTAAATATTTTATATTTTAAATATTTATTTATTTATTTTAATGTGCACTATATTTCATACATTTACGTGCTGTATTTTTTTAATATTAAAAAATTCTAAAAAAAATATTTTATTTTAAATATATAATTTTTATTTTTTTATTTTAAATATTTTATTTTATTTTATAAATATTTTTTTAAATATTTTAATTTTTTTGTTGTGTGTTGGTTATGATTTGAGTATAGAGTTTTGAAAGTAGTGTGGAGTTTCGAGAGCTTTGTTTGGTTATGAGTTTTGAAAATAATTTTTAAATTAAGTTTTGAATTATGTATTTGAGTTATGTATTTTGTTACAATTTGAGTATGAAGTTGTGTTTTGAGTTTAAAATATTAAAATTAAAAATTAAAATATTTACAAAATAAAATAAAATGTTTAAAATAAAAAATAAATAAATAAAAATTATATATTTAAAATAAAAAATAAAATTTTCTTAAACATTTTTTAATATTTTAAAAAAATAAATCCAAAAAATTTAAAATACAACTCAAAATTAAAAAACTCAAAATTCAAAATTCAAAAACTCTTTTCAAAACTCTTTTCAAATCTCATAACGAAACAAATTTTCTCTTTTCAAAACTCAACTCACAATTCCACACTCAAATCACAACTTAAAAAAGAGAATCGCAATTCCAAAACTAAGCCAAACGCAACCTAAAACTTACTTGATCGCATCCCTGCACATTTGACTGATATCCTCATTCACAGAGCTCAAACCACGGCGAGCATAGT
The DNA here is from genome assembly GCF_055761805.1 of Camellia sinensis. Taxonomy (NCBI): domain Eukaryota; kingdom Viridiplantae; phylum Streptophyta; class Magnoliopsida; order Ericales; family Theaceae; genus Camellia; species Camellia sinensis. The sequence goes on along the minus strand of NC_138968.1, from coordinate 155,538,008 downwards.
AACCCTTCTTCATTCTATCCTCAATTTCAGCAACCTGACCAATGAGAAATATTGAGCTTCCAAAAACATATAGAAAAAGACTTCTCATAAAGCAAAGCAAAGCAAAGCAAAGCAAAAAACAAGTATGGTAGTACCTTGGGCACAAAAAAGTCAAAGGTATTCTCCTTCATTATGTCTTTCAGACCCGTAGCAACAAATTCCTTCATCCTCTTATAGCTATTTTCAGATTTTTTGATGGCCCAACGCCTCAAATGGGCATCCCTAGATAGGATAGAAGATGACCTTCTAGCATCAAATAGTTTTGAGCGTTTGTACAAGCTTTTGTGGAATAACTGATTTGCTGAGTCCCTTCTATCCAAACTTTCAAAATAATCTCTTAGTCCACTGGAATCATCCATGTGACTATCCAGCCCACTATGACCTTTGAACACTGATGAAGTTCTATCATTTATGTGTTTAAGACTCCTTAATTTTGAATGTGAACCTCTGCTCTTGACCCAGTTAATATTTGGAAATATATCTGCCAAATCACCAAACTGGTTGCAGCCTCTAATATCTATACAAGATAAAGAAGGAAACGACTGAATAATTTCTTTAAGCATGCTTGAAGAGATGTTGGTGCAACCAAGCAGTACCAATGAAGTTATTTTCTCTTTCTTATAACCACCATTCTGCAAGAAAACAGAAACATTAGACTTGGACGGAGGACAAATTTCCCATTCTCCCCCCCCCCCCCCCCCCCCCCCCAAAAAAAAAAGGCAAGAAAACACAAAATAAATTTATATGAAAAAAAAAAAAAAAACCAAAAAAAAAACACATAAAATAAGTCAAGGAAAATCTACCATGAATTTCCAGATCATGGAGTCGGTGCAATTAGGGCCAACAGATGATAAGTCAACCTGTCTGGAGATTTCCTTGTGAAACTTGAACACTGCTCTCCAGTGCTTACAAGTCAAAGCAGTAAATACAAGGGATTTTACGTCAGTTCGAAGGAAATGAAAGACTCGTGCCAGTAAATGACCATCCAGAAGACCCCAGCTTCCAGACTCAATCTGAGAACCTGCATTGTCTTCTTTGTGAAAAATAGCATTGCTGCACAAATCATCGAATGTCCATTCCTCCTGAACTCCTGGTACTTCTTCCATTTCGTAACCTTCTTCGCTTCCATCAACCAGTAACCTGCCTCTCTTGCCTTCCAATTTTCACCCAAACAAGAAAAAGACTGAGATGAGTATCATGTGCATGTTACAAAAGAAAACATGACATCCAATTGTGAAAAGGGATTAGAGAAAAAGAGAAATCCTCATAACAGCTGGTTTGTCAAGATGCACAATATGGATTGCAGGACCCACAAACAATGTAAGGTCATCAAACTAGTGAAGAAATTAAAAAAATATTAATTGAACAGTTAAAAATAATTTCTCACATACAAAATAACAGAAGACAGTTAGAGCAAGATGGACTAGAAACATGGTGGAACAAAAAATACCTATGAAAAAATTGGTAAATCCAATAATGCTACCAAACAAAGTTAATCATATGACGAGAAATATTTGAAAAGAGGAATAATAAAAGAACGTATTTGTAAGAACTTTTAGATAGCACCGAAAGTAGAGGACAAAATAATTTAAACATCCGCAAGGAAGACCAAGAACTGCACATGTGCGAGAGCAATGAAAGGCACAAAGGCTGGTCCATAAAAGAAACAACACTAGCATCTAACTTGCAAAACCTCTAATTTGACCACATAGATGGCCTAGCTAGAGAAAAAAGATTAAACAGAAAACAGGGGACACAGTCTGCTAGTGATTCATATGCATTGGACTTAGCTCTATATTCCTGAACCAACAATCCCACCACACTCCCCAGACTATACATGAACATGACAAGAATTATCTTTCCAAAAGAAAATGAAAAGAGAATATACTTATGGACATGGATAAACTGCATGAAAAGCAGCATTGAATTAGATATACTCAGCGGGAGATTTAAGGTATGACCTCCAAAAGAACATCATAATAGAAGACAGGAAGGAAGAAGAATTTCTCATCAATTATATCCTGAAATTCCTTTAACAAAAGACGGACGGACTCTCACAAAACTCTGGAGCAGTTTCCAATACCTGAAATCAGAGCTTGATTATGCATGTATTTTTCCATTTCCTTCTTTGGTTGTTTTGCATTGATCCATGGATCCAAGACCTCATTTATAGCTGCAGCAAACTCCCTGCTCTTATATGATTTCATGACCAGTTCATGAAGCTTCCCCCGGGTAAAACCAATAAACTGTGGATGCAAGCTGTGAAACAAACTGGAAACAGTGCCATTTCCACCAAGCGCAACACCTGTTGATTCTGTAAGAGAAACTCCAGAAGTATCATTAGATGTTCGAATAATCTCTTGTTGGGTCTTGACAGATGCTTCAGCAGCCTCTGCAGCAGATGTAATTGGAACCCAAACTTTATCAAGTTTCCTGAAAACACTGCTATTCTTCTGGATGACACCTTGATCTGCCAAGACTTGCAGCTCTGAAAATGACAAAGGTCCTCGTTCATGCCCAGCACCATCAAGGTAGCACCACTCACCTAAATGTAGTTGTAAATCATAGGCTGTGCAGAGACGGTCTTTTGGTATATTACCGGATGTGATACTCCTGGAAGAGCCCAGCAATTCTTGTTCATAAAAACTTTTAGATTGAGAACCACCACCTTCTTCCGATGATCTCTTCACATCACTAGCTCCAGAGTGAGCTCGAGCAGATCTTGAAGTGTATCTGTCTTTTCCTCTGACTTTCATGCAGCGCTCAGACACAAATGAACCATGGTCCTTAACCACACATGCATTTATCCTGATGACAGGAAGCAAAGTTCCTTTTACTCCTCTTACAACAGGAGGTTTCGATTGACTCAATTTGCCAACAGCATTACACTCATTCCAATCATCAGGCAAGGAAAATGCCCAAGGTGGGAGATCAAGCTGTCTGTTGTGAGAAGGATAGTACAATTCATCTTTCCGATGCCTTCGAGGATCTTCATAGCCCGATTTTGGCATCTGGCACAGTGGGTAGCCATCATTGAGGACAAACTTCTTTTTCCAGGATCTGTCTTGGGCATCTTCGTCATACCTCTTCCAATCCCCACCCTTGCACGACCATAGGCTAGAGAACCAATTACTAGAGTCACCACAGGCAAAGGCACTATCCCTATCAGATAGAGCTGTTAACATTTCTGTAGCTTCTTTTATTGCAAGTTCAGGGTACCTGGATAAGCCATCACCTGTGTTATGATCATGCTGTTCCAGAGAGTCAAACCAATGCGAAGTGAAGCCTGCACACACCCAGAATAAGTGTTTTGACACAACCTGTGAAGAAAATAGAAGATAGATGTCTCCATGCATACAATATTCAAAAAAAAAATACAGAACACATCTAAGTGGTAACATGTATGTTATAAGTTTAAGATAAGGAAATTTTTTCCCCCAATAGAGTTCAAAGTGAGAATGAGCTTCCATTTATTATTTATTTTTGTGTTCTTTTTTGAGTCTTCTTTTGACAACGGTTTTACAAAAATTAAATACGAAACATGCACCAAACAAGTTTTTGTTTAGTGTTTTCAAATTTTTTGAAAACAAAAACACAAAAATATTATTAAAAATGCACAAACCAAATGGGCCATTAACTTTCATACATTAAATGTCACATAAAATTAAAAATTAGGCATGAATTTGCAATGTTTATGCCAAGACAAAAACTTATATATTTGAAGCCCATAATCCAGTAAAACAGAACATTAATTTAGCAGTCTTAATACAGTGTTCCATTGATGCTAAGTCCATTTACTTGATTTACAAACAGTCTTATTACAGTGTTTTGTTGACATTCAAGTCCATTGACTTGAATTGCTACTTCTTAAAATATGCACTAAGCCAAAAGCTCGTTATTCTATTGCTAAAAAATTGGATGCCAAAAAACAACAAATGCCAAATCACTTACAGGTGGAACTTGTTTCAAGCCTGTTATCAACACAGACGGATTAATTGGAAAGGTTTCATTTCCCCAAAAAAATAAAGGATAATTAAATTTAAAAAATGCCCTAAACCCATACCTTCAAAATTCCCCCATTTCTGCCACTCTCGATGATCAAATGTCATTTGGAGCACTTCTGCAATACAATAGAATTTCAAAAGCATGAATAATGTAATAAAAGAAGATACAAACGTAAAAACATGACGAATAATATTGAACTATTTCAAACTACAGTACATAAAATCAAGAAAAAGGGAAATTAAAAAATGGCTACCTCCAACTGCCTCAAGTTCGTGGCCAGGAATAACATTATAACCTTCTAACAAAGCTCCAACTCTCTCATCAATGTGGAGATTTTCTAAAGGCTCAAATACAGCTGAATTCTCAGCTGGGGAAAATGTTGGTTCCGGAAAAGTAGATGGCATTTCCTCACCTAGCTGATTAGCACATCGAACAGTATCTCCAACATCAACCAACAGATTACCTGGAGCCTCAGGAGGGCACACCAGCTGGGTAACAGTGTCTGATACAATAGAAGGAAAATTGAGAGTCACCAATGGGGAAACTGCATTTTCAACTGTAACCCACCTATCACTGTCCAAGTGCTTAATCAAGTGATCAGACACAAGAAAGCCTTCTTCCACAAGTACCTTCAGGACACACAATTTGGAAGGCCCACATTCCACCCCAAAATGATCAAGATAGAACCATTTTCCTGTTGTTGAATTCACAACCATTGGCACATGTGGTGGTGTTTCGCATATATCCATGTCCTCTTCCATTGAAGGGAGCTCCTCAGTAGTACCATTAACCTGAGGAGACTCTTTGCAATGCGCTTCTTGATTTTGAGACTGTTCATCCACGTGAGACTGATGATCAACATTTTTCTCAACTGATACACTACCATCACACAAATTGCTTCTATCTTGAGAAGCTTTAGCCGATATATGTGAATCTCTATGGTGAGGATCTTTCTGATCAAGTTTCTCTTCTTGCCCTTTATTTCCATAATGGCTCGATCTCTTGTCACTTCCTCCAGTTTTTTGATTTGCTTCCCGGTAATTATTGGGCCTACTACCCTTGTCAAGTGGAGAAAAGTTAGGGGTTCTATCTGTACGATCATGATGTCGACCTCGATCTTGTGGGGACCGCTCCGAGTAGCTAGGACTCAGGTTTCTATGATCATAGTGCCGGCTCCGATCATATGGAGACCTCTCACGGTGGACTGGACTACGACCCCTGTGATCAGAGTGGCAGGCCCGGTCACGTGGGGACCACTCAGAATGATGTGGGCTACCACCATGTTTGTCATAAGTTCCTCTGGAAGGCAAAGAAGATTCATAATGTCTAGAAGAGTACCTGTCACAGAAAATATTCCTTGAGGAAGAGGAATTTTTAGACCTCTCCACAGGCCGGCATGAATACTTCTCCGAATGTACGGAACGACTGCCATCATCAGAAAGTCTCCGGCTTTTTGAGAATTTATAATCAATAAATTCCCCATAATGTTTACGATCACTGCTGTCAGAATCATTACTGTGCCGCTTTAACCGGTTACCAGAAGAGCATTCTCTTCCATGATTCTTCCCATTGCTGTACTCAGTCTTAAAGGAGCCTTCCTCATCTACAATTTTTGAACCCAGCCTTGTATTTCTCTCTTGGCCAGTTTCCCACCTGGACGACCTTTTCAAATGCAGACCCCCACTTCTATTGAATTCTTTCTCAGCTGCATACTTACCAGTAGTAGGTGTCCAGTCTCGTTCACATTTCCATCTCTTGTCCTTTGCTGAATCATCACGGCGCATTTTCGGGTACCTGTAATCATCCTTCGCCACTTCACTTTTATGCCACCTTTCTGAGATGAACTCTCCTTTCTCAATTTCAGCTTTAGAACCTCTCCACAACCTGAATTCTGCTTTCTCGGGCTCCCCTTTTCTACATTTCTCAGACACATCATCACTTCGACACCTCCCAGAACTGAATTCCCCCTTGTCTGTATATTCTTTCCGCCACTTTCCCGGCACAAACTCTCCCTTTTCTAGTTCCCATTTCCTCCAATTATCAACTGGCCACTCTCCCCTCTCGATTTCGCTCCTTATTTCAAATTTTCGTGGCTTCCCAGGAATGAATTCCCCATTTGGAAGCTTATCAAATGAACCCAATTCACCTTCCTCAACTTCCTCTTTTGGAACCTTATCTCTGTAAAATTCACCGTTCTCAACTTCTGTATTGCTGCTCTTACCCCTCTCAGAACTGAAATCACCCTTCCCGGACTCTGTCTTCCTCCGAAATTCCTCTCTTTTGACCTTCATCTTCATCTTTCTCTCTGTAACTTTGAACGGCTTTGAATTAAATTTGCCATTGTTGACGCCACAAAAAGTCTCGGAAATCGAAAACTGCTCCATAATATGCTGCGAAGGCACGCATGCAACGCCGCCATCGCCCATGGAAGGTCCAATCACAGCCCCACGAACCACGCAAACCCTAATTCTCCCCTTCGCCGGGGCTTTCGATGGTCATGCTGCAATCACTTGAGACCTCTCAATCTTCGCACCAACCCAAAACCCTAATTTCAACCAAAAACACAAAACAACGAATCACACACCAATATGTCAGCAAAGCAATGCACGGAATCAAAAACACAAATCTCAGCGAGTGTTTCAATTTAACAAAACCGAAAAACAAAAAATTCAAAACAATGAAATTGAAATGAAACCCTAGGGTTTTGAAAGAGTACTTACGAGATCGAAGAACGAGGCAATCGCTAGAGCTTTCGAATCAGAGAATTGAAGGAGAGAAAGGGGTCGAACAGGTCGAGGAAGAAGAGAGCTTTCAGACGAAAATCTCTGTAAATATCTGTCGATTTCTCTCTCTCTCTCGCGCACTAAATGAATGTATTCTTTATTGTATCGTGTTTTTAGTTGTTGATGTTGTTGCTGTTGGTGTTCGTTCTTGGTCTGAAACCCGAAAACCTTGTTATTAATTTTTATTTATTTATTACATCTTCTAAATTTCCGTTCGCTTCCTATTTGTGTATATTTATTAACAAAGTGATAACAGTTTGCGATCCGAGGACCGTATATGTCAATACTGTATTTGTTTCGTCACATACGGTTTGGGCAGCGGGCAATTTATGACTTTTTATCAAGTTAGGAAAATTGTATTATAGTTAAATTTCCGATCACCTTTTTTTTTAATTTTTTTTTACATAAAAGTTGCTGCTAGAGGAAAAAATTGATGCATTGGAGGAATGCTAAAAAAAAAAAAAAGAGTTGCTTTTGTTAATGAAAAATTTAAATGGGGTTTGATTTTTTTTTTTTAATGACTTTTTTTTTTTTTTAAGATCATTCTAGATTATAAAATACCTGAATTTTTTTTAAATCACTAAAAATTTTAAAAATAAAAATAAAAAATTACTTTTTTAAGATTTATCAAGTATGATAGGACTTAAAAAAATATCCTCAATTGTGACCTAAATAAAATCTAATAGTAAAAAGAAATATTGCTTAAATAACAATAAAAAATGTAACTTTTTTTATACTAAAGCCAAATAGACAAATTTGTCTTTATAAAATTTAACAAGTCATCTCGTAAAGAGCATGCGACACTCGCAAATTGGATAAGTTTGGTAGTTAAGGATTTTTTAGAGTTAAAGAAAACCTTTTAGCGTGTTATATTATAATTATGGTCTCTTTTTTTTTTGAACATCAAAAAAGGATATTTCATGGGGTATCATAACATTCGCGGGTCCTGTCCTAAAAGTAATCTGTTGTTGACCAGATTTAACTCAATCCAAAAGAAATGATCCACTACTAGAACAAAAGAAGAATACATCAACCCCCAACACAGGATCAAAGTCATGATCGAAGTACAACACAATCAGTTTAACCATTTGAAAAATGGCTTTCTAGTCGCGCTCTCCAAGAGTCGAGCCCTACTCAATTGTATGGAAAGAAGGCACCTTTCCAGGACACCACTACTAGTGGTTTAATTATGGTCAATGTTGACCTTCTTTATTAATCAATCTTGTTCATTTAAGGAGTCATGTGTTAATTTGGAAAGCAAAAATGAAAAAAAGAGAGATATGCAACACAATCCTGGAGATGTTAGGCTTTTGCCTTTATGACTTTACCATTGTAAGTGGTAGTGTAGTCATTTCTTGCCATCATCACCATAAATCAAGTCATCATCCCTAACCATTATTACTTGTATTGATTATCATGGATTTAATCATCGTTCATCAACACATCAATGTTTCTATAAAAAGGCTGAAAAATAAGTAAGGAACAATCATTGTCCTTTATTCTCAAGTCTTGTCTCATTAAGGCCCATTATTATCTTTGTTATAAAGAAAGTATAGTTTGTTTCTTTTTATACTCACATAAATGTTTTATATAAAAGGATAAATAAAAAAGGCATAGTCGTTTCTTGCAATAATCTCTTATATGTTAGAAGCCACCATTGTTATAGAGGAAGTGAAATCCTTTATTTTTTTCTTGTTGAAAAATGATGGAATAAAATTTCACTGTCATAATATTGAAATTTGACTATCTTGACATAATGATGCAGTTTTATTAATTTGTTGCCTCCAATCCAAAATTTCTAACCCTCAAATTGAAATTAGGTACTCTATTTTTAATATTACCTTTCATTGTTGCATTTTTTAGTACTTAACTTGAATTTATCTATTTGAAATAGAGTGAAATTTCACTATTTATTTCACTAATTGGGTACTCTTTTCATTTATTTTTCTAGTTACGAAAGGACATTATTTAATAATTTTCTTATACTATTTTGGACTCATGATATCGAATTTTTCATTTCACATTAACCAACTATTTTAGTTTTCATATTACTTTTTTTTTAGAAATGTAATTTAAGGAGTTGTTTGGTAACATGCAAAAAGAGTTAACTTTTCGCTAAAAAAAAAGAGTAAAAAAGTCAAAATACTAAGTTGTTTGTCATCAATAAAAAAAATAAAAAACCAAATATTATATCAATTTTTTCACTAAAATAAATAACCAAATGTTCTACAATTTTTATTATATGTAACGTTATGCAAAATGTACAATATTTTTAAATATTGTGTTATGTACCATAAAGAGTACACATAATCAAAATCTAAACAAACATTCTATAAAAAAAATAAAAAATAAAAAATAAAAAAAGATAAGGTGCTTTTTTTTTATTTTTGTGTAAGTCAAAAAAAAAAGAAAAAAGGATAAGGTGGCTTTAAGTGGCACCAATTTTTTCACTAAAATAAAAAACCAAATGTTCTGCATAGCATTATGCAAAATGTAAGCATAGCATTATGCAAAATATACAATATTTTTATATTTGTATTATGTGCCATAAGAGTACTAAACAAACATTCTATAAAAATAAAAATAAAAATTTTAAAAATATAAGGTGCTTTTTTTTTTTTTTGGTAAGTCAAAAAAAATAAAATAAGTGTCTTTAAGAGCATCTCCAACCCACTAGGTATATCATGTTTGTTAGTCAAAATGCCTAGTATAACTTATTTTTTTCAACTCCAATGCACTAGGCATATGATTAGGCATTTTAGCTCAACTCATATTCACTAGCTACATGTAGCTAGCCTTCAAGGCTAGGCAAAATGTATTTAATCATTAGGATCATTTCCCTCCATCTTTGTTGCTGATGTGGCATTTTATAAAATTAATAGTATTTAGATGAATAGCTAAAATAAAGAGCATGGTTGGAGTAAAAACATGAAATAGTTGATAGGTAAACTAAAATATATACTTTATAGTAATGTTTAAATAGGTAAAATGCCTATTACCGTTAGAGATGCTCTAAGTGGTATTCGGAGCAATTGATGAGATGCTTTTACGGATGAATACTGGTTTTCAGGTGGAGATAAGAACATGGGTAGGGAGATTTTGGTAAAAGTAGAAATGTAAGGCTTTGTTTTGGCGCTCAAACTCAACTCAACTCAACATGTTGTGCAGTACACAATATTATATTATATTTCTATTCTATAATAAGGTTGAATAGCGGAGTGACTCCCAAGGTCTGGAATTTCCCAACACTGAAGCTCAATTTTCTTGGAATTTCTCACCATCCAAACATCACTTTTAAGTAAGCATATGGTATACGGATTAATGTTTGATAGCACTAAAAAGGGAGTATTATGGGAGCACTAACGAGATGGTTCTTCCTTTAATGTGATAATTGTCTCTTGTGTTTTTGTTTTTTCTTTTATTTTTTATATTTTTCAACTCATTAGAGCTATTAGTGATGGAATTTTTTAGTAATCTCTATCATTTTTGATTGTATACGTACTTTCAATTGGGCTGGACCCTTCTAACATCTTTCAAGCCTTTAAAGCCCAAACTGGAATTTATCCTACTGCCTCTCCCATTCCCACTCGTAATTGTTGAATCTTTGTATATTTTACATTAAATTGTGTTAGAAAGAGAAAAAAAAAAAAAAGTTAGACTTTGGGTGATCAGCTGTAAAAAGAATTGTAGAATCTTTGTATATTTTTTCCCTTAATATTACTCCTATCAAATTGGTTTGACTTCGCATTGGTTTCACTTGAGAATGAGGCCCATATTACTTTAATATTACTCTTATAAAAAGGCATTGAGAAGAGTACCACGCGGCCCAATAAGTAGCATTCGGAGAATAATCCATATGAGTTGGTATATATGAAAGTCTATAAAAAGGAAGGCATGTATGATTGGAATGTAGTCGAAGACCAAAAATTTGGGATCAAAACCCTCTCTTTGGTGATCTAAGCTGGTACAAAATGCATTGTTAAAATTTAGAGAAATGTTAGAGATCATGAAAATTTTGTCATGAAAAGGATCATGAAAAATTTGTGACCCTTAGATTACCTTGATTAGTGTGTGGTGCTTTATTGTAAGTGTAATCCAAATGTCACAAATCTTTCATGAACATTTTCATGAAAGACTTTTCATGATACCTAACATTACTGTAAAATTTATATAAAATTTCACACAAAATTTAATAATATTATTTTTTTGGTAGGATTTTTGATAGCTTATTAGAATTGATTTCTTGAGCGAAGCTACTATAACCAGTATATATATATATATAAATCATTGATATATTTGGAGGCAAGACTAATATACACTTCTTGAAAAGTTGCGTAAGGTTTTTAGTTTAGTGTGGATAATGTTCCAAAGTAATTTTAAATATATGTTTCAAAGTGGAGAAATTATTCAGTATTTTTAGAGTAATTATTCATTTACAGGTTAACACTTAATACTTTGTCTCTTAAATTCTAACACAAAAGTGATTGATCCTGTGATTTAGACCAATATCTTCTCATTTGGAATACCATCTAATATTGATCTAGGAATATTGAATAATTTTTTTAAAAAGTGATACTAATTTTTCCAAAGTGGCAAGTGCATAAATTGTATGCTAAAAAGCTAGTTGTGCCATATATTATGATTTGGTTAAATAAAAGAAAATTAAATTAGTTATACATAATGTTTTTCTTTTCTTTTGGTAAATTAAAAATGATTGGGCATCTAAAAAAATCATTTTTATTAGAAGGCCCAAATGTCTACGGACCCAAACATAATGGGTTTTTGGGTAATTGACCCTAAACTTTGGAAAAACGTTGCTGTGTGAGTGTGAGTTTGAGTTGAATACTCATTCCGTCCTGGCATCTAAAAGAATCATTTTTATTAGAAGGCCCAAATGACTATGGACCCAAATATAATGGGTTTTGGTTATTGATCCCAAACTTTCGAAAAACGTTGTTGTGTAAATTTGAATTGATTACTCATTCCGTCCTAATATCAATTTTCGTATTTTGATTTTTTTTATTTATAAATTATATTTTATGTTGTGTTTAGACGGTAAGATTTGAGAAGGGATTTGAGGAGGAAATGGAGAAGGGAAGCAAAGCAAAATCATTTTTTTTTAAAAAATATTTCATTCACATTTAAAAAAAAAAAATCCATTCCCAAATTTAAGATCTAATCACGGTCTTAATACGTAAGATTAAGACATTAAAATATAGAATTAACCATTTTTAGTTATTAAATCAATTTCCTTAATTGTGTATGAATTTAAAATTAAAATATATTGTTTTGATTCTTTCATAAATATTTATGATACGAAAATAAACATATTTCCAATCATCATATAATGGAGAAGATCCTAATATCATCAACTGGACTGGTTGAAAATTTCCATAGCGGACGCAGTTGGGTTCACCATTCCATTTTCTATCCTATACAGCATAGAACTCAACCAAAAAGATTGCATAAAAAATGTAGCATGTAGAAATACTATGTTTTTGCTTCAACTGGGATCAAAATAATACTTGTAAAAGATTATATAGTCTATTCAAATACCAACCAATCTATTCATCAGCCATTCAAACATAAAGATTTGGAATTTTCGACCGACTATCTGTATCAAACGAAGAAGAAGCAGCATCGATTCAAATCAAAATAAGTATGGCGTCGGCGAGAACACAGGAAGCGCCACCGAATCATACCTGCAAAAAATAAAAAAATAAAAATTTGTATGCAGTTGCAGTTGCAGTTGCATCTCAAGAATTGTAAAAACTATATTATATTATACTAATAATTAGTAAGATAATTTTAAAAAATAAATTTGAATCATCGATCCATCCCAAGATATAGATATATACCCGTAATCATTGTGGTGGCTGGGAGACCTAGCGGTAGCCGATGATCTTGATTTCTCGGACGCTTTCTTCTGACACCTAACCGTGTTTTTAGTCTTTCTCCTATCATTATTGTCCGAGACAACGACGCCGTCCTCCGAAATCATCGAAAGTTTCGGTTTCCAGTTCGCCGTTAAGTTTGGTTTCCTTGGCCGGCCGCTCCTCTGAGAAGACGCCTGGCTTTTCCCTGGCGCTGCCACGTCTTTCCGTGGCAGAGGAGCGGCTGCAGGCTCAGCTGCCATGGTGGCAGCACCACAAAACGACCCGAATTCTCTGAAGAACTTCATGAGATTCGGCCTCGAATTTTTATTATTATTATTTCTTTTGTCTCTGTTGTGTTTTGTAATTGTGGAATGTTTCTAGAGTGAGAATTGAAAATGGAATTTACGTGACACTTTATGTTGTGACTTGGAATGACTGACAGTTTTTGGGTATTTATAGAGGGCGAGGAGGAGAAAGGCAGATGAGAATTTGTTGACGTGGATTCGTTTTTTTGGTGTATAGTTACCGCTTATGCTAGGATTACGTAAATCCCTAACCTTGACTAATGATTGACTTTTGTTTTTGTTATCTTACAATTTTTTTTTAAAAAGGGTAAATTATAAATATATTTTTTGAGATTTGTTTAAAGTATACATTGTTTTTCGTGATTTGAAAAATTATAAATATTTCTTTGTTATAACTTTTTGTTTAACAGAATTAATTAAAAAACACTACAAGAAAATGCATATTTGGTGACTAAAATTGGCGACCAAACCAATTTTAGTCGCCAAAAACATCACATTGTGCGACTAAAAAAACCTGATTTAGTCGGCATTGTTTGAATCTTTTAGCTACTAAATTATTTTAGTCGCTATATAGCCTTATTGGCGACCAAATTTATCTTTAGTTGCTATTTGTTACCATTTTAGGCTACTAAAATTTGATTTTGTTGCCGTATAATTTTATTTTGCGACAAAACATTTTTGTCGCCCAAAAATGGGCATATTTTTCATTAATTTTTGACGACCAAAGCTGGGTTAGTCGTTGTATATTCAATATTGCCGACGAAAATTTTAATTTAGTAGTGAAAGAAGCATCTTTTGGCGACCAATTTTTAGTCGCCGTTAAGGATATGTAGCGACAAATTGTCGTTTAGTTACTAAAGCTTCGAAATTTTTTTAGAGGGAAAATAATTAATATTGGCGCCTTTTGTTCTCTTTTGTCTCACACACCAACATCAACATACAGAGCAGTCCATACCAAACTCGTCGCTTACCACCACCGATCATCACCATCGCAGGCCACCGGCGCTCGCTACCACGACCACTGCAAATCGGCCCCACCACTGATTACAGGTATGTGTCTGTCGTCTCTCTCCCTCTCTGTCGATCTGGGTCTGTCTGGTTGTATCTCTGTTTATCGATGTCTCTCACATCTCCTTCTCTCACACTGCAAGTAGGGTTTTTACATGTTTTTTTTCTTTCATTTTCCATTTATTTCGTAAACAATTTTTTAGGGCTTTTTCTGATTTCGTAAATGGGTTTGGTTGAAATTTCGGATTGTGGATTTGGATTCTCCATTTTGGATTGTTGAACTACATCACCAAATGTGCCTCTGTTTCTCGAGTCTGTAGCTTTCTAAAAGGTGTCAATTCTCTCTACAATGTTTTCTACTGCATCTCCTCTAGATTTAGAGATAGAAGTACAACAATGACATGTAGTTCCAACATTTATACATTTAGATGTAGACAGATAGACTGACCCAACATAAATGAACAAAAAATACACACACACACACACACTCATATTTTTCAGGAAGCCAGGTCCTAAAGTCTATATGTCCTTGCTACTGCATTTTAAGGTAAAGAGAGGAAGGCTAGGGCATCCATTTCGTAGGTTCTTTGACACGCCGCTTGTCTCTTATTCGTGCTGCTCTTTACATGACCTGTTCTAGCTCTATGTTTGGTCTCATCCAGTTTCCTGCTCTTGAAGGTAACAACAACATGCTTGCGGTCTTATTACAGAAAAAAAGGATGCTTAACACTATACTTGGTTTTTTCTTCAAGCGGTTCCAAAATACCTTGAAAGAAGATCTACTCCCCCCACTGCACGCACACAGAGCAACAGATATATGGGCTGAATAGTTCCAAATCAAGAACAAAGAAACCAAATTTCATAACACTTTTCTATGATCAATATACAAATATATTACTCAAAAAAAAAAAAAAAAGAAGGATTATAACCAAATCTCAAACTGAGGTAGGAGGAGGATCAAATATATAAATGAGATTACTTAAAAAAGATTACTTAGAGCTTGAGGGACAAGTCAAGCTTTTGCATCTCATCCTGATTAGTCTTCAAGTGACCACCAACACCACCACCTGCCCACCAATAACTGCCACCAATCACCTCATCAGCTGGAAAACCAGTCATCATCCTTACTGTGCCAAATCTCCCGATCCCACCTCAGGATGACGGTTCGATTGTTGCACTTGCTTGATAATTATCTACTGCTAGCTTCCCCACAGTCGGCTGTTAGTCAATAGGAAGCCTTAACCATCCATTTTGTCCATACATACCCCTAAACCTGGAAGAACTTGGTATGTAAGAAGGTTTATGGATCATTGAATGAACCTGAATTCCAAGAGGGCCTCCATGGAGAGGAAGACTAGCCATGCTAGGATAATGGTGCAAGTAGGAGTGCCCTAGAGGTGACCCTATTTTAAGCCCTCTTTCGTGCACATTGTATCTTTTAATGCTCCATTTCTGAACTCTTCAATCCTGTGTATTACAAAATTTCTAAATTCATTTTTTAGTAATTTGAAGCATTTTTTTTAATTTAGATTTTCGGGTTGTCTTATATTGCTCGACAGTTTGGGCATCTAACATATCTCTATCTCTATTATTGCCCTTGGTTAATACTATAACATGTTATTCTGGGAAGACATTTACATGAAAATGAAGCAGAGAAAATGTAAAAATTGAAGAATTCGTAGACACGGGTAGTAATTAAAGATTGTTCCTAAGTCATTAACCTTGAAAAATATGATCATGCAATTTTGACCTTTAGCCGTAGGGGACTCCATTTGTGCATCTTGTTCAATGCCTCCCCAAACAAGCTATTAATCTCAGAACAGTGAGACAATACGTCATTGGAGTGGCTAAAACCATATACAAATTTATTTATATATATATTAAAAAATAAGAACAAAATAAAAACAAGTAGGAGTCTAATACTATTATATATGTCATCATCAATAGCCACTCAACATTTGTCTCCATTAACCCCATGAAAGAAGACCAATGAATTTAAAAGCTATGGGCAAATCATGTACTACATTAACCCCATGAAAGAAGAAATGATTTTAAAAAGTGATTATAAGACTCTAATATGTATAAAGTCGTCATTGAAAGAATGGTTACAAATTTTGTCAAGCTTTTTGTGTCCAAGTTCAACGAAATCCAAGGTCAAAGGAAATATAATGCATAAGTTTTATTGCATACGAATAAATTTCAAAAAATAAAGAACTACCTTCGATAACCGCAACGGAGAAACATATACATTATGAACACATACCCCATGACGGCCTGCTGATGACCAATCAACAAACACACTACGAAAAACTTGAGGTTTACACTGTCGTTGCTTTCTATAGTTGAAAATAATTTCTTTAAAAGTCAGCCTCAGTTGAGAAATCTATGGCCAACACATAAGAAATTAGGATTAGAAAGTGTGATTAATCAATAGCCTAAATACTCTCATATCTTTCTAGTGCAAACCTTTGGAGCTCCATAGAAACAATAGAGGATAATCTGGTCAATATGACGATTAAAGAACATGGTCATCCTTTCACTCAGAATTTGTTGAAATTAGACGAAAAATAATCTCTCTGATCTCCTGGGATAGCTGTAGCCTTTCAACCATACCGTTGATTCTAAAAGGACCTAACTTTACAATCTAAGTTGCACAAGAAGTTGCACTATGCTAGTGTAGAATGGGGACAATAATAGAATGGCAATGGCCAATGTAAGGCACCAAGCCATATTCTAACTACATTTTTTTTTTTTGTCTAGGCCCTCAATAGGCTTGAGCCATCTCTGCTGTAGACCAAAATGCCCTTACTGGAAGAACACGAAAGCCATTAGAAAGTAGAGAACTCATAAAGGGCTGCTAATCTATGTAAAAATATATCACATTCGAACATTCTAGACCAAATGTAGAATGTAATTACTAGTAGTTGTTGGGTTTGAATTTTGGATTTTAGTAATTGATTATTAGATTTTGTTGACTTTTTTAACTATTTTAACTTAATAGTCTATTTACATGAGATTTACATGAGTGGTCTCATTACTTTTGTTTTTTGGTTAATAGTCTATTTTAAGTTAATAGTTTATTATACACCAATTACTTTATTTTTTTAAATGTTTCAAAACTTTAAAATTTCATTACTTTTGTTTTATCTATCTGATTTTCATAAAATTTAGGTTTACAAAATGTATTTGTTGAGATCTATTCAAGGAAAGTTTATATTGAATATCAAATTTAATTTCTCTTTAAATTTGGTTACAATTATTTGTCTCCCTCTAAGATGACTTCACATAGAATTGTGAATGTATGTCACATTTGCGTGTGAATACATGCCAAGTTAGTAGTGAAATTAGCCAACTATATGCAATTGACAAATAGGTAAAACATCCCGATCTGTTATTACTATTTTGTTCACTTCAAAAAGCAATGCTAATCGAACCCCTAAACTTACTTAAGCTCTCCTCCATTACAGAGTATTTTTCCAAGTTGCCGCTCATTCCCAGGTTCATCTTCGCTTGATATGTACTGTTCTAATAATGGACAAGAGTTGGATAATAATAAAAGATAGGCTAAAAAGTAAAGAGTATGTACAAGGTGTTCAGTCATTTATTAAGTTCGCTACAAAGAATTTAAGGCCGCAGGATGAAATCCGTTGTCCTTGTGTTGATTGCTTGAGCGACACGAAATTACCTCGACATGTTGTACGATTGCACTTGATTCGCAGAGGAATCGCATGTTCTTATCGAACTTGGGTCCACCACGGGGAACGTGTTCCCATGTTTCGTGCTCATCCTACTATGCGAAACGATGATACTCAAACCAACCGAGCTGGAATGACAGCCAATCACGAAAATATGGGTGAATTTCTAACCATGTTACAAGAGATTTACATGAGTGGTCTCATGGATGATCATATCGACGAAGAATGTACTAGTTCGGAGAGGCACAATTTGTTGAAGTTCATGAAGTTGTTCGATGATGCTCAACGCAAAGTATATCCAAAGTGTGAAAAGTTCTCCATCTTGTTCTTCGTAATTAAGATGCTTCATGTGAAGGTGTACAATAAATAGAGCAACAAATCTTTCGATATGGTTATGCAAGTTTTCAAAGACATTCTACCAAAGTGTGATGAAAATGTTCCATGGACCCTTTATGAAGCGAAAAAGTTCTTACGTGATTTGGGTTTGGGATATGAGGTCATTCATACATGCAAGAATGATTGTACTTTATTTTGCAAGGACAACGCCACATTGGAGAATTGCCCTACATGTACGGAGTCTAGATACAAGTTTAACGACAAAAAGGGTAAAAAAATTCCACACAAAATATTGAGGTACTTTCCTTTGACACCGAGGTTGAAGAGATTGTACATGTCGAAAAAAACAGCAACATATATGAGTTGGCACAAAGATAAGCGTGTGGATGATGGAGTATTGCGACATCCAGCTGATGGTGAGGCATAGAAGGACTTTGATAGGCTGCATCCTACGTTCTCTGCAGATCCTCGGAATGTAAGGCTAGGGTTTGCCATGGATGATTTCAATCCATTTGGACATATGAGTACATCATACAACATGTGACTCGTAATCTTAATGCCTTACAATCTACCCCCATGGAAGTGTATGAAAGATCCATTTGTCATGATGTCATTGCTTATTCCCGGACGATCCGCACCTGGAAGGGACATCGATGTTTACTTGCAACCATTAGTAGAAGAGTTAACTAATCTGTGGGAGCATGATGTGCAAACATATGATGCTTCAAATGACTAAATATTTACAATGCGTGCAGCAGTCATGTGGACCATCAACGACTTCCTGTATATGGTTCCTTGTCTGGTTGGAGTACAAAAAGTTACCTGGCCTGTCCTAATTGTAACATGGATGCATCATCTCACAAATTGCGAAATAAGATAAGGTATATGGGTGCTCAGTGGTACTTACCTGAGAACCATAATTGGCGAAGAAGTAAGCTATTCAACGGTGAAATTGAGAATCGGTCCAAACCTGTGGAGTTATCGGGAGAACAAATACCGGAGCAAATTAATTTGGGGACGTACAGCCCGTATAAAAGCATCCAACCAACCAAAAAAGACAACGGACTGAAAATCTAACTCCGAACTGGACAAAAAGAAGCATTTTGTTCGACCTACGCTATTGGAAAACACTTAAGCTTCGACATGACCTTGATGTCATGCACATAAAGAAGAATATATGTGACAATCTGCTTGGGACACTATTGAGCATAGATGGCAAGAACAAGGACACCGACAAAGCACGTTTGGATCTGGAGGACATGCAAATACGAAAGGAGTTACACTTGATAAGGCATGCGAATGGCTCTTTCCAGAAGCCTCTGGCATTGTACACATTGTCCCCGGCAGAACGAATAGGGTTTTCTGATTTCTTGAAATCGATTAAGTACCCTGATGGCTATGCAGCAAATTTATCCAATTGTGTTACCGCGAATGGTGGTAAGTTAGTTGGCCTCAAGAGTCATGACTGTCATGTCCTTCTACAACGACTTCTTCCCATTGGGATGCGAGGATACCTTCCTACCGAGATTGGGACCACATTGTTTGAGTTAGGAACTTTTTTCAAACAGTTGTGCTCAAAGACATTGAGGGTGACTGATTTGGAGAAATTGCAAGAACAAATCGTACTTATACTTTGTAAGCTTGAAAAGATTTTTTCACCTGCTTTTTTCGATGTAATGGTCCACTTGGCAATTCATTTGCCTTACGAGGCTAGGCTTGGAGGGCTTGTCCAATATCGATGGATGTATCCTATTGACAAGTATAACAACAAGTCAAAACTTTTTTCATGTAATTATAGTTCAATACGAACATACTGACGATCAGGCCGATGTTTACATGTAGGATGCTCGGACTTTTTAAAGGATTTGTGGGCAATAAAGCTCGTCCAGAAGGATCCATTGCGGAGGCCTACATATCGAAAGAGTGTACGACGTTTTGTTCAATGTATTTGCATGGAGTTGAAACGGTGTTTAACCGGGAAGAAAGGAACTACGATGGGGGTGACAATGGCTCGGGGTTGGTGATTTTCACTCAAAATCTTCGTTCTTTTGGTCAACTCCCAAGGGCAATTGATGTGTCCGTAACTGACCGCGAATTGGCTCATTGGTTTGTCTTACACAGCAGTTTGGAAGTAGATGAATATCTAGAGTATGCTTCTTCATCATATATGCAACATACCTTTTCTACATGGTTTTTATTTTTTAAAGTCTTCATTATTCCAATTACTTATGACTTACATTGTATTAACTAGGGAACACAAGCTCGTGTTGCAACAAAAATATGGAAGTTCATGCAACATTGCAACGCGACAATGCAAAGAATTCCCTAAATGGTTCAAAGATCGCGTAAGCTACAACTCGTTACTGTATAGTTTGCTGATAACGTTGAATTATTCTAAGTTTGAATTGACATGACATACTTTCTTGTGTAGATGAACGAATTGCGAAATCAAAAGTCACCTGAAGCAACTGATGAGATGTGGTCATTAGCCAATAGACCTAATGCCTTAGTGAACACATATTCGGGATGCATTTGTAATGGCATCTGATTCCATACTATCGACCGTGATAACCATCATAAATGTCAAAATAGTGGGTTGGTAGTGGAAGGCGACCACCAAAGCCAGTTGATAAAGTTCTACTGCTACCTTTGTAAAGTGTGGGAACTGACATATTTGTTTGGACATCGGGTTGTTTTGTTCCAATGTGAATGGTATAACACCGGTAGTAGTCGAACTTTGCGTGTCGAACCACATGTGACAACTGTTGACATAAGAAGTCGATGGTATAAAGATGACTCGTTTGTGTTCCCAAGCCAAGTTCAACAAGTTTTCTATGTTCCTGATACGAAGTTAGGGCCTAATTGGCGAATTGTAGAAAAGTTTCAACATCGACCAATTTGGGATGTGCCAGAGCTGGATGTACCAGAATTTGATGAAGTGTTACAAGATGATGAAACTAGTACTGTTGTACCAGCTGAGCCTATTGATGATGATGTTGTTTTACGTTGGGATGACATTGAACCTGCAATTATTTCAATGGAAGTTTCTCAGTCCAATAAGCGTGTACAACCCGAGGGTGTTATGGATGATGCTTTCATCTGCGATGATGACGATGAACTAACAATCTCGGGTGATGATGAAGAAGATGAGATGGAAAGTGATTTTGATACAGATACGGACCTAGAGTTTTAACTCAGTTTGTTTCTTTGTTCGGCTTGTTTTGTTGATGTAATGGGGGAAATTAAGAATATTGATGAAACTTGTAATTTGAATTCCATGCCTACTCTTGGTTCTTTAGTAAATTAGCTTCAAATGTGAGTAGACTAATTATGCCTTGATTTTTCTTCTTCTTCTTGTTCGGACCCCAATTTAATACCCTTGTAATTAATTTCCTCTACAATTTCTATGAACTTTGGCAGAAAATTGAAAATCAAATTCATACTCAGTTCAGATTTTCCATTTGGACAGCTATGCTGTTGGGCTAATTTTCCCACAATCTATGCCAGATTTGCACATCTGCTCTGTCTCTGTTTGCTGACTGGGACAGTTCGCTGCTGTTTTTGTCCACTTTGGCTGCTTGATGCTTGACTACTATGCTTAGGTGCTAGCTAATGGTAGGATGGTTGGTTGGCTGAGTTGGGATGTTGTCTTGGTTGCTTAAATGTATTCATGCTGCTCTGGTGAGGCCTTGTTTTGTTGTTTTGTGTGCTGCTGTTTGGTTGTTAATCGGTTTAGTTGTTATTCATGTTGTGTTGGTCACTAATGGTCAATTTTCGTGCTATCACTAATCATGAAATCTTTATGTGCCAGGTCTCCTATGTCTTAGATACGAAAGACTATTTCTTCCGCTTGAAAAGGAGAAAGAATTTGTTAGCTGGCAGATTGTCGTGCCATTATCAAACAAGAATAGAGCGTTTTCACAAATTTTTAACATCCTTTTAATAATAATGCGTAGATATGAGCTTTCCTTTGTCTACTGATTTTATTTATCAAATTAGATCGGAATATTCCAATGATATTTTATGTTTATTGTCACAGGCATGACCGAACAACATGTTTGTTGTATTCTACATTCACTGAAATAGTCAAACAGAGACTCAGATCGGAATATTCCAATGATATTTTATGTTACTGTACTGTTGTGTGTACACAAATTGTGAATGGAAACCATATTTTTAGACCTTGGAGCATCACCATTATTGTGTTAGTCCATAACAACATCCAATCAATATGTAATGATAAACAAACAAATTCCAGTGAACTTATCAGAAACTAAGGACAAATATGTACAAATTTATTTTAATCTAGACAAAAAAAAAATCATCAAAGAAGTTATATACACGGTGTAGATTCTGCCAAGATGGGATAGGAAACTAGAATGGTAGCTATAAATTCGGAAGAAAACTAAGATATCCTTGCCTTTGACCATGGACAACATCAGGTTCTATTTTAGTGTGACCTTCTTAAGGTTTTGTTTCAAAACGAGATGGAACCCTTTATATACATCATGCCTATAAGCTCTGAGATAGAGAAAAATAAAAGAGAATGAGAAAACACTTGATAATTAGGAAATATTTATAGGAGAGGTAAGAAGGTGTGAAGGTATTGACTAGTGACAATATCCCTGTGAGCAAAACCTGAAGCTGCTAGAGCCGGCTTCTCTAGAAAAATCAAAATTGAACTTAAGTAAATCTCAGAAGTTGAAGATAAACTACTGAAGAGATGACACTACAACAATGGCAACAAGTGAGTTTGAATCTGAACTGGCATTTTGAACAGTCATCATTAGGTTGAACTTACCACTTGGATAGACTTCATTTTTCTTTTGAGCAAGAAGATGTAAGAACAAGAATCACCCGATCTCCAGATTCCTGCACTAAACCAGATTGCTATTCTGATTTCCTTTCAACCACCTCCACAACAGAAATTTTTATTCCTGCCCAACCCTTGATATTCATCTTATACCAATAAGTTATTGCCTTAATATTAATTGCATTGTTTACCAAGACATCACGTTTATAGGCACTGTAACAACTTCTTTGGCTTTAAAAGAAGTGACAGCTAGCCATGTCAACCCCCACAACCTTTCGCAAAATCACATGAGCTTCCCATGGAAAGATGTCAATCCAATTTGTGGAGATAAGTTGGTTACAAGTAGCTGAAACAGCTCATAATTGTTACAGTTGATCCACTATTTTTGTCATTGTCTTATGTCCCACCATGACAAAATTTGGCTATTATTGTATCCATCATCAGCCATCTTAAATGCCATGAGAATCCTCATCAAAAAGTGGAACTTCCGTTAAAGCTTCCATGAATTTGAAATTGCTACTACTCCACCTACCAACTAACTTTCAAATTGCCAGCAATTTCTGCACATATTTCCAACCCTAAGGCATCATGGACTCATTTCTATGCCTGTAGAGCCATTCAGAAAAACCAGCATTATTGACACAAGTCAGTCATCAAATGCTCCAGACCACTTCTCTCTATTTAAAAATTCAACAGTGCAAATTGATTTATAGACATCTTAACTACACAGAAAGGTGGTTGCCAAGAATGGTGAGAAGGAGATTATTGTATAGGCAAACATAAGGAAAATCAACAGTTCAGGTTTCTATACAAGTCATTTTTTTTTTTAAGATTAGACAGCATTGTAAGTTCTAGCATCATTTTGGTTTGGACAAAACCAACTCTAGCTGGAGCAAAAAAGAGAATATTCAAATGTTCTCAAGTTATTTTTAGTGATTATTGCCAATACGTTCTGAGGGACACAATGATACAAATCAACTCTATAGTGAAAATCAAATAAAAGGGTAACATAACAATAAGGACTACTCAAAATGAACTACTATGCTCATAATTCATCAATTTTCGGTGTCATTAGAAAAAAGTCAAGTATATACAAATCACCACCATGGCAAAAAACTTGTATGCTCAAGGAGCACATTCACATTTGAGACAACTTGAAAGGAAAAGCACAATTCTCTTGTTTGCTGAATTATGGGCACTAGGAAAGTGGAAAGAATGGTAGTCCTCATGGCCTCACCTCATTGCAAATAAGAAAGCATCCTGATAGTGTAAATTTGAGCAGTAATTTACCAATTCAATGTAACCTATAATGCCATTTCTTAATGATGAGAAGACTAGTGGTAGTATTTACAAAGTGCAATAATATATGATTTCCTTGAAGCTTTACATCTATTAATCTCTCTTTCCACCTTTTGATTTTAGGAATTATTATGTTGCATTTTTTGAATTCTTATTGAATGGAATATTCATATATGTGGCATATGATAAATATACAATACTATATATTTTGTGTGTCCTCCATAGATGGTACAAGATGTATGACCGAACAAAGCCATGATTAACGAGCAATTTATTATTGAGTAGACATTGTTGTGTCATTATTGCAGCAGTTACACTACTAATGTATGCGATGTTTATTACTCATGTACGTTTGTTACGTAATGTAGGTACAATGGTTCCTGGAATCAAGACGGGGTGACGGAAGAGAGCAACAAGTGGCAACGTACTATCAACCTCTGAAGCATGTGCACAGGAGATTGACACCCCGATGACGTTCTTTGATGAGACGCAACCACCAAATGATACACAAACTGTGGTGGAGGAGACGCAGCCAAGTGGAGTGGGTAAAAGCATACTATTTCGTTGTTTAAAAAAAATTTGGTTTTTTTTTTAGGGGGGAGTGCATAAGTCATCAAGTAAGGCAATGAAAACCCCATAAAGACAAATAAAAACAAAGGAAAAAAACTAAACATTACTTTACACATAACAAGGACACTTACACAACAAATAAAATATTAGGTACACAACTTTCAAATCAGCTACAACAGTAGCAACAACGAATTTACCAGGACTATATGCATAATTTACCAAGACTTTATCCAAGTTGTAGCATAATTTACCAAGAATTTTATGCAGCCAAACAGTAGCTAGTAGCAACAGTAGGTAGCAAAAAAAGTAACAGGACCAGAAAGTAGCACTTTTTTTTTTTTTTGTAGTCCATTAGCAATGTTTGTAATTTTGACTACCTTCCCCTTTTGTACCAGGGCAAACGAGGTCAACTCGTGTTCGAGGACCTACATTAGGCAAAGGTGTGCAGAAAAAATTGCTAGGAAAAAAGGGGAGAAATTACGCGTCTATGTCAATCGGGTGTTGAACGCAATCACAGGAGGGAATGCCACCCTAGCGACGAATGAAGTCACGGAGAAAAATTAGACGATTGTGCCCTCTTCAGAGCATGAAGTCATAGAGAAAAATTGATCAAAGTACCAAAGATGCGGTCGTCCAAGCTGTGCTAGTATGAGATTCATCTTGCCATAATGTCTTTATTATGTAATTTGTAATTGGTTAAATTAATTGTTGCACTAATTCTCTTATTATGTTTGTAGGACAAGTTTGTTATCGGCGATGATTTTGATAATGATGAACAAGCTCAACAGATCCTCGATAGGAAAGCATATTTGCTATACAAGGATTGGAGGTACAATCTAAAGCAAGAGTTCCTCGAACTTGAGGAAAAAGGTGTTGATGACCCCTATAGTCATCCGCCTAGTGGAGTGAACTTGGAGGACTGGAAACATCTGATTGATGTTGCTTGGAAAGACGAATCTCACTTGGTAACAAATTAATTAGAAACCCCATTATTGAAATTAATGTATGTGTTAATATGTAAAACTTCTTCACTAATATATGTAAAACTACTTCACTAAAACTTGTTGATGTTGGTTTATATTTTTTTTTTCTTCCTATTATTATAGAAACGCTCTAAGGCTGGGAAAGCAAATAGGGGTATGCTCCCCTATAATCATACAAGTGGATCGCGATCATTTCCTATAGCAATGTCACTTATGGTGAGAAGTTAATTTAGTAATGTAATTATTTGGATTGATTCTTCTTGATTTTGAATATTATCATGTACTAATTTGTCAATGGAATTTTTCCAAACGTAACAGGCAAATGAGGATGGAGATATAGATTTTCCCGAATTTTATAAGAAAGCACACAAGTCCAAGAAGACAGGAGATTGGATTAACCCCAAATGTGGTGAGCTACATGTGAGTATTGAATGTTGAAACCAAGTGTGTTGCATATCAATTAATAAAGTTGTTTTAAATTCCTTCTCCCATCTTGACTTTATTATTTTTTTGCCATGAGAGGATGATATGGTGAATCTATAAGTGGTAGCCACAGGTGCGGGGTTGCCATTGACCAACGAAGAACTATCAAGGCAAGTGCTCGGGGAGAAAAAAAATTACTTACGTGGATGTGGGATAGGCCCACAACCCTCTTCCACAGCTTCTAGTGTGGCACTAGCACGTGATAAACATATGGAGTCAATGAGAGCGGAACTGGAGGTTCTTCGTGAGCAGCGTCAAAGTGATCACGAGGAGTTGCTGAAGGAGAAAGAGGAGCGCCAAAGAGATCACGAAGAGCTATTGAAGGAGAAAGAGGAGCGCCAAAGAGATCGGGAGGAGCTATTGAAGGAGAAAGAGGAACGCCAAAAAGATCGGGAGGAAATTATGAGGGAAAGAGAGTAGCTGATCAAACAAGTCGATGAAGAAAAAAAGCACGGGAAGCACAACAAGTACAACTCAATCATCTGAACGACGTGGTGTCACGACTCACAACCCTCTTGTAGGGTTCAGATGGTCATCCTATTATTCGGTAAACAGAATTTTTTTGACAAGCTACTGCAACCTCTACAAAAAATATGGATCATAATGACATATAATTGTTTTCTAAAGTTGGTATGCAAATTTTTTTTTGTGATGTGCTTCGAATAGGTTTTGGGGCATAATGTGAGTAGACATTGCAGCAGCTAACCTGGTGTTTTGATACATTACACAAAGGACCGTAATCTGATTTCCATAAGGTAACCACATGATTTCAATGAAATATTAAGTTCCCCAAAATTGGGTACGATGAGCCTATGAATATGAGGCCAGTTACTATATTAGCAATGATATCCAATTGAATGTCATTTTAGATTGAAGACTAATTGAATAAACCAAGTGAAATTGGAATGAATTTTGATTTAGTACAATATAAGTAGTACAACTGGACTGGTCTAAAGTGCATGCAAGCCATTATTGGTTCATAGTGATGAGTTTGAGAGAGAGAAGAGTTGTAAAGATAGAATGCAAATTGAGAGCACTGTAAGGTACAAAAAGGAATTGGTGAAAAGGATGGTAATACGTGAAATAAATTAATGAAAGCCTCATTGTGCATTAGGAGTTCTAATTATTTTAATCATGAAATTATTTGGGTTGTAATCAACATAATTCCGGGTCTATTTCCCCGTATTGACCATATTCAATATGTTGGACAATTATGAGCTTCATTATTGTCATATTGGAAAAATAAATTAGTTCAGTTAATATCTTATGTTAGTTGTCGTTTGTGAAAAACGCCATAAACTTAGCCGGAAAAAGGCCTTTGAGGGCTGAAAATTGAAAGTAGCCCCTGAACCACTGCAGGGATGGCACGGGTAGCTTCCTTGTGTCAAATAAGACCTGTGGGGACAAACGGGACGTAATTAGCACGCGTACGTTGGGAGTTGGCGTTAAAAACGCCATGAACTTAGCCGAAAAAAGGCCTTCGAGGGCCGAAAATTGAAAGCAACCCCCGAACCACTATATTAATGGCACATGTAGCTTCCTCATGTCAAATAGGACCTGTGGGGACAGACGGCACGTAAGTAGCACGTGTACGTTGGGAGTTGGCGTGAAAAATGCCATAAACTTAGCCGAAAAAAGGCATTCGAGGGTTGAAAATTGAAAGCAGCCCCCGAACCACTGTATTGATGGCACGGGTAGCTTCCTCATGTCAAATAGGACTAGTGGGGATAGACGGGACGTAAATAGCACCTGTACGTTGGGAGTTGGCGTGAAAAACGCCATAAACATAGCCGAAAAAAGGCATTCGAGGGTTAAAAATTGAAAGCAGCCCCCGAACCACTGTATTGATAGCAGGGGTAGCTTCCTCGTGTCAAATAGGACTTATGGGGACAGACAGGACGTAATTAGCACGTGTACGTTGGGAGTTGGCGTGAAAAATGCCATGAACTTCGCCGAAAAAAGGCCTTCAAGGGTCGAAAATTGAGAACAGCCCCTGAACCACTGTAGGGATGGCACGGGTAGCTTCCTCATATCAAATAGGATCAGTAGGGACAGATGGGACGTAATTAGCACGTGTACGTTGGGAGTTGGCGTGAAAAATGCCATAAACTTAGCTGAAAAAAGGCCTTCAAGGGCCGAAAATTGAAAGCAGCCCCCGAACCACTGCAGGGATGGCACAGGTAGCTTCCTCATGTCAAATAGGACTTGCGAGGACAAATGGGACGTAATTTTCACATGTACGTTGGGAGTTGGCGTGAAAAACGCCAAAAACGTAGCCGAAAAAAGGCCTTCGAGGGCCGAAAATTGAGAGCAGCCCCCGAACCACTGTATTGATAGCACGTGTAGGTTTCTCGTGTCAAATAGGACCTGGGGGGACAGACGGGACGTAATTAGGACGTGTACGTTGGGAGTTGGCGTGAAAAATGCCATAAACTTAGCCGAAAAAAGGCATTCGAGGGTTGAAAATTGAAAGCAGCCCCCGAACCACTGTATTGATGGCACGGGTAGCTTCCTCGTGTCCAATAGGACTTGTGGCGATAGACGGGACGTAAGTAGCACCTGTATGTTGGGAGTTGGCGTGAAAAACGCCATAAACTTAGCCGAAAAAAGGCATTCGAGGGTTGAAAATTGAAACCAGCCCCCGAACCACTGTATTGATAGTAGGGGTAGCTTCCTCATGTCAAATAGGACTTGTGTGGATAGACGGGACGTAATTAGCACGTGTACGTTGGGAGTTGGGGTGAAAAACGCCATGAACTTAGCCGAAAAAAGGCCATCGAGGGTCGAAAATTGATAGCAGCCCCCGAACCACTGTAGGGATGGCACGGGTAGCTTCCTCATGTCAAATAGGATCTGTAGGGATAGACGGGACATAATTAGCACGTGTACGTTGGGAGTTGGCGTGAAAAATGCCATAAACTTAGTTGAAAAAAGGCCTTCAAGGGCCGAAAATTGAAAGCAGCCCCCGAACCAGTGCAGGGATGGCACGGGTAGCTTCCTCGTGTCAAATAGGACTTGTGGGGACAAACGGGACGTAATTTGCACGTGTACGTTGGGAGTTGGCGTGAAAAATGCCAAAAACGTAGTCGAAAAAAGGCCTTCGAGGGCCGAAAATTGAGAGCAGCCCCCGAACCACTGTATTGATAGCACGTGTAGTTTCCTCGTGTCAAATAGGACCTGGGGGGCAGACGGGACGTAATTAGGACGTGTACGTTGGGAGTTGGCGTGAAAAACACCATAAACTTAGCCGAAAAAAGGCATTCGAGGGTTGAAAATTGAAAGCAGCCCCCAAACCACTGTATTGATGGCACGGGTAGCTTCCTCATGTCAAATAGGACTTGTGGGAATAGACGGGACGTAATTAGCACGTGTACGTTGGGAGTTGGCGTGAAAAACGCCATGAACTTAGCTGAAAAAAGGCCTTCGAGGGCCGAAAATTGAGAGCAGCCCCTGAACCACTGTGGGGATGGCACGGGTAGCTTCCTTATATCAAATAGGACCTGTGGGGACAGACGTGACGTAATTAGCATGTGTACATTGGGAGTTGGCGTAAAAAACGCCATAAACTTAGCCGAAAAAAGGCCTTCGAGGGCTGAAAATTGAAAGCAGCCCCCGAACCACTGCGGGGATGGCACGAGTAGCTTCCTCGTGTCAAATAGGACTTGTGGGAACAAACGGGACGTAATTAGCACGCGTACGTTGGGAGTTGGCATGAAAAAGGCCAAAAACTTAGCCGAAAAAAGGCCTTCGAGGGCTGAAAATTGAGAGTAGCCCCCGAACCACTGTGGGGATGGCACGGGTAGCTTCCTCGTGTCAAATAGGACCTATGGGGACAAATAGACATAATTAGCACGTCTATGTTGGGAGTTGGCGTGAAAAATGCCATAAACTTAGCTGAAAAAAGGCCTTCGAGGGCTGAAAATTGTAAGCAGCCCCCGAACCCCTGCGGGGATGGCACGGGTAGCTTCCTCATGTAAAATAGGACCTGTGGGGACAGACAGGACATAATTAGCACGTGTACGTTGGGAGTTGACGTGAAAAACGCATAAAGCTTATAAAAGTATATTAAATGGAAATCTTATTGTCAAATGGTTTAATGTTCTTTGGGTAGTTTACCACCATACGCTCGTCAAAAAATAGGGGCCCTAACACCTTCGGTATAGCATCAACATGATTCAACATGACTTCAAAAGGGAAGAGAGATATGAGAGTGTGGTTGGTACCTTTACACCTCCAAGATTCATGGTCTCCTCAGCCCTTCCCTGTACAACAAAATATCCTCCAGCAGTTCTCTTGATGATGTCTCCATGTCTCCTTAGTTGCTGTGAGTAGCAATAAGTTAGAATGAATATTATCAGAGCCACTTCTACGCACTAGATCATATAGCATTTGTACTCACCAGATATTCTGATAATTATCCACTACGTATTTACGAACAAGAGTTTAAGGTTCAAAGTAATCCTAACAAACAATTACATCTTATAATTTTTATCCCCAGTAGTTTCTTACTGGATTTATGATTTATAAAGAGGTATGGTGAATGAGAAGACAAAAAGATTTATTTAAGTCAGCAATTGTTCATGCCAACAGGTTAGGTGACAACATTGGCTTGATTGCTTTAGTTCTAGAAGACTAAATTTCATTCTTAAACTTTTGAAACTAAACATAATGAAAATTTTGAGAACACATGCAATTCCAAATCATTTATGTTTAAACAAATCCTCTAGAATTTTTTAAAAGAATATTAAATCTTACAAATATATATGTTCTATAAGCATCTCTATATATGTACATTTATGAACAATATATATATATATATATGTTTACACATTAGACTAAACTTGACTTGGGGTAGACTTGGAAATTTCATTGCACTTTAAATACAATTTAAAGTGTAAAGAAACTATATTGAAATTCCTAAATTCAAACTATATTTACATACAATTTCAATTATAATTGACATCCTTGCAATTTGTGTTTTGTAGATAGCTATAATTTTTTGTTTACAATGGAACTAATGGGTGTAATTTTTGTTGTGTAGATGGCTTTTGGCATTGACATGTGGATCCTCTATTTTTTTGCCCGGAAGATAACTCACACTTATGCAAAGTTGGGAAGTTTTTTGTCGTCCTATACTTTTTGTGTGGACTGTGGATGCATCGAACATGTAATTTTTGGCGGGGTACATAGTATTTTGGGACCTTGTATTAATTGCTCTGGTGGTATAGAATCAATGAACCGTGGAATTTGGATGCATCGTGCATATAATTTTTGGTGGGGTACATAGTATTTTTGGAGCTTGTATTAATGGCTCTAGTATTAATTAATATAGATTACCTTTTGTCGTGGTACATATTACTATAGTAATTTGTCCTTGTCAAATGGTCATTACAATGCATAGTATAGTAAAAATGTTGTGTATAGAGGACATTGTTTTGGTAACGTATTTGGAATGTATGACGTTATTATTTGTAATTGGAATATATATAGTTGGTTCGTACATAAGTCTACATTATTATTTGTAATTGGAATATATATAGCAGGTGTTCTTTTTTGTTTCATGGTTGTAAGTGAAACATGCATTACGGAATAGGTAATAATATATAAAGGTTGTATACGTATTACAAGTTGCGGTGGATACATACAGGTTCGGACGAAATTTAGTAAAATGAAACAAACAAAACAATAATATAAAATGACGCTTTTGGTGACAAAACAATTGGTAGCCAAAAAGAAATAAATCTTTTGGCAACTAAATATTTAGTAGCCAAAACAAATCAAAAACAGTTATGGCCACTAAATGTTTAGTAGCTAAAACTCAAAAGACTTTTGGCGACTAAATATTTAGTAGCCAAAACGAATCGAAAACAGTTATGGCGACTAACTGTTTAGTAGCTGAAATCCAAAATATTTTTGGCGACTAACTTTTTAGTCGCCAAAACATAAAAGAATCATAGCCGACTAAACATGTAGTAGCTGAAGTTGCATTATTGGTGACTAAGAATCTCGTCGCTGTAGATATTTTAATTTTTGGGGACAAAAAATTTAGTAGCTAAAGATGTGAGTTAAACGAATTAAGGTCCCGTTTGGGCGACTAATATCTTAGTTGCTAATGTCAGTTATCAGCGACTAAGACTATTTTCGTTGCTAATACCTGTTACTTTTGCCTACTAAAACGTTAGTCGGTATTTTTGTACTACTTTTGGCGACTAAATGTTTTTTAGTCGCTAATTCCTTCGGCGACAATGTATTTCCGACAAGGCCAGTGACCAAAATATTTAGTCGGTAAAGTGTTTTGGCGACTAAAGTCAATACTTTTGGCGACTAATTTTTTAGTTGCCAAAAGTGTATTTTCTTGTAGTGAAAATAAAATTCATAATTACTCTCTTATACAATAATAAAATTACTTAAATTATTAATTGAAATATATTTCTAATATTATTAAAAATTGTTAATTGACTTCATGATTTATTAATAAAATGCACGATTTGTTATGAAATTAGAAATCTCATGGGGTAGAATGTAATTTCTAGAACCACATGTAATTTATGTTTAAACAAATCCTCTAGAATTTTTTAAAAGAATATTAAATCTTACAAATATATATGTTCTATAAGCATCTCTATATATGTACATTTATGAACAATATATATATATATATATATGTTTACACATTAGACTAAACTTGACTTGGGGTAGACTTGGAAATTTCATTGCACTTTAAATACAATTTAAAGTGTAAAGAAACTATATTGAAATTCCTAAATTCAAACTATATTTACATACAATTTCAATTATAATTGACATCCTTGCAATTTGTGTTTTGTAGATAGCTATAATTTTTTGTTTACAATGGAACTAATGGGTGTAATTTTTGTTGTGTAGATGGCTTTTGGCATTGACATGTGGATCCTCTATTTTTTTGCCCGGAAGATAACTCACACTTATGCAAAGTTGGGAAGTTTTTTGTCGTCCTATACTTTTTGTGTGGACTGTGGATGCATCGAACATGTAATTTTTGGCGGGGTACATAGTATTTTGGGACCTTGTATTAATTGCTCTGGTGGTATAGAATCAATGAACCGTGGAATTTGGATGCATCGTGCATATAATTTTTGGTGGGGTACATAGTATTTTTGGAGCTTGTATTAATGGCTCTAGTATTAATTAATATAGATTACCTTTTGTCGTGGTACATATTACTATAGTAATTTGTCCTTGTCAAATGGTCATTACAATGCATAGTATAGTAAAAATGTTGTGTATAGAGGACATTGTTTTGGTAACGTATTTGGAATGTATGACGTTATTATTTGTAATTGGAATATATATAGTTGGTTCGTACATAAGTCTACATTATTATTTGTAGTTGGAATATATATAGCAGGTGTTCTTTTTTGTTTCATGGTTGTAAGTGAAACATGCATTACGGAATAGGTAATAATATATAAAGGTTGTATACGTATTACAAGTTGCGGTGGATACATACAGGTTCGGACGAAATTTAGTAAAATGAAACAAACAAAACAATAATATAAAATGACGCTTTTGGTGACAAAACAATTGGTAGCCAAAAAGAAATAAATCTTTTGGCAACTAAATATTTAGTAGCCAAAACAAATCAAAAACAGTTATGGCCACTAAATGTTTAGTAGCTAAAACTCAAAAGACTTTTGGCGACTAAATATTTAGTAGCCAAAACGAATCGAAAACAGTTATGGCGACTAACTGTTTAGTAGCTGAAATCCAAAATATTTTTGGCGACTAACTTTTTAGTCGCCAAAACATAAAAGAATCATAGCCGACTAAACATGTAATAGCTGAAGTTGCATTATTGGTGACTAAGAATCTCGTCGCTGTAGATATTTTAATTTTTGGGGACAAAAAATTTAGTAGCTAAAGATGTGAGTTAAACGAATTAAGGTCCCGTTTGGGCGACTAATATCTTAGTTGCTAATGTCAGTTATCAGCGACTAAGACTATTTTCGTTGCTAATACCTGTTACTTTTGCCTACTAAAACGTTAGTCGGTATTTTTGTACTACTTTTGGCGACTAAATGTTTTTTAGTCGCTAATTCCTTCGGCGACAATGTATTTCCGACAAGGCCAGTGACCAAAATATTTAGTCGGTAAAGTGTTTTGGCGACTAAAGTCAATACTTTTGGCGACTAATTTTTTAGTTGCCAAAAGTGTATTTTCTTGTAGTGAAAATAAAATTCATAATTACTCTCTTATACAATAATAAAATTACTTAAATTATTAATTGAAATATATTTCTAATATTATTAAAAATTGTTAATTGACTTCATGATTTATTAATAAAATGGACGATTTGTTATGAAATTAGAAATCTCATGGGGTAGAATGTAATTTCTAGAACCACATGGAGTGGTTTGTATTTTAATTAAACCTAAAGGGGTGTGTTTGTAATTTATCTTCTTTTTTTAAAAAAAAATTTAATTTCAATTTCATATAAGATAGTTATCTTAAAATTTCATGCCCACTAACTGATGTCACTACAATAAAAAACACATTCGGCAACCAAATTTCCCGACTAAAAAGAATTTGGTCGCTGAAAGTATAGCTTTCAGCGACTAAAAAAGCATTAATAGCCAATTGTGAAGCCTTTTGGCGACTAAAAAAATTTAGTAGCCAAAAATCTACAATTGGCGACTAAAAATAAGTTTGGTCGCCAATTATATGGGTTTTACCGACTAAAACATTTTTAGTAGCCAAAAGTAGAGTTTTTGCCGACCTAAAAAAAATTTAATAGCCAAAAAGTCAACAATTGGCGACTAATTATAATTTTGGTCGCCAATTATGAGGGTTTTACCGACTAAAGCATTTTTAGTAGCCAAAAGTACAGTTTTTGCCGACTAAAAAAAATTTAGTAGCCAAAAAGTCTACAATTGGCGACTGATTATAAGTTTGGTCGCCAATTATGTGGGTTTTACCGACTAAAACATTTTTTAGTAGTCAAAAGTAAGTTTTTTTGGCGACTAAAAAAATTTAGTAGCCAAAAAGTCTACAATTGGCGACTAAAAAAGGCCTCGTTTGGGAACAGGCTAATTTAGTAACTTTTTGCCTATTTGGCTAAAAAGGTAGATAAAAAAAACTTGTATGTTTGGGATGACTTTTTGGCTAATTACGAAAAGATGTGCAAAAAGTAGAGAGAAAAGAGAATCTTTAACTTTTTGGTATGAGTTGTTGACTTTTTGGCTAATTTAGTAACTTTTTGGCTAATTGGCTAAAAAAGTAAGTCCCTAAACGGGGCCGCGAAAAGTGGTCTTTTTTAGCGCGAAAGTCTCTTCGGCGACCAAAATATGCTAAAAGTTTAATTTTAATTTTTATTTTGCTACTAAATAATTTATTTTTATATAAATTATGTCAACAAAAATAATTATTTTTATACATATAATTTTATATTAATACGGGTCTATATACTATATAAATAATATATATTACATATATAATCATGTTGTGTTATAGAGGCATAGAGGGAAGAGTGTGGTGCATAGTGTGGGAGGTTGGTGGTTTGAGTCTTTGTAAGAGTGGATGCAAAGCTTAACAATGAATTACTTTTTTTCACGGATGAAGCTTTTGGCGACTAAAAATGTTGGTCGCCGTTTGGTAGCTTTTGGAGACTAAAGATTTTGGTCGGCGATTCCTTGACTATTGGCGACTAAAATATTGATTGGTGAATGTATGATTTTAAAGAACAAAAATGAGTTGGACCCCTAATGGGGGTGCTGGGGGTCTCCTCCCATTGGTCAAAAACCTTTTTTTTTTTTTTTCTTCTTTTCCTCCATTGCCAGCCCCCCATATGGAGGTGGGGGTGCTGGGGGTGCCTCCGTACTGGGAGTCGGAATCACGGCTCTTTAAAGAAATATAATTGACTATTGGTGATCAAAATTTTGGTTGCTAAAGACTTACTTTTCTGCCTACCAAAGGTTTTTTAGTCAGCAAAACCCTCCAAAACCTTTCCCTACAGGGTTTTGACGACAAACGTAGCGACCAAAATTTTTTGTCGCAGAATAGCTTTGGCGACCAATATTTTAGTAGCTAAAAGTAACTTTTTTTTGTAGTGTGTAGATGGGTTGAACAAAAAAACCTGAAGTAGATAGGGACGATGCCCAGATAGATTTGACCAAAGGCCCAAGGTGCAGAGCATTTTCATTCCAGGAAAAAAAAAAAAGGAAAAATCAGAAGAATGTTTCAGAATTTCACATTAATGGTCAAAATTTACTTAAGGTATGATCCCACATTAGGAACTTGAAATATGAACCATTGATAAGAGGAAAATAATATAGAAGCCTATTTTATAAACCTACTTTTTAAATTTAATGATGTGTCAGCAAAATGATTGGTTGATGAAGTTTTAATAGAGTGTCACATCATTGAACCTACAAAGTAATTCTAATTTTTAGACCTCAATAACAATACTCTTAACAAAAAAAAAATATGATACATGTCCATATGAAAACCGTTCATTGAAAAAGTGGATGGTCTATTATTAAAAATAGACTTGTCATCTATTTTTTTGAGGGACAAACATGATAAATTAAATAGTTTACGATTATCAAATTAACCTATTTTTTTTATATAAATGATATACACAAAAAAAAAATACAAAATGAATGATTTGAATCATGAAAATGGAATTCATAATAAATCTCACGAGTCCAAACAACACTTTCTAGTTTCATTGTGTCCAATATGTGATAATATATCTTGCTAATATGCTAACATTCTACATACCATTAGCCCAAAAAAAAAAAGAAAATAAATAAAAATAAAAATAAAAAACGAACCCAAATTTATTATGCATAATCAAACACCACAAACATCCATGAATATCCCAACAACGTCCAATGTCCTTATTCAAAAATTGCATAATTGAAGGAAGTTAATACACATTGGTGTTGTGTCCATTTCAAACTTTGTCATGGTTTTGAAACCATAAAACAATTTCAAAAACAAATCCAAACTTGTCGCACTCATGCCGAATTATCACTAACATTTTGGGTCCCTCCTATTTTAGTGCAATTTTCCTTTGCCTTTTAATGTGTCCAATACCAAACTCAAGTTCAAAATATAAAAAAAGAAAACTCTTCATTAATTTATGAGTGCGTCAAGTACATGCCGCACAATGAAGGGAAATGCCAATGCATCTCCACCACAAATGTTGCAGCAAACACTAGCAACATCTTATTACCTCCCACACACTTCCATTAAAATGACCACTGTTTGTTGGGTAACGTAAATCTTAATAAATATTGTATATTAATTATCTGAATTTTAGAATAAGGGTATTTATGATATTTAAGCAATCATGATCTATTGTCTTAATTTAGCCAATAAGACAAAATATCACGTTCAAATCATAATCATTTTACTTTTTTTCTCACAACTATCAAATCAACTATTAAAAAAAAAATTAAAAAAAAAATGTCAAAGTTTATCCAAAATATAACTATTTTAGTCAGGCTAAAATAACCAAAGTCAAAAAATCAGGCTAAATTAGCTCATCTCAAACGAGGGCTATATATATTTAAAGTTGAAGGAAGACATTAATTTTTGGTGATCTTTTCTATCCCTAATTGAAGCAAACCACATGAACCTTATGTTTTTCGTATGTGATCTGTTTTTATTGTAGGTTTGTTCATTTCTTTATTTTATATTTCACCGATTATGATTAGGTATTATGGATTTCCTAACACAGTAACTTCTTTCTTTGTCTAGAAAATTCATCGTTGCCATCGAAGGTAGAATGAAAATCCAATAAAAACGGTGGCTATCGGTGGTGGTCCTAATAACAACAGCTCACGATTTTCGTTCCTGGAATTAAAATATCCATTGTTGGGTTGCTTTCTGTCATAAATTTCTTTCAGTTATTTGGTGTGAAACACACATGTCACCTTTGGCAATTTGCCAGGGCATTGACGAGAACGATGAGGAGATTTAGGAATGTGACGTTGCATTCATGTCTATCCTTATTTTTATGGAAGTTTTGCAATCATGGGGTTTATTCAAATAATAAATTATTTAAGTTTGATTTGAAAACTTAATAAGTTTTTAAAATATATTTAAATTTGGTTTGCTTATTATTCGAGCTGGATTTTTTTATACAACTCTATAGTGCATATAAACTTGTTGAGTTCAATGAATTTTGGACAAATTATCAATTTAGTCACTGTAATTTCAATTGGTTCGATTTTGTTTATTTCTTTATTTTTATTTCAATTCAATTTTGCCTAATTGATAATAGGTGTGAGGCTTTTTGACAGAAAATACTTACATGTATCTCATGTGGCATATTTTAAGGAAGAAAAATAGTAAAATCACCGCAACCACCCATATCCTTCTTCAACAACTCAAACACCGTCACAAACCAACTACTACCACACCGCCACCTCTATCAACCACCAATTACCATCTCCACTAATTGATTTGTGTAGTGTTGCTGTGAGTTGTCTACACTAATGGGACTTCTATATGATGCTTTCCTACTAATTATTTCTATCACCAAAGGAAAATATATCCTAGATATTGCTAGTATTTTCATTTGGGTATATTAAAATATTTGAGCTGATAGATTTTCTTTTTTGTTTGCAAATAGAGTAATTTCATTGTTCGAGAAATTTTCAAAATTTAAAGTTGAAATTTTTATTCTCCGATTAAGTTAAACTTTTAGTTTTTGTGATTGGCCCTCAAATGAAAATTTCATTATCTTTCAGAAAATGAAATTTCACTGTTTTTCGGACAGTGAAATTTGACTGACTAATCACAACAAACATAGTACAACTTCATACATATTAATTGGAAATTCAGTGAACTTCACGAACTAACAACAAATACAGTGAAACTTTAGCTGTGATGGAATGGAGGATGGGTTTGTTAAGTTCTTTTTATTTATTTTTTTTTTTTTTGACGGTGTAGAGAGACAATTAGGGTGTATTTAAAGACACCCAAAATCAAAACTATACACTTTTGAATATTTATTTTTTATAATCACATGTATGGGAAAAGCCATTATTTTATATATATTAAAATTTTCCAAACTAATATCATGAAAAACAATTATTTCCTGTTATAGTTTTATTAACATTTTCAATTTGTCTTTCACATTGGGGGATAAATATTTGAAATTTATTCCGTCTTTGGATATGAAATTGCCAAATAAAGAAAAAAATAAATAAATTCATGTATGGTTTTGTCTTTGAACAAAAATCTGGGCTCCCAACACTCAAAACACCCCAAAAGACCTAACTTTGTAAATGTCAATCGATCAGTGCACAGTCCATGTCATGAACTAATGAAGAGTGAAGGTCTCATATAAACTGGGTCTCAAGTGAAATATGCTCGGCCCAATAATTGGACTACACCTTTTCTTTATGGGAAAATTACCCACAGGTCCTATTTGAAATATGTGTACACTATTTAATCCAACAACTTTTTGAGTAGACCCAAAAGTCCTACTTCTCCTCTTTCTCTCTCTGCTTTTTGCATCATTCTTTACGTTTTCCTCTCTCTTTTTTTCTACAATTTTCTCTCATCTTCTTTGTCATGGACGACGATTGGTGATCACGTCATTCTTATTCTCTTTCTTTTTCTTATATATAGTTACGGGTGACCGACGACCACCATTGATCGGGATTCACCGGTAACCACCAACCATCGAAATCAACTCGTGACTTCACCCTCACCGACGACGAAGAAGATTTATTTTCGACGAAGAAGATAAGTAGATCTACTTAGATCTGATGTAGATCTACATCAGAGCTGAGTAGATCTACATAATATTTGGCTAGATCTAAACAAAAAATAATTGCCAGAGTACAATCCTCTCTCTATATCCGCCTTTCTCCTTCGATCTCTTATTTTTTTTATATTTTCTCTGTTATACACTTCTCTTTTTCTGTTCTAATGGAAAAAATTTCAAATTCTGAATAAGTAGTTTTCGAGTTTTAGTTACAAGCGATGAAAACTGTAAAATTTTACAGTTTCAAATATTTTTTGGTGCTGGAATGAATTATGGTTTAAAACTGTAAAATTTTGCAGTTTCGAATTTTTTTGGTGCTGGAAGAAATCATGGTATAAAACTGTAAAATTTTACAGTTTCATAAAATTCTTTAAAACTGTAAAATTTTACAGTTTCATAACATATTTTTTAGTTTGATTA
Organism: Camellia sinensis; assembly: GCF_055761805.1. Taxonomy (NCBI): domain Eukaryota; kingdom Viridiplantae; phylum Streptophyta; class Magnoliopsida; order Ericales; family Theaceae; genus Camellia; species Camellia sinensis. Next base: position 155,497,631 of record NC_138968.1, on the reverse strand, counting down.
ATAAGGATAAATGCTTAATAAATTTTTACTTTAAAACTGTAACATTTACAGTTTCAAAACTTATTTTTCAGTTTGATTAATATTGGAGATTATTTGCCTAAACTTTACAAAAATTGAAAAATAGCATATGTTTTTTCCCATTGTTGCTGTTTTTTGTCGTTTCATTTTTTTTCCTTTTAGTTTATCAATATTTAGCACATTTTACTATGTTTTTTAGCTCTAATTTCTCCATTTATTCTTTTTTTTTCCCGGCAATATTGTAGACATTCCAGTGAGTCTCCAGTGATGTTCTTAACGTCCAGTGAACGTTCTGAACATTCCGGCGACTTCCATTAACGTTCTTAACACTCCGGTAAACTTCCGGCGACTTCCTGGTGATGTTGAACATTCTGACAAGTCTCTGGCGACCGTTTGACGGAAGTCCGACGGTAGTAAGATATAACAGTGTCTGTAAATTTTTTTTTTAAAAAAAAAATAGGATTTTTTTGTAACAATTAAAAATGTATAGGACTAATTGATGCAAGTGTTTTGTTTGAGGATTAGTTGGGTCTTGAACTTTGTATATGGGACTTATCAGTAAATTCTCCTTTCTTTTTCTTTAGGGGTGTAAATTTGGCCCAGTTCGGCCTGATCTGGTTCATGCCGGGCCTCGCGGACTCCGGTCAAAATTCGAGTCGGGTCACGAGTCAAAGAAATTAGGCTCGGCTCGAGGGAATATTCGAGGTTTGGCAGTCGGTCTGAACATTTTTTTTTTGTTTTTTTAATTTTTTTCTACTAAAATTTTATTTTTTTTTTAAAAAAGACACTGAACCTCGGGCGGGTTAGGCCTTGAGTGGGTCTTAAACGGGCAAATAGACCGAGCTTCAAAATGATGGTTCAAGCCCAGGGTCTTGGGCTGGGCTCGGGCCCAAATGAGCTAGGCCCATCCTAAGCCGCTGGCCATTTTTACACTCCTTCTTCTTCCTTTCTTTTTTTTTTGGTTGTTGTGGTGGTAATTGTGACAGAGGGATCTAAAAAATTTTTATTTTTCTTTTTTTAAATTCTGTTGAATTGCAGATGAGAATTTAAACTACGCTACTATAGTCATAAGCCTGTTTCTCTCCGGCTGGTGATCCAATTGAAGAGGTGTAGTTGGGTTTGATGGGCCTATTTCAGGGTCCAATTTTAATGATGTGAATCATTTATTTTGTAAGATTTTTTATGAAAGATATTTATACAAAAAATCAAGTTGATTTAACAATTTGTATCCAGATGTTCGGATACATTTGTTTACGAATTTAAAAAAAAAAAATCATATACACTATCCTATTTTATAAGATAACTGCGATCTAATCCTACTGATGTCTGATCAATTGAATTTTTACATGAATTATTTTTTTGAAAAATTCTACAAAATAAATAATTGGAATCACCAAAGTGGGCTCAGAATAGGCGTCGTATTCTTTGGAACTAATTTCTTTAACATGCTCTGGTTATATTATAATTAATTATTATTTATTAAGGTCATGTAAAATGAAAAGAACCAATTAATAGAACAAATTAGGTGCTAAGTGTACGGAATAGCGTTAAGTCTGGTTTTTTGTTTCTATGGAGGAAAACAAAACCGACTCTTGTAAATAACAATTTGACTCTCTCAACTCAAAAAAAATAAAAATAAATAAATAAATAAAATAAAAGTAATATTAAAAAAAACTCAAACCTTATTATTATTATTATTTGTTGTCCTCAAGCTGGCATTTTCCGGCTCCTAAATTAAATTCTTACAAATATTCAAAGTGAAATTTCAAAAAAAAGTAATGACGGTTGATCTAAAAATAATTTTTTTTTTAAAACATATGTGATGAATTGATATTTTCCCCATATTCAAAAGGTTAGAACTCGTTTTTAGTGTATCCGATCGTCTCGTGCACTGACGGTAAAAGGGGTGGATTTTTTCACTTTATTTGGTTTAGTTTTTTTTTAAATTATTTTTATTTTTAATTAAAAAAATTGTCATATTTTAGTTATTTTTTTATTATTATTAGATGCACATCAAACATAAAATAGTTGTCAAGAAATTTCAAAAAATTGACAAAAAAAAAAAAAAAAGAAGAAAAAGAAATATGCATTGAAGATTTGAAATTTTATGACTTTTCTTTGATGTTAATAAACGCTGAACCAATATATTCTCTTATTGGTTAATAACTATATCATGAATAGTTGTAACATGTAATATTTTCACTTTGGAAATCACAAAACCAATTATCGGTATCATGAAATCTTTATTTTTTCTTGATGTCAAGTGTTTCATTTTTCTATGTAAAATAAAAAAATTAGATAAAGAAGAGGATAGGAGGACTCAAACTAATGAATACTCTTACCATTTGAATTGTACATAATATATATAGGTTATTTTTTATTTTAATTTTACTTGTTTATACCCACATCATCGTATGTGTTAGTCACTAATAATTTTTTATAAGATAACGGAGTCAATTTAATTATGACGTTAGTTGTACAAGTACTGTTTGTTGTATGGGATTATTTGGGGTGTCTTAAATAAGTGTACTTTTTTATCTTTTTGAACTAAAAAGTTAAAGAAAAAAAATATGAATATTTGGGTTAATTTTTTGACTTTTTATGAAAAAATGTGTATTAAAAAATTATATAAATAAGTGTGTAGGAGAAGATAGTGTAGTAGGCCCTACGGATTGGCAGTGTAGTCAGCTGGGTGAGTAGATAGGAAAAGATTGCCTCTTTTTCGGGTTTTGATTGGATGGTGTTGTTCGGCCCGTGGAGGCCTATTACGAGCCCTATTTTTTAATCGGAACCGTTCAATGTGTAGAATTCGTCGAGTACTACGTACTTGTAAAAAATCACGTTGATTGGATATTGATAGCTATCTGATCGTGTTAGTTTTTTTTTGTTAACTGTTAACTATAACACCATCCAATTTTTATACAAAACTGATTTGATCATATAGTTAGCGATATCCGATACACGTGATTTTTTACAGGCATATAGTACTAGACGAGTTCTACATATTAACGGTTCGGATTATCAAAAAGGGATCCATGGTGGACCCCCATGGGCCTAACTTTACCATTCAACTTAGTGAATGTACAGATGTAATTTATTTTTATTTTTCCTTTCACTGCTGTTGGCTTGACGTCAGTACGTTGATGGGCCAAAAAGTTGATTTGTATAGTAATTTTTTTATATTTTTTTTTGTGAATAATGATAACTTTTAAATTTTTTTTATAACTTTTTGATTTTTTGACTTTTTTTAAACTGGTCAAACTAGTCCTAAATTATTACTAACTAATGTCAAAAAAAAAAAAAAAAAGATCTAATTTGATTTTAAAGCAACGGTTAGGCGAAAACTACTATGCTTAATAAGCTTGTACAATAATATAAATTGAAGTGCTCATGTCACCCATAATTGTCTTTTTTTGATTCAAATGAAACTAAAAGACAAAGAGCACAAGCATTCCAGAGAGTGTTTTAAACCCTACTAGAACTAGCACTGCACATATCAGTGATCAACAAAGGAAGAATGGTGTTCGGAGGATCATCAAGAAATACAGTTGTGTGAGTGATTTTTCGATCACACTGCCCAACTTAGTATTCAGCTGGGGAGTACTGGCAGAATAGATGACACCTGGCTGACCTGCAACAGAAAGAGAAGATTCTGGCGGTGGTTCGTCCATCCGGGGGCACTTCGACGATCAAGTCAGTATATCTCTCAAAGATAATCAATAGTGCTAAACTCACTATTCAGAATGTAAATTGCGTACCTTAGACCCGTGGGGGTGCCTCTCTTTTATAATTAACTCAATCCTTGTCCGACTAGAAGCCTAGCTTCAATGGACTCTTGCTTAGTGCTTATCCCAGACTCTCCAAGAGATAAAGATAAACTCCCTAAGAGCTTTATCCTTATCCATGCCATAGTCCTTCCTTATTCTAGGACTCTTGTCCCTTATCCGCTTATCTCGGATTCCGATATCTTTGGAGATAACCTCGACCTTGCCGAGATAACCTCGGCGTCATGACCTGGACACGTGGCACCTCGGCTGACACGTCGGCATCACCTTGACCACGTGTTGGTACTCAGAAAATATATCCCCACAACTGCCCCCTAGGTTCTATTACCTCGGCATTCTGAGGTGATGGAACCTATATCGGTACTTCCTGCCAGTACATCGGCTTAAGCCAAGTTCATCGCTATAGACCGACATGTCTTCTTAAAGATCAAGAATTCTAAGAGCTCCTCTCACGCATATGAGCTGTCGTGCACAACAACTCAACCGTTTTTAGCCACGCGTCTTTTTCTTACTGGATCGTACTTGATACGCGTCTGTAAATCGAATCATTCCCACGTGCACTGTCTAGCGCATACGTTCTTCTAGGCACATTTATGACCCTTTTGCCGCCGTTTCTGTTTTATCAAAATTTCTTTCTTTCCCCCGTCTTTTCACTTTTCATTGTTTTTGAAGTTCTCTTTCTCTCTAGCTTTCCATCTCCTCCATTGTTCCAAGATTTCAAGCTCTGCTGCCACCGTTGTTCTCCTCTTCTGGCGAAACGCTTGCTATTCTTCTCCGATGCTACCGTTCGTCTGACTTCGGCGAACTCAACACCGGCCTTCCTCTTTCTAGTAAGCCATTGTTTCTCCTGGTTTCAATTTCTTGTTACCTTACTGAACTTTACTGTTTTACCTGCTGTCTTTGCAATCTCGTTCATACTTCTGGTATTTCATCTTGTATTTTGTATTCCACCATATATTTGAATTTGTTTGTTTCATAATTCTATTTTTACCCAAATCATCTTATTGAATATACACTGTTCACACACCAGTTGATTTCTGCCACTGTTCTTGGTTTGATACCCTTTTGTTCTTTCAATGTTCTTGACAATCCATCTTTGTTCTTGATTCTGAAGCGCATCCCTGTTTTTCTGTTTTCTAGATCCGTGCATCCAATCTTCGTTTCCATAGATCTAGGTTTGGGATTTGCTTGTAGAACCCTTGATTATTAGGAAAAGCTGAAACTATTTCCACAAATTCTTACCCAGTACATACTTTAGGTTTTTGCCGAGATCCCAATAATCCTTGTAAAACACCTTTATTCTGAAATCCAATTCCTCCTAGCTAGGCCGATATCATGGGTATGTGGAAGCATAGGGTAGACACCCCGACAAAATTAGAATACTTTAGGCGAGAGTTTTCCATCCCTGCCGACGTCCATCTGAGGTTGGCTGGGGATGACGCCTCCATAATGCCCACCACTGATTCTATGCCCTTCCCTATCGTAGCCTTTATTGAGTGCGGACTCCGACTTTTACTCAACACCCTTTTTCATGAAATACTTCATTACTATAAGTTGAACCCTATGCAACTTGCCATCAACTCATACCGAGTTATTAATGGTATCATAGCCTTAGCCAAACAAGAAAACGCTAGGATCACCTTAGCCGACATCTAGTACTGCTACACCATGTGTGGCCTCAAAAAGGATACGGGCTATATTTACTACCTTAAGCCGAGGTCCACAGGATACGGGCTATATTTGCAGTCTTTCTTTCCCAGCAAAGACTTGAGGAAACTGCTGAATTTGCCAAGTCACAAGCGGAAGGCTCCTCTGCTGCTTAATTTCATCCTGATGTATAAGTTGGCTCTTCTCGACGTCCCAAAGAAGAAGAAGAAAAGCCTTTCTCCACCTTCTACCACAACTCCACAAGTCGCGTCCACATCTCGGACAGACCAAGGTTTAACCTCTGATCTTGCTGAGCAGCCGTCAACCTTGGCTCCATACCTGATCCCGATATCCCAACGACAACGCCGGCGACGAACCATTTTTTCTGCTGAGATGGGCCGTCAAAAAGCTGTTGCAAAAGATCTCCTGGCCAGCATCCTATCAACTGTTGACGCTTCACTAGTGCAAACCCAGCCTCTACCAAAACAAAAAAGAATTAAAAAAGCTCAACCAAAGGCCAAGGTGACTCAGGTTGACACTGAGAACACTTTGCCGATTTCCAAACTGGCTGAAAATGACAGGTCCCAGCCTACTGCGGAGAAGAGGCGTGCCGAGGCCCAACCATCCGATTATCCGAAATCAAAGAGGCCAAGGTCATCTCTGTAACCACCTCGGGGTCCAAAAAACATGATGCCCCCTTGGCCCCCAAAATTACTCTGAAAGATAAGCCTGTTATGGCTAATGATAGCACTGACGACATCAACGTAGGCATAGCCCTCAGTACCGCTCTGCTTCTCCCCGGCGATCTCGACCGAAATGCCGAGTTAAGCGAGTACGAGAACTACGCTCTAATGCTGCAACGCTCCGTTCAAGTAAGTGTCTTTGTTTGGCAACTTTTTATTTCTTTCTGTTCATTCCATACTTGTAATTTTTTCTAACAACTTCTGTTATGTTTACTTTCAGGCCATCCAGCATGCCCATTCGTTCTCAATACAATCTTTCGAGAACCGGGAGAGGCTGGCCGAGATGAAGAGGGAAGTCTCTAGTCTTCAAAGGGCCAACAAAGGTTTGCAGTAAAAAATGAAAAAGTTGGAAGACCAGGCCGAGGCTACCACCAAAGCCCAAACGATGCCAAAGAAAAGGTAGAATCTATTGAGGCCATCAAGAAGGTGCTTGAGGCTGAAAAGAAGGACGCCGAGGAAAAGATGGCCCAGGCCCAAAAGGAACTGCAAAATGCTTTGGCCACCAAAGATGCTGAGCTAAAGGAGGCCTACCAGAAGGGCTACAACGAAGGGGTGGCCGATGTCACGGCGGACTATGAGAAACAAGTGAAGCAGGCATGCAACAAGGGTTTCACCCTTGGTTGGATGTCTCTTCTAAAAAAGCTTGAAGTCCCTGCCGTCTCGCCCCTTCAGAATGCCGACGCCATTCTTCTTCCATTCCCTCCAATCCCAACTCAATCCGATGACGACTCTGAATCTGAGGAGGAAGTTTTGGTGAGGAAGTCGAAAGATGCTGTTGGGGCCAAGTCACCTACTCAAAATGAGCAAGTCCTGGACTTGACTCAGGATGAGGAGGTTGAGGAGGTTCCCAAGGATGCTGCGACTCAAAAGGCAATATCGGACGTGCCCCTCACCGATAAGAGCCTCGATCAGACCCTTCAAGAGATTGACGCTAAGCTTGCGGCTGAGAAGGTAGCCGAGATGTCCTCCCAGCAATCTTCTGAAATCCAGACCCAGCCAGCTAATGATGCTGAGGAATCATAGTTTTAGATGTCTTTTTCCTTTGTTTTTTGCCTCTTGTATTTTTCTGTTTTTGGGATAATGTAAACTCTTTGTATGACCGAGGTGATTTTTATGAATACCACTTCCTTCTTTCTTGAATGCTTGTATGTTTGTCTTCTCTTTATAGCTCTTGTATGACTTTCACACTTAGAATAATTTTGCGTCTTAAAAATGCTCTTTAGTCTTGTGCATCCTTCTCGGGGTGAAACACCTCGGTAATACAAACTGATGATTTATCTCGGCAAGTACCCAAGTACCTTTCTAAATATAACCTTGATTTCATAAAATTTCAATAAGTGTTTTACCTTTTAACTTGTAAACTTTTTATAAGTTTCAACAAGTGTTAAACATTATCTCAGTTTAACTGCTACTTGTAAACTTTTCTCAAGTTTTAACAAGTGTTAAACATCATTTCAGTTTAACTTCAACTTGTAAACTTTTCTCAAGTTTCAACAAGTGTTAAACATCATTTCGGTTTAACTTCAACTTGTAAACTTTTCTTAAGTTTCAACAAGTGTTAAACATTATCTCAGTTTAACTGCTACTTGTAAACTTTTTTCAAGTTTCAACAAGTGTTAAACATAATCTCGGTTTAACTTCAACTTGTAAATTTTTCGCAAGTTTCAACAAGTATTAAGCATCATTTCGGTTTAACTTCAACTTGTAAACTTTTCTCAAGTTTCAACAAGTGTTAAACATTATCTCGGTTTAACTGCTACTTGTAAACTTTTCTCAAGTTTCAACAAGTGTTAAACATCATTTCTTCTCTCTGCCCCCCTAATGTGAACCTAAGTTCCACTTGGGGTCTCATTATGCACATATTCCGAAACAACGTTATGTGTCTTCATCAGTCACAAATATAAAATAATTCTGCTAAAATTTTATTCATGACGTCGGCAAATAACAAGGAAAATCTAATGGTAGAAAAACTTCAGATTACAAGTATTCCAGGGTCTTGGCAACTCTTTGCCCTCACTATCTTCAAGCCGATATGCCCCGTTGCCCAATATCGAAGTGATTCTGTAGGGTCCTTTTCAGTTTGGGCCAAGCTTGCCCTCCCTGGGATCCTTCTTGTTGCTGACGACTTTTCTCAAGACTAGGTCGCCGACTTGGAACTCCCTTGGGTTGACTCTTTTATTATAAGCTCTGGCAAGCTGCTGTTGGTAGGCTGCGAACTGAATTGTAGCTTTCTCTCTTCTTTCTTCTAGTAGATCCAGATCTCGGGCTAAGAGTATATTATTTGTCCTATTTTCTACTCCCTCGGTTCTGATCCCAGGGATGCCGACTTCAAGCGGAATGACAGCTTCTGTGCCATAAGTCATGGCAAAGGGGAATTCCCCTGTTGATCTTCTCAGCGTAGTCCGATATGCCCAGAGCACACTTGGTAGTTCATCCACCCACTTTCCTTTTGCTGCCTGCAGCCTCTTCTTTATCCCATCTAGGATAACTTTGTTGGATGCTTCTGTTTGACCATTGCTTTGAGGAAAGCTTGGGGTTGAAAAGTAGTTCTTGATCTTGAACTTTGCACAGAAGTTCTTGATTAGCTTGCTGTCAAATTGTGTTCTATTGTCAGCAATTATCGCTCTCGGAATCCCAAATATGGTGATGATGTTCTTCCATAAGAAGTTCTTCACGTCTACATCTCGGATCTTGGCTAAGGGCTCAGCTTCTATCCACTTGGTGAAGTAATCTGTTGCTACCAGCAGGTACTTTCTTTGTCCAGTCGCTTGGGGCAGTTACCCAACGAGATCCATGCCCCATTGGGCAAACGGCCAAGGACTGGATACTAGGTTAAGGTCTGCCGCTAGCTGGTGTATCAGTGGTGCAAACCTTTGGCATTTTTTACACTTTTTGACATAGGCTTCTGCGTCCTTTTGCATGTAGGGCCACCAATACCCCTAGGTAATGGCCCAATGGGCTAGTGATCTGCCCCCTGTGTGGCTTCCACAGATTCCTTTATGTATATTATATAAAAAATCTTCAACTTGTAATGGGTGTACACACCTTAAAAAGGGTCCAGTGAAAGATCTTCTGTAGAGATGTTCTTCTGCTGTTAGACTGAATCTTGCCGATTTCAATCTAATCTTGTGTGCCTCATTGTGGTCATCTGGCAGCTTTCTTTCTTTCAGGAATGCAACAATTGCATCCATCCAGCTTGGTTCCATGTCCACACACATTGCTTCATGCTCTGTGGTTAGTGGTTCGATGCTTGGGCCCAACAAGTATTTGACCATTATTGTCCTCGCTTTTCCAGGTTGTATTGCACTGGCCAGATTGGCTAGTGCATTGGCGTAACTGTTATCATCTCGGCTAACCTGATGTAGTCGGCAATTCTGAAACAAAGCTACTAACCTGTTGACTTCCTTTGTGTAGGCTGATATCCTTTCATCTCGGGCTGCAAATTCGCCCGTTGTCTGGTTGACTATGAGCTGGGAGTCACAAAAGACTATCACTTCATCTGTTTCTGCTGCTACTGCCAGCTTTAGTCTTGTAATCAATGCTTCATATTCTGCTTCATTGTTTGAGGCCTTGAACCCTAATCAAATGGACTGTTCCAATATTTCTCCATCTGGAGATACCAATACTACTCCTACCCTCGCTCCATGTCGATTTGAGCTCCCATCAACAAATAGTCGAAAGGAGTCGCTGATGTAAATGCTGTAGGGTTTGAGTTTTTCCTTTCTCCTTTGTTTTGTTGCATTTGGTTGGGCTTCTCCTTGCTTGCTTGGACATTGTCCACCACGGCTTAACGGAGCCCGATGTGCGATGGATTCTGGTGTGAACTCGGCCACGAAGTCGGCCAAAACTTGGCCTTTGATTGCTGTTCTGGGTCTGTACTCCAAGTCATACTGTCCCATGGCCACTGCCCATTTGGCTATTCTTCCTGTCAGGTCTCCTTGTTGTAGCAAAGACTTCAAGGGGTGTTCTGTTATCACCACAATTTTATGGACCTGAAAGTAATGGTTTAGTTTCTTTGAAGCCATTACTATAGCCAATGCCAATTTTTCTAAGGGTAGATACATTGTTTTTGCATCAGCCAGGGTTTTGCTTACATAGTAAACAACCCTTCGCTCTCCTTTTTCTTCTCGAATTACCACTGCGCTTACTGCGTGTTTTGAGACTGCTAAGTACACAAACAACTTCTCCACAGGTTCTGGATTTGAAAGAATTGGAGCTGTGGTCAGATACTTCTTTAGGTCGGTCAAGGCGGCCTCGCATTCTTCTGTCCATAAAAAATCTGTGATTTTTTCACTAAGTTGAAGAAAGGTTTGTACTTGTCTGAACTTCTGCTTATAAACCTATTCAGGGCTGCGGCCCTTCCAGTCAACACTTGTACCTGTTTTGCCAACGTCGGGCTCTTCAATTCCAGAATGGCCTTAATCTGATCTGGGCTGGCCTCAATGCCCCTTCTAGTCACTAGGTATCCTAAAAACTTACCAGATCATACTCCAAATGCACACTTCGCTGCATTGAGTCGGAGCCGATATGTTTTAAGGATGTCAAAGACTACTTTTAGGTTGACCAGATGGCCTTTAGGTTCCTTGGTCTTCACGACCATGTCATCGATGTAAACTTCCACCGTTTTGTCAATCAGGTGTTTGAACATCTTGGTTACCAGTCTTTGGTAAGCTGCTCTTGCGTTTTTCAACCCAAAAGGCATCACTCTGTAGCAGTACAGACCTTTTGGGGTGATAAATGCAGTTTTCTCCTCATTTGGGGGATACATGGCTATCTGATGGTATCCCCTGTAGGCATCCAGGAAGCTCATCCTTCCATGCCCCGAAGTGGCATCTACCAACTGGTCAATCTTGGGTAGAGAAAAACTGTCCTTGGGACAGGCTTTGTTCAAGCTGGTAAAGTCCACGCAGATCCTCTATTTACCATTCTTCTTCTTCACTATTACTGTGTTTGATAGCCATGTCAGGTAATCTACCTTTCGAATGGCCCTGGCCTCGAGAAGTCTGTCTTCTTCCTCCTCCACTGTTTCGACGTGTATCATCGTCGGTCTTCTTGCTCGTTGGATTACCGGTTTTGCCGACCTATCAACGTTCATTTTATGGCAAGTGACCTCGGGGTCACTGCCAGGCATCTCGTAAGGCGTCCAAGCAAACACCTTAATATTTGCTCGCAAGAAAGCTTCCATCTCTCTTTCTTCTTCTTCGGCTAGGCCCGAGCCGAGAAGAAAGAAGCATTCTTCACCCCCCTCTTGGACGAGGATTTTCTTCAGTGTTTCTTCACTCTTTTCGGCCGGCTCCTTGTCGGCATCCTCTAGGACCTCCACGTCCTCATCTTCAATCTCTGCATTTTCTGGTTTTCGAATACTGCAGGTGGATTTCATTGCTGCCATGGTGCAATTCTTTACCTGTAGCTGATCTCCTCTAACCTTCTCAATCCCATACTTTGTTGGGAACTGTAATAGTTGATGCAAAGTTGAGGGAATAGCCCTCATTGCATGCAACCATGGCCTTCCCAAAATGATGTTGTAAGGGGAGGGTGTGTCAATTATGGTGAACTCTGTTGTTATCTTCCTGGTGCCTGCCAGCACCTCCAAGCTGGTTGTTCCTAGTGGCCATGTCGGCGTTTCATTGAACCCCACCATTAGGCTATTGGATTGCTCCATATCATCTGGGTGAAAGCCAAGCTCCTTGTAACATCGGACGTACATGATGTCACAAGAGCTGCCTTGGTCAATTAGGATGCACTTTACTTGGCATTCCCCTACCTGGAGGGATACTACCAAGGCATCATTATGTGGATGCTGTACCATCTCAAGGTCGGCTTCAGAAAAAGGACACCACTGGTCCTTGGTACTCCTTTGCCCGATGTCTCTTCTCCCCGACTTGGTAGACATGCTGCAGGTGTTTTACCTTCTGGGTTTTCCCCCGAATCTCGTTTTCATTGACCTTCAAGTGAATTACATTAATTACCCGAGGTCCTCCTACTTGTGGTTGCTGTGCTGGGGGAGGTGGGGCTGCTGTCGCCTGAGGCAATCTTGCCTGCTCTTCCCTTGTTCTGGCCTCATCGACAAGGTCTCTCAGATGGCCTTGCCTCACCAGGTCTTCCAAGTGTGTTTTTAGGGCTCTACAACCTTGAGTCATATTCCTGTTTCCATTGTGGTAAGCACAAGGCCTGCCAAGGTTCCTTTCCATGAATTCTCCTGGCGCCTTTGCCGATGTTCTGAAATAGGGTTGATTCCGAATTTGATCTAGGACTTTGTGAATTGGGATTCGGAACACAGTTGTCACTGCCTGTGTTGCACTCAGTTCTATCTCCTGCTTGTTGGATCCGTTGTTACCTCGGCCTCGCTTTGGTGAGCCGTTTCTTTTTTTTTGCTTTGCCTCCTTGGTTCCCGATGTATCTTCTTCGGCTCTGGCATACTTTTCGATCCTCGCCATGAGCTCTTCCATGCTTTTTGGCAATGTCTTTGCCAAAGATTTTCGTAATGGACAGTTCTCTTTTAAACCGTTCTTGAAAGATACGACCGCTACCTCTTGATTACACTCTAGTATTCGGTTGAACACCTCGTAGTACATTTTTGCATAGGCCCTAAGGCCTTCATCCATGCTGATCTTCAGAGCCATTAGTGCGTCCACCCTTAATGGCTGCAGTTTGTTTATCACGAACCTGACTACAAACATCTCGGCCAGGCCTTGCCAAGTCTTCACGCTTTCCTTTGGTAATTTGTGGAACCAATCTGATACAATCTCCTCGAAGAATGAGGGGAACGCTTTGCAAAGCAACGGCTCGTTCCCACTATATAATGCCATCCAGTTCAAGTATAACCCAACGTGGAAGTTGGGGTCCGACTTACCATTATATATTTGGAACCTTGGCATACTGAATCTCTTTGGAGCCTCAAATTTGTCTAGCTCCACCGAGAATGGTGTTCTCGGCTTTTCAGGGAAAGTTACCTTGACATCGGCATTCTGCTGCTTCCTCTTGAGGTAATCTCTCAAGTCTTCTTTGCTCCGTCCAGGAGCTCGGTTATCTTCTGACTTCAGTCTTTTCGATATACTACTCTCAGCTTCATGGTGGGTCCTTTTCGATTTTTCTCCGTGAGTTGTGTCGAAGCAGAGCGCCTGCCCCTGAACATGCTGATGTTCTTTAGGGTCTGCCTCCTTGGCGCGATGCGTCCTCTGCGATTCTTTTCTCCTCGACTCTCCTCGTCCGACCTCCCTTGAAGGCCGGTGAGAGTGTCTTTCTCTACTGGCGTTGTCACGACCCAAACCCGCCCCTATGGGTTTAGCACCGTAACCGGCCAGTAATTCGAGATTACCGAAGGCCTGTTTAACAGTAATATAGTAAAACAGAGTACAGGGGCATGGCGGAAGCCAATACAGTAAATAAACAATGTCCAATGAGCTGTGACAGTTTGTATGCCAAAAAGACTTTCATACACATATACACGAACAGTACAGAACAGTATGTACATATATACAATCATTCAGTATGTACATATATATATATGACCAGTGAGCTAAAGTCCAGTGAATAACGTAATACGTAAAGAGGTTAAGTATGAATGTCCTTTCAGTATTGAAAGCAGTCAATTGATTCAGTATATCAGTCATTCAGTCATAACAGTCATATGTGGTACATCCATTAGCATAACAGTACAACAGTAGGTCTTAAAAGACCGAACAGTAAATGATGGCCATCAATCAGTAACAGTAGTGGTTCCAACAAGGGAACCGACAAAGATCTCTGTAACAGTAACAGTAAACAGTAGTTACTAAGGATGCCACAATACAGTTCAGAATATAGGACATACATTTATTCAATTAACAGTATCAGTTCAGAAAGCAGTACAGTTCAATTGTTCAGAAGATAATCATTTTGAACATATCTTTACACAGTTGTTACTCACAGAGTTCTAGGCTACAGTAAGGCTAGAGCGCGTCCCTAGTCGCCAACCCTACACAGTTTACAGATTGAACACACACTAAGCTACACAGTTGGGAAAGATAATAGTTTAATTCCTAATTTGCCTCGGTGTGTTCTACATATATATCCTCATTAAGATGCCTTAAACTAGGCCTAATAATGCCTAGAATGAGATAAGGATGCAAAGATGCACTTTAAAAGCATTTTCAAAATTTTCAGAAAACAGGGGTCACGCTCGAGCGTATGTTACTCTGCTCGAACGGACATGCAGACAAAGGTTTCCGCTCGAGCGTATACTTACCCGCTCGAGCGTTCTGCAAAACAGTTAAAAGTGCGGGTCAGGTGAAAATCACGCTCGATTGGGCACTCGACACCCGCTCGAGCATGAGACACAATGTCCCGCTAGAGCGTCAATTATTCTGCTCGAGCGGACTTCAAAACAGTGCAAAGTGCTGGGAGCACGAATTACACGCTCGAGCGTCAGTCACCCCGCTCGAGCGTGAGTTCAAAATTTGGAATTCCCAGATTTGAACCTCAAGCTCAAATTCAAGTTTTAAAACATAAATTTCGATCCTCTTGGGCCAATTTTCCAGAAAACATCCCAAAACTCATAGTTTAACATGATTCCAAAGCTCAATTGTAAAATCAAAGCCCAATGGTGTTTCAAACAACTCAATTTCAAACCAATTTTCAAGAATATGAAAAACATGCAAACGTGCATGAATTTAAACCATTTCAAAGCTTCAATTTTATGCTCTAATGAGCCAATTCTTTCAAACACAAGGTGAAAACATGGTTTATGATCAAAACATGGACATGCATGTGGCAAATTTATGAAGAACAAGCTCTAAAATGCAAGAGTATACCATACATGCAATAATTAAGCTTCAATTCAACACTATTGAACCAATTCTTGATTTAACTCTTTAATCTACCATGATCCATGCTAGAAGGAACTTAAATACACAATTAAGTGAAGGAAATTCATACCTAGGTTCCTCAATTACGAGTCTAGAGGCTCAATTATGCACTTAAGCTTTCAATTCCTCAAGATTCAAGCCAAATCTCTATGTTGAATTCACTACTCTCCCTTTCACTCTCTCTTGGTCGGCTAGAGCTCTCAAATAAGGCTGAGGAAAAGTTTTGGTTCAATGTATACAAGTCTCAAAATGTGTAAGGTAGTGGCCACTAAGTGGCACTAATGTAATTAAGCCAACTATTGCAATTTAACTCATTTTAATCCAGATTAATCATACCAAATCACATTTTAGATAAATACACCATAAAATCATATAAATTCCAATGAACACAAATCATCAATCAATTTCAGATTCGGCCGCCGATAAGGCCTTCAATTCACAATTTAAACACAAAGGCATGAACAGATAATCAAACAGTCAACAGATAGACATACAATTAAACAGATATACTTAATCAATTCAGTTCCAAATTTTAGTCAGTCAATTCAGTACTTCAATCAATTCAGTTACCAATCATAATCAGTATTAGTTCAGCCGTAATCAGTGGTTAATCGGTAAACAGTGACGAGTGTTGTTACAGTCTCCCATCCTTAAAAAGAGTTTAGTCCTCTAAACTCGAGTTACCTTCGTTTTGAAAGAAAACAGGATTCAGTGGAAACAGTTTCGAATATCTTTTAGCCATGTCGTCTTCTCTCTCCCAAGTGGCATACACGCGACCATAGTTTTGCCAGTCAACTTTCACTAATGGGATCTCTTTGTTTCTCAACTTTTTGATCCGTCGGTTTACAATCTGAATAGGCCGTTCCTCGTAAGTGTAGTCATCACTCAGCACTACACGAGTAGGCTCTATCACATGGAAAGGATCCCGGAGGTAGTCCCTCAACATAGAAATGTGGAAGACATTGTGCATATGCTCCATTTGAGGAGGAAGCGCAACTTGATACGCCATCGGATTGATTTTCTCAATAATCTCATATGGTCCGACGTATCTCGGCCCTAACTTGCCTTTGACTCCAAAACGAATTTGGCCTTTCATCGGTGTCACTTTCACAAATACGTGATCACCCACTTCGTATTCTTTATCCTGTCTTCTGACATCAGCATAACTTTTCTGTCTGCTCTGTGCGGTTTTCAGTCTCTGTTGTATCAGTTTCACTTTCTCAGTCGTTTCATATACAATCTCGGGCCCAAGCAAAGGCCCATCTCCAACTTCTGCCCAGCAAATCGGAGATCTACATTTTTTGCCATACAATGCCTCGAAAGGCGCCATACCAATACTTGAATGATAGCTGCTGTTGTAGGCGAATTCAGCTAAGGGCAAATGACTTTCCCAGTTTCCCTGAAAATCAAGGACACACATTCTCAGTAAATCCTCCAGAGTCTGGATGGTCCTTTCTTACTGGCCATCGGTCTGAGGATGATAAGCACTACTCAGTCTCAATTCAGTACCCAATGCAGTCTGTAGGCTTTGCCAAAATCTCGATGTAAACTTCGAATCCCTGTCAGAAACAATGGACACAGGAACTCCATGCAGTCTAACGATTTCATCAATATAGAGTATAGCCAATTTGTCCGCATTATAAATTGTCTTAACAGGTAAAAAGTGAGCAGATTTAGTCAGTCTATCAACAATAACCCAAATTGAGTCCATACCTTTACTGGAGCGAGGCAATCCCACAATAAAATCTATGGTGATATGTTCCCATTTCCACTACGGTATGGGTAAGGGCTGCAATAAGCCTGCGGGTCGTTGATGTTCGGCTTTAACTTGTTGGCAATGGAGACATTTCGATACAACATCAGCAATTTCTTTCTTCATTCCCGGCCACCAGAAATTTAGTTTCAGATCTTGATACATTTTCGTATTCCCTGGATGGATAAAAAATTTTAAATTGTGGCCCTCTTGCAGAACTCTTCTTTTCAATTCAGTATCATTTGGTACACACAGTTTTTTTTGAAATTTCAGTACATTATTTTCAAATTTGAAACCCGGTCTTGGTCTAGTTTCCCTTTCTTCGATGATCTTCTTCAAGAAGTCATCCAGTTGTTGTTTCTCCTTAATCTCTTCAATCAGTACTGGTTAAGTAGAAATAGCAGCTAAGGTTCCACCTTGTTCTCGTAAAACAATTTCAATTTTAGATTTTTCAAGGTCACAAAGCAATTCCTTCTGCCCGGTAAGCAAACAGGCTAAATTTCCAATCGATTTCCGACTCAGTGCATCGGCAACGGTGTTGGCTTTTCCCAGATGGTACAAAATCTGTAGGTCATAGTCTTTAATTAGTTCTAGCCATCTTCGCTATCTCATGTTCAGTTCTTTCTGCGTGAAGAAATATTTCAGACTCTTGTGGTCGGTATATACTTCACATGTCGCCCCATACAGATAGTGACGCCAGATTTTTAGTGCAAATACTACTGCAGCAAGTTCCAGATCATGGGTCGGGTAGTTCTTTTCATGCGGTCTCAGTTGTCGGGAAGCATAAGCAATAACTCTCCCATTCTGCATTAAAACACATCCCAAACCCTTATGAGAAGCATCACTAAATACAGTAAAACCATCCGTACTTGAAGGTAGGGTAAGAATCGGTGCAGTTACAAGTCGAGTTTTCAACTTTTGGAATGCTGATTCCCTTTGGTCGGTCCAGTCAAATGATATCCCCTTCTGAGTTAATTGAGTCAACGGTAAGATAATTTTGGAGAAATCTTTGACAAATCTTCTGTAATATCCAGCTAAACCCAAAAAGCTTCGGACTTCTGTCACATTTGTTGGTCTAGGCCAATTCACTACAGCTTCAATTTTCTGTGGATCAA
Organism: Camellia sinensis; assembly: GCF_055761805.1. Taxonomy (NCBI): domain Eukaryota; kingdom Viridiplantae; phylum Streptophyta; class Magnoliopsida; order Ericales; family Theaceae; genus Camellia; species Camellia sinensis. The sequence continues at coordinate 155,479,724 of NC_138968.1, read as the reverse complement.
CGAAAATTCTATCTTTGCTAACAACATGCCCCAAAAACATAACATGATCAAGCCAAAATTCGCATTTAGACAGTTTAGTATAAAGTTTCTGTTCTCTTAGGGTCTATAAGGCAAGTCTCAGATGATGTTCATGTTCTTCTATACTTTTGGAGTAAATCAGTATGTCATCAATGAATACTACAATAAAGTCATCAAGGTATGGTTTAAAGATTCTGTTCATGAGGTCCATAAACGCAGCAGGTGCATTGGTAACTCCGAAAGGCATAACTAAAAATTCGTAATGTCCATACCTCGTTCGAAAAGCAGTTTTGTCAATGTCCTCTGGTTTAACTTTCAACTGATGGTATCCTGATCTGAGGTCGATCTTAGAGAACACTTGAGCACCCGTAACTGATCAAATAAGTCATCAATACGCGGCAATGGGTATTTATTTTCCACAGTTACCTTATTCAGTTCACGGTAGTCAATACACAGTCTCAGTGAGCCGTCTTTCTTCTTTACAAATAAAACAGGAGCGTCCCATGACGAAGTGCTAGGCCTGATGAACTTCTTATCTAGCAGTTCTTGCAGTTGCACTTTCAATTCCTTCAGTTCAGTTGGGGCCATTCGGTAAGGAGCTTTAGATACTGGCTGCGTTTCCGGAATCACATCAACGGTAAATTCAATCTCCCTGTCAGTCAAATCCCCTGGCAGATTATCTAGAAAAACATCTGGGAATTCTCTGACTATAGGAATACTGTTCACGTTAGCATTATCATCAGTAGATACAATCAACACAGAACACAGATATCCCTTATACCCCTTTCTAATCAATTTAATAGCTTTCAGAGATGAAACCAAGTACGGAGGAGGTACTACTCCAACCCCATTAAACACAAATTCGGGTAAACCCGGTGGGCGGAAAACTACTTGTTTCGTTACACAGTCTATGGTAGCATGGTATTTCGTTAACCAGTCCATTCCTAATATTACATCAAAATGATCAATGTTCATGGGCAGTAAGTCAATAAACAAATGTGCATCTCCAACAATAATTTCACAAGAAGGGTACATATATGCACAGGTCATAGATCCCCCAATGGGTGATGATACAACTAACAGATACTTCATGGGTTCTAATGGTCTATTCAATTTTCGCGAAAAAGCATGCGACACATATGAATGCGTAGACCCTGAATCAATCAGTACATAAGCATTTTGAGTACAAATAGAGAGAATACCTGACACAATGGTCTCAGTATTCTACACGTCTCCCAGTACTAGGGCGAACACTCGGCCCTGCCTCATGGGCTCTTTCCTGGTAGCTTTGGGGTTCGGTTTTGGTGCGACAGTTGACGCTGCCACGTTTGGTGCAGCTTTACTACTGGCTTGTGGGGCAGTTTTTAACCATGTGGCCCACCTTGCCACACCTGTAACAGGCTCAAGATATTTTGTAACAGACCCCTTTGTGCTTTTTGCCACATTTAGAACAGGGTGGTATGAAACCACTCCCTTGGTTGGGGCTAATTGTTGACCCCATGTTCTATTTCTTGTTCAATGGGTTATGCTTGCCTTTCTTGAATTTAAAACCCTGCCTTTTACCATGCCATTCAGACGCTGGTGTTTCAGTTTTCAGTGCCTCGATATTCGATTCAGCCATCAAGGCTCGGTCAAGAACATTCACATAATTCGGTAATTTCAGAACATTTATTCTGTTGAGTATTACAACATTAAGGCCGCCTTCAAACTTTCTGGCCTTCTTGTAGTCAATGTCAATCATATGTGGTGCATAACGGGCAAGTTCAGTAAATTTTGTCTCATATTCAGCAACAGACATTGTGCCCTGTCTCAGCTGTTCAAATTCCGTTACCTTTCTGTCCCTAACACACTAAGGGAAGTACTTTTCAAAGAAGGCTCCCTTGAATTGAGCCCAAGTCATTACAGTGTTGTCGTCACGGATAAGCATCCACCACCTTCTAGCTTCTTCTTGCAGAGTAAAGGTGGCCAATAGCACTTTATGTGCTTCGGAGCACGGAAAGACCTCAAACAATTTTTTTGTCTCGAGAACCCATGCTTCAGCTTTTAACGGTTCAAGGCCTCCCTAGAAGGATGGCGGTTTCATTTTGCTGAACTTATGGGTGAGAGCAATCATGTCCCTATCATTAACATTCACATTCTGCTCCGGCTGTACCGGAGGAGGAGGTGGGGGCTGTTGATTCTGTTGTTGATCTAATCTTTCAGTTATTAGTTCCATCATTCTTTCCAATCTTGTCATTCTTGCCTCAGAAGATGAGGATTCAGATTCATTTGCAGTTCTTGCATTATCCATTTCACTATAGGCAGTTATAACAGTTATCAACATAGGCAGTCATTTGTTTAAACAGATTAACACATTAGCATACATTCAGTCATGTCATAGCCACACACTTATCATGCTCATGTAATGCCCTAATCGCTTTTCTAGGACATCCTACAGCTCATTGGGACACGTGTGTGCGGTATAACTCGTGGTAAGTATCGCTCTAATACCACTCTGTCATGACCCAAACCCGCCCCTATGGGTTTAGCACCGTAACCGGCCAGTAATTCGAGATTACCGAAGGCCTGTTTAACAGTAATACAGTAAAACAGAGTACAGGGGCCTGGCGGAAGCCAATACAATAAATAAACAATGTCCAATGAGCTGTGACAGTCTGTATGCCAAAAAGACTTTCATACACATATACACGAACAGTACAGAACAGTATGTACATATATACAATCATTCAGTTCAGGGACCTAATCCCTATTAAACAGTACAGTACAGTAAACAAAACGGTTACAGAGACAGAATGGGGAACTAAAACACCCCTAAGCCATAACTTGACGGGCTCGGAACCTCGCAGTGAGGCACAATGGCTGGCTTGACAAAACTGGAGCTTACCCCGACGCTTCTAACCACGGTCTGGTGCCTGTACACCTACATATATATATGACCAGTGAGCTAAAGTCCAGTGAATAACGTAATGCGTAAAGAGGTTAAGAATGAATGTCCTTTCAGTATTGAAAACAGTCAGTTGATTCAGTATATCAGTCATTCAGTCATAACAGTCATATGTGGTACATCCATTAGCATAACAGTACAGTAAACAGTAGGTCTTAAAAGACCGAACAGTAAATGATGGCCATCAATCAGTAACAGTAGTGGTTCCAACAAGGGAACCAACAGAGATCTCTGTAACAGTAACAGTAAACAGTAGTTGCTAAGGATGCCACAATACAGTTCAGAATATAGGACATACATTCATTCAATTAACAGTATCAGTTCAAAAAGCAGTATAGTTCAATTGTTCAGAAGATAATCATTTTGAACATATCTTTACACAGTTGTTACTCACAGAGTTCTGGGCTACAGTAAGGCTAGAGCGCGTCCCTAGTCGCCAACCCTACACAGTTTACAGATTGAACACACACTAAGCTACACAGTTGGGAAAGATAATAGCTTAATCCCTAATTTGCCTCGGTGTGTTCTACATCTATATCCTCATTAAGATGCCTTAAACTAGGCCTAATAATGCCTAGGATGCGATGAGGATGCAAAGATGCACTTTAAAAGCATTTTCAGAATTTTCAGAAAACAGGGGTCACGCTAGAGCGTATGTTACTCCGCTCGAGCGGACATGCAGACAAAGGTTTCCGCTCGAGCGTATACTTACCCGCTCGAGCGTTCTGCAAAACAGTCAAAAGTGCTGGTCAGGTGAAAATCACGCTCGATTGGGCGCTCGACACCCGCTCGAGCATGAGACACAATGTCCCGCTAGAGCGTCAATTATTCCGCTCGAGCGGACTTCAAAACAGTGCAAAGTACTAGGAGCACGAATTACACGCTCGAGCGTCAGTCACCCTGCTCGAGCGTGAGTTCAAAATCTTGAATTCCTATATTTGAACCTCAAGCTCAAATTCAAGTTTTAAAACATAAATTTCGATCCTCTTGGGCCAATTTTCCAGAAAACATCCCAAAACTCATAGTTTAACATGATTCCAAAGCTCAATTGTAAAATCAAAACCCAATGGTGTTTCAAACAACTCAATTTCAAACCAATTTTCAAGAATATGAAAAACATGCAAACGTGCATGAATTTAAACCATTTCAAAGCTTCAATTTTATGCTCTAATGAGCCAATTCTTTCAAACACAAGGTGAAAACATGGTTTATGATCAAAACTTGGACATGCATGTGGCAAATTTATGAAGAACAAGCTCTAAAATGCAAGAGTATACCATGCATGCAATAATTAAGCTTCAATTCAACACTATTGAACCAATTCTTGACTTAACTCTTTAATCTACCATGATCCATGCTAGAAGGAACTTAAATACACAATTAAGAGAAGGAAATTTATACCTAGGTTCCTCAATTACGAGTCTAGAGGCTCAATTATGCACTTAAGCTTTCAATTCCTCAAGATTCAAGCCAAATCTCTATGTTGAATTCACTACTCTCCATTTCACTCTCTCTTGGTTGACTAGAGCTCTCAATTAAGGCTGAGGAAAAGTTTTGGTTCAATGTATACAAGTCTCAAAATGTGTAAGGTAGTAGCCACTAAGTGGCACTAATGTAATTAAGCCAACTATTGCAATTTAACTCATTTTGATCCAGATTAATCATACCAAATCACATTTTAGATAAATACACCATAAAATCATATAAATTCCAATGAACAGAAATCATCAATCAATTTCAGATTCGGCCGCCGATAAGGCCTTCAATTCGCAATTTAAACACAAAGGCATGAACAGATAATCAAACAGTCAACATATAGACATATAATTAAACAGACATGCTTAATCAATTCAGTTCCATATTTCAGTCAGTCAGTTCAGTACTTCAATCAATTCAGTTACCAATCATAATCAGTCTCAGTTCAGCAGTAATCAGTGGTTAATCGGTAAACAGTGACGAGAGTTGTTACAAGCGTGTTGGGTGATTTCTGGGATTGGTTTCTGCCCTCCCTGCTGTGTATTGGCTGCTGGAATCGGTGTGCCCAGCAGCGAGAACGGTGGCTGCATGACATTGTTTTGCATCATAAAATTAACGACCGATTGCAGGTCTGCCAATTTGTTCGCCATCTCTTTTACTTCTTCGTCCATTCGAAGGTATCTATCCTTCCACATTTGGAGGTCGTCTTCGTTATAATACTTGCTTTTGTTCTGGTTTCCTTGGTACGTCGCCCTCCTGGCCGACGTCTTTCTTGCTGTGATTTTGGTCACGAGTTTCTGTGTTGCGGTTGTCTCCTTCAACGTCAAGGTCGATAGGTCTGCCACTCCCAGCATGAGTGTCGTCCCCAATCTTTTCCTTATGTCCGTCACTGGCCATATATTCTTCTCTCTTTCCCACAGGCGGCGCCAAATTGTGTGAGTGATTTTCCGATCATACTGCCTAACTTAGTATTCAACTGGGGAGCACTGACAGAATAGATGACACCTGGCTGACCTGCAACAGAAAGGGAAGATTCTGACGGTGGTTCGTCTACCCAGGGGCACTCCGACGATCAAGTCAGTATATCTCTCAAAGATAATCAATAGTGCTAAACTCACTATTCAGAATGTAAATTGCGTACCTTAGATCCATGGGGGTGCCTCTCTTTTATAATTAACTCAATCCTTGTCCCACTAGAAGCCTAACTTCAATGGACTCTTGCTCAGTGCTTATCCTGGACTCTCTAAGAGATAAAGATAAACTCTCTAAGAGTTTTATCCTTATCCATGCATAATCTTTCCTTATTCTAGGACTCTTGTCCCTTATCTGGTTATCTCGGATTCCGAGATCTTTGGAGATAACCTCGGCGTTGCCGAGATAACCTCGGCGTAATGACCTGGACACGTGGCACCTTGGCTAACACGTCGGCATCACCTTCACCACGTGTTGGTACTCAGAAAATATATCCCTACAACAGTGTATTCTTGTTGGTTTACTCCCAAATTAGTTAGAGCATCAGCACTTTGGTTGGCTTCTCTGCGTATGGCTTTGATAGAGCATTGGCATCGCCTTAATAGGAAGCTTGCATCTTCAATGACGGCTCGATAGCACGTGGAGTAGATGATTCAATTGAATCATCCTTAAAGGCAAATGCATATTACAAAAATGAAATAAAAAAAAAGGTAAATTACACTTTACCTTTTCAACTATCACTTTTTTTAACTTTATCTTCTCAAATTAAAAATTGATACAATATATTCTTTCATCTTTTAAAAATTTTCAATATAACTCATATATCTCTATTTTATTAACAAAACAGATGGAAAAGATGCGTAAAATATACACATGTCAAAATTATGACAAAAAATCCCTTAAAATATCTATTATAAATATAACATTTTTCACATTACATGCACATTTTTTTTTGTCTATTTTGTTAACATAATGAAAATATTAGTGTTAGATTGAAAACTTTTAGAAAATAAGAAGGTTACATTATATGAATTTTTAATTTGAGAGGGTAAAGTAAAAAACAATAATAGTTGAAAGGAGTAAAGTGTAGTTTGCCCTTAAAAAATAATGTGTGGCTTTTATTTAGTTTACATGTAGACCTATTATATGATAGTTAAAACTGAATTACATTATTTTTAAAAATAAATTTTTGTATATAAATTTTGTGAGTTTGAAAAAATCAAAGCTAAATTAGATGTTGATAAGTGCACGTATTTCAGTTAAAATTTTTAGCTTAATGGTTGTATAGCACCACTTTGTAATGTATAATTACGGGTTTAAATCATATAAAGAGGAATTTGATTATTTTTGTAGTGGTTTATTTCTCCTCCATTATTGAGATTGTATATAATTATGAGTAATTGTTGGATTTGAGCATGAGCTTGATGATTGGTTGGTTAGAGTTGGTGATTGTTGATTTTCTAAATATTGTTGGGTTAATGATCTGTTTGATATTTTAGCAATTAAATATTTTTATTTTTGACTATGACTATTATTTAAGTATTGAATTTTCAATTTCATATTTTGTCAAGTTTTTTGTCTTGTTGTTGGTTACTTAGGGTCTATTCGGTAACCATTCTGTTTTCAATTTTTAGTTTATATTTACAAAAATTTTAAAAACTGTCATAAAAACTTGTTTGATAATTTTTTTGATTTATAAATGGTTGTCTTAGTTTCTAAATTTGACGAAAAAACGTAAACTCAAAAAATGAGTTTACGTTTTCAGTTTTCAATTATTTTTTTTTTCAAATAATTTATTTTCAAGTAATTTTTTTTTTCAATTAATTTTTTTCAATTAATTATTTTTTCAAATAATTTTTTTTCAATTAATTTTTTTCCCAATTAATTTTTTTTCAATTATTTTTTTAATTAATTTTTTTTCATTTTTTTCAAATATTTTTTTAATTAATTTTTTTTCAATTATAATTTGTGTGATCCCATTGTCATAAATAATAAAAATAAATATAAATATTGTAGACCTAAACAAACATATTCTTTAGTTTATGTTTTTAAATTTTTTTAAACATCATGTTCAAACCAAACACATTTGTAATTTTTGTTTTTCTAAAAATAAACAAAAATCAGTTTATAAAATTTTTGAAAACATAAACTAAAAACGTAAACGTTACCGAACACTACCTTAATGTACAAAAATTATAATTAATTTCTTAATATTTTATTTCATTTTAGTATTGTTAGGGTTGTTCCAGTTGTTATCGAAATGAAGTTGCAAGTGTTATGACTTTGGACGGTGTTATCACTATTAATAAAATAATAATAATAAAAACAGAGTGCTTTATCTTTTTTATTTGTGATTATTTTTGTTTTGTTACACACTTATGCCTTCAAATAACCCCAAGAAAAACCAAAATAGGGTTCAAACGGCTTTGGACGTTATTTTTTCGTCCTTCATATCTATTTGGAATAAAGAATCAACGGTATAGTACAATGACTCCAATTTTGTGGGTGATTCTTCCACGTAATAGTTAAGTTAGTGTTGTAGAAGACTCATGGCCAAGTATTTGTTTGTTTATCAATAAAATTTGTATATTGATAAATTATTAAGCATCAATTCAATTAATTCTTCTAAAAACTTAAGGTGTGGGTAGTGTCCTGTTCTTATTCTTGGTGATTTATTTTCTTTTGTTGGTTCCTTTCTTGATGTAGCATAATTATGTTTCAACTCTCAAAAGAGTAGTTTTACGGGTAAGAATGTTTTTGAGATAGTGAATGGACAGCAGCCACTGTTGTTCCACACAATGGATGGATCCTATGAAGGAAAATCACCCAGGGCTTACCAATTTGTTAAGGAATGGAAGAGAAACCATGACATTACTCGTGCCTATCTAGAGAAAGCAGCAAGTAAAATAAAGAAATGGGTTGATGAAAAGAGGAGGCCACTTGAGTTTAGAGTTGGAGATCAAGTTTTTGTCAAACTCAACCCTGAGCAACGCAAGTTCATGAGGGGAAGAGACAAAAGGCTAGTGCGAATGTATGAATGAGGGGGTATCCAAGTGTTAGAACCAAACCACTTGTGCCTTTAAAGTATCCCAACCTAGCCAATGGTAAGGCAACTTTTGTGACACTTTTATGCATTGTTCAACACGTGTAATGCCTACTTATGATTAATGAAAAAGTTCATTTCGCCTTTACCTTGCGCAAAGCTTTTCTATTGTTGCTTGCTTTAATTTTGGATTATCACTTGCTATTTTGTGGCTTGTCTCAAACTTGGTGGTTCATCAACTAACTGATCAATCATGTTTGTTTGTCTTTGCAAATCCTTTTGAGTTATATTGGCGGGCGAGTAAGGAGAGTCAGCTAACGCCATACACAACCGCATATCCCTTAACAAAGCTTCTACAGAGTCAGTGTGTGACAGTTGGTTTTGGCTTGAGTTTCTTTATGTGTGCATTCTCGCCACCGCTTTATTGATGTGGTTTTATATTTTAGGTATGGTTTCCATCAAAAAAGTTCTTTTTTGTTGATAAAAAAAAGAAAAAAAAGTTAAAAAGATGTTTGATAATCTCAAGATACCCATGAGAATTATAGTTGTAACTTTTTTTTTTTTTTGATCGGCAAAACAAAGAAGTTTCATTGATGATAAAATAGTATAAAGAACGGGACAGAAAACGACAAAACCAAACCACAGAGTTGGTGAGCAACTCTGATACACTAATAGTCCATATAGTTGGAACTTTTAAGCCATTATAATTTTTTGACATTAACTTATGATTTTTTTTTTTTAATTTGGTTCAATTTTAAAAGACATGTGCTATATTTTTAAAAGCAGAATTATACATTTGCTCAATGAGTTAATCATGTCTATCAAAAGTGTGGAAATCAAAATGATATAAGTTATAAAATGTCAAGATTATCAATATAATTTATCTTAAAAAATATTATTACCACCAACATAATTCTAAATCTATTGTAAAAATATCTGTGTGGGTGATTTTCCGACCACACTGCCCGCTTAGTAACCAGCTGGAGAGCACTGGCAGAATAGATGGCACCTGATTGACCTGCAACAGAAATATAAGAATCCCGCGGTGGTTTCGACCACCCGGGGGCACTCCGACGATCAAGTCAGTATATCTCTCAAAGATAAATCAAGTTCTAAACTCACAAGCTTGAGTATCAAAAGCATACCTTAGACCCATGGGGGTGCCTCTCTTTTATAGCCAATACAATCCTAGTCCCAATAGGAGCCTGGCCCTAATGGACTTAGGATTACTGCTAATCTGGGACTCCCAGTGGGATAAGGATAAACTCTCTAAGAGTCTTATCTTTACCCAAACTGAAGTCTTCTCCCAATCTAGGACTCTTATCCATATCCAAGTTGAGTTCCCTCTTCATTCTAGGACTCTTGTCCCTTATCCGCTTATCTCGGATTCCGATATCTTCGGAGGCAACCTCGGCCTAGCCGAGATGACCTCGGCACAACGACCAAGACACGTGGCACCTCGGCTGACACGTCGGCGTCACCTTGCCACGTGTTGGTACTCAGAAAATATATCCCCACAACTGCCCCCTAGGTTCTATTACCTCGGCATTCTGAGGTGATGGAACCTACACTGGTCATTTATCTGTGCTCCTCTGTCCGAGATCAAACTCGCCGACCTCAAAGTTCCCTGGACTTTACTGTCCACTTCTGTTAAGTATCAAGCTTCATGCTTTCCAAGCTGCTCGAGATCACACCTCCTAACCGAGGTTCCGGTTCCATTAATTCGTAAACTCCAAGAGCTTTGCAACTGCTTCACTCACACTCTCTGGTGAGTTCCTGATTTTCAGTCATCTATTTGACTCCAGCGATTTTCATATCGGCGTTCATTTAGTAAGTTCATAAATTCTTACTTTTTTATTAAGCTCAATCTTTCATAACTCTTCTGATTTACTTTGAATCTATTTATTTACCATCTGTGGCCTTCTGTTCTCGTCTATCTTCAAGTTTTTGATTTATTGCTAAAATGCCTAGAACCGTTCTTGTCATATCCGCTTTCTGTTGCTAGCATCATGTCTGGTTCATTACTTTCTTGTTCTTTACATACTTACTTAGTGCCTGTGTACTTGGCTTTATTCTTTGAACTTTGTCATCTTCTTGACTTCTGTTTTTTCATTCAATCCTTTGGCTTTTTCTCTTTCTAGTTCTTTTGCTTAAATCCGTCATTGTTCCAAGCTTTCAAGCTTCTGCAACTGTCTTCGTTCCTCTCCTCCGGTGAAGCTTACGTCATTCTGTCATTGTCGTCAGACTTCAGTAATTCTCATTCCAGCTTCTCTCTTTCTGGTAAGCCACTGTTCCTCCTGGTTTTATTTCTTGTTACTTTCCAAGAAGCTCTGCTTCATTGTTAATCACCATTGCTGTTTTACCCGTTGTTTCCAAATCATCTTCTTGAATACACACTGTTCACACATCTGTTGATTTCTGCCACTGTTCTTGGCTTGACACACTTGTGCAATCTTTTTTTCTTAATTTCCTAATAGCTTCATCACCATTCTTGATTACAAATTACATTCTTGTTTCTGTTTTCTGTGTCTTTTTCCAGATTCTTGCTTTCGTTTCTGTTTTCTGCATAATCTTAGAACCACGTTCCTTCTTGAACTTGTTGCCGAGATAATGGTAAAGAAGCTCCTCCCAGCTGACTGCCAATGCTGAACCACTGTCAACCATTGAAGTAGATTAGTTCGACGTTCTTGCCTTAGTCCCTAGTTCTTAGGGTCTTCATCTCTGTACTTTTGTTTTCCTTGCATATGTAACCTTTTTTGCTTCTGAAAAATGTCTGCCATTGGCCGATGTTAACATTCCTTGCTCTTTGATTATCATTTCTTCTTCCACTGTATTTGATAGCCATGTCGGGTAATTGACTTCTCGGATGGCCCTGGGCTCCAGAAGTCTGTCTACTTCTTCCTCTACTGCTTCGACGTGCATCAACGTCGGTCCTCTTGCTTGTTGGATTACAAGTTTGGCCAACTTGTCGACGTTCAATTTGTGGCATGTGACCTCGGGGTCAATGCCAGGCATTTCATAAGGTGTCTAGGTGAACACCTTTATATTTGCTCTCAGAAAAGTTTCCAGTTTTCTTTATTCTTCTTCGGCTAAGCCCGAGCCGATAAGAAAAAAGCGTTCTTCATCATCCTCCTGGACGAGGACTTTCTTTAATGCTTCTTCACTCTTCTTGGCTGGTTCCTTGCCGACATCATCTAGGACCTTCATGTCCTCGTCTTCAATTTCTGTCTTCTCTAGTTTTCGAATGCTGCAGATGGATTTCATTGCTGCCATGGAGCAATTCTCCGCCTGCAGTTGATCCCCTCTGGCTTCTTCAATCCCATGTTCTGTTGGGAACCGCAATAGTTGATGCAATGTTGAGGGAACTACCCCCATTGCATGCAACCATGATCTTCCCAAGATTTGTAAGGAGATGGAGTGTCGATGATGGTGAATTCTGTTGTGATCTTTCTGGTACCAGCCTGCACCTCCAAGCTTACTGCTCTTAGTAGCCATGTCGGCATTCCCTTGAACCCAACCATTGGGCCATTGGGTTACTCCATATCGTCTAGGTGAAGGCCGAGCTCCTTGTAACATCGGACATACATGATGTCACAAGAGCTTCCTTGTTCAATCAGGATGCGTTTCACTTTGGCACTCCCCAACCTGGAGGGATACTATAAAAGCATCATTATGCGGGTGCTGGACCATCTCGAGGTCAGCTTCGGTAAAAGACACTACTAGTCCCAAGCACTCATCTGCCCGATGTCTCTTGTCCCCGACTTGGTACACATGTTGCAGGTGTTTCACCTTCTAAGTCTCCTCCCTAATGTCGTTCTCATTGACCCTCGAGTGAATTACATTAATTACCTGAGGTTTTCCTGTCTGAGGTTGTTGTGCTGGGGGAGGCGGAGCTGTTGGCGCCCGAGGCAGTTTTGCCTGTTCTTCCCTTGTTCTGGTCTCATCGACGAGGTCCCTTCAGATTGCCTTTCCTCATCAGATCTTCTAAGTGTGCTTTTAGTGTTCTGTAGACCTGAGTCATACGTCCGCCTTCAACATATACCTTTAACTGTGCAATCTCCTCGGGGTTACATACCTCGGGTATAATAGCTACAAAACTTTTTACTTCGGCAAGATACTGACCTGCAAACTTTTCATAAATTCTAACAAGTGTGAAACATATACTACTCAATGTTAACTTTGCAAACTTTTTCTCAAGTTTCAACAAGTGTTTAAACGGTGATCTTGGTCTAGCCTACTTGTAAATTGCTACAAATTTCAACAAGGATTAACATATACTGTAACAGGGATCAACAAGGATTAACATAACAAGTGTGAAACAATAATCTATTTGTAAATTGCTACGAATTTCAACAAGTGTTTAAACAACATACTTAGCTTTTTCCTCAACCTGTAAATTGTTGCAAATTTCAACAGATGATCATATGTCGGCTTAACGTTATCTTGTAAATTGCTACAAATTTCAACAAGTGTTAAGCATCTTCTCGGTTTAGCCTAACTTGTAAACTTTTCTCAAGTTTCAATATCATCTCGGCCTTAACTTGGGTTAAGCATTACCTCAGTTTAACTTCGGTTAAACATCATCTTCGGCTTAATTTCGGTTAAGCATCATCTCGGCTTAACTTTGGTTAAACATCATTTTCGACTTAACTTCGGTTAAGCATCATCTCGGCTTAACATCGGTTAAGCATCATCTCGGTTTAATTTCAACTTGTAAATTGCTACAAATTTTAACAAGCGAAGATAAACAATAATCTCGGCTTAACTTTAACTTGTAAATTGCTACAAATTTCAATAAGTGAAGATAAGGAACCATCTCAGCTTAACTTCAACTTGTAAATTGCTACAAATTTCAACAAGTGAAGATAAGGAACTATCTCAGCTTAACTTCAACTTGTAAATTGCTACAAATTTCAACAAGTGAAGATAAGGAACCATCTCAGCTTAACTTCAAGTTATAAATTATTACAAATTTCAACAAGTGAAGATAAGGAACCATCTCAGCTTAACTTCAAGTTGTAAATTACTACAAATTTCAACAAGTGAAGATAAGGGACCATTTCAGCTTAACTTCAACTTGTAAATTGTTACAAATTTCAACAAGTGAAGATAAGGAACCATCTCGGCTTAACTTCAACTTGTAAATTGCTACAAATTTCAACAAGTGAAGATAAGGAACCATCTCAGTTTAACTTTAACTTGTAAATTGCTACAAATTTCAACAAGTGAAGATAAGGAACCATCTTAGCTTAACTTCAACTTGTAAATTGCTACAAATTTCAACAAGCGTTAGGCATCATATCAGTTTAACCAACTTGTAAATTGCTGTAAATTTCAACAAGTGGTAAACAGATTCTTCTTCTCTCTGCCCCCTGCATGGCTTTCACATGCTCTTTTGTGAACCTTATAAAAGGTCTTCAACCTGGCTAACTGCAGTATGACCTTGTATGTTTTCTTTTTATCTTCTGGGACCTGAGATCTGCTCATTGTGTTCTTCTCTTCTCGGACTCAGGTGCCGAGATCTTATTTTTTAGAATCTTGGATCTGCTCACTCAGGTTGAGCTCTTCTTTTCTCGGACCTACTCATCTAGGCCGAAATCATGTCTTCTAGGATCCGGGATCTGGAATCCGGGATCTGCTCACTTAGATTGAGCTCTCGTCTTCTCGGGCATACTTGTCTAGGCCGAGATCATGTCTTCTCGGATCCAGGATCCAGGATCTGGAATCCGGGATCTACTCACTCGGGATGAGTTCTTCTATACTTGAATGTTATCTCCTTGGGAGCGCTCATGCCCCCTGTCTTTGCATCTCTTCTGGAAGGGTCTTCGTTCCTCCGCAGGTATCTATCCTTCTATACCTGGAAGTCATCTTTGTTGTAGTATTCGTTTTGATCTGTTGTCTTTGGTGCGTCACCTTCCTAGCCGGCGTCTTTTACTCCGTGACTCTGGTCACGAGTTTCCGTGTTGCTATTGTCCCCTTTAACGTTGAGGTTGATAGATCTCCCATTCCCAGCAAGAGCGTTGTCTCCAGTCTGATCCTTCTGTTCGTCATTGGCCATCTATTCTTCTTTCTTTCCCACAGACGGCGCCAAATTGTGTGGGTGATTTTCCGACCACACTGTCCGCTTAGTAACCAGCTGGAGAGTACTAGCAGAATAGATGGCACCTGACTGACCTGCAACAGAAATATAAGAATCCCACGGTGGTTTCGACCACCCAGGGGCACTCCGACGATCAAGTCAGTATATCTCTCAAAGATAAATCAAGTACTAAACTCACAAACTTGAGTATCAAAAGCATACCTTAGACCCATGGGGGTGCCTCTCTTTTATAGCCAATACAATCCTAGTCCCAATAGGAGCCTGACCCTAATGGACTTAGGATTATTGCTAATCTGGGACTTCTAGTGGGATAAGGATAAACTCTCTAAGAGTCTTATCTTTACCCAAACTGAAGTCTTCTCCTAATCTAGGACTCTTATCCATATCCAAGTTGAGTTCCTTCTTCATTCTAGGACTCTTGTCCCTTATCCGCTTATCTCGGATTCCGATATCTTTGGAGGCAACCTCGGCCTAGCCGAGATGACCTCGGCACAACGACCAAGACACGTGGCACCTCGGCTGACACGTCGGCGTCACCTTGCCACGTGTTGGTACTCAGAAAATATATCCCCACAATATCCATAAATTAGTGGGATGAGAAAAGAGATTTTAAAAACTTAAGGTGACCATGGCCTCTACTGGCTTCATAATTGCCACAAAGTAATAGTAAAAAAGTTCTAAGTTGTCATCATATATTTAAAATATGGAAAATATCACATCTGTGATATTTGTCAAAAATAATAATTATTATTATTAATCAGTGATAAATTTTATAAATATTAATAATTAAAATTATAAATTATTTTATGAATTGATAATTATTTTTCAAATTACCCTTGATTTATTTATTTTCCAATAAAATATGCTGATGAGAACTACCATCTTCATCAATTAGGACTGGATTTTCAGGACTGAGAAGTCATGGATTATAGTGGAGTTTATTTCAATATGTTGAACATGTTATTTGCTCTTTCTTCAACGTCAATAGAGAAAGTATTGCCCTTTTAAGGAGTATGAATAACCGATGAACATATCAATTAACTCGCACGACACTGTGTTGGATTTTTCTCTGCAAAGTTGAGAGAGAAGCTCGCTCTGTCTCTCTGCAGCAAGCGTTTCAAATATTTTCAAAAGACCACTCACTGATAACTTTTTTTTTAATATATATTTTAAAAAAATTTATATGCCCTTTATTTTAATTTTTATCTATGTACAAATCTTACTTTTTATTTTACTTATCTACATACACAAACTATTTAAAGAGCCTTTTAAGACTTTTCAAATATAACTAGCCTTGAAATTTTTTTGTTAAAATAACTATTATAATAGTTAACTCGTTGGAATGGCTAAAATATGATAATGCCAGTTATAATAGTCAACATATTTCATTTAAAGAGTCCCTTTGAGATATTTTTAGTTATTACATTAACACCTATGAGAGTTAACCTCCCAACCCTTGTAATATACTATGGCCTCGTTTGGGAAGTGGTTATTTTAGAGGTTTTTTGACTATTTTAGTAGGCTATTTTAGTTTTTGTATTTGGGAAGATGAGATGGATTTTTATTTGAGTCGTTGTATTGAAAAGTGTGTTGAAATGATATTTGAATTTAAAATGACTAATTTGTCCCTAATATTATAATTTTTTAAATTGATGTAAAGGGGCAAAATTGTAATTTCCTAAGTGATGTAACAATTTGACACTTTGACAGTGTAGGTTGTGCCTACACTAGCTGCAGCCTATTTTTTTATTTTTATTTTTATTTTTTTTGAAAAACTTTGAACAGTGGAGCTTTTTGGCTTATTTGTAATTTGAGGCTATAATAGCCTCAACCTTTTCTTCTCAAACAGCGCCTAAGTGTTTGCCTTATAATTCAACTCTCTTTAAGAAGAAGTTGAACTCATAACATTCCTTTTGGGACTAAACCCTAATTAGAAGAGTTATAGTGACCAACTAGACTAGGCCTAGTTGATTTACCTTTTATTGATAATGTGATAATGACAGTGATTTGAGTCTAGAAATAACTTGTTGGAAAAATAGATATGTAAATAGACTAGTTTACATATTTGTTATTTTAGCACCGTAAAGCAATTTGTAAGAAACCCAATTACACCTACGTCAAGGCATATTTTGGATGCTGAGAGTAGCTTAAGGGTTGAGCTTCTCTCAAGTTTAGATTCGAACTTGAGAGAATTAGGCACATTATGAGTGTTGTTTCGATAATTCGAACTGTTTATTTTGTAGAGTTCTTCGTAAAAAAATTAAGTTTATTTAATAATCGTATCATTCTTATTTAATCGCGTTTGTCTCCAAAAAATTGAACAACAAATATATTTTGAAAATAAATTATTCATTTTTTAGAGATAAATATGATAAAATAAAAAATGTTAGATTGACTTAAATTTTTTCATGAAATACACAGAGGGCCATATAAAATAAATTGTTTAGATCATTGAAATAAGATTCGTGTAAAGTCCACAAATTTCTCAATTTGAACTTGAAAAAACTCGGACTAGATTTAACCGCACGATATAAAAGCTCAAAACCAAGCATTCAATGAAGAAATCTCGGTGGTCGGTTTAGTTTTTTTTTTTTTTTTTTGGTGGTAATCGTGTATACTATTTTGACAAAACCTAAATTTATTTTGGCCGTACTTTAACCCTTACATAAGCCTAATTTTGAAATAGTAGAGGGGGAAGAACTTAAATGGTTTAAAAGAATCAAAATTTGGAAATTTGGTACAAAAATATTCCGTAATATTATTTTTAACGATCACATGCATGGGTCTTAAATTTTGAATGAAATAAATCTTATTTGTCTTCATGTGTAGATGTGCCATTTGTCTTTTGCTATGGCATTATGTGGCACAACCAACCAAGTTGATATCTTGTATATCATGAATTTGTAAGGATGGGAATGAAGGGTACCCATCAATCACTAAACTCAAAGAGAAAACCAAATTGGCTAAAATAATTATTAAAATATAGTATTGGATTTGTCTTAATTGACATTCCATGAGCTCAAATTCGACAAAAATGTGGCCGGCTAAGACAGCTTTTTTAACTTATTCTTTATCCTCTGTATTAGTAGAATGAACCCTCGTCACTTGTCTAATGAAAGATAAAAAAGGATTGGTGAAGGAATATTGAGCAAATTCTTAACTTAGAAAAAGTGCAATGTGTTGCCAAAACTAATAATAAGTGATGGTTTCCTAATAATGATACAGAATCAAAGGAAAGTAGCATCTGCCCAACATTTTCTGAATTGATATGAGTTTGGCTTGATTGAGTCAGTAATGACCCTTGCTATTACTTCATAGTTTCCTTTTAAAGATTCATAAAAATGTATACACCTGGCCCATTGATATACTAAGTAGCTTTGAAGAAATAATTTCATACATAAATGGACTCTATAATTTCTAAACATAAATGTAAGAGAGTCTCACGTGTATTAATTAATATGAATCTTATTATTTATTTATTTTTTTTATCAACAAAAAAAAAAAAAAAGAACTTCATTGATGGACAAGGATATTACATCAATAAAGAAAAAGAGATAAGTGCAACAACGCAACAAGTCGAAAAAAATCAAATCCTAACTAATTTGGAATTGAAGTTGGCGAGTAACCAACGCAGAGTATCACATGAAAATCACATGAAAATTTTGTTTATTTATCTCTTATTCTAGGAAAAAAAAAAGGTCAAAAATTAAATGTATGGATTAAATTAATTGTGAATATGGCTTACATCACACTAAATTTAAATTTTAAATTTACGCTAAATGTTCGCCACTTTTGAAATTATTTTTTCATAGTTTTTGCATAGGATCAATAATAATACTCAAACAAACCTTATAACACTAATGTTGTATGTAAGACTGCAAATGAACAGAATTATTCGTGAACAAGCTCGAGCTCGACTTGATAAAAGCTTGTTCGAATTCAGTTTGTTAATCTTTTATTTATTTTTTTTATGTTCGAACTCGAGCTCGTTAAAATTTTAATAAATAAGCCCAAACATATTAAAACTCGGCAAGTAAGCTCAGCTCGTTAACTGGCTCATTTAACATTTATTATTTATATATTAAATAATATAAAATATGAATAAAAAAATAAGATAATTATGTTATTTATATATTTAAAAAATATAAACGTAAATAATAACTAACTATAGATAATACATTTATATAATAGTGGAAGTAAATATTATTATTTTGGTAAAATATTATTTTTTTTAAGTATGTTTACATATATTGTATATATAATTTTATAATCAAAATTTTAATTATAATTTTAGTCTCATACGCAAGTATATATTTATAATTTTTTTGACTCGTTAAGACTCGTAAATAGGCTTGAACTCGAGTCAAGTCTAAATCAACTTGGTTCGAGCTCGGTTCATTAAATTTTGGGCAAATTACACTTACACCTCCTGAGATTTGAGTTTAATATATATCACTCCCTAACGTTTGAGAAATTACACTAACTTCCCTGTCATTGTAAATATTTAGACAGAATGAAAATATTAAACTCATGCACTCTCTCTTTTCTTACTTTGCTTTACTTTCTCTTTTTTTTTTTTTTTTTTTTTCCTTTCCATTGCTTTACTTTTTTTTCAATGTAATTTTCTCTATTTTTTTATTAGGAGTTATTGCCTTTTATATGATAAGGAGTCTAAAATTATTAACCATAGGAGTGAGAATGTAATTTTTAAAATGTCAGAAGGTGGGATATAATTGGACCAAATCTCAGGGGTGTCAATGTCAATTACCCTTAAATTTTTATTAAGCTCGAACTTGAAGTCGAACTTGTTAAAATTTTAATAAATAAATCTAAAGATACTAAAATTTGACTTGACTCAACTCGTTTGCAACTCTAATTGTATCCAGAAAGATATTTATAATTCATTGGTGATTCACCAAATAATTAAACTAAGAAAATAAGTGCACGAACCCAAACAAAGGCATCAAGTCCTACTCGTCCGCTATAGCAAAAAAAAGAAAAAGAGATGGATAATTGGAACCCCAGGTAGCTAGTCTTGTCATTTTAGCACGTAAACTCATGGTTCAATTAACTATAGTTAACACACGCCTTTTTGGCTTAGCATCTTCAAAATTATTCAATAGCAACCTTTACTTGTGTATATATATGGCTTTATAGCTCAGCTAGTATATGATAAACTAGCTTTCAGCTCTATCCTCTCTCTCAACACAAGCACAGTTTTAAGCCTCTTGAGCTCACCTCATATTTGTTCATCCTGAAAATTCTCATCTACCAACAGAAAGTTTTTCAATCCCATACACGAATACCCATCGGACACGTGTCCACAAAAAGCACAACTGGGAGACCTATTCTCCTTTCTTCTCTGAAGTTATCAGACCTCCCATGCACGTTTCAGGGAAGGAAACTAAACCCTAATTTTCTTTTTAGTCATATATATAATTGTTAGCTATGAAAACAGAACTGAGAGGTACTAGAACAACACCCATTTCATTACAAAACCCTAGTCTCTTGAGTAGTGCTCAGAGCTCTCTATCGGGTGCACTCAAAGGGTGTCTCGGCAGCCTTGACGGAGGATGCATAGAGAAGCTTCTACTCCACTGTGCAAGTGCCCTAGAGAGCAACGATGTGACTCTAGCTCAACAAGTCATGTGGGTTCTCAACAACGTGGCCTCTGCTGTCGGAGACCCTAACCAGAGGCTCACCTCATGGTTTTTAAGGGCACTCATCTCTAGAGCATCTAGGGTTTGCCCTACAGCCATGAATTTTAATGGAAGCAACACCCTTCTTCAGAGGAGGTTGATGTCGGTCACTGAGCTTGCCGGGTATGTTGACTTAATCCCTTGGCATAGGTTTGGGTTTTGTGCATCAAACAGTGCCATTTTTAAGGCAATTGACGGGTGTCCTAAAGTTCATATCTTAGATTTTAGCATCACTCACTGTATGCAATGGCCTACTCTCATAGATGCATTGGGTAAGAGGGAGGGAGGACCGCCTTCGCTTCGAATCTCGGTTCCTTCATGGAGGCCTCATGTTCCTCCCTTGCTCAATGTGTCGAGTGAAGAAGTAGGTTTGCGCTTGGCGAATTTCGCTAAGTTGAGGGAAGTTCTCTTTGAATTCAATGTCATTGAAGATCACACATCCTCATCTGAAGAATCCTCTAGCTTTCACTATGACTCACTCTTAAGTAAACTCAATCCAGCTACCTTAAATCTTAGGGATGATGAAGTTTTGGTCATCAATTGCCAAAACTGGATAAGGTATTTGCCCGATGAGCAACAAGGGTGTGCTCGCGACGCTTTTCTTGAAATAATTAAAGGGCTTAATCCTCGCATTATCATCATAGTCGATGAGGACTCCGATTTAGGTGCATCGAGTCTCACTTCAAGGATTACTACATGTTTCAATTATCTTTGGATACCTTTTGATGCCTTGGAAACTTTCTTGCCTAAGGATAGTACCCAAAGAATAGAATATGAAGCTGATATTGGTCATAAGATTGAAAATATAATCGGTTTTGAAGGGATTCAAAGGATA
Organism: Camellia sinensis; assembly: GCF_055761805.1. Lineage (NCBI taxonomy): Eukaryota > Viridiplantae > Streptophyta > Magnoliopsida > Ericales > Theaceae > Camellia > Camellia sinensis. The sequence goes on along the minus strand of NC_138968.1, from coordinate 155,458,637 downwards.
GAGAGGTTAGAATCTGGAATTAAGTTGTGTCAGAGGATGAAAAACTCCTGTTTTTTAAGTGTTCCATTTGATGAAGAGACTGTTGGGGAAGTTAAGCTGTTGCTAGATGAACATGCCAGCGGTTGGGGAATGAAGAAAGATGAAGATATGTTGGTGCTTACATGGAAAGGTCACAACACGGTGTATGCCACAGCTTGGGCCCCTTGTGTGTTTGAGGATTGAGTATTTGTGTGGACTCAAGTCTCCTGATGGAGCAATTATTCACCTTCACGGGCAGTGATGTGGCCGTGCCACAAATAGATATGGACCATCCATCCATATGGTCCCATGGCGATGAATAATTTTTGGTCTTGCAGGCAAAATTATGGCGTGTTTTTAAGGTATTGGCCCAACAACTACAGAGTCATACATTTGTGTGAAACCTGTCAATGAATTCCATATAAATATGTGACTCTTGGGTTGTTGAGGCAATACTGGGGAGTATCAAATGCCTTCTAGTGTTAAAGTGTACATTAAGGGTCAAGAGATCCTCCGTTACCAAATTACTTAATTTTTCTGTTTCAATACAGTCGTTGTCATAGAATTATACAAGTATCACAAGATCTGAATATTTTAAAGTATAATTCAACAACGGTGGTGAGAAGAACAGAAAAAATTTGAAGATATAGGCTTCGTTTGGGCCTACCAATGGCATGCATGAGATGGATTATTAATATTTGGCGGTGGTCCAGTTGAAGGGGAAGTGACAAAACAGTGTTGTTTTTTTGGGTTTTGTCAAAAGGCTGCAATGGGTACAAGACATGATTCAAAAGGGCAGAGCTTTGTGAATAATTTTCATGTCACCTTTGTATTCGAGCTCTAGCAAATTGTCACGTGAAAGGCAAAGAGAGAACTGTACACATTGTCTCTGTATAAAGAAAAAGCTATCGCTTTGTTGTGCTTCTCATCTTTTGCAGGCTTTGTTTTCATGAAGTTCTTTATGTTAACAACAATTATTCCCCAGCTAGCTCGCTCTTTCTTAATCACAATGCATGTTATCAGAATGATCATTTACTTTCAGGAACTAGTGACATTATTTGAATAGCAATACCCCTATTAGAATTCGTAGCTATAATAATTGATGCTTTAGTTTAAAATAAAAGAATCATGAAAGCTCATATTGTATTATATGCAATTTCTGTATAAAAATTGTGTTGACGTATCATTACCCTTTAGTTAATTGTATGATTCCAAAGAAAAAGAAAACTAGAGTAGTGCTATACAAATAAACTTCTTTTACTAATTAATATGACACTTATCGTGTTAGTAAAATGGATCCCATTTTTTTATTTCAAAATTGATCTATATGCCACATCAATTTGTAAGAAAAATTTGACATTTTTTTATGCATGTTTAGCATTTTCCAAGAAGTTAAGGCAAGAATGTCCAACTTTGGTCAAGTATCTCTACCATTTGACACTTTATTTGTTTTACGATTCTGGCAAAGAACTAAGAAAATTATTATAAATTGAAATTTCCTTTGAATACTAGAAACATTCTTAGAGAATAATTCCGTAATGAAAATTAATCGAAAGTACTTGTAATAAGATTTGAACATATATATCAGAAAGTAAACTAGAACAACATTAAAATTCTCCATATGAAGTGTCACCTTCATGCCCAAAATTTACAGCTAACAGAATGTAGCAACAAAGAGAGTACAATTTTTTTTGATCAGCAATAAGAAAAAGTTTATTGATGAAAATAACATACAAAATATGAAATTACATCAATAAAGATGAGGCAAGAGCAAAAAAGCATCAAAGTGAACCCTCTAAATCCCAACTAGGTTGGCACTAAAAAGACACCCTATCATTTGTTAGCTCCAGCCAAAAGTTGTGAGTGACCAACAAAGCAAAAAGAGAAAAAGCAAACAAGGTAGCCTTCCTATAGATACAGCAGCAGTAAAAACAAAGCAAGGCAGCAAACAGCAGCATAAGGCAGCACAGCAGAACAGAACAAAGAGAGTACAATGTGATGCTCAGTGCCCCCACATCAAGCAAAATGGGCCTGTTTTCTGTCATATCATATCCGCTAAGACATGGATGAAGCACATCATATGGTCGGAGATTTTGGATTCTATAGGAACAAATTAATGTGTTTTCGATAGTTTCTTTACTGAAGAATCAGATCTTATAAAGTTATGTTATACAGTGTTTTATAAAGTAAAATGTCAATTGCTTCGTGTAAGTGTATATGCCTATGTACTTTTGAAATTAATAGGTTTTACTTTTGAAATTTATTATTCATTAGGTTTTATTGATAAATTTATCAGTCTCTCTTATTTTTATGAATAAATTTACAATGATAAATTTATCAATAAGAATTAATTGTTGAATGTCCCTAATAAAAAAGGTCTTATATTCTTCAATTTATTAAGTTTTTTTGGTCCTCTTCTTTTATTTGACGCCCTTATATATCGATTTATGCTTGAATATTTTCCATTGCATAATTGAATGACTATAGAAAATTTTGGTTTCAGTACCAAAAACCACGACTTTAGTATAAGTTTTGGTGTCCAGCTACCAATCATTTTTCTAATAGAAAAAGAAAATGAATTCTTTTCAATTCGGCATCCAACTGTAGAGTTTTGCCGGGCCGATGGCTCAATACAATAATCCAAACTGTTGTTGTCATAGAATTTATTAAACATATTGTTTATACAAAAAATAAAAGTTATCAAATATCAATGAATACATGATTGAATCACATTTTTCTTTTTCTTTTTTTTTAAAAAAAAAAAATTCTAATTTTGTGTTTGAATCATAGATTTGTATAAGAATTTGAAAAGGGCAAAAACTATTAAAGAACATTTAACTTATATTTTTTTTTCACATTTTCATTGTCCAAATGCAGCTTTAAAAAAAAGGGAAGTTATTGGGTACTCCTGGAATACAGTCGCGTGGTACTTCACGATATTATGATTGATAAAAAATGTGAGACTTATGATTTTATGTTAAATGATTGAGGAACATGAGAGGTATGGTAAATAATAATTAGTGAAGAAGTATGAACACCTACTGCTCTAAATTGTCTAATAATTTTCCAAAAATTATTCACACGAAACGTATCTTGATGATAATAATAATAATAATAATAATAATAAAGGGCCTACAAATTGGGCTCGCAAAACACCAAATGAAAGCCAGCGATGATACGAAAAAGACTTTACTCGTTTGGGCCAATACGACATTGAATGGGGCTTTAAGGCTGTGTTTGGTAAAATTCTCAAATCATAATTTCACCCTTTCATTTATACCTTTCATTTGGATAGAGTTTTGAAAATATAATTCTACTATACATTTCAAAACATATTTTTCTTTCACGTTTGGCATATCTCTCTTTCGTCTTCTCCATTCTGAAAAATAAGGGTTTGAATTTTGTATCTACTCGGTCATCCTCTTGGATATACCCCCGGACGTCCAGCTGGTTGGCCAGAATAGTATAAATTTATTTATTTATTTTTTTGCAATTGTCAATCGCCATCTGTTGTTTGAAAAAAAAAAAAATTATATTTGTTTTTAATATTTTTTAAATATAGAATTCATTTTTTTTATACCAAAATAACAACTTATTTTTTTGAATTGAATGTTAAAAAGAGTTTGGTTATGATTTTTGAATAGAATTTACAATAGAGTTTTGAATTGTGCGTTTGATTATGAGTTATAACTTTTTGAATTAAGTTCTGAAAACTCTTTTCAAAACTCATAACTAAACAAATTTTCTCAATTGATATGTCATATCAAAAATTCAAAACTCAATTAAAAAATCTTTTCAAAACTCATAACCAAACAAATTTTCTCTTTTCAAATCATAATTCCAAAACTCACAAAATCAAAATACAACCCTATTATCAAATCATAATTCTAAAACTCTACCAAACGCAACCTAAATTTCTCCATTTTGGGCCAATAAGCACACTTCATGATTTTCGAATAGTTACGAGGAATTTTTTTCTTCTTTGATCTCCAAAAAAAAAAAAAAAAAAAATGCAAGTTGTGTGGCCCTATTTCAATGAGCTTTTAAAGGCCCTCCATTCATAAATTTAAATTTTGTTTAGTGAACAATTTAGGCGTTGAAATTATTTGTCCAAAAGGACAAACTCAAGTAAGAGCATCTGCATCAACTTCTCTATAATGGCTTTGAACTTATTGTAGAGAGCAAAAACTATGAATATCAGTTCCATCAGACTCTCTATAATCTTTGTTCATTTTGACTTTGTTACAGTGCCTCACCTGATTTGTTGAGGCACTGTTCATACGGTAATTTATTTTTTTATTATCTTTTTTGGAGTAAAATTGGGCCAAAAAGCCATGGCCGGTCGTCTATCCAGATGTCTTCCCGAATGTCCCGTAAGTGTCCTGTAACAAAGAAGAAAAATGTCCAAAATTAGCCTGACCAGTCGACTGCCCGGTCGACCTCCCTGTGTGATTGTATTGTTGTTGTTTGCTGTTCTTCTGGGACTAATCCATCATATATTTAAATTGAAAAAGATAAAAGAAAAAAAAATAAAATTTTAATAAAATAAAATTTTAAAATAGAGAGTTAGATGGAGTGTGTACATAAAAAAGAGACTAACTAAAATACAAAAGTAAATTTTGAATTATAATTTAGTTTAAAATTTGCTGAAATTGATGCGGATGCTCTAAAATGATCAAAATATTCTTACTTATATATATCTCCCAAACCTAGTAGACTCGCACACGCTCTCTCTACCTCTTTCTCATCACAGACCAATTGAGGCGACATTCGATGACAATGCTACAACTTCGACCTCCCCGTCGACGACTCCCCATCCGCCGCCATCAATGACGGTGAACCACCGCCTATTTACCACAGCAACGACGACTTATGCGCACCACCGTAGACCATAGCCTAGATCGGTCTCGGCCGATCATTTGATTCGAACTTAACAAGCACAGAGATCTGAAGCAGTGGAGATCACAGATCACAGATCTGAAGCGGCCCTACATTTCAATCTCTCTCTCTCTCTCTAGTTTGATTTTCTAGATTCGATCACTGTTATTTAATCTAAAAGCAGATTCAGTCATTTTGATGATCAATGATTTTTCTCAGTTCATAGCTTGTAAACCACCATTTCTTTTGGCTCTATATAATTGCAGCTGTTGAGGTAGACCTAAGAAGCGCGGATTAGGTATGTATATAAGCTTTTCTGTTTGCAATGAAAACAATGAGCTGGTCCTTGATGCAGTTGTAATTTCAAGAACTACTTATATTCATGGTTTGAAGCATGCTTCGGGCAATTTTGTTGTAATCATGGATGCTGACTTATCACACCATGTAAGTATGTTTTCTTGCATTTAAATGACAATTGAGTTACTTTGGGAAAAAATTAGGAACATATAATTTGAGTTATAAATCCAGCAATCCACCATATATGCTCTATGTGAACATTGGGGTAATTTCTTTGCCATATGCATTTTTTTTGTATCTCCTCATAGTTTGCAGATTTCCACGTGAAGTACATTTACAGGCATTTGTTTCTGTTTGCCATATTTTCTAATATTCAATGTCTGGTTGTTTTGGTTCTTGTTCCGCAACCAAAGTACCTGCCAAGCTGTCTCAAGTAAGAAAGCTTCTCAGTTTTCTCCTCCTTTTTGATTGTTGCTATTGTTATAATAGTGGATGAACGTATAAAAATAAAAACAAAAATAAAAATTGAACATATATATGCTTATGTACTCTATTGTATTTGAGTGTTGGTAGTGGGACATTTCAACAGATAAGGGTTGGTTTGGCAATCTATTTCAACCTATAGAATTTGGTTTTGCTTGGTATTTCAACAGATAGACAAAATTTAACAAAAAAATGAACAGATACAATTAATTCAGGAGAAAAAATTGAACAAATAATAAAATTTGGACAAATATTTGAACCAAGAAGAGAAAAAAATTAAACAGATAGTCAAAAAAATTAAATAGATAGTTAAAATTTTTGAACAAATAGAAAAAAAAAATTGAACAGATAGATATGAATTTGAACAGATTGTTAACGAAAAGTCAACTGATAAAAAAAGTTAACAGATAAATTAAGGGATAAAATTAGATACAAAATGTCCTTCAAAAAAAAAAAAAAAAGAAAAAACTTTTTACCAAATTATTTCACAAATAGTGAACTTCTCACTAATAAAAAAATATTCACTAAACCTAATATTTTATAACCTCATTATCTTAGACTTTTCAACAATTTTATTGTTTTTAAACATATGCAAGTACTTTATTTTTAAGCTAGAAGCTAGAATAATATCAAGCAATCGTTGACTCTAGCACGTTCGTTAATAAAATTAGTTATTTTTAATAAGTACAAAAGTAAAAAATTTCAAATGCAGCTAGAGTCAAACCAAGCAAAAAAATAAAATAAAAAATAAATAAAAAAGACATATTCCGTTGTTTGGATAAAAAATTTTTATTGTATTTTTTAGTATTTAGCATAATAAAAAATAAAAGTCAATGAAAAATAATTTTTACGATCAATTAAAAATAAGTCTATTTGAATAAAAAATAATTTTCACTTTTAAAAGATGAAAAATATTTTTTGAATTAAAATTTGACCAATGTCATCACATCACCACCACTATTATCACTCTTATCTCTACCATCACACCGCCATCACCATGACCACTGTCACCATCACAGTTACAATCACTATTGACGTCGCCTTACCACCATGCCACCACCTTCATCTCCACCTTTCACCTTCGTTTCACAACCACCACCAAACATAGGAAAAATATTTTCACAGTAAAATATTTTCAAGAAAAAAAAAATTGTGAAAAATATTTTAAAAAAATATTTTTTATCCAAACAAACGAAGCGTAATTCCCTTTATATTAAGAACAAAATGCACATATGAATAAGTTTGAGAAACACTATGGCAAATCAAATCAAATATGTCCAAATATATAAATCTGAACTTAGAGGTGATTTGAAAAATTGGTTAAAAGTTAATTTTTAATTTTTTTTTAATCTTTTTATATGTAAAAAATGTAAGAGGTGATAGAACCTAAAATGGATTACAAATTAAAAACTAACTTTTAGCTAGCTGCTCAAAAAGATCCTTAATACTGCCCCTTCAACTGTTGGTTATTTATCCGGTTTTAATTATTTATCTTTAAACTAGTTTAAATGATATTAAATTTTAAAAATAATACACACTTTACTAATTTTTTTTTTCATTATTATTTTTTTAAACCTCTCGCAAATGGAGTGCGAGGCTAAAAATAAAAGATGATTTCTTAAATTTTATTACTTAATTGACTTGCTTATATTTGTTGAATTTTCAGCATGATATTTTGGTTTTTTTTTTTTTTTTTCAAAAAAAAAAAAAAAAAACGAAGTGGTTTTAATGCATGCTGTGAGGCGTTTCCACCTCATTTCATTTTACTTTTTTTTTTCTTTTACTTTTGAATATCCAAAAAATGATTGGCTAATGATTTATAAGAAGGGTAATACTAAGAGCAACTCCAAGGAAGAGGCATCCTGTTAGCTATTTTAGCTAATATCATCCAAATATTCTCCTCTAATGGGCTGGCTAAATGGCTTCCTATTTTCCCTCGTGTCTTCTTCGCTGGCTTCAATTGGAGAGTGATTGAAGGCTCTCCAAACTCGTCTCTCCCGTGAAATCAATCTACTTCTTCAGTGCGAAATCGATTTGCTCCTTCAGCGTTGTTTGCAACTCCCTCCATCTGACCTCTTCCTCAAGGTATGGATCCTTCTATCTCTCTGTCTTCCCCTTCTATGCAACTCATAAACCCTTTCTCTCCAAGAAAAGCAATCTGCAATCGTAGAGGCTCCAATCTGATTAAAAATTCCGTATTTAATTTCATATTTATGCCATATGGAGTATAGACAACTTGAATGCAATACACATCTTCCTCTATATAATATAAAGCATCAAAGTGCAGACCAAAATTATGCATTTGAATTTAAAGCAGTGTCAATATACTGTTTACACCCGTCTGAAAGACCAACTTATCAAAGGCATTTGATTTAATGAAAGTAAAAAAACTCCTCACAATGGGGACTGAATGCCTTTCCTTGAATATAGATGATGTTTTGTTTATGAATTTTACTTTCAATGATCAGCAATCTGGACATAAAGATAAAATTAGTTTATGAATAAGGACCTGCAAATCATTGGTCAGCAATTTCAATGTTTGTAGTTTATAAAATATAATCCCATCAGTTTGTAATGGAATTGAAAGAAAAAAAAGGGAAAAAGAGAAAGGTATTTATTCGTTTAAAGGTGACAAATTAACAAAAGAGCTAGATGTTAGTGGATTTTTGTCTCTATTTTGTTGCCACCTAGTTGGACAGTTATAATTAGTTCCATGTTTGGAAAAAAAATCATGTAAGGAAAAAAATGAAGAGTTGTATCTTACCATTATATTCGATGAAATAAAACTATGATAAAATCTAATGCTAATAGCACTCCTCAAATCAATTTGATTGTTCTGTGAAAAAGTTATTGCTAGTAGTTGAACTCCTCCATGACCCTGTTTCCCTAATACATAATCCTAATCTGTAGTAAATGAAGATATTCGTTTTATTGTTGAATCAGTGGTCCTGAAGATTTAAGTAGCTGAATACTAATGTTGAAAATTTAATGATGAGTTTGTCCATAGAGATTAAAATATAAACTGCTACTCAGTAACCATGTTTAACATTCAATGATAAGCCAAGCATCTTTGACGGTGAATTTCAAATTCAAGTGGTAACTGGTTGTGCATTATTAAAACACACATAATAAAACATTCATTTGAAAAACTGCTAACCCAAGCACTTAATTTAGTTGTCAAACATTTTCTTAGTGCCATACAATAGCTCTATGAAACTTGCAACAATATCACCCATAAATAGGTTTATGCGGGGGTTTGCTTGTGGAAAGACCATAGATTAAGGGTCTAGAGGGTGTGCGAAATTTATGGCATTTGCAGATAAATAGGTATGAATTGGCTTGATTAGTGGGTGACAGGTTGCTAGACTGGATGTTAAGAAAATTGGTTGCAAGATTATTTAGTTGCTAAATTAATGGTCAAAGAGTAAGAAAAAAGGTTAGGTTTGCCAAACTAGGACATTGGGATGAAAAACTAAAGAAATTAATTGTTAGTTGAGATGGTATAAAGAATAATTGTTAATCTTAGTGTGAAGAATTGGCTTTGCAAATTTGTCAAGGTACTAAACTTTGCTTGTGAATGATGATATGTTTTTATCATTGTATGACATGTTAAACCAATGAAAATCAGTTGAAGATAATGTCTTTATATATTCTGGCAATTTGACGTATGCGACATGTATATTGTGAAAATCTTGAAGGTTATATACCTTCTCTTTTGTTAACTTACAACCGACACATACTAGAGAAAATGTACATTATTTTAACATCTGATAGACAGAAGGATTTGATAACCTTCTTTTGAATAAGTCATTTGTTTGTGAAGAAGGGTTGATTGTCATAATTTTCTTCACCTTGAATAATATATATGACCCATGATAGGAACTGTACAAACCAAATGTCATATACAGTTGGTTAAGAGAAATTTGCGCACACATATCATCATTTCTGTTTAAACTTGAAGCATAGAAACTCATCATGGATGACGCACAGTAGCATATTTTTATTTTTCTTTCCCTTTTTTTTTTTTTTTGAATTACTTATTTTTGGTTGGAAATCTTCCAGTAAAAAGATATGAAGTGTTATATTTATTGTTAAATACTGCTATTTCACTTTCTAAACGAACCTTTATCATGCAATCCAGAGATGTAGTTTATATTTGTTTGGAAATTTACTTAAATTGTAAAAGACATGATCGTGTGCTTTGTAGAGCCTCTCTAATCATATGAGATTGATGAATTACCTTTGCTTTATGTCAGAGAAGGAAAGATTTTCAGTTTTAAAATGTTTCACCAATTCCATGTAGGAGAGTTTCTTTTGATAGAGAACCTCCCTTTTAGGTCTAGTTGATGGCATTCTAGACCCCTGTTGGGGGCAAGATACTTCTCACTTCAGGCATGTAGTTTGTCATGAAACAATATTTGCCTAAGAAGTCTGAATGCTTTATTTACCAACTTGTTCTATTGATTTTTTGTGAGATCTTATATTTGTGGCTTTGCCTTAATAATTAGGGGCTAGTGCCCATGTGTTTATAGGTAGTTTGGCTTTTTAGCATTTCGATGTACCTCTAGCCTCTTTTTTTGGGTTAGTGCAAGAAATTTTGTTCATTTTGCAGGTGTCTAGTTGTCACGACCCAAATCTGCCCCTATGGATTTAGCATCATAACCGGCCAGTAATCTGTGATTACCGAAGGCCTGCTTAATAGTAATGACAATAATACAGAGTAAGGGGCTGGCGGAAACCAAACAGTAAATAAAAGATGTCCAATGAGCTGTGAAAACCTGAATGCAAAAAGACTTTTATGCACAAGCCACATTCATAACCAAAACATATATATATATATATATATACGTCATATACACATGACATCCGGGTTAGGGACCAAATCCCTTCAAACTAACTGTCATGCCCCACTTTTTATTACTCGAAGTATTACCAATTTCATTTACTTAATTCCATTTCAGAGATAACATGCGGAAATAAACTCGTATCTTCAACTCATTGAAGTGAATAACATTGCTCTCATTCGAATGTAAGTAAATACAACATGAGTATAACAAATAAATTGCCCTTGGGCTTACATCATTAATGAATCAAGAAGAAAGGTACAACCCTTTTTCACATATGGCATTCCGCCCATATAAGAGAGGCCCCGTGGCCAACAAATCAGAAGACCCAAATCTTGCAGCACATTCAGCTCAACACCTGAAAAAGATTCAACAACGTGGGATGAACATATAGTCCAGTAGGGATCTCAACATGGCCCTCAACAATAACAACATACAGATAGCTATGATCATGAACACCCAATCTCATACTAGAATAGTAATGTGACAGTTTATACAAAATATATATAAGTATGAACTTTTCTTGAAAACAACCATTTCAATCAACGCCATAGACGATTCAATTTTCTTTTCTTTTCATTAATCCCCATTCCCAATCTTTCATAACATTAACATTACCTTAGGAAATAAATTCACTAAGCCCACTACTCTCTTCCATTTTCCTAACATACACAGATATACCTTTTCAAAATATATATCTCTTTAAAAAAATCCGTTCTCCTTCACATTTTCCAAAAGACAAAAATGACATTTTGGCTTCTTCCCGATACAATCAAATCTATACATGCACCGTTATAAAAAGGGAGATAACAACTCACCAACATGCATAAGATAAAACAATGAGGCAACTCGGCCCTCCAAAACTATAACTGACACAATCCATGATATTCCCAGACACACTGAAACATCAACAACAAAACTTTGCTCTACTAGCTATATGCGTAGTAAGCTAAAGATATACCTCTAACAACAACATGCCAGTTTACCAAGCGCTAGCTGGAAGGGTATGGTGCCTTCGATTCTCAGCGCAGTCAGTTCTCCAGGCGCCAGCTGGAAGGTCACGGTACCTCTGATTTTTAGCGCAAGGTATAACACCACCAACCAAGCACAACAGGGCATAACCAACATGTATAACACATATACACAAACCATCAAGATACAAGCAGTGTGTTAAAATATATGAACACATAACTACCTCCTCCCGAGCAAGCATACATATACAATGTATCTCAACACTTCATCACATACGATGTTCAATCAACAATGATATAATGCATACATGACAATTCAACACAACCGTGTCATCCTCCACCGATGACCAAGGACAAAACCTCTAAATGTAAATATTTAGTACATCTATTAAAGACTCAATTACTATGAGACCACAAACTCAACAACAACATTAACATGGTAGTTAAAGCTACAATCTTTCACATGAGTGTGTTCAACATTCAAGAAACAACAATCTAATTTTCTTTCGTATTTCAAAAATACTTTTCCCATTTTACAAAACAAGTTCTGTTACCTTTTTGTTTTCACAAAACCAACTCCGTCCCTTTTGTTGTCACAAAACCAAATCCATTGATAATAAAGCCATAACTCACATTAGTCCACTACATTCATTTCAAACCATTCCAAAGCCAAAGTTAACCCCTTAGGCATTAACACCTTCACCCAACTCACATTAACAATAGAGATTTACAATATAGGTTCACTATCCTCCATTTTAATTTATCAATCAAAATATAATTTAGGGCTTTTTCTTCTATCAACTACAACATGCTAATTTACACTCCAATTAGCCCAAAACAACCATCAATGATAACATAACCATTTTTCAAACACCCAACCCTACGTTCCTTCTTATGATTTCAAACAAATCCAACATGGATATGATTTTTATGCAATACAAAACTACCACATGTCTATCTATAGACGAAGTATTGAAAAAGAACAAGGAAATCCCTACCTCAAATGTAGAACCCAAGGAGAAGAAGAGTTAAACTCGGAAGTGCTCCAAACACCAAATTTCTCGGATCAAAATGTAGCCCTCAATGATTAACACACTTTTTGTAAAGGCCAAAGGTGAGGAAAACACTCCTACTAGATCAAACCCTAGAGAGAAGTTAGGTTTTAGAGTGAGGAGCTCTCAAAAATCGGTTTTGGGAAAGTAAGAGAGAGAAAGGAAAGTGAAAAGTAATTTTAAAATGCCCAGTTGCCACCTGATATACGACTCTCCCGCTCGAGCGGAGAACACAACGCTCGAGCGTCAAGAACAAAAATCTAGGTGCGCTCGAGCGCAAGAAGTCCCGCTCGAGCGCCAAGACACAAGAATAAAGTACATCCGCTCGAGCGCGAAAACCAGTCCGCTCGAGTGTAGATTTCTCCCTCCCAGAACTTATACCAAAAAGTACTACCCGCTCGAGCGCGACCGCTTAATCGTAAAGAAACCCGCTCGAGCGTAAAAATCACACCTGCAGAAGTTTTGCAGAGGCACGAAATATTGGAAGTGTGTAAACCCCGCTCGAGCGCAAGAAGACCCACTTGAGCGGACCACCAAAAATCTAGGCGACAAGGAATGGGACTAAGGCTCAACCAACCCGTTCGAAACACGCTCAACATAACCCAAAACTCTAAAACAAAGGGTAAGGGATAGAAATGAGGATAAGACAACAACAGATCTACGGAACCAAGTCCGGATTACAGTTCAACAACACCAGAGAAAACCGGGATCGCTATACTAACTGTACAGTCAGAAAGTCTTATTCATCTATTACAAAACAAAGACAAAATGATGAATCTGAAACACCCCGAAACAGCCTTGGCTTGAACGGACTTGGAACCTCAAAGTGGGGCACAATGGTTGGCTTGATAGAAATATTTCTGTTTTGACTTTCAACTGGTGATATCCAGATCTAAGGTCAATTTTGGAGAAAACCTGGGCACCTTGCAACTGGTCAAATAAATCATCAATACGAGGCAATGGGTACTTGTTTTCACTGTTACCTTGTTCAACTCACGGTAATCAATGCAGAGTCTTAGCGAGTCGTCTTTCTTTTTCACAAATAAAACTGGCGTGCCCCACGGTGAAGTACTAGGCCTGATGAACTTCTTATCCAACAATTCTTGTAGCTGAATTTTTTGTTCTTTCAATTCGATAGGTGCCATTCTGTATGGAGCTTTAGAAACTGGTTGTGCACCCGGTAACACTTCAATAGTGAACTCAATCTCCCCATCAATCAAATCCCCTGACAAGTCATCTGGAAAAACATCTGAGTATTCTCTGACTATAGGAATACTGTCCACATTAGCTTTAATATCAGCAGGTGCAGTCAATATACAACATAAATACCCTTGACACCCTTTTTTAATCAATTTGAGTGCTTTCATAGACGAAATCAGATATGGGGGAGGTACTACACCAATTTCGTTAAATACAAATTCAAGCAATCCAGGTGAACGAAAAACAATTTGTTTCGTTACACAGTTTATAGAAGCATGATATTTTGTTAACCAGTCCATTCTCAAAATCACATCGAAATGATCAATATTCAAAGGCAATAAATCAATATACAAAAGTACATCCCCAATAACAATCTCACATGCAGGATACACATAAGCACAAGTCATGGATCCCCCAGCAGGTGGAGATACAGCTAACAAATAGTTCACGGGTTCCAGTGGTCTATTTAATTTTCGTGAAAAAGCATGCGAGACAAACGAATGTGTAGACCCCGAATCAATCCGAATATAAGCATTTTGGGCACAAATTGAGAGTATACTTGACACAACTATCTTGGTGTTCTGCACGTCTCCCGGTGCAAGTGCGAACACTCGGCCTTGCCTTAAAGGCTCCTTTCCAATAGCTTTGGGATTGGGTTTTGGTGTAACAGATGATGCTGCGGCACTAGCTGCAGCCTTACTATTGCCTTGAGACGTGGAAGGGTAATCTTTAACCATGTGGCCCATCTTGCCACACCTGTAACATGCCCCGGAAATTTTATAGCAAACCCCTTTATGCCTTTTGCCGCATTCGGAGCAGGGTGGTATGGAACCATTTCCCTGGCTAGAACTATTTGTTGACCCTGTATTTTGCTTTTTACTCAACGGGTTATTTCGGCCCTTTTTGAAATTGAAGCCTCGCCTCTTACCCCGCCATTCGATCGCCGGTGACTTAGTCTGTTGCAATGCAGTGACATTTGCCTCGGCCATAATTGCTCGGTTAAGGACATCCACATATTTGAGCAATTTTAGAACGTTGATTCGATCAAGTATTTCTACATTAAGGCTGCTTTCAAACTTCCTGGCCTTTTTATAATCAGTATCAACCATGTGCGGTGCATAACGGGCGAGTTCAGTGAACTTAGACTCATATTCTGCTACTGACATGGTACCTTGCTTCAATTGTTCAAATTTAGTCACCTTGCGGTCTTAGACACATTGGGGAAAATATTTCTCAAAGAAGGTTCCTTAAACTGAGCCTAAGTCATAGCATTATTGGTATCACGAATGAGCATCCACCACCGTCTGACCTCTTTTTGTAAAGTAAAGGTAGCCAGTAACACTTTGTGTGCTTCAGAACACGGAAATACTTCAAACAACTTTTCGGTTTCTAAAACCCATGCTTCGGCCTTTAGCGGTTCAAGGCCTCCTTGGAATGATGGTGGCTTCATCTTGTTGAACTTCTGTGTTAAAGCGATAACATCATCATGAACATTCGGTTCCCATTGTACTGGAAGAGGTGGGGGATGTTGGTGCTGCTGTTGTCTTAGGGCCTCAGTCAACAGTTCAACCGTTCTTTCTAACCTTGCCATTCTTGCCTCAGATGATTCAGATTCATCTGTATTTCTTGTATTCTCCATTTCACTATATGCAATACGGTAATAATAAACATAGGAAATTGCTTACTTAAGCACATTAGCACAAGTATTCATATCATGGCCACACACACTTTCTCATGCTCATGCAATGTCCTAATTTCCTTTCTAGGACATCTTATAGCTTACTTGGGCACGTGTGTGCGGTATAACTCGTGCTCTGATACCACTCTGTCACGACCCAAACCCGCCCCTATGGGTTTAGCATCGTAATCGGCCAGTAATCCGTGATTACCGAAGGCCTGCTTAACAGCAATGACAATAATACAGAGTAAGGGGCTGGCGGAAACCAAGCAGTAAATAAAAGATGTCCAATGAGCTGTGAAAACCTGAATGCAAAAAGACTTTTATGCATAAGCCACATTCATAACCAAAACATATATACACACGTCATATACACATGACATCTGGGTTAGGGACCAAATCCCTTCAAACTAACTGTACAGTCAGAAAGTCATATTCATCTATTACAAAACAGAGACAAAAGGCTGAATCTGAAACACCCCGAAACAGCCTTGGCTTGAACGGACTTGGAACCTCGAAGTGAGGCACAATGATTGGCTTGAAAAAAACATAAGCTAAGCTCGATGCTCCTAGCTCCGGTCCGGTGCCTAGACACCTACATATAAATATAAACAGTGAGCTAAAGTCCAGTGAATAACATATGCGTAAAGTGGTTAAGAATTAATGTCCTTTCATTAATTAAAATAGTCATTTGCATCAGTAAATCAGTTGTTCAATCAGTGACTCATATTTCATGCCATATCAGTCATTTAGAAATCATAACAATCATACGTTGTACGTCCAATAGCAAAATAGTACAGTAGGTCTTAATAGACCGAACAGTCAGTTGATGGCCATCATAACAGTAAACAGTAGTAGTTCCAAACATTGGAACTGACAGAGATCTCTGTAACAGTAGCAGTAACAGTACAGTAACAGTAAGTTGCTATGGATGCCACGAGTACAGTTTACAAATAAGACAAACATTCATTCAGTAAGTAATGCTATTTCAGAAAGTAGTACAGTCAATCGTTTAGAAATAATTATAGTTGAACGTATCTTTACAATATTGTTACTCACAAAGTACTGGGCTACAGACAGGCTAGTCAGCGTCCTCGGGTGCCAACCCTACACAGTTGCAGAACAAACACACATACTAAGTTACATACTTGAGATTAATAGCTTAGCCCCTTAACTTGACTTGGTGTGGTTCTATAACATTATCCTCATTAAGATGCCTTAAACATGGCCTAGGAATACCTAGGATGGGATGAGGATGCAAAAGTTGCACTTTAAAACGCTTTTCAAAATTTGCTGAAAGCAGGGGTCTCGCTCGAGCGTGAATTTCCCTGCTCGAGTGGACATGCAGATAAAGAGGCTCCGCTCGAGCGTGACTTCCCTCGCTCGAGCAGACTACAAACTCATGAAAAATTACTGGATGCACGTTTTTCATGCTCGATGGACGCTCGACCCACGATCGAGCGTGAGACTTAGACCCTCGCTCGAGCGGACTGTAACACACATGAACTTCTGGGCATATGCATTTCACACTCGAGCGTGACTATCGACGCTCGAGCAGAAGTGCATGTACTCAGAGGGTACGCTCGAGCGTGAAGTCCTCCGCTCGAGCGTGGATCAAAAATCTAGAATTTCCAGATTGATCCCCAAGCACAAAACTCAAGCATTAAAGCTTCAAACTTGATTTTTTTCTAAGAAAAATTTCTGGAAAACACTTAGAAACCCTGAATACAACATGTTTCAAAGATCATTTTATAAAATCAAGTCCAAAGGTTTGCCAATTGAACACTAAATTTAAAGAAACTTGAAGAACAATGCAAGAATACAACATGCATGAGTTCCCATGAACTGTAATGCTCCAAAACATGATCAAATGCAAGATTGAGCTCAAAATCAAGGTGAATTCATGGACTACAACCAAAATATGGATATGCGTGTGGAAATTCTCATGTAAATGATCTCAAAACTCAATGATATGGACATGCATGCACATATTGCTATTCAAATCAACTCTTTAGGCTATAACTTGACTCTAATCTGCAATCTTTCCATGAACCATGCAAGAAACAACTCAAATTCATGTTCAAGAGGGTGAGTTTCCTACCTTAGGTCTTGAATTCCAAGTATGCTAGCTCAATTTTGCAAATTCTCTTCGATTCCTCTAATTTTCCAAGCCAAATCTTGTTGAATCAATTCTTTTCTCCTACTCTCCCTCTCTCTCTCAGTTTGGTCTAGAAGTTGGATGATGAATGGTGTATCAAAATGTATGAATTAAGCCTCAAAGGTGCTTTTGAAAGTGGCCCACTAATGGCAATCATGTAATAAACTCAAGTTGATGTAATTTAACATTATTTAATCTAATTTAATCATTCCAAATTGAATTTTAATGAAACCTACCACAAAATCACATAAAATCCTAATTAACATATAACACTAAGCAATTTCTGAATCGGTCACCGATAAGGCTTTCAATTCGCAATTCGAAGTCAAAACACGAACAGATCATTCAATGACAAACAGATAGAAATGCAATTAAGCAACATGCTAATGAAATCAAGCTAGGATTGCGTCTTAATCAATTATTTATTATGCTCAATCACAGTTTAACACTAATCAGAGGTGAGGGTTGTAACTATCATTAGATAGTTGGTTGCAACTATCATTGAATCATTTTTCATTGAATTTACATGATCTCCATTTATTTATCTAAAATTATCATTGAATCATTTTCAACAAAACAACTAGTGTTTTAGTTTACATGATCTCCATTTATTAATTAATTTGCTTCCAACTGGGATTCTATTTCTCCAACCCAATTTATGTTGCCATAATTTTCTTTACCTTGTCTATAGATGAATCAACAACAAAATGGTGCATATTTCACCAACTTGATGAATGATGGGACTGACTATGAAATAGAAAAACCTCTTGACCAAGGGGATCAGTCTTCCCCAATCTCTCCTCAAATAGAAACTACCAAGAAATCACAACGAGGTGGCAACTTTACTACGGAAGAAGACAGTATGCTTATATCGGCATGGCTTAACATTAGCTTAGATCGAGTGCAAGGGAATGAACAAAAATCAAAGGCATATTAGCTAAGAGTGTGGGAGTGTTAGAAATAGTTTATTTATTTTGAAGTTTATTCCTAACTTTGCTATTTATGATTTTTTTTTCTTATTTATTCATTGACCTTTGTAAGGTTTTTGATTAGTTAATTTGTGTTCTTTCGGTTCTTAATTTGATAAATTACAATTATTGAATAACTTTCTTTGTATTGTAATTTTTTTAAAAAAAATCTTTATTGTTTTCTTTTATTCTTCCCCTCCCTTCCCTTTCAAGATGGTTCCACTAAATTCATATGTTGAAATATATTCACATACTATAAATTTTATAATAAAAAAATAAATATTACTTAAAATTATTTTTTATAATATTTTTAAAACTAATATTAAAAAGTATTATTTTTAAAAATATTATCGCAAATGTCACATTGACAACCATATTAGAGAGTAGGTGCATATGTGGCATTCTATGAAAAAGAGTAATATATATATGGCATTTTTTTTGTTTTGAAAATTGGTTAAATTAGTTTGAATGACTAGTTAAAATAAAGAGTATGGTTGGAACACACAATAGCTATACTAATTAGGTAAAATAAAGAGTGTCATTTTTTTTATATTTTAGCTAGTGAAAAATAAAGAGTGTGGTTGGAGATGCTCTAAGGATACCAAATTTCCTATCCCATACCAATGTTTATTTCGTAGAAAATTTGAAACATATAACAATTTTTTTTTATAAGAATGAGTAATGCTAGAGATCCTAAAAATTCCACCGAATGTCTTACATGGGTGTGAGACTTACACAACGTGAATCCCACACTTATATCAGATGTTTGATAAAAAAATTTATAATTTTTTTTTTTAAAATTTCTAACATATTTGTATAAGAATCACATCTTTTTGTTTTGGTGAGGTCAGAGAGATAAATGCAATGTTCCCTCCACTTTAAAGGTCAAACGTCAAACCTACCATTGTTATATAAAGGAGTAATGCTACGTAGCTCGAAATCAACCCCCCCCCGAATCCCCCTAATTTAAAAAACGACATCGTTTTTCCTTTTTTTTTTTTTTTTGGGTTGAATCAGAAACGAAGAAGAAGAAGAAGGGAGAAGAAGAAGAAGAAGAAGAAGAAGAAGGGAAGGGAGAATGGAGAAGGGAGAACTGAACAGGAGGGGGCATAAACCAGGGGCGGAGGCGCGGCGGAGGTGAGGCGGAGGCCGAGCTGTTGCGACGATCGGCGAGCTGCTGCGACGATCGGCGATCGGCCGAGCTTCTCTCCCTCTATCTCTCTCTGTTTCCCTCTCTCCTCTTCTCTCTCTTTCTCCCTCTCTCTCTCTCGCCTTCACTCTCTTTTTCCCTCTTTTCCCTCTGTTTCCATTTTCGGGGGATTCGGGGGGGAGCTCATTCGAGCTCCCAAGCTTTATCCTATATAAAAATTAAAAATTAAAAATTAAAAATTAAAGACTCTTTCTATAAATCTTAAATTTTTTAAAATTTATTTTTACTATTTTTAATTTATAATTTTAAGTGCTAAATAGTATTTATTTGTTACCATTTGTCTTGAAATAAAGTAATTCAAAAAGAGGACTAGATTGTCTTACAATCTATATATTTTAAGGAAAAGGGATTTTTTAAGAACATTGATCGTGAGAGCTCCAAACTCTCAAATTAATTTTGTTAATTTGTTAATTTTTAAAGAAATTAAAAAAAATCTATTGGTTAGTTCCTTAGGTCAAAAAATCAAAAACAAAAAAAGCTCTAATTATCTATGATTTTGAATTTAAAAATTCAAAACAATATGATAAGCCACCCTCACTCTTTTCAAAAATAAAATTGATTAAAACAATTCAAATAAAAAAATAATAAAGGCGCTAATTATCTATGATTTTGAATATCAAAGTTCAAAATAACATGATAAGCCATCCTCATCCTTTCTAAAAATAATATAAGTCATAAAATTTTAAAAACCGAATCAAATTAAAAATTCAATACAATTTTCTCTTTAGAATAGCCAATATTTGATCTTTTTTTTTTTTTTTTTTTTTTTTTCCAGCCCGGGTAACTCCTCTCCAAATGTAATGACACAAAGATTAGTCTCTATCTTTGTCAATAGTCCAAACTTATTTCAAGTTTGTTTGTTTGTTGGTTTTTTTTTGTTTTTGTTTTTGTTTTTTGTTAATTTCTATTTTCGTGTGAGTATTTTTTTTTCTCTCTATATGACTTTTTTTTTCCAACTAAAATGATAATATATATATATATATATATATCTCTGTTTAACTATCTTTGTTTTGGGAGCTAATTTGAACTTTTATTTTTATTTATTTGGTGGATGTTTGTGTATTTTTTTTATATATAAATTGATAATATAGTTATGAGTTTTTAAATAAAATATGGCGTCTTATATTGTTCTTTATAATTTGGCCATTTTTTTAATTTCTTAAACAAAATTAAAAAAAATATATATTTGAAAAAAATTATAAACATTTAATTGACTTACCCATCAATAAATAAATTTTAAATAATGAATACTGTTCCATAATTTATGGATTTTAAAAAAAAAATTATCACCCATATATGGAATAAGAATAACTAAAACCACACATTTTTTTTTCATGTTTTATTATTAACTCTTTAAAACTCTAATGGTATCTTTTTATTTCCCCAACATTGTCTTTTTAAATTTGCAAAGATAAAAAACTATACCGAAGTTGCATAGTGGTTAGTGGAGATGGTGAGCATGGCAACAACAAGGATGATGATGACCTCAGTCAGAGTATTATTTGGTTATGAGTTTTAAAAATGTGAATATTACTTAAAAGAATAGTAATATAGTTTGGGTGATGAATTGATTCAGAAAACTAATGTATGGTTGAGATTAAATGCGAATTTTACTATATAAAAATTGAATATGGATCATATATTATTTTTTATATATCTGTAACAACCTCGACGTGTGATTAACTGCTAAACCATGATTAAGATGCTTCATGAGTAATTAAGATGGAATTCTGAGTTAATTGCATGTGTCTTGGATTATATGTGTTTATATATGTCTGTTGTAGGAATATATGTTTGTCTTTTTGTTCTGTTTTGCGAATTGAGGGCCTTATCGACATCCGATCACGAAATTGACTTGGTATAAGGTCCCGGTGTCCCACATCGGGAATGGAGGGGGAGTTCCTGGTAGGGATGGCAATTTGAAATCTGCCCGATGGGGACCCGACCCCGAATTGAATGGCTTTTCCCCGAAAAATACCCTCAACGGGCCAGGGATGGTATTTAAAAATAAATCCCCGATGATATTCAGGCCGGGGACGGGGATATATTTTCCAACCCCGGCCCCGGCACCGCCCCGTTCAGCCCTCCGATCCAGTTTATATATGTATAAATATATGTGTGTGCTGTGTTTATATATATATATATATATATACATACGTGTGTGTGGTATGCGTGTGTGGGGTTTGGTGTGTGTGTTGGCAACAAACATGTAAACAACATATCTGGCCCCTCTCTTTCATTCTCTCACACGTTGCATCTCTCCCACACCGTTGGCTTCTCTCACTCTCTCGCACGCTGTATCTCTCCCACACTGCCGGCTCCTTCTCACCGCCGACTTCTTCGCTCCTTCTCATCGCCGGCTTCTTCGCTCCCTCTCACGGTATCTCCGTCTCTCTCTCTCTCTCTCTTTCTCTCTCACGGATCTCCTCTCTCTTTCTCTCTTATTTTTTGCTTTTGTTCTGCAGATCTGGAAAATGGTGGAGATGAAGATGAAGATCTGTTGATGTTGTTGTTGAGATCTGTTGATGTTATTGTTGTTGTTCAGATCTAAAGATGAAGATGGTTTCTGGAGCTCTGTGTGTGTGTGTGTTTTTTTTTTTTTTTGGCCAGGGATTTTCGAGGTTGGGGAAACCCTATCCCCGTTAGGGGACGGGGGTGGGGGCGGTAGTTGATTCCCCATCGGGGATCGGGGCCGGGGATCGGGGGATTTCCACCATCGGGGATCGGGGACGGGGAGGGTGATCCCCGGCCTCGCCCCGCCCCGCCCCGTTGCCATTCCTAGTTCCTGGGCTATAAAAGTAAAAACCTAGACCCTTATATAGCATCGAGGCCTTTTCCTGGGTGGTGAAATCCCTAACAGAACTTCGTAGTTAAACGTGCTTAAGTTGGAGTAGTTCTGGAATGGGTGACCCACTGCGAAGAACAAATCCATGCGGGCATGGCCCAAAGCAGACAATATCGATGTCATGTAAAGGGTTGGGGCGTTACAAATGGTATCAGAGCCGACTATCCAAAGTACCGAGCATGGGCTCCTAGCGTCTCTCGGTGCATATGGGCGGGTTTGTGAGCTGGCAAGCTACTGTACGGGGACGTGCAGCCCTAAAGGGGGTGGATTATCAGGTCCCGGTGTCCCACATCGAGAATGGAAGGGGAGTTCCTAAGCTATAAAAGTAAAAATCTAGACCCTAATACAGTATCAATGCCTTTTCTTGGGTGGTGAAATTTCTAATAGAACTCCGCAATTAAACGTACTTAGGTTGGAGTAGTTTTGGGATGGGTGACCCATTAAGAAGAACAAATCCATGCGGGCGTGACCCAAAGCAGAGAATATCGATGACATGTGAAGGGTTGGGGCGTTACACTTGGTTTCTGTGTTATTTAGAATTTTTAGAATTTTATGGTAGGTTTAATTAAAATTCGATTTAGAATCAAATAATTAGATTAATTAAGTATAAATTGATTAGGCTAAGTTAGATTAATTAGTGGAGCTTATATAAAGCTAATGTTGAGCCTTAGATTCCTTTACACACTCTCATTTCTCATCTTCTTAACTTCAAAACGTGGAGAGAGAGGGACTAAGAGAGAATTGAGTTCAAACAAAGGATTTAGCTTGGAAATTCAAGGATTTGACTTGTACCCTTAGTGAATTTACCATCTAGAGCTTAATTGAGAAGTTAAGGTAAGGATCTAACACCTAAATTGTATAATTATGATGTCTAGAACATGAATTCAAGAGAATTTAGTTGTGTAATACAAGAATTGAGCTAGAATTGATGAAGTTGAGCCATATCATGCATGTATGTTCATTTCATCATAATTTGAGTTTGATTTCAAGGAATTCTCACATGCATGTGCTTCTTTTACTTTTATTTTGAGAATTCATCTTGTTTGATACCATTTTAAAACGAAATGATCATGCTTTGGAAGCTTTGAAGGCAAGGCAATATGTGCATGTTATGTTTGCAAAGATTGAGTTTCGTTTTGCACAATTGGCATGCTTTTGGGCTTTGATATTGCAAAACGATTTTGAATTCTTGATGTTTGACAAGTTTACACAAGTTTCCTTAAGTTTGTGGCTCAAAAGAACTTGATTTGTAGCTTTGAGTTTGAGTTTGAGTTTGAGTTTGAAGCTTGGAAGAGCAATCTAGAAATTCCAGATTCTGTCTGTCTGCTCAAGCCACAGAACCTGCGCTCGAGTGACCATTCTATATTTTACACTCTCGCTCAAGCGACCATTCTATATTTTACACTCTCGCTCAAGCGACGAAAAGTTGGCTTGAGCGTAAAATGCATGCTCTCAGAAGTTTTCATGTAATGACCCCGCCACGTATAATATTTTATATTTAAGTAATTAAGGAGATTTGGATTTTAATTAGTCATTATGAAAAGTATTGAGGTTTATGAGATTTGGAATCTATGAGAATTATTGGACCTGATTCGCATATGGTTTTGTCAAGTATTTATTTTGAAAGCCTAATGGCTGAAGGAGATAAAATTAATGAGTTGAATCAATTCGATTTCAAGTATTGGACCATATGGAAGTTTAATTAAACATTCAATTCAGTTTAGTAAAATTGGGATTTGATTAATTGGGTCCGAATTGGAGTTAATTAAATTAATTAAGTTATGAGGATTGAGAATTACGATTAGTTTGAATTAAATTTACTTATGAGGTGCCCAATACGCAATTTATTGGTGGAGATTTTGAATTTAATATAAAATTGAAGACCTTAATGATTTGAGAAACCAAAATTGATGATGACAATAAATTTAATTTGATATTTAGAACCTTTTGGGAGTTTAATTGAAAATTTGATTGAGATTCGTAAAATTTAAATATAATTAATTGGGCCTTAATTGAAGTTAATTAGATTAATTAAATTATGTGAGATTTGTAATTAGTTGCGATTAATTAAATTATGTGCTAATCAAGATTTATTAAGACTAATTATTAATTATAATTAGTTAAGACTAAGTAGGGTTTAATTAAATTAATATATAATTAGTCACTAAGCTAATCCTATTCATTTACTTAATCAAGAGAGAAGTGTAGACAAACCTAGAGAGAGTGTGTGTGAGTTATATGCGCTGGTGCCTCAAACAACAACAACAACAACAAAAACATAAATAAATAAAATAAAATAAAAAAAGAGGGTGTGCACGTGTATATGGTACGGGTGAGCAAGAGGTAGGTGTAATCCATTTGATTCAAAAACACATTTTGCTGAGAATGAAACTCCAGAGAGAGAAAGAGTAAGCTCATGGACTCCAAGAAAGAAAGAAGAAGAGAAATTGAAAGGGGAAACTCAAGAATTCAAGATCTAGGTAAGCATTTCACCTTTAATTTTTGTACATAACTCACCCATCACATGAATTCAAGAAAGAACTTGAACCAAATGCATGTAATCTAGAGAAATTGAAGAGTTAATTCATGAACGTAGTTAAGGTTGATAAACTTGGAAATAATTGTAAGAATTCGTCAAAGTGAGCTTGGGTTTGGAAACTTTGATATCTATGAGATATATGTTTGCATGCACCATGAGTTTTCAAAGAATTTGAGCCATTCAAGTTCATATTTTGAAGAAGAAAAAAAAAGGGGGGAGGGGGGGGGGGAGTTTTATAAAGATCAAGTTTATGAAAATTTGGAGTTATTTCTAAAATTAGATAAGGTTTTCATTTTATAATGGAAATTAGACATTGATTTAATTTTGATCTCTAACCCATACATGTAATAAAAGAGTTTTATTCAAAATTAAATATATTTTTGGATACATCAAGAAATAAATTATGATTTAAAATTTGACAATCTAGAATTGGCTTGATTTTGAATTGAAATTTCATGCATGCATTGTAGATTTTCAAGATTTTAGAACTTTAATTCATATTTTAAAGTTTATGAGTTTGAGATTGAGTTTTGATATAAATTAAGAAGTCAAATTATGGTTTGAGCTTGATAGTGAAGAATTGTTTGGGTTTTGATAAATGTTTCATGCATGCAAATGATTTTCTAAGAAATTTATAACTTTAATTTCATGTTTTGAAGGAAAATAGAAAGTGTTTGAAATCAATTTTACGTAATTAAAAAGAAAATGAGGAATTGGAGCTATGTTCAAATTTATGAAAATTAATTTAGAAATTAATTACATTGAGTTTCAATTGTACATGCATTATAAATTTTTCAAGAGTTTTGAAAGTTTAATTCATGTTTTAAAATTTGTGGGTTTGAAATTAGGTTTGGTATAGAGAAAATAAATTAAATCTAAATTTGGACAAATTTGGAAATAAACTATAATTTATATTTGAGAATTAAAAATTAGTTTGATTTTAATTTAAATTTCTTACATGTAAATATTTTGAAAGGACTTTATAACTTTAATTTATGTTTTATAAAACAAAGAAGAAGAATGTTGGAATTATTATATTCATGAAATTATTAGTTTTAATCTTAATGATCAAAGAGATTTTTGTTTTAGAAATTGGAAAATTAGTCATGGGTTCATCCTTATTAATAAAATTACATGTTTAAATTGGTTCATGCAATAGTTTAAGTTTTGAAAATGTATTTGGAAATTATTTTATTGATTTTGAAAGCACAAGAAATTTGCTGGCCGCTCGAGTGGTAAAGTCGCCGCTCGAGTGAACATTAAGGCCAACCAATATTTTTATAAAGCTTTGCAGTCTGCTCGAGCGAAGACCCTATTTTCAGCATATTTTGAAAAATTGCATTTAGTTCACATTTTTATTCTCATCTCGTTCCAAAGCATTCTAGGCATGATTTATGACTAAATAAAAATTAATAAGCTTACAATCAACATTAATTAGTTGATTAAAGAATAAGTCATTAACTTAGTAGTACTTGATTAATAAGCCAAGTAAGAAATTGGTTTATTCAAAAAAGAATGATTTAGTAATGAAAGAATATGTGAGATGAGAACCCGATTCATATAAATGAGAAAGAATAAGCATAGTAGAACTTCGAATTACCTAGACAGAAAAAGACAAGAAAAGTCAAGTTTGATCAAAGAATTAATATTGTGTTTCAATGTGTATATGTTATGGGTTTGTATAGGTCACGCGTTATCTTTTGCCTGATCTATCTGATTTGTCTACTTGATCTGTCTGATCTACTTCTACAACTATCTGTGAGTAATAACTCTATAAAGTTATGTTTAACTTTAAATATTTTCTGATGATATGAAATGATCAGTTTTTTGAAATGCTATGTTTTGAATGAATGAATGAATGATTGTCTACGTTTCTGAAATGTGTTTGTGGCATCCTTAGCATTATATGATATGCGCCTCTTTTATAGGTCATCGAAATATATTTATGGTCGTTCCTTCATGGGTCATCGGAATGCCTTTATGGCCATCCCTTTATGGGTCATCAGAAACGTCTCTGTGCACATGAGTCCTCGGAATGCCTTCAAGGCCGTCTCTTTATGAGTCATCGGATTTGTTAGCGCTAATGGATGTACCACGTATAATCATATGCAAAATCTGAATATGAAAATGAATATGAACATGTATATGAATCTGTTTTTGATTTGGAATTTGAATATGCATAAGACTTTGTTTCTGATATAAACTCTGATTTCTGACTCTGTGATGGGCATCATTCATTAAAACCCTTTACTTTGTTATCATTCACTGGGCTCTATCTCACTGTATTATTTATGTACGTAGGTGATCAGGCGCATGACCAGGCTTAGGGGCGTCTGCCTGGAATCTGTTTTTGTCAGCCAACCTATGTGCCTCCCGTGGAGGTTTCGGATATGTCAAGTGGTTATGGCTATGTACATAAAGTTCAAGTTTTGTTTTCTTGTTTTTGTTTATTCTGTATTCAGGGCCACGTCCCTTTCTGTCTAGTCTCTCTATATATATATGATGATGTGTATATGTATGTATATAAAGTTTAAAATTTTTCTGTCTCATATAAGTCTGTACAACTCAATGGATGTTGTATAATTGCTATTTGCTTCCGTAGCCCCTAATTATATGTTATTCTGTTAAGAGGCCTTTAGTAATCCAAGGATTACTGGCTGGTTATAATGCTAAACCTATAAGGGTGGGTTTGGATCTTGACATTTCATGTTTTGCAAACCGCTCGAACGACAAGAGTTGCACTCGAACGATGACCTCAGTCTCACGCTCGAGTGACCGTCAAGCTTGCATCGAGCAAAAAAGTCAAGTAACTAGTACTTTTGCAGAGTTTACAGACTACTCGAGCTACCAAAGTTGCGCTTGAGCGACCACCCACATTTTTTAGCCTCTGCTTGAGATAAAGGCCTGTTTTAAGCAAATTTTGTCAAGTGTTTCAAAGTGTATTTTGGCATCCACATTGCATCCTATGCATTCCTAGGTCATGGTTAAGACATAATAATGAGGATAAGAAGTAGAAACACACCAAGACAAGAAAGAACTACGTGAATAATTCTGGGTGTGTAATCCAGTTCGTATTCATTCTGTGTCTGTGTAGGTTACGTGCCGCAAGTTATCTGATTTGTTTGCTTTGGAGCCATCTGTGAGTAGTTACTTTGTAAAGATATGTTTACGTTTAAGTAATTTCTTATACGACAAGAAATGCTCTATTTTCTGACATGTTATATCAATAAATGATTGTCCATATATTAAAAAGTATTCGTGGCATCCTTAGCACAAGGCCCTAGCTCGAGGGTAACAATAACATAGTCTATGAGCACAAGGCCCTTGCCTGGGGGTAATAATACCGTGGTCTCATGGCCCTTGCCCGGGGGTAACAATACCGTGGCTCAAGTATGTTACAAGTTCCCGGTATCGGAGTTTCCTTTATGGAACTGGTCAAGTATGATCTTTAATGCTCTATACATGATCTGTTAGCACTAATGCGTGTACCACGTATAATTCTCTGTGAAACTGAACAAGTACTTGTTTTTAAACTCTGAATAAGAATATGAAGTTGTTTCTACTTTCTGAATCTAATATGGGACTGTAGACGCGCCCGAGGACTCCCGAGCTCCGCGCCTACGAGGATGCGGAATTTGTTTTGTTCTCTAGCAACTACAAGTTCAGACTCAATATCACGGTTCTGAATCTAATCTCACAATGTGCAATGTAAGATCGATAAATCACCAAAGAGTCCAAATCCGGCAAATCATTTTGGAAAACTGATTTTTAATAAAGAAGTGCCAAACATGGATTGTTTTGCCAGATACAGAGTCGCCACCTAAATATTTTATTTTGGGAGAATTTAGGAAACCCTGACTCGTGCCTAAGGCCACGTGTCCGTCATCATCAAAGTTGCCTCAGCTCGGGGACTTGGGTACGAGAGGGGAAGGTCATGCAATGAGCACCCTCGCTCGCCCGATCAAAGATCGGCCTGTACTAAGCATGGTGTCTTGTTTTTGAAAATACATGTGCTCTTATTCCGGTTATTAACCTAGAATTACTATGTGATGCACACAGCATACATGTATAGACTAGATTGCCTAAATTTGAACAAAACATTGCATGTTCGTTTGTTTGAAAATGGTTTAAAGTTTGCCACTCGCAAGTAGGCTAAATCGGGGATTTGGATGAATTGTTCCAATTTAAGCAATCCAACTTTCACCCACAGGCATTCAGGCAGTTATATCAAATAAGCAGTTAGCCTCATGGCAAGCATGCTTAACATGGCAGTCAATAACACACATGCAGTATGCTAAAGCGTAAACACTCACAGTGTACTCCGAGCCAAAACAAAGAACTAGTTAGAAATCATGCATGACCCTAGTTCATGTTAAAATGGCTAATGCAACACATGTGAAAATGCAACTCAGATAGGCTCGGCTATTCTAAGATGTCATGTGAAAATGCAACTTGATACATGTATTCAAATAGGAATTGAAATACAATGCAGTTAGTATGATGCGCCGAGCCCGGTGCATGCAATACAGATGAATGGATGCACACATGCAAGCATAAGGTATGCTAAACGAAATATGCCCTAAAACTAACCATCATAAGCAGTTAAGTAAAAGGGAGAAAGAAATGGGGGTTGGAAGACATGCATCACACACATGCACGCTTATTACAACAATTGGCCCTCTCAAGGGAGAGTTCGAATAAGAAACTAATTAGCTAATCTAAGCTAATTAAACTAACTATTACAAAGCAAACTAATTAACTAATCCTAGTTAACTAATTATTACAAAACAAATTGAAATAGCTAAACGTATTAACTATTAAAGTACAAAACGAATGCATAATCTAGCTAAGTAAAGAAGCTAAATAAAGTAGTAAAAACAGGAGCCTCAGGGGGAGAAGAATGCATGCATGTCCAGTTGCCTCGTTCGGAAATCCAATGCGATGCCCCGATTTGCCTCTGTTTTCAATTGTTTTCAGAACCTTGTACCAAGCTCCAGAAAGCTTAAACTCCACCCAGGGGACCTCTAGGGATGCTGTCGACCAATTATTGGTGTCACCAGCCACCTGCCGACCACTTTCTGTGTTGGAAGCCAGAAAAAGTGGTCAGCCAACTAATTTTTCTGGCTGGCCGACCAGTTGTTGCTGCCAAACTCCAGTTTTCTGCAACAAAGAGCAAGAAAGGGCATGGCAATGTATTTGCAAGATATGTGTGCACAACCACCCTCCCTATCATTTCATGAGCTCAAGGGAGTGTAGTTCTCGACCATCGGGCCACCAATCGCGCATTTCAATGCGTGATGGCCGAGAAGTCAAATTGCACAATTTAATATAAAATGAATGCACAAGTGAACACATAAAGCCTAAAACTCTATCATGTATGATCAAGAACGTTGGCGACCAAGAATTGAGGCATGTTTCATCACTTCAAGTATGAAACGTCCCTCGTTTCTTGTGCTTGGATTAACACTAAATCCAAATAACAATGCAACAGCATGGCATGCACAATGCTATGTAACATGGAGTATGCAAAAATGTAATGCAACACAAGCATGCAAATATGCAATATGACTTAAGCATGCAAACATGGAATGCAATATGAACAACCTAACAAGGCTAATGGCATGCACAATGCACAATGCCAAGAACAACAACTAGCATACATAATGCTAAATGACAACTAGCATATGCAATGCAATGAACATGGTATATACAAATGTAATCAAACAAAATGGCATACACAATGCGATGAACTATATGGTATACATAATGCTCAATGGACTTAAACCAAAATGGATAGACCTCAGCCATGCCCAAATTAGTGGCCATAACACCAAAACAAAGGCACCAAAAGACAAGGCATGCATGCACAATGTATTGGCCAATCAACTAGGCCTAAGAGCACAACCCTCAAGAAGGCTCAAGGAGTGACAAATGAGGAGGTGTAACAACACTAAATGCATTGAAATTAAATAAGAAATGATACCAAATCATTCAGTCAAACACAAGTATAGCATGCAAAGGTCCTAAAGCATGAAAGCTAATAAAGATGACTACAAAGGAGGCATGCAATACATGGAAAATATGCATGAACCAACCACAAACAGAGCTCAAGTAAGTCAAGACAATGACCAAAACATGCTAAGATGGAGGCTCAAGTACCTAGGCAAGATGGCATACATGCTAGGCCATAAATAAGGCAACAATGCACAACACTTAAAGGCATTCAAAGCATGAAAGAAGTGGGAACATGGCAATGCTATAAGCTCTGAAATGAAGTATTAAATGATGCCAAATCATCTAAATAGCTCAAAGATAGCATGCATGAGTCAACAAAACATAAAGCTAGCAAGGCCAATTGCACTACAACTATACTATGGCAAATGCAACCCAAAACAGTCCTAGAACATGTCAAAATGAGTTTAAAACATGCATGGAAGGAAGCCAAAACATGCTAGCATGAGGGGCATAAGGCATGATGCATATAAGGTAAATAAGGTGGATTACACTACACCTATTAAGACCCACTTAACCAACAAAAATCAGAGTTATATCATGGCAAGATAACCCCAAAAACACATTGAAATGATGGCTCGCAAGCTAAGGCATGAAGGCATACGCAACAATTCATGTTAAGGCATAAAGGGGGAAACCCTCAAACGCATTGAATGAGTGACAGATGCAAGTGCATGGCCATGAAACATGGACTAAAATCACATTATAAATGATGCCAAACCATTCAAATAGTCCAAGTAAAGCATGCTAGCGGACTTGGTGCACAAAGCTAACAAGCTAGATTGAACCATGGCTATACAAAGAAAGTCATGCATGGTCAAAACAACCTAAATCAGAGCTAAAGCATGCTAAAAAATGAACAAAAGCTTCTTGAAGTTAAGCCAAAAGCATGCTAGAATGACATGTCAAGGCATGATGCATGTTAGGCTAATTCAAGGAATTGCACTACAAGTGCATGAAGCATGCAAGAGGTGACCAAACCAAATCGTAACAGAGGTATGACATGGCAAAAAAACACCAAGAACATGCTGAAATTGACTCAACACAAGCTAGAATGACATGCTACTTCATGAAGCATACAAGACTAGTGTGCAAGATTTACACTACAAGTGTATAAGCCATGCATGGAGTGACCAAACCAAGCAAAAACAGTGGTAAGCCTCAACAAAATAACCACAAATACATGCTAAGATACAAGCTAACACAAGCTTAACAAACATGCTCACACATGAGGCATTCAAGGCAAGTATTGAAGACACAAGGAGAGGGGATGACCCTCTCCTATTATGGACCTCAAAACACCATTCAGTGGTGAGAAGGCCAAAACAAGGTGGTCCCAAAAGCTCACAAAGAAGGCACAAAAACAAGGCCAAACAAGACCTAAGAGGGGGTAAACAACCCCAAATACAAAAGTGACCTTAAACAAAGATCTTAAGCATACAAAATTAGAACTTTTTGTAGTTTAGAGTTAAGCTTAAAACAATATGCAAAAGGGTCCGAAAGCTTAAGCAAGAATGGGGGTTTAAGAGGTTTGTTTCTCACCCTTGAAGACCACCTTCAAAACCAAAACTCCAGCAGCTTTTTCCAACCAAAACCAGTCCAAAACAACCTCAAGAAGTCTCAGCAACAAAAGGATGGTGTTTGAGTGTGTGTTTGTGTGTTAAAATGAGGTAAAATTACACTTTTAAGACACAAAATGAAGAACAAGAGCAATATAGAGACAAAGCTATATGTATAACTCAAACCCCAAATTTCTGAACCTAGATGAGGGAGGAGGAGCCTCCCTCTTATAGAGAGCAAAAGCATAAGCTTCTTGAAGAAGCTAAGGCTCAAGGCCATCCCTCCATACACGTGTATGGAGGATGGTTCTTGTGCTCTCCAACTGTGCCAGCTGCCCAAAATATCTCTAAAAAAGTGACAAAAAGCAGCCGGCCACTTGAAGTGGTCGGTCAGTTACTTAAAGTGGTCTCCTAGAACAAAAACTGGTCAGCCATGGTGGGAGAGAGTCTAGAGCATGAAAACAAGCAAAATATGTGGTGACCGACCACTTTTGATGGTCTACAGATCAGGGAGACCAGTTGTCAGACCAGAAAACTGGCTGGCAGGAAGAAAAGTGGTTTACGGGGATAAAAACTAGTCTCCCACCCTTGTACCACTTTCCAAACAAGGAAAACAAGGTTTGTACCAAAGACAAACCAAAACAGATGCAAGACGAAAGTTCAGGAGGCAAAACGCGCAGCCGGGAGCCTCGAAAACTAGCTGTCGAGCGCCAAAAGTGGTTTACGACCACAAAAGTGGTCTCCCAAACCGCAGTGGCCCTCTAGGCCAAGGAAACAACGTGTGGTTCAAAAATCACGCCAAACGGAGAACGTTAAGCAGTCCCGAGACAAGGCGCGCGGCCGAAGGCTCCGAAAATCGAAAACTGATCTCCAAACAGGAAAAGTGGCCTACAACCACAAAAAGTGGTCTACAACCACTATAGAGTGGTCTACAAGACCTCTCCCTCCCTCAGGCAAGGAAAACAAGACTTGGTCCGCAAACCGAGCCAAAGCACAAAGAGTTCAGAGGCCCGGAGGCAAGGCTCTCAGCCAAACTCTAAAACCTCGAAACGAGCACAACATGCACAATCACTGAGCGCTCAATCGATGATGTCTGAGTCTTAAGGTCAATCAAAAATGGTGTGCCTACAGGGACATTATTCATTTAACCCTCTATTTTGTTATTATTCACTAGGCTTCCACTCATTATTTATATTATGTATGTAGGTGAACAGGCGCGTGACCAAGCTTAAGTTATTGCTTGGGAAGTTTTGGGTCAGCCAGCCACTGTGCCTCCTGAGGAGGTTCCCATTTGAAAGGTCAAGTTTTGTGACCCATACCAAGAATGTTTTGTTACTTTGTTTTTGTTTATCTGTATGCTGGCTAAGCTTCATTTTGTTATATTGTAATGAATGTGACGTAAGACTACTATATTTATGACGCCACGTATATGTATATAAAGTTTTGAATTTCAGTTCCATGTATGTCTACACAGCTCAATGGACTATGTATGTTTCTTATATTGCTTCTGTAGTCCCTTATATTATATGATATTCAAGTCAGAGGCCTTTGGTAATCCCAGGATTACTGGCCGATTACGACGCTAAACCTATAGGGGTAGGTTTGGGTTGTGACAGAGTGGTATCAGAGCCCATTTTCTACCGCACACACGAGTCCATACGAGCTATAGGATGTCCTAGAAAAGAATTAGGGGCATTCCATCTGCATGTGTGGGTGTGTGGACTATTTGAACATACCTGAACTGAACTAAAATGAATTGATGTGAACACATATGAATTATTATGACGCAAATTGATTTGGAATTGAGCACTAAGAACAAGAATATTATGTCTATGTTTATTATTGTCCTGTTTACCTATAGTAATGGAAAACACAAGAAGTAATGATGCAAATGAATTTTCCGAAGCCCAAATGAGCAGAATGGAATAAATACTTGCAGCTTTGATTGAGGTAATGACGCAGCAACAGAGGTAACAATCTTTACCTTCCCCACCTCCAGTGTTAGTTGAGCCGGAAAACACGGATATTATTTCACTGACATAGAAGTTCAACAAAATGAAGCTACCAATCTCTTTAGGTGGTATTGAGCTGTTGAAGGCTGAAACATGGCTGCTAGAGACTGGAAAGATATTTGAGGTGTTTCCGTGTTCGTAAATTCAGAAAGTTCTTTTGGCCACCTATACGTTGAAAGAAGAAGCTAGATGTTAGTGGATGCTTATCCAAGATAATAGTGGGATTATGACGTGAAGCTAGCTTAAAGTGATCTTTTATAGAAATATTTTCCCTAATGCTTCAGAGAGTGTAAAGTGCCAGAATTTCAAGAACTTAAGCAAGGTAAGATGTCCGTAGCCGAGTATGAGGCTAAGTTTACTGAGATGGCTAGATTTGCTCCTTATATGATTGACATAGATTACAAGAAGGCTTAGAAATTTGAAGGGGGCTTAGATCTAGATGTGTTTGATCGAGTATGTGTTTTGAAGTTGCCTACATATGTGAAGGTACTTGGCAGAGCATTGATGGCAGAGGCCACCTTGGCAGTAATGAAAAAGGCTAAAGCACCAATAACAGAATGGCAAAGTAAAAGATCTGGATCCAATTTTCGGAAGGGTCGTTCATCTTTCTCATACAAAAAGCAAAATATGGGATCTTCAAGCAATTCAAGCCAAAGCAGTGGCTCTATACTAGTTTGTTCTGACTATGGAAAGAAGCATAAATGCATGTGTTACCATGCATCTGGTGCGTGTTTTTGGTGTGGCAAGATTGGCCACCTGATTAAAGATTGTCTGATGAGATTCGATGATGCTAACCGTCTTACGGCAAGTTCAGCTGGATCCACCCTGCACCAAGAACAAATATGAAAACTAATACCGTGAGAGAAACTCTGAGGCAAGACTGAGTATTTGCATTAGTACCTGGTGATGTACAAAACACCGAGTTAGTGGTGTCAGGTATGATCTCTATTTCTGCTCAACGTGCTTATATGTTAATAGATTCTGGTTCTACGCATTCTTTTGTGTCTCATGCTTTTTCTCGGAAATTAACTCGACCCTTAGAACCATTGAATTATTTGTTATCTGTATCTACACCGTCTGGAGGCTCTATGTTATGTGCTTATGTGTACCCTGCATGTGACATTATGGTTGGAGATATGTTATTATATGTTGATTTGTTACCATTGGAAATTACTAATTTTGATTGTATTTTTGGGTATGGATTGGTTGACAAAATATTATGTCACCATTGATTGTGTGAGTAAATCTGTTGTGTTTCAACCACCAAGTATACCTGAGTTTATCTTTATTGGGAATGGGGTAGTTTCTCCGCCGTACTTGATTTCATTTATGAAATCCAAAAAGTTGTTAAGAAAAGGTTGTTTCGGCTACTTGTGTTGTGTATTAACTGTACCTTCGGATAGTGCTAATGTGGAAACTATTCCGTAGTTCGTGAATTTCCTGATGTATTTCCTAATGACCTACCTGGGGAGTTAATTTATAGGGAAATTAAATTCACCATTGATGTAGTATCCGAGACACAACCAATTTCTAAGACCCCTTACAGAATGTCAACCTCTGAACTGAAAAATTGAAAGTTCAACTCCAAGAATTGCTAGACAATAAATTCATTCGACCGAGCACTTCACCTTGGGGTGCTCCAATTTTGTTTGTTAAGAAGAAAGATGGGTCCCTAAGATTATACGTAGATTACCGGGAGTTGAATAGGGTAACTATTAAGAATAAATATCCATTGCCCTGAATAGATGATTTGTTTGACCAACTCTAGGGAGCCTTAGTATTTTCCAAAATTAACCTTAGATCGGGCTATCATCAATTGAAGGTTAAGGCAGAAGATATTGAGAAAACTGCTTTCCAGACTAGATACAGACACTATGAATTTTTAGTAATACCATTTGGGGTAACGAATGCACCTGCGGCCTTTATGGATCTAATGAACAAAGTTTTCAAATAATTTCTTAATGAGTTTATAGTTGCATTTATTGATGACATCTTAATTTATAAATTGTCCAATTGTGAATTCTGACTTGACAGCGTAGCATTTTTGGGACATATGATTGACAAGGACGGTATATCGGTGGACCCACAGAAAATCGAAGCCATTGTAGACTGGCCAAGACCAACCAATGTGTCTGAAGTTAGAAGTTTTCTAGGGCTTGCAGGCTATTATCGCAGATTTGTGAAAGATTTCTCCAAGCTTGCTTTGTCACTCACTCAACTGACACAGAAAACTACACCATTTGACTGGAATGATCAAAGAGAGTCCGCTTTCTAAGAGTTAAAGACCAGATTAGTAACTGCACCAATTTTGACTCTGCCAAATGGTACTGAAGGGTTTCAAATTTATAGTGATGCTTCGTACAAAGGTTTGGGATGTGTGTTAATGCAAAATAGGAAAGTGATTGCTTATGCTTCTCAATAACTTCACCCTCATGAAAAGAATTACCCGATTCATGACCTTAAATTAGCAATTATGGATTTTGCATAAAAGATTTGGTGCCATTATCTGTATGGAGTGACTTGTGAGGTGTACATTGATTATAAAAGCTTGAAATATTTCTTTACCCAAAAGGAACTAAACACGAGATAGAGAAGATGGCTGGAATTGATAAAAGACTATGACTTGCAAATTTTGTACCATCTGGGGAAAGCAAACACAGTTGCAAATGCCTTGAGCCGTAAATCCATGGACAATTTGTCATGTTTACTCACCGGTCAGAAAGACTTGATATGTGACCTAGAGAGAAATGAAATTGAACTTGTGTTACATGAACAGGGCAGGATCTTATCTGCCATTTCCACTCAACCTGCAATCATTGATGAAATTAAAGAGAAATATCTTGAGGATGAGTTTTTGAAGAAGATTGTTGATGACCTTAACTCCAAACCGAGGTCGGAATTTGTGTATGATACTAATGAGTTGAAAAATAGACTTTATGTACTGAGTTGTTCTGACTTAAGGAAACGTGTTATGACTGAGGCTCACAGTTTGAAATTTGCTATGCATCCGGGTAATACCAAAATGTACAAGGATCTAAAACAGAATTTCTAGTGGCTTGGCATGAAGAAAAGCATTGGTGATTTTGTAGCCAGATGTTTGCATTGCCAACAAGTTAAAGCCGAACATCAATGACCTGCTAGATTACTTCAACCGCTTCCAATACCGGAATGGAAATAGAAGCATATCACGAGGGACTTCATTGTTGGATTGCCTCACTCTTCCCGTGGTTTGGACTCTATCTAGGTAATTATTAATCATTTAACTAAATTTACCCACTTTTTGCTTGTCAAATCTTTGTATAATGTGGATAAGTTGGCTAACTTGTATGTCAATGAGATTATGAGATTACATGGTGTGCCAATATCTATTGTATCTAACAGAGATCCCAACTTTACTTCAAGATTCTGGTAGAGTTTACAATAGGCTTTGGGGACCGAACTGAGTTTTTTTTTTTTGTTACAGGAAAATCCTCCCTACTCTCCCGTAGGTCCAAGGCAGCGCCCCTTGCAGAGATCACCAAGGTGTCCTGTTAGTCGTTTCGAGCGAGAAGACTATAACCTAGGAACTTGCCCCGACCTCCCAAGACAAGCTCCGCTTAAGTCAGGACTCGTACAGCGGGAGAGCATTGAACCCACACCAAGTGCTGACTAGACAACTTGAGGTCCAACCTCCTAACCAACAGTGCTTCGCCTAGGAGATTGGCCCAAGAGAGGAATTGAACTTGTGACCTTGGGGCTTAAACCCCAAAGCCTTACCATAATCACTGAGATTAAGCAGTGCTTATCATCCACAAATAGATGGCCAATCAAAAAGAATGATACAGACTTTGAAGGACATGCTCAGAATGTGTGCCCTAGATTTTCAAGGCAATTGGGAGACCTATTTACCATTGGCCAAGTTTGTGTATAACAATAACTACCATTCGAATATCGGTATGGCTCCTTATGAAGCTTTGTATGGTAGAAAATGCCGTTCTCCGATTTGTTGGGCCGAGGTTGGTGACAGACCTTTGTTGGGACTGGAACTTGTGCAAAAAATGACTGAAAATGTGAAATTGATTCAACAAAGATTGAAAACTGCACAAAGCCGCCAAAAGAGTTATGCGGATGTCCGAAAAAGAGATCGAGAATATGAAGCTGGGGACCATGTATTAATCAAAGTGACTCCTATGAAAAGGAAAACACGGTTTGGAGTGAAAAGCAAATTGGCACTGAGATATGTTGGGCCATATAAGATCCTTGAGAAAATCAACCTGGTGACGTATCGGGTAGCTTTATCGCTAGTCATGGAGCATATGCATAATTTTTTTCAAGTATCCATGCTTCGAGAGTATCTGAGAGATCCATTTCATGTGATTAAACCAACTCATATTCTGAAAGATGATTTTACTTATGAAGAACGACCAATTCAGATTGTGAATCGTCGGATCAAAAGATTGAGGAACAAAGAAATACCGTTGGTAAAAGTTGATTGGCAAAATCATAGAGGGACCTATGAAACTTGGGAGACCGAAGAAGACATGATGAAGAGATACCTTAATTTATTTCATTTGGATCCGATATTTTACCAAAGCAAAGGTAATTTGAGTTTGGAGAACCAAACTCTTTAAGGGGGGAAGACTGTAACAACCCCGACCTGTGATTAATTGCTAAACCATGATTAAGATGCTTAATGAGTAATTAAGATGGAATTTTGAGTTAGTTGCATATGTCTTGCATTATTTGTGTTTATATCTGTCTGTTGTAGGAGTATCTATTTGTCTTTTTGTTCTTTTTTGCGAATTGAAGGCCTTATCGGCATCTGATCACAAAATTGACTTGGTTTCTGTGTTATTTACAATTTTTAGAATTTTATGGTAGGTTTAATTAAAATTTGATTTGGAATCAAATAATTAGATTAATTAAGTATAAATTGATTAGGCTAAGTTAGATTAGTTAGTGGAGCCTATATAAGGCTAATGTTGAGCCACAGATCACTTTACACACTCTCATTTCTCATCTTCTTGACTTCAAACGTGGAGAGAGAAGGACTAAGAGAGAATTGAGTTCAAACAAAGGATTTAGCTTGGAAATTCAAGGATTTGGCTTGGACCCATAGTGAATTCACCATCTGGAGCTTAATTGAGATGTTGAGGTAAGAATCCAACACTTAAATTGTATAATTATGATGTCTAGAACATGAATTCAAGAGAATTTAGTTGTGTAATACAAGAATTGAGCTAGAATTGATGAAGTTGAGCCATATCATGCATGTATGTTCATTTCATCACAATTTGAGTTTGATTTCAAGGAATTCTTACATGTATGTGCTTCTTTTACTTTTAACTTGAGAATTAATCTTATGTGATACCATTTTACAACGAAATGATCATGCTTTGGAAGCTTTGAAGGCAAGGCAATACGTGCATGTTATGTTTGTATGGATTGAGTTTCGTTTTGCACAATTGGCATGCTTTTAGGCTTTGATTTTGCGAAACAGTTTTGAATTCTTGATGTTTGACTAGTTTACACAAGTTTCCTTAAGTTTTTGGCCCAAAAGAACTTGATTTGCAACTTTGAGTTTGAGTTTGAAGCTTGGAAGAGCAATATGGAAATTCCAGATTCTGTCACTCTACTCGAGCTACAGAACCTGCGCTCGAGTGACTACACTGTATTTTACACTCTCGCTCGAGCGACCAAAAGTTATCTTGAGAATAAAATGCATGCTCCCAGAAATTTTCATGTTTTGTGAATTGCTCAAGAGAAAAGAGTTACGCTGGAGCGAAGACCTCAATCTCACGCTCAAGCGACCGTCGAGCGAAAAAATCAAGCAACCAGTACTTTACAGACTGCTCGAGCGACTGAAGTTGCGCTCGAGCGACCACTCACATTTTTGAGCCTCCGCTTGAGTAAAGGAAGTTGTGCTCGAGCGAAGGACCTGTTTTCAACAAAATTTGTCAAGTGTTTCAAAGTGCATTTTGGCATCCACATTGCATCCTAGGCATTCCTAGGTCATGGATAAGACATAATAATGAGTATAAGAAGTAGAAATACAATAAGATAAGAAAGAACTAAGTTAATAATTCCGGGTGTATAATCCAGTACGTATTCATTCTGTGTCTATGTAGGTCACGTGCCACAAGTTATTTGATTTGTCTACTTTGGAGCCATCTGTGAGTAGTAACTTTGTGAAGCTATGTTTACGTTTAAGTAATTTCTTATATGATATTATATGACAAGAAATGCTATATTTTTTGACGTCATATGTTCTGAATCAATGAATGATTGTCCATTTATTGAAAAGTATTCGTGACATCCTTAGCACAAGGCCCTAGCCCGGGGGTAACAATACCGTGATCTATGAGCACAAGGCCTTTGCTCGAGGGTAATTATACTGTGGTCTCATGGCCCTCGCCCAGAGGTAACAATACCGTGGCTCAAGTATGTTATAAGTTCCTAGTACCGGAGGTTCCTTTATGGAACTGGTCAAGTATAACCTTTAATGCTCTATACATGATCTGTTAGCGCTAATGGGTGTACCACGTATGATTCTCTATGAAACTGAACAAGTACTCATTTCTGAACTCTGAATAAGAATATGAATCTGTTTCTGCTTTCTGAATCTGATATGGGACATCATTCAATGAACCCTTTACTCTGTTATTATGCCCTGGACTTCCGCTTATTATTTATATTATGTATGTAGATGAGCAGGTGCGTGACCAGGCCTAAGCTGTTGCTTGGGAAGTTTTGGGTTAGCCATCCACTGTGTCTCCCTGGGAGGTTCCCATTTGAAAAGTCAAGTTTTGTGACTCATACCAAGAATGTTTTGTTATTTTGTTTTTGTTTTTCTGTACACTGGGCTATGCTTCCTTTTGTTATATTGTAATGAATGTGGCGTAAGACTATTGTATTTGTGACGTCACGTATGTGTATGTAAAGTTTTGAATTTCATGTATGCCTACAAAACTCAATGGACTATGTATGTTTCTTATACTATTTTTGCAGCTTCTTATATTATATGATATTCAGGTCAAAGGCCATTGGTAATCCGAGAATTACTGGCCAGTTACGACGCTAAACCTATAGGGACGAGTTTGTGTCGTAACAATATCATTTTGGATACTTTTGTATAACTATAAAAAATTATTATGATCACATGTTATTTATCATCTGATATATTATTACTGTATTAATGTAATGTGTTTTCTTATTAATGTCTATTATCAATGTAATGGTGAGATGTCACATGATAAATAAAAATATATTTTGTTATTATTATTATTATTGATAATATATATTTATTTATTTTTTACAATGCTCAAAAAACAATTTATGTTCATTGTTAGTTTTTGTAGATGAGAAGTCCAAAGCAAATTATATATAATTCAAGTTATAACTAATTTGAGATTGAAAAGGAAAGTTCAAAAGAAATTATAATTATATATAATTTTAAAATATTTTAAAAAATACAAAGAAAAATTGGAATTATAAATTATAATTATCAAACAATCTAATTCTATTTTGAAAAAAAAAATAAATGAAAAATTGATCAAATTTAAGTTTATAATTAGTAAATATTTTTCATAAGTCATCAATTTTTTATTCAAGTTCTAGCCTGATCTAGTTTCAAATACTTTTTCAGATATAAATATATCTTAATATTGATACAATCAATATTAGAAATATTTTAAGAAGGGTAAATTATATCGTTAGTCCCCGCATTTTGTCTCTTGTGTCAATTTGGTCTCTGTAATTTTAATTAGTTTGATTTTGACCATTAATTTTAGATTTTGTATCAATTTGGTCTTATTAATAATTGTCAAGACCCAAACCCGCCCCTATAGGTTTAGCGTTGTAACTGGCCAGTAATCCGTGATTACCGAAGGGGCTGGCGGAAGCCAATCAATAATAATATACATCGTCCAATGAGCTGTGAGGACTTGAATGGAATTAAACTTTCATGCACATAGCCATATTCATAACCACTTATAACAAAAATACATATACAAGATAGCATGCAAGATAGGGACTTAATCCCATCATCAAAAAAACTATATAAACAAAAATCTTAGACATTCTTTACACTTAACAAAATAGTGGATTTGAATCACCCAAAAGCCTTAACTCGAGCAAGTTTAGAACCTCGTTATGAGGCACAATGGCTGGCTTGACAAAACATGAGTTCGGGTTAGTGCCTTTAGCTTTGATCCGGTGTCTGGCCACCTACATATATAGTAAACCGTGAGCTATAGCCCAGTGAATAACAAATGTGTAAAGAGTTTAAGAATGATATCCTTCAATTTTTGAAACAATCGGTTAGCATTAAAACATTTTCAATCAATATCATTTTCAATCAATATCATTTGTTGATCTACCATTCAATTCAATCAATTCAATAACTATATAAGTCATACGTGGTACATCCAATAGCAACGATACACTTGGTCTTAAAATACCAAACAATCAATTGATAGCCATCATACAATAACAATAGTTCCAAAAATTGGAACTGACAGAGATCTCTATAACAACAACGATATCAATAACAATAAGAATACGCTATGGATGCCACGAATACAATTCAAAAGAGAATCATCATTCAATTGATAAAAGTAACTATTTAGAAACAATATAATTTATCATTCAGAAATTAAGTACAATTCGAACATATCTTTACAACATTGTTACTCACAGTGGGCTCCTTGATACACGAACGATAAGGCACTAAGCTATGGTGTCCGACCTAACAAACAAATTCAAGTACAACAACTCAATTATATCCATGCCAGATTCAATCACTTCTATTTCTATTCACTTCGTTATTATTCCATCAATTTCTATTCATTGCTCACTTATTCGATTCTAACTTAATTCATGCACTCTAATGCACTCATGAGATGCAAATGATTATTAAAACATTTTAAAAACTATGCAAATGGAGGCTCGAAAAGGGGAAAAAATGAAGCAAAAACAAAACTGGGACTGCCCTGTTGGCCGCCCGTGCGGTTTCCTTGACCGCTTGTGCGGTGGCTTGGCCGCACGTGCAGTGAATTTGGTGGCATGAGCGGCGGTCAAGCAGTGTGCACCCATGGGCTAGTGAAGGTTGGCCGCTCGTGTGTAGGCCCAATCCGCTCGAGTGGTCGAGGCTGAAATGGTGTTCAAAAATCTGCCAAGTTTTGGGGTTTACATTTTTCAAACCACTTTTATTTCCATACAAGCCAAGGCCAAATATTCATAAAACATACTTTGAATTCATGATTTCTTACTCCAACCAAAAACTCATCAAATCAAAAGGAGGTTCAATTGCCATGCAAAAAGTCAATCTTTGAATTTATATACCAAAACTGAAAATTCACATGAAAGTTTCCTCCTAACTTTGAAAACTCAAATAAGAAGTAAAGACAATTCCATGGAAATTATGTCATGCATGTTGAATTTAGGGCCAAATTCTTTCAATTCTTTTCTACCTTAGCTTGCATGTTTTAATTTGTCAATTCTAACATTAAAGCTTCCAATTAACCAAAAATTCATTCTAATTAACGCTTTGTCTTAGAGGATGATGAGTGTGGGAAGTTCAATTTCAAGAAATTTTAATGAAAATCTTACCTTAAATTGATGAATTGTGAAGAGCTAAACGAATTTCTTCCTCAATTTTCTTATTTTCCCTTTTCTTTCTTATTTCTTTGTTAAACTCTCTCACCTTCAAAATCCTTCCCTCTCTCTACATGTGCTATTCCTAGGTGAACACCAAGTTCTCACTCTCTTTCTTTAATCAATAGATGAGTAGGATTTCTTTTCTATCTTTTTTATTCTAAAAAGTTAATAATAAATCACTTAATTAATGTGAATCAATCTCACTCAATTAAATTAATCTTCATCACAATATAAGCTTAATTATGCTAAATTAAATTATACTAAGGTGAATTAGGCTCTAATTTCCTATTGTATTATTTAATTCTACGTCGTTAAAATTAGCGAATCAGACAGGTTTAATTCATTCCTTTACGTATCTGTTCCCAATAACACTATAATATCGCTCAATAAAAGCATGTATCATATGGCACATAATTCGCATAATACATAATCACATGATTAACAATAAGCATATAATTAATTTAATTAATTTGCTTAATTGAGGAGGTGGTTGTCACATCCTCTCCCCCCTAGGACGTTTATTCCTCCAAACTCAATTACCTTCCTCCGGAAAGAATACAGGATTAAGTGGAAAAAGG
Source organism: Camellia sinensis (assembly GCF_055761805.1). Taxonomy (NCBI): domain Eukaryota; kingdom Viridiplantae; phylum Streptophyta; class Magnoliopsida; order Ericales; family Theaceae; genus Camellia; species Camellia sinensis. The sequence goes on along the minus strand of NC_138968.1, from coordinate 155,413,699 downwards.
TTCGGATATCTTGTCTTCATGTCATCTTCCCTCTCCCAAGTTGCATAAATACCACCATGATTTTGCCAATCCACTTTCACTAACGGGATTTCTTTATTTTTCAATTTCTTGATTCGCCGATTTACAATCTGAATGGGCCTTTCTTCATAAGTATAGTCATCATTCAATACCATATGGGTAGGCTCAATAACATGAAAAGGATCCCGAAGATAGTCCCACAACATCGAAACATGAAAGACATTATGCATATGTTCCATTTCGGGAGGGAGTGCTACTTGATAAGCCACTGGATTAATCTTTTCAACGATTTCATACGGCCCAACATATCTCGGTGCTAACTTGCCCTTGGTTCCAAAGCGAGTCTGCATTTTCATTGGTGTCACCTTAATAAAAACATGGCCACCCACTTCATATTCCCTGTCTCGCCTTCGGACGTCCGCGTAACTTTTCTGTCGGCTTTGTGCAGTTTTCAATCTTTGTTGAATTAATTTCACATTTTCTGTTGTTTCATGTACAATCTCAGGCCCAAGTAAAGGCCCATCTCCAACTTCTGACCAACAAATAGGAGACCGACATTTTCTGCCATATAAAGTCTCGAAAGGTGCCATACCAATACTTGAATGAAAACTATTGTTGTAGGCAAATTCTGCTAAAGGCAAATGACTTTCCCAATTCCCTTGGAAATCAAGCACACACATACGCAACAAGTCCTCCAGAGTTTGGATTGTTCTTTTTGATTGGCCATCTGTCTGCGAATGGAATGCACTATTCAATCTCAATTCCGTACCCAATGCCATTTGTAGATTTTGCCAAAATCTTGATGTGAACTTCGAGTCCCTATCAGAAACAATGGACACAGACACTCCATGCAATTTAAAAATCTCATTAATATAAATTGTAGCCAACTTATCCGCATTATAAATTGTTTTGACAGGTAAGAAATGAGCAGACTTAGTCAACCGATCAACAATAACCTAAATTGAATCCATACCTCGATTGGAGCGAGGTAGTCTAACAATAAAATCCATAGTAATATGCTCTCATTTCCACTCCGGTATTGGAAAAGGTTGAAGTAAACCCGCGGGTCGTTGATGTTCAGCTTTGACTTGTTGGCAATGTAGGCATTTTGACAGAAACTCGGCAACTTCTCTCTTCATTCCTGGCCACCAGAAATTAAGCTTCAAGCCTTGGTACATTTTTGTATTTCCCAAATGAATAGAAAGTTTTGAACTGTGGGCTTCTTGCAAAACTCACTTTTTCAATTCGGAATCATTTGGCACACATAATCTACCTTGAAATTTCAACACATAATGTTCAAAAACAAAACTTGGCCTCAGTTTGGATTCCCATTCATCAATAATCTTCTTCAAAAAGTCATCTTGTTGTTGTTTCTCTTTACTTTCCTCAATAAGTGCCGGTTGAGCAGAAATAGCAGCCAATGTCCCGCATTGTTTTCGCAAAACAATTTCAACCTCAAATTTCTCAAGGTCACGTAGCAATTTTCTTTGCTCGGTATGTAAGCCAGCCAAATTCCAAATTGATTTCTGACTAAGTGCATCAGCAACAATGTTAGCTTTCCCCGAATGATACAAAATTTGTAAGTCATAATCTTTTATTAATTCTAGCCATCTCCGCTGTCTCATGTTCAACTCTTTCTGTGTAAAGAAATATTTTAAACTCTTGTGATCTATGTACACCTCACATGTTGCCCCATACAAGTAGTGGCGCCAAATCTTCAATGCAAATACTACTGCGACAAGTTCCAAATCATGCGTCGGATAATTCTTTTCATGTGGTCTTAGTTGTTAGGAAGCATATGCAATGACTTTACCATTCTGCATCAATACACACCCCAAACCCTTATAAGAAGCATCACTAAAAATAGTAAATCCATCCGTACCTGAGGGTAAGGTGAGAATCGGTGCAGTCACAAGTTGAGTCTTCAATTCTTGAAAGGCTGATTCTCTCTGGTCAGTCCAGTCAAACAGTACTCCTTTTTGAGTCAACTGAGTCAAAGGCAAAGTAATTTTGGAGAAGTCTTTCACAAATCTTCAATAGCACCTGACCAAACCTAAAAAACTCTAGACTTCAGTAACATTAGTAGGCCTAGGCCAATTAATAACTACTTCAATCTTCTGTGGGTCAACTGAAATGCCATCTTTACTAATCACATGCCCCAAAAACATAACACTATCAAGCCAGAATTCACACTTTGTTAGTTTTGCATATAATTTCTGCTCTCTCAAGGTTTGCAAAGCAATTCTCAAATGGTGTTCATGTTTCTTTTTACTTTTGGAATAAATCAAGATATCATCTATAAAAACAACCATAGATTCATCGAGGAATGGTTGAAAATTCTGTTCATAAGATCCATAAATGCAGCAGGCACATTAGTAACTCTGAAAGACATAATAAGAAATTCATAATGTCCATACCTTGTTTAGAAAGTAGTCTTTTCAATGCCCTCAGCTTTGACTTTCAATTGGTGGTATCCGAATCTAAGGTCAATTTTGGAAAAGACTTCAGCACCTTGTAATCGGTCAAATAAATCATCAATGCGAGGCAACAGGTACTTGTTTTTCACTGTCACATTGTTCAATTCACGGTAATCAATGCAAAGCCTCAACGAGCCATCCTTCTTTTTCACAAATAAAACTAGAGCGCCCCACGATGATGTACTAGGCCTAATAAAATTCTTGTCCAACAACTCTTACAACTGGATTTTCAACTCTTTCAATTCAGTAGATACCATTCTGTACGGAACTTTGGAAATTGGTTGTGTACCCGGTAACACCTCAATAGTGAACTCAATCTCCCTATCAATCAGATCCCCTAGCAAATCATCTGGAAAAATATCTGGGAATTCTCTAATTATAGGAATACTGTCCACATTAGCTTTAATATCACCAGGCACAGTCAGTATACAACATAAATACCCTTTACACCACTTTTTAATCAATTTGGATGCTTTCATAAATGAAATCAAGTATACAACACCAACTCCATTAAATATAAATTCAGGCAATCCAGATGGACGAAAATAACTTGCTTTGTTACATAGTTAATGGAGGCATGATATTTTGTTAACCAATCCATTTCCAAAATTACATCAAAATGATCAAGATTCAGAGGTAGCAAATTAACATACAAAAGTACATCCCCAATAACAATCTCACATGCAGGATACACATAAGTACAAGTCATAGATCCCCCAGTAGGTAAAGATACAACTAACATATAGCTCATGGGTTCTAGTGGTCTATTTAATTTTCGTGAAAAAGCATGCGAGACAAATGAGTGTGTAGACCCCGAATCAATCAGAATGTAAGCATTTTGAGCACAAATTGAAAGTACACCTAACACAACTGCCTCAGTATTCTGCACATCTCCTGGTACAAGTGCAAACACCCGACCTTGCCTCAAAGGTTCTTTCTTGGTAGCTTTGGAATTGGGTTTTGGTGTAACAGTTGATGCTGCAGCACTTGCTACGGGTCTACTATAATTCTGAGAAGCGAGAGGACAATCTTTAACTATGTGACCTACCTTGCCACATTTATAACATGCCCCGGAGATTCTATAACAAACCCCATTTGTGTCTTTTGCCGCATTCTGGACAAGGTGGTATAGAGTTGTTGCCTTGGTTAGAACTGTTTGTTGACCCTGTGTTTTGCTTCTTATTCAATGAATTGTTCCGGCCCTTTTTGAAATTAAAACCTTGCCTCTTACCCTGCCATTCAGTCACTGGTATGTTAGCTTGTTTCAATGCTGTAACATTTGTCTCGGCTATGATAGCTCAGTCTAGTACATCCACGTACTTGAGTAATTTCAAGACATTGATTTGATCAAGTATTTCCACATTAAGTCCACCCCCAACCTTTCTAGTCTTCTTATAATCAGTGTCTACCATGTGCGGCGCATAGCGAGTGAGTTCAGTGAATTTAGCCTCATATTCTGCTATTGTCATAGTACCCTGCTTCAATTGCTCAAATTCAGTCACTTTTCGGTCACGAACACATTGAGGGAAGTATTTATCATAAAATGCTTCCTTGAATTGAGCCCAAATCATTGCATTATTATCTTCATGCACAAGCATCCACCATCGTCTTGCCTCTTTTTGCAAAGTAAAGGTAGCCAACAATACTTTTTGTGCCTCGGAACACGGGAACACTTCAAACAGTTTTTCAATTTTGAGGATCCACGCCTTAGCTTTGAGCGGTTCTAGTCCTCCTTGGAATGTTGGTGGTTTCATTTTATTAAACTTCTGTGTTAGGGCAATCATATCATTATTGGCATTTAGTTCAAGTTGCACTGGTAGCGAAGGATGGGGTGGGGGTTGTTGGTTCTGTTGTTGTCTTAGAGCCTCAATCAATAATTCAACCATCCTTTCCAATCTTGCAATTCTTGTTTCATATGATTCAGGTTCATCTGTATTCCTTGCATTCTCCATTGCACTATATAAAACATGGTAATAATAAACATATGAAAGATGGTTTACTTATTCGGGTTAGCACATATACACGTAACACGTCCACACACACACATTTATGTTCATACAATGCCCTAATTACTTTTTTAGGATATTCTATAGCTCATTTGGACATGTGTGTGCAGTATAACTCGTGCTCTGATACCACTCTGTCAAGACCCAAACCCGCCCCTATAGGTTTAGCATCGTAACTAGCCAGTAATCTGTGATTACCGAAGGCTTGTTTAACAATAATGACAATATTACAATATAAAGGGGTTGGCAAAAGCCAATCAATAATAATATACATCGTCCAATGAGCTGTGAGGACCTGAATAGAAATAAACTTTCATGCACATAGTCATATTCATAACCACTTATAACAAAAATGCATATACAAGATAGCATGCAAGATAGGGACTTAATCCCATCATCAAAAAAATTGTATAAATAAAGATCTTAGACAATCTTTACACTTAACAAAAGGGTGGATTTGAATCACCCAAAAAGCCTTGACTCGAGCAAGTTCGGAACCTTGTTATGAGGCACAATAGCTGACTTGACAAAACTTGAGTTCGGGTCAACGCCTTTAGCTTTGATCCGGTGTTTGGCCACCTACATATATAGTAAACCGTGAGCTATAGCCCAGTGAATAACAAATGTGTAAAGAGTTTAAGAATGATATCCTTCAATTTTTGAAACAATCGATTAGCATTAAAACATCTTCAATCAATATCATTTGTTGATCTATCGTTCGATTCAATCAATTCAATAACTATATAAGTCATACTTTGTACATCCAATAGCAACGATACACTTGGTCTAAAAAAAAAACCGAATAATCAATTGATGGCCATCATACAATAACAATAGTTCCAAAAATTGATACTGACAGAGATCTCTGTAACAATAGCGATATCAATAACAATAACAATACGCTATGGATGCCACGAATACAATTCAAAAGATGATCATCATTCAATTGATAAAAAGTAACTATTTAGAAACAATGTAATTTATCATTTAGAAATTAAATACAATTCGAACATATCTTTACAACAATGTTACCCACAGTGGGCTCCTCGATACACGGACGATAAGGCACTAAGCTATGGCATCCGACCTAACAAACAAATTCAAGCACAACAACTCAATTATATCCATGCCAGATTCAATTACTTCTATTTCTATTTGCTTCGTTATTATTCCGTCAATTTCTATTCATTGCTCACTTATTCAGTTCTAACTTCATTCATGCACTCTAATGCACACATGAGATGCACATGATTATGAAAACATTTTAAAAACTATGCAAACAGAGGCCCGAAAAGGGGAAAAGTGAAGCGAAAACAAAACTGGGACTGCCCTGTTGGCTGCATGTGCGGTTTCCTTGACCGCTCGTGCGGTGGATTTGGTCGCATGAGCAGCGGTCAAGCAGTGTGCACCCTTGGGCTAGTGAAGGTGGGTCGCTCGTGCGGGGGCCCAATCCGCTCGAGCAGTCTGGGCTGAAATGGTGTTCGAAAATCTGCCAAGTTTTGAGGTTTACATTTTTCAAACCACTTTTATTTCCATACAAGCCAAGGCCAAATATTTATCAAGCATACTTTGAATTCATGATTTCTTACTCCAACCAAAAACTCCTCAAATCAAAAGGAGGTTCAATTGCCATACAAAAAGTCAATATTTGAATTTAAATACAAAGTATCATAATGTAAACAAATTGAGTTCCAAAACTGAAAATTCACATGAAAGTTTCCTCCTAACTTTGAAAACTCAAATAAGAAGTAAAGACAATTCCATGGAAATTATGTCCCGCATGTTGAATTTAGGGCCAAATTCTTTCAATTCTTTTCTACCTTAGCTTGCATGTTTTAATTTGTCAATCCTAACATTAAAGCTTCCAATTAACCAAGAATTCATTCTAATTAACCCTTTGTCTTAGAGGATGATGAGTGTGGGAAGTTCAATTTCAAGAAATTTTAATGAAAATCTTACCTTAAATTGATGAATTGTGAAGAGCTAAACGAATTTCTTCCTCAATTTTCTTATTCTCCCTTTTCTTTCTTATTTCCTTGTTAAACTCTCTCACCTTCAAAATCCTTCCCTCTCTCTACATGTGCTATTCCTAGGTAAACACCAAGTACTCACTCTCTTTCTTTAATCAATAGATGAGTAGGATTTCTTTTTTATCTTTTTTATTCTAAAAAGTTAATAATAAATCACTTAATTAATGTGAATCAATCTCACTCAATTAAATTAATCTTCATCACAATATAATCTTAATTATGCTAAACTAAATTATACTAAGGTGAATTAGACTCTAATTTCCTATCTTATTATTTAATTCCACCTCGTTAAAATTAGCGAATCAGACAGGTTTAATTCATTCCTTTACGTATCTGTTCCCAATAACACTATAATATCGCTCAATAAAAGCATGTATCATATGGCACATAATTCTCATAACACATAATCACATGATTAACGATAAGCATATAATTAATTTAATTAATTTACTTAATTGAGGAGATGGTTGTCACAATAATGTCGATTAAGGTTTTTAAAAGAAAATAGTTATTGAGTTGATTGACATTAACTTACTGAGTTGAATAAATTTATAATTTTTTCTATAAAATTATAACATATGTTACTCATGTGTGTATTTTCAATAAAAAAACACTAGCAATCATAATAATTGGACCAAATTGAAACAAAATTATAAATTCATGATCAAAATCAAGCAAATTAAAATTGCAAGGACAAAAATAACACAAAAGTCAAAATATAAGGACTACCAATGTAATTTATTCTTTTAAGAATAACTACATAATTTCTTAATTAATTTTCAAATTGTTAATAAATATACCAAACAAATATGTACATATTTCCTATTTTCGTTATAAATTTTAAAATATATATATTTACTAATTAAAAATTAAATAAATAGGTGGGTCTACTAACTCATGGATTAGACATGAACTAGACAATTCTCCAAGGACTAGGCTTAAATTAAGAATTATTGGCCAAAAAAAAAACTTGAACTAAATTTTCTTAGCTACTTTTTAGTGTTTAATCAAATATTAAGGCCCCCCAAATTAGTTCATATCACTCACGAACTGATAAGCTATGATAAAATTTAAATTTATTAGGACTAAAATATGACTTACAATTTACGGTGGCTTTATCTTATATAATTTTTTCATCCATAAATATATATAACTATTATTTAATTTTTTTAAACATAAATATATAGTTTTTTAAAACTAAGTTCAAAATTTTTAATTATTATAAAAAATACTTACAAATATATATTTACTAATTTAATAAATAAATAGGTCAAACGATTCATATAAGTTCATATAAGTTGGGACTAGACAAAAATAATTTTTAATGATTAGGTGAAGGACAAGTTAGCGTAAATCTAATGTTAAGCCTAAATTTAATATCACAAGTAAATTCTAATCCATTTTTATAGCGATCCCGATTTTCCCCGTCTTTTATTTTGTTCCGGACTTGGGTTCCATCATTGTTGTTGTTGTCTATATTTTGTTTCCGTCCTTTAGACCCTTTGTATTTGAGTTTTGGGATGTGTTGGGTGAGTTTGGTACAGGTTGGTTGTGAGTTGGAACAAATGATTGCTGTCCAGAATTTGGCATCTTCGCTCGAGTGAGGCTTTTTGCGCTCGAGCGAGCCTTGGATTTTTGCTTCTTCGCTCGAGCGAAGGTTCTTGCGCTCGAGCGAGCTTTCTTTAATGTGTCTCTTGGCTCGAGCGAGCACTCTTACGCTTGAGCGTCTGCGTCCTTGAAAAACCTAAAGGTTAGTATTCTTCATTCGAGCGAGGATTTTGTCGCATGAGCAAGCGAGCTCTATGTTTTGTGTTCCTTCGCTCGAGCGAACACTCTTGCGCTCGAGCGTGCGTCTGGGTTGCAGACCTGAAGCTTTGAATTGTGCACTCGAGCGAGGTGTTTGCTGTGTCTGGTCGCTCGAGCGACCACTTCTTCGCTCGAGCGAGCTTCACATATATCAGATCGCAGCGGCAGCTCCCTCCTTCACTTTTTGATATCTTTGTATCTCCAAACCCTAGTTTCGGCTGCCTCTCTCTCTAAACTCTCTCTCTCTCTCTCTACAAATACACCTTGTTCTTGGGTATCTCTACCCTAGTCTCTTGTAAGAAAGTTGGAGCTTTACGTGGGCTACATTTTGATCTGAAAATCCTTGGATTTGAAGCATCTTGAGTTTTCTTCATCATCTCCTTTGAGTCTCTTCATTTGAGGTAGGGATAACCTATTCCTCTTTATGAGCTTTAACATAAATGTTAGTCATTTTGTATAAATGGTGTGAGGTTGGAAATTTGGGAAGTTGGGGTTTGAGATTTGTAATATTTAAGAGAGGGGTTTTGTGTTTTTAAGCTCAATATGTATATGAGGTCTTGAGAATGTGGTTTTGTGGGTTTGATAGGTGAAATTGGGTCTTAGGATCAATGTTTGAGAAAAGGGGAAAAATGCCCTAATTGAATTTAAACAATTAATTTGTATAATTAATTTGGTAATTGTGGGAAAATGAAATTGATTTAGAAATCATGAAATTGGATGGAATTGGAACTAATTGGTGTAGTTAGATTGATGAATCACTCGCCGATGGAAAATGTAATAAATTATTTGTTTGGTAAATTTACTTATCTGTTTAGAAATAACTGTGTTGGGCTATCGGTGGAGGATAACCATGATTGTTGTAGAATTGCATGATGATTAGGTAAATCGAAACTAATCAATTGAGATATGTCATTGAATATGATAGTTGGAATAACACATTGAATATGTGCATTAATTGATCATTGTATGTGATGAAGTGTTTAAATACATTGCATATGTATATTTGTTTGGGAGGAGAAAGGGGATGTACTTCATTGTTTGGGAGAAGATAGGAGATGGACTCCATTGATAATTAAGTTGGCCGGAGTGTCCAGGGTGAAAGTCCCGAAATCTTATATACGTTTGAATAACGTTGATGATTGAAGTGTTAATAACATGAGTTGTAATCTCATTTTGAATTGTCGATGAATTGAAGTGTGGTTATTTCTATGAGTTGTAGTCTCATTTGAATTACTCGGATAAATGAGCCATGTTAATAAAGTGAATTGTCGATGAATTGAAGTGTGGTTATTTCTATGAGTTGTAGTCTCATTTGAATTACTTGGATAAATGAGCCATGTTAATAAAGTGAATTGGAAATAGAAATGAAACCGGGTTGAAAGATGAATATCAATGTTGATAGGTTATAGAAATGATGTTAATCAATGTACATGTGTCGAACATTTATCAGATTCTAATATTTTAGTTATTTCTCATATTTGGTTTAGTATATCTCTACTGGGCTTTAGCTCACCGTACTTTGGACACTATTTTACAGGTGCATGTGATATGCCGCCTCTAAGATAGCTTGGGAGGTTTAGGAGTTGAAGACACCCTTTTGTTATTTTGCTAATGTTATATGTAATTCCAAGCCAAGGGCTTAAGATGTAAAGAGTTAGAACTCTCTCTTGTGGTAACCAAGTGTTCGACTTGCAAAGTTTGTAAGCCTTTAGGGCATTTACTTTTGTTGTCAACACGTAGCACTTTTTGTAAAGAATATTTTGATGAATGAATACATTTTATTTTCCTATGTCTATGGATGTTATGAAAGACTGATTTATGCATTTATTTTTTTGAGGGCGTTACAATTTTTATGTAAATCTTATAACATAAGATAAATTATAATTTTGATGTTAGACAAATTTTTAGACTTTACAAAACATGAAAAAATTAATATATTGACAAATGTAATTTATCACTATCATATGATAAATTAAATTTATGAAACTTATAAGACAAAATGTATTTATATTTTATCATAAATATAATTTTTGTGATTTATTTTTTAATTTTTACCAATTAAATTATGACATGTATTTGTTATTGAGAATTTAAAGCACACAATTAATAACATAAAATAAAATAAAAAAATTCTCTTATATGTAACTGTGATAAAAATGAATAAAATTTAATTGATTCTAAATTATTTTTTACTAAATATTCTAAATAAATTTTTTAGATTATTATTTAATTTTAAAAATTAGTTTTTGAATATTTATTTATAACCGTCCATAGCACGGATAATTATGCTAGTCTATATATATAAAGAAAAGGTTCTTTTTAAGATTAATGATGGTGGAAACTCCAAACTCCCAAACTAATTTTGTTAATTTGTTAATTTTTAAAGAAATAAAAAAAAAATCTATTGGTTAGTTCCTTAAGTCAAAAATCCAAAAACAAAAAAAGTTCTAATTATCTACAATTTTGAATTTTAAAAATTCAAAACAATATGATAAGGCACCCTCACTCTTTCAAAAATAATGTGGATCAAAACAATTCAAATAAAAAATAAATAAATATGTTGATCAAAATAATTCAAATAAAAATAAATAAATAAAGACACTAATGATCCATGATTTTGAATTTCAAAATTTAAAATAATATGGTAAGCCACCTTCATCCCATTCTCACCTTTTCCGAAAATAATATAAATTTAAAATTTTAAAAATCCAATGAAATTAAAAATTCAATACAATTCTCTCTTTAAAATACTCAATATTTGATCATTTTTTTAGCCCGGCCAACTCCTTCCCAACAGTAATGATGTAATGGTTGTTCTCTCTCTTTGTCAATAGTCCAAACTTATTTCAAGTTTATTTGTTTGTTTGTTTGTATTTTTTATTTTTTTTAAGAATAAGGTGTCTTATATTGTTCTTTATGATTTGACCATTTTTTAAATTTCTTAAACAAAATTTTCAAATTTTTTATTTGTAAAAAATTAAAAACATTTAATTGACTTGTCCACCAATAAATAAAATTTTAAATAATAAATACTATTCCATAATTTATGGATTTAAAAAAAAAAATCAACACCCATATATGGAATAAGAAAACCTAAAATCACGCATTTTTTTAATTTTCATTTTTAACTCTTTAAAACTCTAACGATACCTTTTTATTTCTACAACATTGTTTTTTATATTTACAAAGATAAAAAACTAAATCAGAGTTGCATAATAGTTAGTGGAGGCGGTGAGCATAGCAACAACAAGGGTGATGATGAGCTCAGTCAGAGCATTGTTTGGGTGGATTTTGAAAAGGTGAATATTAAAAGAATAGTAGATATTTGGGTGGCGAATTGATTTAGAAAACTAATGTGTGATTGATATTAAGTGTGAATTTTACCATATAAAAATTGAATATGGATCATAAATTATTTTTATATATAATTTTGGGTACTTTTGTATAAATATCAAAAATTATTGTGATCACATGTTACTTATCATTTGATATATTATTGTCGTATTATCGTAATGAATTTTATTATTAATGTCTATTATCAATGCAGTGGTGAGACGTCATATGATAAATAAAAATATGTTTTGTTATTATTATTATTGATAATATATTTCTTTATTTACCTTTTTACAAGGTTGAAAAAATTAATTTATGTTTATTGTTAGTTTTTGTAGATGAGAAGTCAAAAATAAATTTTAACCAAATTCAAGTTATAACTAATTTGAGATTGAAAAGGAAATTTTAAAAGAAATTATAATTATATATAATTTTAAAATATTTTTAAAAAAATGTAAGGAAAAATTGGAACTATAAATTAAAATTATCAAACGACCTAATTCTATGAAAAAAATTTAATGAAAAATTGATCAAATTTGAATTTATAATTATTAAATATTTTTAACAAGCCATTAATTTTTTATTCAGGTTCTAATTTGATCTAGTCTTAAATACTTTTTAGAATATAAATATATCTTAATATTGATACAATCAATATTAGACATATTTCAAGAATGGTAAATTATATTGATAGTCCCCGCATTTTGTCGCTTGTGTCAATTTGGTCTCTGTAATTTTATTTAGTTTGATTTTTACCCCTAATTTTAGATTTTGTATTAATTTGATTCAATTGATAATGCTGGTTAAGATTTTTGAAAGAAAATAGTTATTGAGTTGGTTGAGATTAACTTATTGAGTTGAACAAGTTTATAATTTTGTCTATAAAAGTACAACATATGCTACTCATGTGTGTATTTTCAATATAAAAAATATACATATAACAATTGGACCAAATTGAGGCAAAATTATAAATTTATGGTCAAAATTGAGCAAATCAAAGTTGTAAGAACAAAAATAACACAAGAGTTAAAATATAGAAATTACCAATGTAATTTATCATTTTAAGAATAAGTACATAATTTCTTAATTAATTTTGAAATTGTTAATAAATATACCAAACAAATATGTACACATTTCCTATTTTTGTTATAAATTTAATATATATATATATATTTACTAATGAAAAATTAAATAAATAGATAGGCCTATTAACTCATGGATTAGACATGAACTAGACGATTCTTTGAGGAGTAAGCTTAAATCAAGAATTATTGGCAAAAGAAAAAAAAAATCAACTTGAATTAAATTTTCTTGGCTACTTTTTAATGTTTAATCCAATATTAGAACCCCCAAATTAGCTTATATTAGTCACGAACTGATAAACTATGACATAATTTAAATTTATTAGGATTAGAATATGACCTACAATTAGGGTGGCTTTATCTTAAATAATTTTTTTATACATAAATATGTATATATATATATATATATATAACTATTCATTTAATTGTTTTAAACATAAATATATAGTTTTTTTTTCTTTTTTTTTTAAACTATGTTCAAACTTTTTAATAAACATGCATAGAATAAGTCCATATTTCTTATTTTTATTATAAAAAAATATTTACAAATATTTATTTACTAAATTAATAAATAGATAGGTCAAACGATTCATGTGAGTTGGGAACAGAACAAGACAATTTTAATGATTAGGTGAATGACAAGTTGGTATAAATCTAATGTTAAATGCAAATTTAATATCATAAGTGAATCTTAATTCATTTCTATGTAAATCTTATAACATAAGGCAAGTTATAATTTTTAGACTTCACAAAACATGAAAAAATTACTATATTGACAAATGTAATTTACCACTATCATGTGATAAATTAAATTTACGAAACTCATAAAACGAAATGTATTTATATTTTATCATAAATATAATTTTTGTGATTTATTTTTTAATTTTTACCACTTAAATTATGACATATATTTGTTATTAAGAACTTAAAGCACACAATTAATGAGATAAGAATAAAAAAAAAATTCTCGTATATGTAACTGTGATAAAAATGAATAAAATTTAATTAATTCTAAATCATTTTTGCTAAATATTATAGATAATTTTTTTAAATTATTATTCAATTTAAAAAATTAATTTTAAATTATTTATTTATACCCGTACATAGCACGAGTAATTATGCTAGTTGTACTTTTAAGGGGGAAATAACAACTCAATTAGAGGTTGAATTTTTTTTTTAGATTAATAGTAGGGTTTACAAAATTTAATTATTAAAATCATAAATTTTGCATGCATGTATAGTTATTTTTAAAAGAAAATTGTTTGAGGGCCCGAAATCAGTGGCTCAAAAGTTGGCTCGAAACCCAAAACGACGTCGTTTTGGGTTTCATTTTTTTTTTTTTTTTCTTTTTCTTCCTTTTCTTGCTTTTTTCCCTTTTACTTCTTTTTCTTGTTTGAACAGGGACAGGCACAGGCGAGAGAGAGAAAAGAGAGAGAAGAGGAAGAAAAGAAGAGGAAGATGAAGATGATTTGTTGATTTGGATATGGATCTGAAGAAAAAGAAGATGATTCGAATACAGATGAAGATCTGGATCTGAAGAAAAAGAAGATGATTCGACGGTGATGCTGGTGGGTCTCTTGCCTCTGCTCTCTCAACTTTTTTTTTTTTCTTTTCTAGTGGATCTAGGTCTGAAAGATGAAGATGTTGATGATTGTTGTTGTTGATGATGATGTTGTGTTGTTGGATTTTTTAATTTTTTTTTTTAAATTCGACAATTGAATTGAATTGAATTTTTTTTTTTGTGATTGATGTTGTTGATGAATGTATGTTGTGTAGTTGAATTTTTTTTTTCAGATTCGAAAAAAGATGAAGATGTTGATGATTGTTGTTGTTGATGATGATATTGTGTTGTTGGATTTTTTAATTTTTTTTTAAATTTGACAATTGAATTTAATTTAAATTTTTTTTTTTTGTGATTGATGTTGTTGATGAATGTATGTTGTGTAGTTGAAATTTTTTTTTTCAGATTCGAAAAAAGTTATGATGTTGTGTTGTTGATGAATGTATTGTTGTTGAATGTGTTGTTGTTGTGTTGATGAATGCCCTCTTCTCTCTCAGCTTTCTCTTCTCTCTCTATGTTCATCTTCTCAACTTTCCCTCTCTCTGCTCATCTTCAAAGAGAAAAGGCAAAAAAAAAAATCAAACGACGTCGTTTGATTTTTCGAGCAAATTCGAGCTCGAGAAATTCGGGCTCTGTAACAGGACTGTTTTTAAAAAGTTGACTTGATTTGCAATTTTTCGTACTTTTCACAGAAGAGAAGCCCGTAATTACGATTACTATGGGGCGTTTTGGCAAGAAAAAAAAAAAAAAAAAAAGTCAGTCAATTTTTTGGTTTGTTAATTTTTTTTGCGTAATATTATTTTTTTATTTTTTTTGTACTAAAAAAATCAAAAAAATAACCTTTTACTAACTTGTCAAAACACAACTATTTAAGGGGCATTAATGTCATTCAATTGCAGCAAATCACGTGACTCCGCTAACCTTCCCCAACAACTCATATGACCGGAACAA
This sequence comes from Camellia sinensis, assembly GCF_055761805.1. NCBI lineage: Eukaryota > Viridiplantae > Streptophyta > Magnoliopsida > Ericales > Theaceae > Camellia > Camellia sinensis. The sequence continues at coordinate 155,398,435 of NC_138968.1, read as the reverse complement.
ATTTTGGTTCCGTGATGTTAAGGGCCTGTTTGGTGGGTCGGTTGGGTAATCATTCCTTTTTCAGTTTATATTTATAAAAATTTAAAAAATTATCATAATATCGTGATTGATAATTTTTTTAATTTATAAATGATTGCCTTAATTTATAAATTTGAAAAAAAAAAAACGTAAACTTTACGATTTTAGTTTTTAATTTTTTTTTTCAAATAATTTTTTTAAATAATTTTTTTTTCAATTATTATTTTCAATTAAATTTTTTTTTCAAATAAATTTTTTTCAATTAATTTCTTTTCAAATAATTATTTTTTTAAATTAATTATTTTTTCAATTAATTTTTTTTCAAATAAATTTTTTCCAATTAATCTTTTTTCCCAATTAAATTTTTTTCAATTATGTTTTAATTAATTTTTTTTCATTTTTTTCAATTATTTTTTTTTCCAATTAATTTTTTTTTTCAATTATAATGTGTGTGATCTCATTATCATAAATAATAAATATAAATATAAATATTTTAGGCCTGAGCAAACATATTTTTTAGTTTATATTTAAATTTTTTTTTTTAAACATTTTATTCAAACCAAACGCGTTTATAATTTATTTTTTCCTAAAAATAAACAAAAAGCAGTTTACAAAATTTTTGTAAACATAAATAAAAAACGCAAACGTTACCAAACGCTACCTAATCATTCCATTTTCAGTTTATATTTATAAAAATTTTAAAAACTGTCATAAAAACTTGTTTGATAATTTTTTTGGTTTATAAATAGTTGTCTCAGTTTATGAATTTGAGGGAAAAAAAGTAAACTCAAAAAATGAGCTTACTTTTCAGTTTTCAATTTTTTTTTTTCAATTAATTTTTTTTTCAAATAATTTATTTTCAATTAAATTTTTTCAAATAAATATTTTTTAAATTAATTTTTTTTTCAATTAATTTTTTTTCAAATATTTTTTTTTCAACTAATTTTTTTTCAATTAATTTTTTTTTTCAAATATTTTTTTCCCAATTAATTTTTTTTCAATTATTTTTTTAATTAATTTTTTTCATTTTTTTAAATAAATTTTTTTTCAATTAATTTTTTTTTGAATTAATTTTTTTCCAATTATAATGTCTGTAATCCGATTGTCATAAATAATAAAAATAAATATAAATATTTTAGGTCTGAACAAACATATTTTTTTGTTTATGTTTTTAAATTTTTTTAAACATCTTATTCAAACCAAATGCGCTTGTAATTTATATTTTTCTAAAAATAAACAAAAAACAGTTTATACAATATTTATAAACATAAACCAAAAATGTATCCGTTACCAAACGCTAACTAATTAATGAGTTTTTGTTTTTGTTTTGTTTTATTTTTGAGGTAATTAGTTAAAAGTTTTATTTACATATGTTATGATAATTGAAATTCTATTTAAATTTTTTTGAACTAATAAGTCTTATTTAGTAAAATTAAAAATATTATCTATTTTTTTTCTAATTTTTAAAATTAACAATATTATCAATTTTGCATAGCAATGTTTCAGATAATTGTTTTAGTAATTGATAAAAAAAACCAGAGTATGAGATTAAAACATCTTTGCCTTTTTATTTATTAGTTTGATTCAATTATCCAACAAAATCAAGAATATTATTAGTTTTTTTTATTTTTAAAAGTTTTATTTTTAATTTTTTAATTTTATAGTTTTGCACATTAATGTTTCATCATCATGCCATATTCCTTTATAGATAATCATAAATGTTGAATAATTATTATTTGAAGGGTAACTCTAACTATTAAAAATAATAAGATTTGAAAATTCAAAAAATATTAGTTAGGACTTAATGGAGTATAAGTTCATAAATTAAAACTTGTGTGTAAATACTTTTTTTTTAGGTTGATTTAGAAATTAATTTTTTTATTTAAAAAATGTATAAAAATATAAAAAGTATAAATTAACTTTTCATATTAATTTTTTAATTAATTTAATTTGGCCTCAAACAATGCGGTCCTAAATTGAAATACTCTAGGGTAAATTACACTTACATTCTCTGAGATTTAGATTTAATACATATCACTCTCTGACGTTTCGAAAATTATACTAATCCCTCTGTCATTGTAATTATTTAGACAAAATGAAGATATTGAACTCGTGCACTCTCTCTTTTCTTACTTTGCTTTACTTTCTTTTTTTTTCTTTTTTTTTTCTCTTTCTTTTGCTTTACTTTTTTTTTAATGTAATTTTCTCTATTTTTCTACTAGGAGTTGTTGTCTTTTACATCAGTAGGGGGTTTTGTGAAATGAGATTATCAACCACAGAAGTAAGAATATAATTTTTAGAATGTCAACGAGTGAGATGTAATTTGATCAAATATTAGGAGTTGTCAATGTAATTTACCCAATACTCTAATTTTATAGGCAACTAAAATGGTGGTAGCAATAAGATTTTAGAATAATACCAAGTATTATAAAAGAAATATCATAAGATATTTTATGAAAATTTTACGTCTTTTAATTAGTGTATGGTGTTTTATTGTGTATGTAATCCAAGGGTGGAGAATCTTCATGAAACTTTTCCTAATATTTCTTTCATTATGGCTAACATTACTCAAAATTTTAATTCAAAAATTATTATTTTTATTTAAAAAGTGAAAAGTTAAATCAATTATTTCTTTTATTGATTATAGAATTTGTTTATTGATTTCTATTTTCTATCATACCTAACGCTAAAAAAAGTATTAAAAAAAACACTCCAAAATATATGATGGTAAAAAAATGAGTGATATGATGGCCCCAAGTGAAAATATTTTCACTACCTTCCCCAGTGAAAGCATCTCCATTTTTTTACTATTTTTTTAATCTAATTTGATTTTAATTTAAGTAAAAACTTAATTCTAATCATTTCATCAAATTTTTATTAAAATCCTTTTAAAAGTTCACTCTTATCCCAATTTTTTTTTTAATCAAATTTGATGGAAAAACATAATCTCTAATTATTTATTATTTATTATTTATTATTAAATTTAAATTTGATGATGGACGCGATGAATCCTTACTTCGATGAATATTTGATAAAATAATTAGGGATGCTCTTTGAATACTTTTTTAACAAATTTAAATTTGGGGGGAAAAAAAAAATTAAGAATAAGAGATGCTCTTGTATGAAGAAAATTCCAAAATGGGCAATTGACTCGGTCACTGAATTAACTACCATTATTACTGCACACTGTAAAGAGAGAAAGGGAAGAGGATAAACTAAAATGGGGGTTGTGGATCACTACAGAAACTCGCAAAGAGTAAAATGGAGTAGGAAAGAGGTTACAAGAGATACATAGTACAGCAAAGCGTTTTTTTCACAAATATTCATAGAAATTTTTTTTGCTGGAATGTCAGATAGAGATTAGTGGGCGCTCAACAACTCTTTATTTTCTTTTTTCTCACTCTTATCCATACTTGCTGAGTACTGACCTCTCTTTGTTTTTATTGTCTTATTATATATGGATGTGTGTGTTCTCTGTCCTTTTGTTGCTTCACACACACACACACACACACACACACACACACACACTCGTCTCTCTATATATACAGCAGTTGAGAACCACATGTAGTGTCTGCACCAATTGACTATACAAAACCAACCTCTTTCTGTTGTCTTATTGCCCAACTCAGAATATGTCTTGCTTCTGATTTGGTCTCTTCATATCTCTGTCTCTGTTGGGTTGTTCAATTGATCTTTCTATATTGTTTTCTGATACAATTTCCCATAACAGACTCTAGATTTGAGGTGGGTTTTGGGTTTTCTTTATTTGGGTCATGGATGTCTCTTGTGATCTTGAAGTGGATGTCAATGGGGAAGAGGTTTTCATTGTGGACAAGGTAAGTTCTCCGTTCTTGGCTTGTACTGTTTTTCTTCTTTTTTGTCTTTGTAAAGAAACAGTACTTGTTTTGTTTCTGCGCCCAAAATGTACTCTTTTATTTTAATTTGGTTTTGTCTGCATTTAACTGGGATGAGCTTTGAGAGTGTGTAATTAATTCTTCTGTTCTTCTTTGTTTGGTTGCTGCGAAAACGTTGGAAAAAGAAAGATTTAAAGGTTTTTTGTTCCCTAGAAAACAATCCTCAACTGAGCCTAATTTGGCTTAGTTAGAACAAGCTTAGTATCATTTGGAAACCAAGGTTAAATGAACATAAGATTGAAAACTTTATTTTAATTTTCTTTTACTTCTCCTATGTTCGTTCTTTCTTGAAAACTTTAGGGTTTAGTGCCCTCTTTCACTCTTTTTGGACTTTGTTTGGATATTAGATTTACGGAGGGAAAATAAAAATAATGAAATAGAAGTCGAATTTTGTTCACATCCAAGATCTAAACACGGATGCAGCGTTGCTCTTATTGTAAATACTGTTGTTTTCCTTCTTTGATGGGATTTCCAGTAGACATCTTTTCATGATTACCCTTCAAAAATTGATGTCTATAAAGACCTCTCACCATTCTTTTTTAGGAATTGGTACAGCTAACCCTTTTCATCCCCTTTGCTTGGTTTCTAAATTCAATGCCTTTATGTTTTGTTGGGGATTTGAGAAGGAATTTGAAAATTAAAACGAAAAATATAGATGAAATGTGAATAAAATATGCCTACATTATACTAAATTCACGCATCTTTTCTCTTTCTCTTTTCAAATCTCTCTTCAAATCCCCAACCAAAGGTTCCATTTAGAAAGTGAGTGAGGCTGGTTTTTTATTGGCCTTGTTTAGGAAGTTGGTTATTTTAGATTTTGGCTATTTTAATAGGTTAAAATTTTTGTATTTGAGAAAATAGTTGAATTTTTTTATAATTAGATGTGATATTTATGAGAGAAAAAGTAAAATGACTATGTGTTTGATGTGATATTTTAGGGTGTTTTGAAAAGATGGTTAAAAGTTAGCTTTTTAACTTTTTTTTTTTAGAGAGAAAGTAGGTTAAAAGCTGAGAGGTAACTTTTAACCCACTCTTCAAAATAAACTTTTGTTTTATTGACTATTTTAACTTATTTTATGTTTTTATAAATTTTTAGTCTAAAAAATCAAATTTTAACATTTGCCAAATAAGGCCATTGTACTTCTCTGATTACTTGTAGTTATTTAGTCTCAGCCTGTATTCCTTGGCTTTCCATATTTCCCTTGCTTCTAAACTGTTTTTTATAGGTTCTTGAAGACATAATGGGTGGTAGGCTTTCCATATTTCCCTTGCTTCTAAACTGTTTTTTATTGGCTCTTGAAGACATTTTGGGTGGTAGTATTTCTTTTGATCTTACGCGAATTTTACTGGGACAGTCTTGAAGACATATTGGGTGGTAGGCTTTCCATATTTGCCTTGCTTCTAAACTGTTTTTTATTGGTTCTTGAAGACATTTTGGGTGGTAGTATTTCTTTTGATCTTACGCGAATTACACTGACAATCTCAGTCTCTATAGTTTGGAATTCGTATCATTTTGGTCTTTAATTTTTTAATTGTAATAGATTTAATTTTAAAATTTAAATCTTGTTCTAAATAAAGATAATTGAAGATACGACTGCTCAATTTTAAGGACAAAATCATCAATTTGATAAAATATAAATTAATTTGACAAAAATAAATGTCAAAAAAATATTTTTGAATTTTTAAAAATTGGGAAAATTATTGGAATGGGTTTTCTCTTTGTTTGCCAGGTCCATTTACAGCATAATTTGTTACTGGGTAGTCCTAATTTGAATGGTTTGGGGATGTTGCTGGACGAATATACCCTGCCATGATTTGTGGAGATTTTTTTCTTTTTTTTTTTGGTATGTTGTATCCCATTTTTATTGGGAGGTGAGGGAAGCTGTTTACATAGGTTTCAGAGTGGGATTAGGATTACTTTGGATTCAGTTGTTTGGTGTGGAGGATGGGAACTTTATTTGCTGCACAGAAACTTGACTCACTGTCGTCGTAGCAAAGGGAATGTGGTTTGGTCGGACTGTCCACATCACTATGCATTGCTTTCCACTCATTCCCATACTGATTTGGCAATTGTGTCCCTTGCCGTCGTTGAACACAGGTATGTTCGAAATTTTGTATTACAAAGTCATCTCTCATCATTCCCACACATTCATACTAGTGCACAAATCAATGTCGTTGTTATCACACCGACAGTGGAACGAGAACGGCGAAACATTGGTACCTATGTTTGACGCCAACAGTGCAACAGTCTACTGATATGCTCAAAAAGAAAAACAGGGGCCTCGTTTGTTTTTAGAGGTAGAATGGAGGGGATTGATAGTGAAGGGATTAATAGTGAAGGGATTGATAGTGAGAGGATTAAGTAAAATTATGTTTGTTTTGATGATAGTTGTTAGTGTAGGGATTGTTAAATTATTTTTATATAAAATAAATATAAAATAATAAAACAAATAAAAAAAATACAAAAACATTAAACATTAATGTTTTTAAAAAAATGCCCAACATGTAAAAAATTTTAAAAAATAAAAAATAAAAAAAAAATTTCAGAAATAAATAAAATAATGATTTTTACTTAACAAAAAATATAAAAAATTAAACATTAATGTTCAAAAAAAAAATGCCTGACATGTAAAAAATAAAATAAAAAATAAATAAAAATAAAAAATTTCTAGTTCGCTGGACTATTTTTATAATACCTAGTCTTGGAGGCCCATCCGAATCCCATTTGCAAGGCTTATCCTAAGCCATTTGGCTTAGCAGTCCATTCCTCAATTTTGTAAACAAACAGTACATTAAATGGGACCCATAGCTATCTTAATGCCAATCCCCCTTTCATACCCGAAAACAAACGGGGCCAGGGGGATCACACACCTTGGATGTGGGGAACCTTTGATGGGCTTTTGACCATGCTTTCTCCAAGAGTAATCATCCGGTGGTATGTCAGCCAACTTCACACTTATTGTCGGCACTCTCACCACTCTCTTCACCATCAATTTCCTAATAAAAAAAAAAACACTCAATGAAATCCATAAAATACAATAATTATAACAACAATTAACTATTTGATTATGTGAATAATGAACCCTACCTTTTCTTTGAACAATGGCATCGCCCTGAGGATGCACCGCACTTGGCGACCGCATCGTCCATCGAACTGCACTTCCTCTTGGACAGCGGCGGCTGACCAGCCGACGATGGGTTCGTAATCTGAAACGCCGACGACATCAAATGCTGCAGGCTGTCGGTGTCTCTCGTCAGAGACGACATGAACAAATTTGGCGGCGACGCCACCGCCGCGAAATTGATCATCTTTGCTAACTCTTTTCGATCAATAGATCCATTTTTCAGTTGGTGATTGTGAGGAAGATGAGGGAATCTCTAAATCGGCTTCGGACAATAAACTCTAGGAACCGAACCTTGCTTTTCCTCCACCGACTTTGTTTCATGGGTCCTCTGTTGCTATTGGTGAGGAGTCACAAGACCTCTTCTGAAGCGATCATGACCGGTTCGAGTTCGATCGAGAAACAAAATGAACTATAACGTGAACCCACTCACTCCATCTATAACGTGGGTTTCGGAATTCGGGTTGTGAGAAACCTGAAACGGAAATCCGAAACCATTTTAGTGTGCCTTATTTCGTGTGTTCACGTCACGTACGAAACCACGTTCTACTTCTGTGAGTGTTACAAACCTATTAAATTAAAAAATGTATTAGTGTGCTTTTCCGATCAACATGACACCCAAACACCCATTCACCTTCCCTATACAAACCCACACCAATAAACCAATAATACTAACAGTGGCAAAACAGTCAACAAACAAATTAAGGGACCATCCAGTCACCAAGAAAACATTTAGGACTTTATAAAATACAAGTCCACAAAATGTGATTTAGTAGTCAATTCCCCATAAAAATTATTTATACCCACCAAAGATAAAATTATGTGAAATTGATAAATCTTTTACACATTTATTTATTTATTTTTTTACCAAATTAATTTTTATTGTGTGTTTGAATAATGATCATGTAATGGGTAGTTGTTAGGCTTTTAATGTGTAATCGATATATTTAATATATAAAATATTTTTAGTTTTGGATTTTTTGATTTAATAGATTGATTTAATAATAATATCAAAGTTGTCGCCATATTTAACTTTTGAAAAAATATAAACTAATTTAATAAAAATAAAAACAACCACCCATTACATGATCATCATCCAAATATACAATAAAAATTAATTTAGTAAAATCAATAAATGTGTAAAAGATTTATTAATTTTACATAATTTTATCTTTGGTGTGTACAAATAATTTTTAAATGTTTAAAAATATTTTTTGGACATTTATTTTTGTCAAGTTAGTTTATATTTTATTAAGGGTGAATTACACCAACAGTCCCTGTAGTTTGGGGTTTGTGTCACTTTGGTCCCTGACTTTTCAATTGTGACACATTTGACCCTAAATTTTAAATCTTATTCCAAATAAGGACAATTGAAGATACTATTGGATTTTTCAAGGGCAAATTCATCAATATAATAAAATATAAATTAATTTGACAAAAATAAATGTCAAAAAATTATTTTTGAATTTTTAAAAATTATTTCTACCTACTAAAGATAAAATTATATAAAATTGATAAATCTTTTAAACATTTATTTTTTTTTACCAAATTAATTTTTATTATATATTTAGATGATAATCATGTAAAATTAATTTTTACAAATTAATTATGTAATTTTAATTAATTTTTATCAATTTTAAATAATTTTATCTTTGGTGGTTAGAAATAATTTTTAAAAAATTTTAAATATTTTTTTGATTTTTATTTTTGTCAAATTAATTTATATTTTATCAAATTGACGATTTTGCCATTGAAATTAAGCAATGGTATGTTCAATTGTTTTTATTTGAAATAAGATTCAAAATTCAGGATCAAATGTGTCACAATTGAAAAGTTAGGGATTAAAGTGACACGAGCCCCAAACTATAGGGACTATTAGTGTAATTTGTCTTTTTATTAAATTAACAATTTTTCCGTTGAAATTGAGTAATGATATATTCAATTGTCCTTATTTGGAAAAGATTTAAAATTTAAAATTAAATGTGTCACAATTGAAAAGCCCTGGTCCAAAATGACACAAGTCCCAAATGATAAGGACCACTAGTGTAATTCGCTCTTTGATCTTTGATTTTGCTTTTGGTTTTTTGATTTTTTTGACTTTTTGTAAGAGAAAGAATGTAATAATTATGATTTGAATGTGATATTTTGTCTTATTAGACTAAAAAATTTATTTTGTCTTTTTGTAACTATTTTAACTAGAAAAACCAGAATCTAAACTTTCCAAACGAGCTCATATATATATATATATATAATTTTTTATTTTTTATTTTTGGTTACCAGCATTTTTTTTTTCCTTTGTATTCTGACCCTTTTTCATGATTTGATGCTGCTGTGTTTGCAGAAAATAATTTCTTCATATTCAGGAAGAATAAGAAAATTATTCAGTAAATTGACGGGTGGGGCGAAGAGTCTGAAGGTGATATTCCATGACTTCCCAGGAGGGGCAGAGAGTTTTGAGCTCATGGCACGGTTCTGCTACAACAATGGAAAAGTTGAAATTAATCCCTTGAATCTCTCTCTCTTATACTGCATTGCAAATTTCATGGAAATGAACAAATCTGTCTCTGGATCAATCAGTTTACTTGAGCAAACTGAGAAATCTCTTGAAGAGATCAGGTACTGGACATGGTCCGAGCTTTTGGTAGCCCTGAAGCAGTGTCAAGATTTACTTCCTGTTGCGAATTCTTCGGGTATACTTATAAAATGCTTGGATTCTCTGTTTGGAAGGCTTGCATTGGGCAACGAAACGAGTCCATGCCCATCTATTTCTTCAACTGATAGCTTTGGGATTCGGTTTTCTTGCGACACTAGAAGCACTGAGAGCTTGAAAAATAGCTCTTTTCGAGCCACATGGTGGTTTGAAGATCTTGTGGCTTTCAATCCTAACTTGGTTGAAATGTTGACAAAATCAATGGTTTCCCGGAAATTCGACCATGTCATCATAAGCCGGTTCCTCTTTTATTACCAGAAATCAAGGTTTATTCTAGCTACATCTGATGAGAAAAGGAAAATCAGTGAGACTGTAGTCAACATGCTCTATTCTCTAGATCAGAATGCCATTTCTTGCAAGAGTTTATTTGGGAATCTTAGAGTTACTCTGAACTTAAACATAAGCAAATGTTGCAGGAACAAGTTAGAGAGCATGATCGGTTCACAGATGGACCGAGCAACCCTAGACAGTCTGCTTGTTCCATCTCCAATTGGATCAAATTGTCTATATGATGTGAATTTGGTTCTGAGACTTTTGAAGTCATTTCTTGGCAAAGGAGTAAGTTGTGTGCCATTGGTTCAACTGAAGAAAGTTTCTAGCTTGATGGACTTGTACATAGCAGAAGTAGCACCTGATCCTTGTTTAAAACCATCAAAATTTTTGGCTCTAGTTAGGGCCCTTCCAGATTCTGCCCGAGAATCCTATGATGGAATCTACCGTGCCATGGACATGTATCTAGAGGTACTTGTAACATGCATATTACCTTGAATTGCTATTGGAAAATTTACCGGTAATCTTTCTGCATTATGAAGTGTTATAATGTGATATTTGAGGTTTATATTACCATAATGTTCAATATGAAGCTTCGGACTAATTATTATAATCCATTTTTGCCGGATCTTATTTTGATTATTTGAATTTCGTCGGTCTTACTACAGGTCCATGCTGGATTAACCAAAGAGGAACAGATAAAGGTGTGTTGTGGACTGAATTATGAGAAGCTCTCATCAGAAGTTTGCAACCGCCTTGCTCAGAATGAAAAATTCCCATCGAAATTGGCTATCCAAGCTCTCTTCTCTCAGCAGTGCAAGCTCAAAAGCTTGCTCACAGAGACCAACCAAACAAAACCCTTCATCGATTCACCACTTAGTTTTGTGGACATTGATACAAAGGGAAAGGAAGATGAGAGCTGTGAACAAATTGTGGTTTATGCTGGAAAGCTTGATCTTTCAGCCGAGAACGAGAAGCTCAGGGCACATCTGCAAGGTATGCAATGGAGGGTACTTGAATTGGAGAAAGATTGCAGAAAAATGCAATCCCAAATGACAAAGATCATGAAATCAAGATTATCAAGCCACAGTAATGCTAAATCTTCACCCAGGCTATGTTCATGACAGATAATTTTCATTTAAAAAAAAGGTTTATTCATAATAACTTCCTTACATTACATGTGTATTTACATAATGGGAAATGACCATTCTTTGATTGTAAAATTTGAGGCCAGTGACAGCAGTGTTGAAGTCTTGTCTGTATATGTTATAAACAGTGAAAAAAATAATAATTTGTTTTGTCCTGTTTATTCTGCGGTCTGAGGAAGATGGACGTCTAAGATTAAGTCCCTTTCCATGTCACTCTCATATGGAGGCATTCAATAAGAGCAAGTTGCCATGAAATTGAAGTCACATGAAGCTGATGATGATTGAAAAAGATATCTCTCAACTCTGTTAGATTTAATTATGTACATTTCTCACAACCACTTTCTTGATCCTTTCCCACTTCGTGTTCACTGCATCATCACCTCAACTTCACTTTCATTATTTGTTAAAAAAAAACGCCTAATTAGTACATATTAATGTGTGTTTGGGAGAGAAAAAATTAGGTACATGTGGGGATATATTTTTGAGTACCAACACGTGGCAAGGTGACACGTGTCCAGGACATGACGCCGAGGTGATCTCGGTTAAGCCAAGGTTATCTCCGAAGATATTTGAATCTGAGATAAGCGGATAAGGGACAAGAATCCTAGAATGAAAGAAGACTTCAGTTTGAGTAAAGATGAGACTCTTAGAGAGTTTTATCCCAATCCTACGGGGAGTCCAAGATTGATAGTAATCGTAAGTCCATTAGCAGCTAAGCTCCTGTTGGGACAAGAATTGAGTTAGCTATAAAAGAGAGGCACCCCCGTGGGTCTAAAGTACGCAATTGATATTCTGAACAGTGAGATTTGCACTATTGATTATCTTTGAGATATACTGACTTGATCGTCGGAGTGCCCCCGAGTGGATGAACCACCGCCAGAATCTTCTCTTTATGTTGCAGGTCAGCCAGGTGTCATCTATTCTGCCAGTGTTCTCCAGCTAAATACTAAGTTGGGCAGTGTGATCGGAAAATCACTCACACAATTTGACTTCGTCTGTGGGAAAGAAAGTAGAATAGATGGTCAGTAACGGACAGAAGGAAAAGATTAGGGATGACACTCCTACTGGGAGTGGGAGACCTATTGACCTTGATGGCGAAGGAGACAGGTCCAACGCAGAAACTCATGAGCAAGCTCACGGAGTAAAAGACGTGGCCAGACTGGCGACGTACTAAAGAAACCTGATCGAAGCAGGTACTACAACGAGGATGACCTCTAGGTTTGGAAGGATAGGTGCCTACGGAGGGACGAAGAGGTAAAAGAGATGGCAAACAAATTGGTAGACCTGCAGTCGGTCGTCAATTTCATGATGCAAAATAACATCATGCAGCCACTATTCTCGCTGCAGGATACACCGATTCCAGCGGCCAATACCCAAAAGGGAGGGCAGGAAACAATCCCCGTAGCTCCTTAGCACAACGGGAGTGAAAGATACTCTCACCGACCTTCTAGGGAAGTCGGACGAAGATAGTCGAGAAGAGAAGAATCACGGAGGATGCATCGCACAAAGGAGGCAGATCCCAAAGGACATCGACATGTTCAGGGACAGACACTGTGCTTCGACACAACTCATAGAGAAGGGTCGAAAAAGACTCACCACGAAGTTGAAAGTAGCGCACCAAAAAGACTGAAAGCAGGGGATAGCCGAGCTCCCGGGCGGACGAAGGAGGACTTAAGAGATTACCTCAAGAGAAAGCAACAGAATGCTGACGCCGAGGTAACCTCCCTAGATAAGTCGAGGACACCATTCTCGGTGGAATTAGACAGGTTTGAGGCGCCGAAGAGATTCAGTATGCCGAGGTTTCAAATATACGATGGTAAGTCAGACCCCAACTTCCACGTTGGACTATATTTGAACTCAATGGCATTGTATAGTGGGAACAAGCCGTTGCTCTGCAAAGTGTTCCCCTCATCCTTCGGGAAGATTGCATCAGATTGGTTCCACAAACTACCGAAGGGAAGCGTGAAGATTTGGAAAGGCCGCCGAGATGTTTGTGGCCAGGTTCATGACAAACAAGCTGCAGCCATTAAGGGTGGACGCATTGATGGCTCTGAAGATCAGCAAGAATGAAGGCCTTAGGGCCTATGCAAAAAGATACTATAAGGTGTTCAATCGAATACCCGAATATAATCAAGAGGTGGCGGTCGTATCTTTCAAGAACGGCCTGAAAGACAACTGTCCGCTACGAAAATCTTTGGCAAAGACATTGCCAAAAAGTATGGAAGAGCTCATGGCGAGAATCGAGAAGTATGCCAGAGCCGAAGAAGACACGTCGGGGACTAAGGAGATAAAGCAAGAGAAAGGAAACGGCTCGCCGAAGCGAGGCCGAGATAACAATGGATCGAGCAAACAAGAGGCATAACTGAGGGCCACACAAGCAGTAACAACTGTGTTCCGAATCCCGATTCCCAAAGTCCTGGATCGGATTCGGAACCAACCCTATTTCAGAACACCAGCAAAGGCACCAGGAGAGTTTAAGGGAAGGAACGTTGGCAGACATTGTGCTTACCACAATGAAGATGGACACACGACTCAGGGTTGTAGAGCCCTGAAAACACACTTGGAAGAACTGGTGAGGCAAGGCCATCTGAGAGACCTCATCAATGAGGCCAGGACAAGGGAAGAACAGGCAAGATTGCCTCAGGCGGCAGTAGCTCCGCCTCCTCCAGCACCACAACCTCAGGCAGGAGGACCTCAGGTAGCCAATGTGATTCACTCGAAGGTCAACGAGAACAAAATTAGGGGGGAGACCCATAAGGTGAAGCACCTACAACATGTCTACCAAGTCGGGAAGAAGAGACATCGGGCAGAAGAGTGCCAAGGACCAGTAATGTCCTTTTCAGAAGCCGACCTTGAGATGGTACAGCATCCGCATAATGATGCCTTGGTAGTATCCCTTCAGGTTGGGGAGTGCCAAGTAAAACGCATCCTGATTGACCAAGGCAGCTCTTACGACATCATGTACGTTCGATGTTACAAGAAGCTCGGCCTTCACCCAGACGATATGGAGCAATCCAATAGCCTAATGGTCGGGTTCAATGGAATGCCGACATGGCCACTAGGAACAACCAGCTTAGAGGTGCAGGCAGGCACCAGGAATGTAACAACAGAGTTCACGGTAATCGACACACCCTCCCCTTACAACATCATCTTGGGAAGGGCCATGGTTGCATGCAATGGGGGCAGTTCCCTCAACATTGCATCAACTATTGCGATTCCCAACAGAGCATAGGATAGAGGAAGTCAGAGGCGATCAACTGCAGGCGAAGAATTGCTCCGTGGTGGCAATGAAATCTATTTGCAGCATACGAGAGCCAGAAAAGACAGAAATTGAAAATAAGGACGTGGAAGTCCTAGAAGATGTCGACAAGGCGCCAGCCGAGAAGAGCGAAAAGGCACTGAAGAAAATCCTTATCCAGGATGGGGATGAAGAACACTTCTTTCTTCTCGGCTTGGGCTTAGCCGAAGAAGAGGAAAAAGAGTTGGAAACTTTTTTGAGAGCAAATATAGAGGTGTTTGCTTGGACACCTTACAAAATGCCTGGCATTGACCCTGAGGTCACTTGCCACAAACTGAATGTTGACAGGTCGGCCAAACCTGTAATTTAACGAGCCAGAGGACCGACGCTGATGCACGTCGAAGCAGTAGAGGAAGAAGTAGACAGACTTCTAGAGGCCAAGGCCATTAGAGAAGTTCACTACCCGACATGGCTATCCAATACAGTGGTGGTAAAGAAGAAGAACGGTAAATGGAGGGTCTGCGTAGACTTTACCAGCCTCAACAAAGCCTGTCCCAAAGACAGCTTTCCTCTACCCAAGATTGACCAGCTAGTAGATGCCACTTCAGGGCATGGAAGAATGAGCTTCCTAGATGCCTACAGGGGGTATCACCAGATAGCCATGTACCCCCCAGACGAAGAGAAGACCGCGTTCATCACCCCAAAAGGCCTGTACTGTTACAGAGTAATGCCTTTCAGGTTGAAAAATGCAGGAGTAACTTACCAAAGACTGGTAATCAAAATGTTCAAACACCTGATTGGCCGAACAGTAGAAGTTTACATCGATGACATGGTCATTAAGACCAAAAAGCCTGAGGGTCATCTCACCGATCTAAAAGCAGTCTTTGAAATCCTTAAAACATATCGGCTCCGACTCAATACATCAAAGTGTGCATTTGGAGTTGGATCTGGTAAGTTTCTAGGATACCTGGGGACCAGAAGGGGCATCGAGGCCAGCCCAGATCAGATCAAGGCCATCCTAGAGTTGAAGAGCCCGACGTCGGCAAAACAGGTGCAGATTCTAATTGGAAGGGCCACGGCCTTGAACAAATTCATCAGCAGAAACTCAGACAAGTGCAGACCTTTCTTCAACTTGGTGAAGAAAGCCACAGACTTCCTGTGGACCGAAGAATACGAGGCTGCCTTGGCCGACCTAAAGAAGTATCTGACCACAGCTCCAGTCCTTTCAAATCCAGAACCTGGAGAGGAGCTATTTTTATACTTAGCCGTTTCAAAGCATGTGATAAAGGCAATAGTAGTCCGAGAAGACAAAGGGGAACAAAGGGCTGTTTACTATGTAAGCAAAACCCTGGCCGATGCAAAAATGAGGTATCTATCCTTAGAGAAATTGGCATTGGCTTTAGTAATGGCTTCAAAGAAGTTGAACCATTACTTCCAGGCCCATAAAATTGTGGTGCTAACAAAACACCCCTTGAAGTCCTTACTGCAATAAGGAGACCTGACAAGAAGAATAGCCAGGTGGGCAGTCACCCTAGGACAGCATGACCTGGAGTACAGGCCAAGGACAACAATCAAAGGCCAGGTTCTGGCCGTCTTCGTGGTCGAGTTCACGTCAGAATCCATCGAACATCGGGCTCCGTTGAGCCAGGATGAACAAGAAGCTCAGCCAAACGCGAAAGAACAAAAAAAAGAGAAAAAACTCAGACCCTGCAGCATTTACATCGGCGACTCCTTTCGACTGTTCGTTGATGGGAGTTCAAACTGACAAGGAGCGGGAGCAGGAGTAGTGCTGATATCTCTAGATGGACAGATAGTGGAATGGTCCATTCGTTTGGGGTTCAAAGCCTCAAACAACGAAGTAGAATATAAAGCAGTGATTGCAGGACTAAAGCTGGCAGTAGCAGCAGAGGCAGACGAGGTAATAGTCTTCTGCGACTCCCAGCTCATTGTCAACCAGACAACGGGCGAGGTTGCTGCCCGAGATGAACGGATGTCGGCCTACGCAAAGGAGGTCATTAGGCTGGCAGCCTTGTTTCAGAACTGCCGACTACTTCAGGTTAGCCGAGATGATAACAGCCACGCTGATGCGTTGGCCTACCTAGCTAGTGCAGTACAACCTGGAAAAGCAAGGACAATAATGATCGACTATTTGTCGGGCCCGAGCGTCGAACCACTATCCACAGAGCATGATGCAATATGCGTGGACATGGGACCAAGCTGGATGGACGCAATTGTTGCATTCCTAAAAGAAGGGAAGCTGCCAGACGATCACAAAGAGGCACACAAGATCAGATTGAAGTCAGCAAGATTCAGTCTGACAGCAGAGGGGCATCTCTACAGAAGGTCCTTCACTGGACCCCTTTTAAGGTGCGTACATCCTTTACAAGTTGAGGATTTTTTATATGAAATTCATGAAGGAATTTGTGGAAGCCACGCTAGGGGCAGATCACTCGCCCATAGGGCCATTACCCAGGAGTATTGGTGGCCTTACATGCAGAAGGATGCAGAAGCCTATGTAAAAAAGTGTGAACAATGCCAAAGGTTTGCACCTCTGATACACCAACCAGCAGCAGACCTGAACCCTATATCCAGTCCTTGGCCATTTGCCCAATGGGGCATGGATCTCGTCGGGCAACTGCCCCAAGCAACTGGACAAAGGAAGCACTTGCTGGTAGCAACAGATTACTTCACTAAATAGATAGAAGCTGAACCTCTTGCCAAGATCCGAGATGTGGACGTAAAGAACTTCATTTGGAAGAACATTATCACCAGGTTTGGGATTCCAAGAGCAATTGTTGCAGACAATGGAACTCAATTTGACAGTAAGTTAATCAAGAACTTTTGTGCAAAGTTCAAAATCAATAACTACTTTTCAACCCCAAGCTTTCCACAAAGCAATGGACAAGCAGAAACATCCAACAAAGTAATTCTGGATGGGATAAAAAAGAGGTTGCAGGCAGCAAAAGGAAAGTGGGTAGATAAATTTCCCAATGTACTCTGGGTATATCGAACTACGCCGAGAAGATCAACAGGAGAATCCCCCTTCGCCATGGCTTATGGCACAGAAGCAGTCATTCCGCTGGAGATCGGCATCCTATGAATCAGAACCTAGGGAGTAGAGAACGGAACTAATGATCTACTCTTAGCCCGAGATCTGGATCTTTTAGAAGAATGAAGGGAGAAAGCTGCGATTCAGCTCGCAGCGTACCAGCAGCAGCTTGCCAGAGCTTATAACAAGAAGGTTAACCTAAGGGAGTTCCACGTCGGCGACCTTGTCTTGAGAAAAGTCGTCGGCAACAAGAAGGATCCTAGAGACAAATTTATAAAACATCCTAAGGATTTTTATATTTGATTGTATAGTGTATACCTGCTATGCACCCAAAAGAGACGATTATTCTTTTATTCTTTTTTCATCATAAAATGATTATTCTATCCTTTTTCTTCTTTGGATCATAATTCAATCAAAACTTCTCGAGTTATCCTAATCTCTAATTTCAATGAAATCGAATTAGTTGCAAGCTTGGCCCAAATTGGGAAGGACCCTATAGAATCATCTCGGTGCTGGGCAATGGGGCATATCGGCTTGAAGATAATGAGGGCAAAGAATTTCCAAGACCTTGGAACGCTTGCAATTTGAAATTTTTCTATCATTAGAATTCATTTGTTCTTTTGTCATTTGTCGAAGTAAATAAATAAAGATCCAGCTTGGTCTTCTTTTCAAAATACTTGACATTGTCTCTAGAATACATGTATAATGAGAACCCAAGTAGAACTTAGGTTCACATAAGAGGGCAGAGAGAGCCGAAATCATTGTTTAACACTTGTTGAAATTTGTGGACAATTTACAAGTTGAAGTTAAACCGAAATCATTGTTTAACACTTGTTGAAATTTGTGGACAATTTACAAGTTGAAGTTAAACCGAGATCATTATTTAACACTTGTTGAAATTTGTGGACAATTTACAAGTTGAAGTTAAACCGAGATCATTGTTTAACACTTGTTGAAATTTGTGGACAATTTACAAGTTGAAGTTAAACCGAGATCATTTTTAACACTTGTTGAAATTTGTGGACAATTTACAAGTTGAAGTTAATTCGAGATGATGTCTAACACTTGTTGAAATTTGTGGACAATTTACAAAGATGGAAGACTAAGGTTAAATACTTGTTAAAATTTTATATCTACAAAGTGAAACCAAGATTACGCCGAGAAAGGTAGTTAGATACTTGCTGAGATGAATCATCGGTTTGTACAATCGAGGTGTGTCACCCCGAGGAGGTTGCACAAGGATTGAAGTGTATATTGAAGACATGCTAAAACTTCTAATTATAGAATCATGCAAGAGCAGTAAAGAGAAGACAAAGATACAAGCACTCAGAGAAGGAAAGTTGTATTAATTTTCAGAAAAGGCACGTCAGCCAAAAGCCCACAATCGTTCCCAAAAAAAGAAAACCAAAAGTACAAAAGATAGAAGAAAATAAACATCAAAATTAAGAGTCTTCAGCAGGCTAGGTTTGGACCTCGGAGGATTACTGAGAAGACATCTCGGCAACCTTCTCAGCCGCAAGTTCAGCATCGATTTCTTGCAGGGTTTCATCTAGGCTCTTATCGGCAAGAGGAACATCGGATAAAGCCTTTTCAAGAGTAGCATCTTTGCGAACCTCCTCATCCTCCTCATCTTGAGTCAAGTCCAGGACCTGCTCATTTTGAGGAGGAGACTTGGCCCCAACAACATCTTTGGACTTCCTTACCAAAACCTCCTCCTCCTCGGACTCAAAGTCGTCGTCATCAGATTGAGCTGGAGTTGGTATTGGAGGGAATGGAAGAGGAATGGCGTCGGCGTTTCTCAAAGGCGAGTCCTCAGGGACATTAAGCTTTTTTAGAAGGGACATCTAACCAAGGGTGAAACCCTTGCTGCATGCCTCCTTCACTTGCTTTTCGTAGGCCTCCGTGACATCGGCCATGCCCTGGGTATACGCCTTCTCGTCGGCATCCTTGATTTCTGCCTCTTTGGTAGCCAAGGCCTCCTGCAGCTCTTTTTGGGCCTGAGCCATCTTCTACTCGGCCTCTCTTTTTTGGGACTTAGCAACCTTCCTAATGGCCTCAGCAGAATCAGACTTCTCTTCAGCATCAGTCTGAGCCTTGATGGCAGCTTCGGCCTGGTCCTCCAACTTCTTCATTTTCGATTGAAGGCTTTTGTTGGCTTTTTGAAGAGTAGAGAACTCCCTCTTCATCTCGGCCAACTTCTCCCGATTTTCAAAAGATTGAACAGAGAAAGAATGGGCATGCTGGATGGCTTGAAAAAACACAAGACAAAAGTTATTGCAAAATCTTCTAAAGTATAAGAAAGGGAAAAATTACCAAGTAAGGAAACTCACTTGAACAAAACATTGAAGCATCAGAGCGTAATTTTCATACTCGCTCAACCTGGCGTTTCGATCAAGATCGCCGGGGAGAAGCAAAGCAGTACTGAGGGCTACGCCGACGTTGATGTCCTCAGCATTATCGTTGGTCATGACTGGCTTATCTTCCAAGGTAATTTCAAGGGCCCAGGGGGCAGCAGGCTTTTTAGACCCCGAGGTCGTTGCAGAAGATGACCTCGGCCTTTTGGATTTGGTAGATTCGGATGGAAGTGTTTCAACGGACCTCTTCGCAGGGATAGGGGCAATTTTCTCACTCGGAGCCAGTTTGAAAACTGGCAAGGTATTGTAGACACCCCATTTTTGACCGACCTTAAAATTCAGACGTTATCGATTGAGCGCTCAGTGATTGCGCATGTTGTGCTTGTTCTGAGGTTTCGGAGTTTCAGCTGAGAGCCTCACCCCCGGACCTTGGGACCCTTTTGTGTTTTGCCTCGGTTTGCGAACCAGGTGCTGTTTTCTCTTCCCGAAGGAAGGGAGAGGTCTCGTAGACCATCTCTTAGTGGTCGTAGGCTACTTTTTGTGGTCGTAGACCACTGTCCCTGTTTGGAGATCAGTTTTTGATTTTTCGAAGCCGTCGGCCATGCGCCTCCGTTCGGGACCGCTTAACTTTCTTCGTTTACTCCGGTTTTTGGCACACACCTTGTTTCCTCTCTCTAGAGGGACACTGTGGCCTGGAAGACCACCTTTGTGGTCATACGCCACTCTCGGTGCTTAACAGTCTGTTTTCAGGGCGCCCGGCCACGCGCCCGGCTATCATTGTTGGTGCCCATCTTCCCGAGTCTATTTTAGCTCGAACCTTTTGAACCCTTTTTTTTAGCTTCTTGAGGAAGCTTGACCTTTTGAACCCTTTTTTAGCTTCTTAAGGAAGCTCAAACCTTTTGAACCTTTTTTTTTTAGCTTCTTGAGGAAGCTTGACCTTTTGAACCCTTTTTTAGCTTCTTAAGGAAGCTTGAACCTTTTTAGCTTCTTGAGGAAGCTTAAACCTTTTGATCCTTTTTAGCTTCTCCAAGAAGCTTGACCCCTATTTTTAGCTTCTCCAAGAAGCTTGACCCTTTTTTAACTTCTCCAAAAAGTCTGAACCTTTTAACCATTTTTAGCGTCTCGAAGAAGCTTGACCCTTTTTTTAGCTTCTCCAAGAAACTTGACCCTTTTTAGCTTCTCCAAGAAAGCTTGAGAAGCTTGACCCTTTTTAGCTTCTCCAAGAAGCTTGACCCCTTTTTTGGCTTCTTAAAGAAGCTTGACCCTTTGCTCCAAGCTTCTAAGAGAAGCTTGAACCTTTCTTAGCTTCTTGAGGAAGCTTGACCCCTTTGCTCTAGCTTCCTCAAGAAGCTTGACTCTTTTTGCTTTAGCTTCTAAGAGAAGCTTGGCCCTTTTGCTCAAGCTTCTAAGAGAAGCCTTGGACCTCTTCTTCTATAAGAGAGACCCTCCTCTCCACTTGCAAGGGTTGAAAAATTTTGGCTAAGGCATATACATGCACCTCTCTCTATCTCTCTACATCCAAGCTCCAAAGCTCTATTGTTTTTGCATCATTGCACTACACCTCCTATCCTAACACCTCCACCATCACTCTAAGCACCTTGGAGCTGGTTTTCAGAGGTTGAAGGTTTACTATTTTGGTCCAGAAGCTGCTGGCTCTTTTGACTACAAGGGTAACTCTCATTTTCTCTATTTTTAGCATTGTTTTACTTCATATCTTAGCCTAGCTTGCAAGGATATTTGGGCTTTGTCATAAACTGAAAAAAGTCTTATTTTAAGCATCTTAACATGTTTGTTTAAGACCTCTTTTCTGTTGGGGGTCATCTACCCCCTTGCATGCTTCATTTCTCTTTGTTTTGAGCTATGCATTAGGGCCTTTGTGTTGAGCTTTGTTGGCCCTTTTGACCACTGAAATCCAGTGGATTTTCAGTGGTTATTATGTGTTTTTGAGCATCAAAATCAGAGAGGGGTGACCCTCTCACCCCTTGTCTTGTTTTCTAGCATTATTGGCCTTACAAAGGAGCACATATTTGCACACTTCTTGAGCATGTTTTAGGCCATTATTTGTGAGTTTTATGACCTGCATGAACTCTGTCCAGAGTTGTTTTTGCCATGTTAGGTGCCTATCTTGCATGTGTAGAGTAATCCTCTTCATGGCCTTTTAAGGGAGACTTCACTTGCATGCTTCCTAGCTTCATTTTAGGCCCTTTTCAGTGAGTTTTAGGGCCCTCATAACCTCTATCCAAAGGTGGTTTTGCCATTTTTGATGTCTATCTTGCATGTGTAGAGTAACCCCTTGCCTAGCCTTTCAAAGGAGCACCTCATTCTAGCATGTGTTGACGGAGTTCCAGTAAGTTTTTGGTCATATTTTGGCATGCCATGTTTCTTTTTTTTGCTGGTTTGGTAGTCCTTCACATGCTTCATATAGTTGTAGTGTAAGTCATGGTTCACTAGCTTGTTTTGCATGATGTTTTGGCCACCTTTCCTAGCATATTTTGGCCTTGCCTTAAACTAATTTTGTGCATGTTTTGGACTGCCTTAGCTCTATTTTTGGGTCTCATAGTCGAATGATGCTTGTTTTGCACGCATGTAGTTCAATATCCATGCTTAACTTTGAGTTTTGAGGTCCATCGCATGCATATACTGAGGTGTTTTCATGTTTTGGGGCCATTGCACATCATATTTCAGAGTTTATATGCATGCCATATTCCCATGATCTCCACTCTTTAAGTGCATTAGAGAGTCGGGCTTGTATGCCTCATTTACCGATCATTGCATGGGCTTCATTTGAATGCATTCCGAGCCATCGTTTTAGACCAATTTCCCACTATCTTGGACCTACCTAGGGTCTGTTTGAGGTTGGTTTTTCCATTTGTGCATTGCTTTGTGTACCTCTAGTGTAACGCACTTCACTAGTTTCGGTATTCAGGTCATCTAGCATGCATCGTATGAAGTGTTTGCATGATTCGGGACCATTGTGCATAATATTTCAGAGCTGGATCATGTGCCATTCTATGCCATATTTCATCATTTGCCATGCTTTGTTAGAGTTGCATGTTGTGCCTTAGGGTCGGTCCTTTGCATTTGTGCATGTTTGCATGTATTTCGGTTGTCTCATTTTCATCATTTGGCCACTGATTTGAGTGTGGCTGAGGTCCACTCATATTGGTTTAAGTCCATCTTGCATTGTGTATGCCATCTCATTGCATTGTGTTTGGAGTAGGGTTAGTCCAAACATGAAAAACGAGGGACGTTTCGTACTCAAAGTAATGAAACGTGTCTCAATTCCCGGTCGCCGACACTCCGGATTACCCATGATGGAGTTTGGGCCTTATTGTGTTTGTATGTGCATTCGTTTCATATTGAGTCGTGCAATTCGACTCCTCGGCCATCATGTATCGAGATGCGTGATTGGTGGCACGAGGATCGAGGTCTACATTCCCTAGAGCTTGTGCAATGACAGGAAGAGTGGTCGTGCATGCATATGTGAAAATACTTTGCCATGCCCCTTTTTTGCTCTCTGTTGCAGCAAACTGGAAACCGACGACAAAAACTGGTCAACAACCTTCTGGAGTTTTGTATAGCATTCCGAGATCAATTGCAAACAGAGGCGAATTGGGACATCGCAAGGAATTTCTCGACGAGGCGACTCGAGCATGCATGCATCTTTCATCATTTGGAACAGAGCTGAGGCGGTCCATTTAGCTTGCATGCTAATCTATTTGCTTTCCTAGTTAATTTGTTAATTAATTAGGGTTTTGTAATATTTAATTAGCTAGAGTAGTTAATTATTTTATTCGGACTGTATTATTTATTTGGACCCTCCGAGAGAGGGCAATGTTGCAATAAGTGTGCGTGTGTGTGATGTATGTCTTCCAACCCCACGTCTTTCTCCCTTTTATTTACCAGCTTATAATGGTTAGTTTTCGGGCATGTTTCAATTAGCATCTATATGTTCGTATGTTTGCATTCATTCATCTGTATTGCATGCACCGGGCTCGGCGCATCATGCTAACTGCATTGTATTTCAATTCCAAGTTGAATATATGTATCGATTGTTGCATCTCATATGCCATCTTAGAATAGTCGAGCCTATTGTAGTTGCAATTTTGCATGTGTCGCATTAGGCATTCTTAGCATAGTTAGGATTCATGCATGATTTCTAATTAGCTTCTTTCTTTGGCTCGGAGTACTCGGTAAGTGTTTATGCTTTAGCATCCTTGCATGTATGTGAGTGACTGCCATGATAGCATGCTTACCATGAGGCTATATGCTTATGTGATATAACTGCTTGAATGCTTGTGGGTGAAGGTTGGATTATTTGAATTGAAACAATTCATCGATTGCGAGTTTTAAGCCCACTTGTGAGTGGCAAATCACCATATTTTCTAAGTCCACTTGAGGGTGGCAAAATTAGCATTTTAGCCTACTTGCGAGTAGCAAACCGCTTTCAAAAACAAACATGAGATGTTTTGTTCCAACTTAGGTGATCCAGTCTATACTTGTATATTGTGCGCATCACATAGTAATTCTAGGCTAATAACCGGAATAAGAGCACATAATGTTTTCAAAACTCGATATCATGGTTAGTAGAGGCCGATCTTTGATCGGGCGAGCGGGGGTACTCATGAAGTGACCTTCCCCAATCGTACCCAAGTTCTCGAGCCGAGACAACTTTGGTGATGACGGACACGTGGCCTTAGGCACGAGTCAGGGTTTCCTAAATCCCCCCCAAATAAAATATTTAGGTGGCGACTCTATATCTGGCAAAGCAGTCCATGTTTGGCACTCCTTTCTAAAAAATTAGTTTTTCAAAACGATTTGCCGAATTTGGACTCTTTAATGATTCATCGGTCTTGCATTGCACTTCGCGAGATTAGATATAGGACCGTGACATTGAGTCCTAAACTGTAGTAAGCCCAATGAACAAAACGGGATTTCCTCCCGGGACGTTCGGGGACTTCTACAGGTATCCTCAGAATCGATCTGAGGCACCTTTGCCTTTGACTGAGCCTTTTTGATTCGTTTTGGTTTTGAAGAAGGCTGGGTTTGTGTTGGCTGAGTGTCAACATCAGCTGGAATGTTAGCCAGGAGATCTTCGGCAACTGGTTTTGGGCGACCCATCTCGGCAGAAGAAACTGTTCGGCGTCGACGGCGACGTTGGGATATTGGAATCAAGTATAGAGCCGAGGTTGACGATATCTCAGCTGGATTAGAGGTTGACCCTTGGTCTGTCCGAGATGTGGACGCGGTTTGTGGAGTTGTGGCAGATGGTGGAGAAAGGCTTTTCTTCTTCCTCCTAGGGACATCGGGTAGAGCTAACTTGTATGTTGGAATAAAATTGAGAAGCAGAGGCGCCTTCCGTTTATGGACTGGCAAGTCCAAAAGTTTCTTCAAATCCTTGCTGGGAATGAAGGATTGGCGAAAGTCTTTTGGTGGCTTAGGAACAGCTGCAAGAAAAACAGACATTAAGAAATAGATAAAGTATAAAAGACTTTAAAAACAAATAGATATGAATGCAGGGCTCTTACCATTGCCCTCTACAAAGACTGATCGAAGGAGAGGGAAGAGATGAAGGTCTTCATTTGGGGCGAACTCCCAGTTCCCCGAAGTAATGAAATAATCATCCCCAGCCCCCTTGTTAGAATCAGGGAGGTCGGCAACGATTTTGTATTCAGTGAACCTTGGCTTGAGGTAGTAAACGTAGCCAGTGTCTTTTTTAAGGCCACACATAGTGTAGCAATATTGGATGTCGGCTAATGTGATCCTAGCGTTTTCTTGTTTGGCTAAGGCTATGATACCATTGATGGTTCGATAGGAATTGATGGAAATTTGCATTGGGTTTAACTTGTAATAATGAAGTATTTCACGGAAAAGGATGTTGAGTGGGAGCCAAAGTCCACACTCAATGAAGGCTACCACAGGGAAAGGCACGGAGTCATCAGTAGGCATGATGGAGTCATCATCCCCAGCCAACCCCAGATGGACGTCGGCTGGGATTTCAAACTCTTGTATAAAGAATTTTAGTTTGGATGGGGTGTCTACCCTATGTTTCCACATACCCATGATATCGGCTTAATCAAAGGGGTTGGATTTCAGAAGATGTTTTGAAAGGGTTATTGGGACCTCGGCAAACACTTAGGAAAATTCAGGTTTTAGTTTTTTTTCCCTAAATTGTGGGTTCTACAGACAAATCCCAAACCTAAAGCTATGGAGATGAAGATTAAAGGAACGAATCTGGAAAACAGAAAAATAGGGATCCGTTTCAGAAACAAGAATGGTGATGAAGACATCAAGAAATCAAGACAAAAAGATTGCATAAGTGTGTCAGGCCAAGAACAGTGGCAGAAACCAATAGGTATGTGAACAGTGCGATTATTCCAGACATGGACAAAGAGCAAAGATATGAAATAAACATTCTCAGATACATGATTCGCGAATCAAATATTCGAATAAAACAGCAATGGCAACTAACGATGAAGCAAAATTTCATGGAACACAACAAGAACTGAAAACCAGGAAGGATGGTGACTTACCAGAGAAAAGAAGCCGATGCTTGGGGTCGCCGAAGTCAGAAGAACGGTGGCGGTGGAGCAGATTGGCAAGAACCACGCCGAAAGAGGTGAACAGTAGCTATGGCAGAGCTTCAGAGCTTGAAAAAATGGAGGATTAGAGAAAGCTAGAGAGAGAAAAAGTTCTGAATGAAGACGATGTAAAGTGAAAAAAACGAAAGAGGGAAACAAGTTTTGTCAAAAACTTGAAACGGCAGAAAAAGAGGGCAATTAATGCGCCTGGAACAGCGAATGCGTCAGACGGCACATGCAGGCGCGAAACGACTAATAAAGCGCGTCCGGAGTACGATTTAGTAAGGAGAAAACACGTGGCTTAACGGTTGAGTTGTTATGTATGACAGCTCATACACGTGAAAGAGCTCTTGGAATTCTTGATCTTTAAGAAGACATGTCGACCTACGATGATGATCTCGGATTAAATCGATGAATTAGCATGAGGTACTGATATAGGTTCCATCACCTCAGAATGCCGAGGTAATAGAACCTAGGGGCAGTTGTGGGGATATATTTTTGAGTACCAACACATGGCAAGGTGACGCCGACGTGTCAGCCGAGGTGACACGTGTCCAGGACATGACGCCGAGGTGATCTCAGTTAAGTCGAGGTTATCTCCGAAGATATCGAAATCCGAGATAAGCGGATAAGGGACAAGAGTCCTAGAATGAAAGAAGACTTCAGTTTGAGTAAAGATGAGACTCTTAGAGAGTTTTATCCCAATCCTACGGGGAGTCCAAGATTGATAGTAATCCTAAGTCCATTAGAGCTAGGCTCCTGTTGGGACAAGGATTGAGTTAGCTATAAAAGAGAGGCACCACTGTGGGTCTAAGGTACGCAATTGATATTCTGAACAATGAGATTTGCACTATTGATTATCTTTGAGAGACATACTGACTTGATCGTTGGAGTGCTCCCGAGTGGACGAACCACCGCCGGAATCTTCTCTTTCTGTTGCAGGTCAGCCAGGTGTCATCTATTCTGCCAGTGTTCTCCAGCTGAATACTAAGTTGGGCAGTGTGATCGGAAAATCACTCACACAGTACACACCTAACCTTTCAAGGTTATTAGGCTAAGGTTTACCATTGAACCAATAGTCACTTTCATTATTTAATCTTGTTAACATAAATTCTTAACCCTAGTTTAAAATCCAAACATAGCCTTAGGATAGCAAAAGCTGTAATCGTTATAGAAAGCGTTCAATGCATAGTAAATACAGAGCTTATTAGTGCATGTTCATATTATTATTCTCGTAATATGGCTGAGTGTAATCAGACTCATTACACAAATATTCCTTTCTTCCGACTAATCCATTTACGGAGTTCAAAATTCATGTTATTCTTTGATGAGTGAAACATGCTCAAATAACAATTTTAAGACTCTTATTCTTGATTTGTTATCTGGAGCTCCATAGGCATCCCCGTACTGGTATATGTAATAAATAGTCCTCCCCAAGTTTAGAATTATGTCCATCAAAGGTCTAGAAAATGGAGTATTGTTGCTTGCTAGACCTTTGTTCATCTTCTTCCATGTCTGATCAATCAAGTTTCTCATTTGTTCACAAGCCAATTCCTCTGAAAGTTTGGTTTCATTCATGTAACATGGGATTGACTTTGCAGTTATATCTCTCTTCAAGTCAGCCTGCATTGTAAAGAAACCTACTATTATCATCATGATTAATCTAAATTGGTTAGATTAGATTACCAGCAACATTGAGATTGCATTGTAGCATGAGAAAGATTGTATAAGATTGCATACTGATGAAAAAGCCAAATCATTGCAAAGTCGAAAAATCATGGATGGGTGGCGGAAAAGGTCATCGTGTTGATCAAAGCAATCTAGTGCCTGCTTTGTGATGTTTTGATCTATTACGCAATAAGCATGAACCAGTCTAACTACTGCAGACGACGAAAGCCATGCATTGTCCATATAATCTTTGAACTTTGGTGTGGCTTTTGTGTAGTACTACTTTGCTTCTACTAGGAAAGCTTTGCATAAACCTGCCCACTGAAATAAAATAGATGAAACAAGATTAAGTTAAAAGAAAACTGAAAATTTTACATAATTTCAGAGTAGGAAGTGTTGGCCTGATGAATGAGGCCTAGATTCAAGCTTACAGTTGTGAGATGCAACTTTCATTCTTGTTCTCCTCTTAAAAAAGGAGCGACTCAATGTGCGAGGCTTTGGCTAAATTGGGGCTGAGAAGTTTCAGATGTATAAAGTGTTGCTCTCATTTTTGGAAAGGCTGCTTCTGTGACTCAAATCCAATTGACTGGAAACCTAACAACCAAGTCTTAAACCTCAACTAAAACAAAGAAAAAATTGAAAGTATATGTATTGATATTGGATGCACATACTGCTTTTTTTCGTCGTGACATGGTTTTCGCTCCCTGTTCTTTAAAATTGTCATAGGCCATTTCATTTACAGTGCTACAGAGAGCTTGAAGCATAGTTGCAGGCAGTCTGGAAGATTTTCAACAGCATCCATACTCCACCTGACAACATTAAAAAGTTTGAAAATATAGTTCAGTGAATGCATAATTTGAATTTACTCTGACTGTGAGAACCCGAATATACAAATCAAGTAAATAGTTAAATAATAATAATAATATTATAATCCCCAATATTTTGGTGGTGAATCTTAAAGTGCAAATTAAATATTTGGAAGGTCTTTTAATTAATTTTTAAACCTAAAATAAATTTATGGTAAAAGTCTTTAATTTAGAGGCAATATTTATTATTTAAAAAAAATAATAATAAATTTAGGTGTCAAATTAGTAAGCATATTTTGATCTAATAATATTTATATTTTAATGGAGATAGAAATTAAAATAATATAAAGAGATAATAATTTAGAGCCTTTTGTTTGGATATATAAAGTAACCCTAAGTTGCCTAATACAATATATAACAACCCTAGGGTTCCTAATCAACACTATAGCAGCAGCAAACACAGCAGCCACGGGAGAGAAGGGTTGAGAGAAAATAAGAAGAAGAAAAAGAAAGGGTTGCAAACAAAGAAGGATTTTGGGGTGTGTGGTTGGTCTTTATCTCTGTTCTTCCTTTTGTTTTTATTCTTTATCCTTACTCTATTATTATTTAGTTCATTGATGGAGAGGTTGTAGGTTTATGTATTTTGTATATATATTTATACTGTTAAGAAATTTGAGGTTGTAGGTTGTAGGTTTATGTATTCTTTATCCTTAATCACGAACTTTAAAAATCAAGAAACCATATCAAACGAATGAATTTTGAACTAAAATTTTTACAGTAGATTAATTACATATTGAATTGCATATCTGAATTTTTTTATAATTTTTGGGAGTCAAAATCCATATAAACTGATTCGTTCAAATCTGTCCAGAAAACTGGTTTTAAACAGTAAATTCGGGAGTGTTGTTCTCTTTGGGTATAAATCCAAAAATTATCAAATCAGTGTCATTAGAACCGGTTACGAGTCTAGTTTCTTACATTTTTGACCTTGCATTGATTGCTCGTGTATATTAAGAGAACCGTCAATTTCTTTAAAGTGCTGCAGAAAACAACCTGTTTATATATAATAAATTGTAGATAATTATTTTGATAAGCAAATCAAGTGAAACCAATTGGGTTTGAAATTTAGGATATATTAGTTGATATCTGGAGGTTTTTGGAATTTTTCGAATAGCGCGGAGTGGGTTTTGTAATTTTCAAAGTTAGCAAATAGATTGGGAAAACTTGTTTAAAACTCTGTTTTATCTTAAAGTTATTTTTAGTTAAGTTTTGACCAGAACCCATGTCTTGGGTGATTTTAGACCTTGAAGAACATGAATTTAGATAATATTCAAGAGTAACGGTGAATTGGGTTGAGCCGTGTTAGTGCGCTTTAGTTGAGGTTACTTAGTTCCTATTCTTTAGTATTTTTAAATTAGTAGTGACGTGTAGTTTTTATACTTGGTTCAGGGCACTAGTTGGACTTTTATACTCTATTCGAGGATTATAATATTTCGGTTTCAGGTGAGTAGTTTCATGCTACATATTTTTATAAATGTTCCCCTACCTTGAACTGTTGGAAAATTAAATTGTTGTTTCAAGACTAAACTGTTTTGATAAATTATTATATTATCAATGGAATCAAATTATTTCTGAAACATGTGTGAACTTGGCATACTGTAAACTATTTGTTTTGGTCTCATGTTTATAATGATGAACTACCATGTTTTGCGAAACTGATGTGTATTGATTATTGGGACCATGTGTGTATTTAGTCCAGGGAAATTATTCCACTGTGTGTGGTGACTCTGGCCACTAGGGAACAGATCCGGGTTGGGCCGTGATGACTCTAGTGCTCAACGATTGTAAGGAAAAGACCTTTAAAAAAAGGTAGGTGACCTTCAATCGGATCGTCTTTGAGAAAAGGCCCAGGTGCCACCCTGAGGATGACTCTTAGTTTGGTATTGGATCCAACCGGGCTTATAGCCTTGAGAATTGTGTGGCATATTATTTGTTTTTCTTGATACCCAAAAAATTATTGGTGTTCATGTTATAATCTGTTTTAAGTGGAAAATGTTGTTTATCATGTTCTTGCGAGACATGAGTATTTTAAGTATTGAACTGTGGAACTTTCTTTTTGAAACAGATTGTATTTACCAAACTGTATGCCAATCTAGTTTCTGTGATATATATCTTATTTTGGAATTGAACCCTATTTTTAAAACTGTATTTACTATCGTTGTTGCTACTCACTGAGCTATCAGCTGACTTAGTTGTTTACCATTTTCAGGTGTTAGAAGGACTTAGAGTAGACTCATGGCATAGCGGGGACTCAAATACATGAACCTCTAGGGCATTTATTTAATTTGTTTTAGGTTGTTTTGTCGAGTTTTGTGCATACATTGTGGTTGGGTTTTATTTAGAATTATTTTATTTTGTGGGCAGTTTGTGTCCCATTTAGTATATATATATTTTTAGGAAGTTGGTTATGACTTGTTTTTCACTTGTGGTATGTCACTAGATTGAGTGTTGATTTATTTATTTATTTCTGAGCTATCATCACGTTTATTCTTTATGGTTTGGGTTCATGTTTAGGCTTACGTGTGCCCTGGGCTAAGTCTTTGTGGGCCACGGCCGGTCATGCCCGGATTTGGAGTGTGACACTAACACCCAAGAAAATGCTCTATTTAATTGAGCATGATGGTTATGTGATTCTTTTATAGTTTGAAAACAAACCTCTCAACTGTTTCTGTAAATTGCTCTAGTTCTTTCAATGAACCATATATATCGTAGATGTCATCAATAATAGTTATTAGTACAATCACTTTTGTCATCCCCTTACGAAAATTACTAAATTGAGGTTCAAAAACTATTCCAATTGAACAGAAGAAGCTTTCTGTTATCCTATCCCTTGTAAAACTCAACTTGTTTGCTAGTCCCATATATCTCCACCACCTACAGGAACAGAGAAACCAATCATTTCCGAACAATGCATTATATCAAGTTTTAAATCGGCTGGAGTTATCAATCTAATCATTTTAATGAATTTTCCAAGCTTGACCTTTAAAAATTTTGGACCAATAAAACCTTGGATATTTGCGAGAAAAAAAGAACAAAAAAAAAAAGTGCCATATATCATCCAAACACTGCAAGTCTTAGAAATGCATTATATTAAGTTTTAAATCAGCTGGAGTTATCAATCTAATCATTTTAATGAATTTTCCAAGCTTGACCTTTAAAATTTTGGGCAAATATAATTTAGGATATTGTGAGAAAAAAGAAAAGAACAATGAACTGTCACATATCATCCGAAGTATTTACACAGGCTTCCCATGTGGCATATTAGACTATATTGATAAACTCGTCTCTTGGTCATGGATCACATACCTTGACATGTCTTGAAGTTCTCTTAGATGTATTGATTGTACCATGTTAAAATCAAGCACCGCAAGCTCAAGCAGCACATGATTTGCATCTACTCTTCTAGCATATGCCTCCCTAGCTTCCAGCCTTGGCATTCAACGGTGCAAAGGGAGTTCCAAAGCATGAATCACTTGTTGGGCAAGGGTGGGATGGATAATATTAATATTCCCTAACCCCCCTAAGTGGTGTCTGAGATGTATGCTAGTGAATTTTTGGGCATCATCTAAAATGTTTTCTCCTTCAAAAGCAAGATACGAAGTTTCATTCAAACTCAGTAGTCCCTTCACATCATTGCAATAGCATGCCTTAAATTTGCCATTGGGGTCCTTGAAACGGTTGAAAACATCTGGTCTCACATGAACACAACCTTATCAATTCTGAAAACATATAGTCTCGCATGACCACAACCTTAACAATTCACTTGCTGTGCCTGGAACTATGAGTGACTGTACTTTTACTCACAAGAAAATCAAAACTGTGTGGTTTGGGATTAGTTTTTTTAGTGAACTTTTTGATGACTTTTTTTTCTTCTTTTTATTTTTTATTTTTTATTCTGTAAACTTGTTTTTAAAAAAAAATAAAAAGCTTTACACTTTTAAATTTTACTTGACTGGAAGGATCAAAAAAGCTTTTTGAAAAAAAATTGATTTTAACTGTTACATGATTTTTTTTTCTAATTTATTTTATTTTTTAGATCTTTCTACACTAGATAGACTGGAAAAATAAAAATACAAAAATTGACACAAATTCAGGGGAGGAGAGGAGCGTTGGGGGAGGGGGGGGGGGGACGCGTAGAGTAACTGAAAAAAAATATAAAAAAAAAATGACGGTTTTAGTTAGATATCAAACCACTAAAGGTTCAAGTTACTGCAAAGAGTGATACTATACAAAACAAGATTAAAAAAAATGTGTTCGTACTCTAACCAGTCACCCGTGAAATTATAGAATGTTTCTGAAATATTACATGTCCGTACTCCTCAACTAATCATCATTCAATATGTTTCCTAATCACCTAATACAATACACCGCCTATCCACTTTCTCCACTAATCACAATGCTATGAAATACCACGTATCTATATTGCGAAATTACTGAATAATTACCCTCAGTCACCCAACTAAGACAACATATGGTAATTTGTAAAAAATTTCATTCAAAAAATTCAAACAATAATAAATATGAATAAAAGAAATATATTATACCATCACAATAATTGTTTTGTTACTGATTAATTTTTCAGATGTTAAAATCATCGTGATTTAGTTAAACAATTGGTTTACAAAAAAAATGAATCGACAAAGTAACAAAATATCGATTTCAACAGGGCAATACCGACAGAATTGGAAATGAAAAAGGACATTTGAAGTAGAAAATATTTTTTTCTTTCTTTCTTTTCCCTTGAGAAATTAGTGAAGAATACCTTGAGAGACATGATAGCCATGCTGTCTGAGGAGCCTAAAGCTAAGAGCAGTAGCATGCAAATTCATCTCTTTTCTGTCATTAGATTTTTCTTGGACAGATGTTATCCTAAGGAGGGCACTCTTTATGTCCTTGTCGAAGCTGTACCCCAATCCTAACCGTTGGATGATGTCTACCAATCCAAGCAGAGCCACTGGTTCAACTTCCACATCTTCAGCATCATCAATCATTTTCCTCACCTCCTCCTCGAGTTTCTTTTGCCTCTCCTCGTAAATCTCCTATAATATTACACACACACACACACACACACACAAAATAAGCACCATATACATACAACAATGATATGCTATCAATGTTGACACCCCAAGCTGTCTTATGCAATTTAGACAAATAGCAAGATGATTATTTTGTCTTGAAATGAAAGAAATATCAGTAGCAATGAGCTACATGACTCTTACATAAAACGTCATGGGTTTGAACTTTCAAGAATAGACTGATAGTCATAAATTGTATTCTCCACTTCTTCTGAAAGCCATTCTAAAATTCTGACCAAATAATTAATTAGTATATTATTATAGACGGAATTACATATATATATATATATATATATATGAAAATTGATCTTCTTGGGGGCAATCAGCATGTGTTCTGAGTGTAGCACCGGTGAGCATATGGAATTGGTTAATAATGGAACATAGTTCACTACAACAAAATTGAGTTTTTACGGCTCCACATTAACGACATACAGTAAATGCAAGCCGTGGTTTCTCACTTTTACGACTTACTTTTTTTTTTCATGTCGTAAATAATTTCTCAACCATGACGTGTCTATTGCGTAGGCCGTGAATGCTAATAACGAAGATTTTTTTACAGATTGTAATGTTAGCCGTAAATAATAAAACTTTCTATGACGTGCACATGGTATGCCGTTAATACATCAACTATACACAACAAGCGGACACTAGCTGCATCTGCTATAAGAACTGTTGTCGGTAGTTTTAGATAATCTCTTAATAATTGTCGATATGTTTAGAAAGTTAGATATGCATAGTTTTGGATGGTTTAAACTTTTTGTACAGTTTAGAACTTAATGATATAGTTTTCAAATGTTTGGAATGTATAGACAATTGTTAAATGTTTATAACTTAATGGGGGGAGGGCGCGGAGTTACTGAAAAAAAAATATAAAAAAAATATGACTGTTTTAGTTAGATATCGAACCACTAAAGGTTCAAGTTACTGCAAAGAGTGATACTATAGAAAACAAGATTAAAAAAAATGTGTTCGTACTCTAACGAGTCACCCGTGAAATTATAGAATGTTTCTGAAGTATTACATGTCCGTACTCCTTAACTAATCATCATTCAATATGTTTTCTAATCACCTAATACAATACACCACCTATCCACTTTCTCCACCAATCACAATGCTATAAAATACCACGTATCTATACTCCGAAATTACTGAATAATTACCCTCAGTCACCCAACTAAGACGACATATGGTAATTTGTAAAAAAATTCATTCAAAAAATTCAAACAATAATAAATATGAATAAAAGAAATATATTATATCATCACAATAATTTTTTTGTTACTGATTAATTTTTGAGATGTTAAAATCATCGTGATTTAGTTAAACAATTGGTTTACAAAAAAATGAATCGACAAAGTAACAAAATATCGATTTCAACAGGGCATATACGGACAGAATTGGAAATGAAAAAGGACATTTGAAGTAGAAAATATTTTTTTTCTTTCTTTCTTTTCCCTTGAGAAATTAGTGAAGAATACCTTGAGAGACTTGATAGCCATGCTGTCTGAGGAACCTAAAGCTAAGAGCAGTAGCATGCAAATTCATCTCTTTTCTGTCATTAGATTTTTCTTGGACAGATGTTATCCTAAGGAGGGCACTCTTTATGTCCTTGTCGAAGCTGTACCCCAATCCTAACCGTTGGATGATGTCTACCAATCCAAGCAGAGCCACTGGTTCAACTTCCACATCTTCAGCATCATCAATCATTTTGCTCACCTCCTCCTCTAGTTTCTTTTGCCTCTCCTCGTAAATCTCCTATAATATTACACACACACACACACACACAAAATAAGCACCATATACATACAACAATGATATGCTATCAATGTTGACACCCCAAGCTGTCTTATGTAATTTAGACAAATAGCAAGATGATTATTTTGTCTTGAAATAAAAGAAATACCAGTAGCAATGAGCTACATGACTCTTACATAAAACGTCATGGGTTTGAACCTTCAAGAATAGACTGATAGTTATAAATTGTATTCTCCACTTCTTCTGAAAGCCATTCTAAAATTTTGACCAAATAATTAATTAGTATATTATTATAGACGGGAATTACATATATATGTATATATATATGAAAATTGATCTTCTTGGGGGCAATCAGCATGTGTTCTGAGTGTAGCACCGGTGAGCATATGGAATTGGTTAATAATGGAACATAGTTCACTACAACAAAATTGAGTTTTTACAGCTCCACATTAACGACATACAGTAAATGCAAGCCGTGATTTCTCACTTTTACGACTTACTTTCTTTTTATGTCGTAAATAATTTCCCAACCATGACGTGTCTATTGCGTAGGCCGTGAATGCTAATAACGAAGATTTTTTTACGGCTTGTAATGTTAGCCATAAATAATAAAACTTTCTATGACGTGCATATGGTATGCCGTTAATACATCAACTGTACACAACAAGCGGACACTAGCTACAACTGCTATAAGAACTGTTGTCGATAGTTTTAGATAATTTCTTAATAATTGTCGATATGTTTAGAAAGTTAGATATGCATAGTTTTGGATGGTTTAAACTTTTTGTATAGTTTAGAACTTAAGGATATAGTTTTCAAATGTTTGGAATGTATAGACAATTGTTTATAATTTAATGATATAGTTTCTTTTTGATGTTTCAAATAATATTTTGGTGATTGATTGATGTTTTGTGATGCTTATTTGTAAAATTTGTTAGATTGTACAAAATTGGTCAAATAGAACCTGCTGAATTTGATTGTAATATTAGATTGTACAAAACAGGTCGAATATAGAATCTGCTGAATTAAAGAAAAAAAAAATGCACAATCTACGGCAAGCAAATTAGGTCATTATATGAAATATTCCACAGCATTTCATGTACGTCGTGGTATGTTCTACTTATCTACGGCAGGCTGAGCAAGTCGTTTTATTATATATTTTACGGCGCACAATCAGCGTTATTGTTTGTCTCACCAATTAACGGCGTGCAAAAGTAGTCGTAGAAAAAGTAACAATGACGCACAAAATCTACCGTTAAATACTTTTTAACGGTGTACTATAGCATACGTAGCTCGGCTTTTCGCGCCCCCTTTCGGAAGAATGAATAACCCTTACAATTCGGACTCCACTTGTGTTGGTTCTGAATCTGATTTCACAAGTGCAATGTGAAATAGTAGAAACGCAAAAAGAGTCCAAATCCAGTAATTGCTTTTGGAAAATCGATGTTTTGAATCAAATGCTAAAATTGACTGCTTTGCCCGATATCAGAGTCGCCATCTAAATATTTATTTTGAGAAATTTAGAAAACCCGTGACTCATGCCAAAGGCCATTAGTCCGTCGTTACCGAAGTGTCTTGGTTCGGGAACTTAGGTATGAAAGGGGAAGGTCAATAATGAGCACCCCACTCACCCGATCAAAGATTGACCTCTACTAATTATGATGTGATTCTTATGTACAGTATACATTCTTATTTTATTTTTAACATACAAGTATAGACTAATTTCATTAGAAGTTGGAACGCTTGATTTCATGTTTGTTTTGAAAAACTATTTTGAATATGTACCACTTGAAAAAGTGATCTCATATATATACATTTAATCAAAATATCCCAATTTTAGTAAATAGCTTTCATCCACAAGCATTCAAACAGGTATATCAAGTAAGCATTTAGCCTCATGGTAGTATGTTTGATATGGCAGCAATCACATTCATGCAATATGCTAAAGCAAAAAATCCTTACCTTATGTCCGAAGGCGAGTCAAAATAAAGCAAATAGTTAGAAAAAATGTATGATCCTAATTAATGCGACATGACTAATACAACACATACAACGTGTAATTAATAAACTCGGCTACTAGCATGGCATGGGAGTCAATTCAAGACATGTGATAGTGCACGTATTCAAATAAAGAGTGTGAATTTGACATTTGAATAATATGATGAGCCGAACTTTATGCATGCAAAACGAAAGAATGCAAGTCATGGAAATGCTAATTTGAAAATGTGATGTCCCTATGCTAACCATCATAAGCAGATAAATAAAAGGGAGAAAGAATGGGGGTTAGAAGACATACAACTTATTACATATTTGTCTTCGCGAAGGAGGGTCCGAATGTCCAAGTGTCCGAATAAATAATTATTACAAATCCGAATGAATAATAATGAAAAGGGGTTGTGTAATTTATTACAACAAATAATATGTAATGATTGCGCGATGCCCCTCAGGAATTACTCTGTCTGCCTTGTTGAGACTTGTTTTGTTTCACCTTATCATTGCTTTCAACCAAAAGTGTATTATTTGCAATTTATAAGAGCCTTACCGACCCAAAACAAGACATAGTCGAGCCCAAATAAACCCAATCATACCTTGTTTTCTTTGTAGAAATCTGTTTTTTGTGCCTGAGGTGAAACAGTGAAAACATGTAGATAGGGTATTCCTAGCCATGCTTGTCTCTTCTACCCTTTTCTATCATAGAAAATACTCAAGAGAGGAGCGAACTTAGTTCCCAAACCATCTATGGTTGCAAGTTGATTCGCAAGAAGATTTTGGACACGATAGGACAAAGATCAATAAATGCAATGCATAACAACCACCCTTCCCTCCTATCATGAAGCAAATTCAAGAAGGGAAGTAGCGACGCTTCAAGGTTCATCAAATTATCATGAATTGATGTAAGACACGCCTTGACACAATAATAGACTCCGGCATAATGTCTGGCCGTGAAGACGCTTCAAGATTCATCAAAACATCATGAACTAATGTAAGACAAGCCTTAACATAATAAACTCAGTTTAACGTCTAACCAAATTCAATCAATCATATTGGTTATTTATGTTGGTTGATTCATTTTAAGCTCAATTTTATTAGCCTATTTTTCTTTAATCCATTAAGTCCACGGTGATATTTACATCCACTAAGTCCGAAATACAATAAAGGAAAATAAGTGTCGACTTAACCCGATGAAATAAACCTTATTTTCTTCGGAGGAAATTATAAAGGAAGAGTCAAACTTATTTACAAGTTTAAGGATTTCAAGTCAAACCCAAGATGCGCAACAAGAACTAGTCAAACTCAGAAGAGTGATAATGACTTAGAAAAACCCAAAGTGAGCGATAATGACTTGAAATCTAAACTTGATAATAAGTGATAACGACACTTTCCTTGGTGATTTCTAAGAGTAAATTAATCCCTTAAAAATAAACACACTGATGATAAATTCTTCCGGGAAAATTACAAAGAAAGAGTCAAACTCATTTACAAGCGATAAGGGATTTCAAGTCAAACTCAAGATGCGCAACAAGGATTAGTCAAACTCGGAAGAGTGATAATGACTTAGACAAACCCACAGTGAGCGATAATGACTTGAAATCCAAACTTGATAATTAATGATAATGACATTTTCTTTGGTGATTTTCAAGAGTCAATTAATCCCTTAAAAGTAGACACACTAGTAATAAAAAGAACTAAAAAATAAATGATTGTACTTTAGTTTAAGAAAGTTTTTATGCCTTTGGTAGTGAACTTCTGAAGAGATTAAACCATTAAGTATGAGAAAGTTTTATGCCTTTGGTAGTGAACCTGTTAAGAGATTAAACCATTAAGCATGAAAAAAGTTTCTTTCTTATACTTGAACCACAATCTTAATTTTTCACAACTTTTTAATCAAAATAATTGAAAAATAGAGGGAGGTTGCAGAGGTGATTATGCGAAGTTGATTAATTGGTTAATATAACATAAACATAATATATAAAACAAACTTATTGAAATAAATTAAGCAACCCCTAAATAACATACAATAGTGCTGAAATTAAACTATAGAAGGTGCACAATCATAGAGAGATTAAAGGTAGTGCAAGTATGAGGAAGTGTGGCTAACCCCTCCCCGCTTTACAACTTCAAATCACATAGTTTAGATGTTGAAAAACAGCCCCAAGACAGTCCCAAATCAGCCCCAAAACAGTGGCAAAAGTTGATGAAAACAAGTAGGAAACACAAGGTTTTAAGCTAGGAGTAAGGTTCAAGCAAGGGGGATTAACTCTTCTACCTTTGGATAGCTTTTATTCACAAGTTTCAGCCCTCAAAACAGTCCAAAAATAATATGAAAACACAAGAAAAAGATGAACAAAGATTGAAATAAAAGCAAGAAAGCTTTACCTCTTGTAGAGAAGGTGTTCTTGTTGTAAATCAAACTTGATTCCAAAGCACCCTCAAATTTGAGTATGATTTTCAATTCTCAAATCAAGTTCAAGCTCTTATATGGTATGCATGGATGATATGAGAGCTTCAAGGCTATGGAAGAACAAAGATGAACTCAACTATTGTATAGTTCTCACCTTTCTTTGATATTTCTCTTGGATATTTCTATATTTGATCTCTGTAACTAATATCTCTCATTGATCATAGTAATCTCTAACCCCTCTTACAGCAGTTTCAGCCCTGTATTTATAGGCCTCGAACAGGTTTGACACAAATATCTGCAGAATTGGGCAGCTGGCAGAACACTACTTATTCTGTCTAAAAAGTCAAGAGGTCCGGCCGGATATATAGAGATTTAGCCGGACTTCAGTGTATTTCCACTATCTCTTACTTTCAAGTTCAATACAGGTTGATACAAGGTGCAATACTGAAATTCCAGGATAGAAATACAGTGGGTATGACAGGTTGGAATTGTTTAGAGCTTGAACTCAGATTCTTTTATTGAGAATTTAAACCACTGACTCAATGTAATCGTCATCATCGAGTGCTCAAAATCAAGCGCCTAAGTCTTACGAGCGGTCAAAATTGGGGTGTCTACAGTCGTCCCTCTTTGACAGAGCTCGAAGTCATTTTACAACGTGAGTGAATGTCAAAGCCCAAAGACGACCCATTTGACAAGATCGTAAGACTTTGGCAAAATCAAACAAATGCACACACAATTGGTTGAACCTGAGGGTTGCCTACGTATCCCGTTGCAAGGAATCAAACCTACGTAGTTCAGGAGCAAGATGCAAAATGATATGTAAAACATAACTTATGATCATGCAATGAAATGCAAAACATAACTTATGATCATGCAATGAAATGCAATCAAGACAATGATGTGACACCGAATAAAAGCATAAATCAGAGCAAAACAAATCTAACCGTGTTTCACACAAGGAATAGTGAAATCCAATCGCTCTGTTCGCGAGAGGAGAAATAGTGAAATCCAATAACTCCGTTCGCGAGAGGAGGAATAGTGAAGTCCAAACGCGTCTTTTCGCGAGAGGAGGAATGGTGAAGTCCAAACGCGTCTTTTCGC
Organism: Camellia sinensis; assembly: GCF_055761805.1. Taxonomy (NCBI): domain Eukaryota; kingdom Viridiplantae; phylum Streptophyta; class Magnoliopsida; order Ericales; family Theaceae; genus Camellia; species Camellia sinensis. Next base: position 155,357,164 of record NC_138968.1, on the reverse strand, counting down.
GAGAGGAGGAATGGTGAAGCTGAACTTGAGATTGAAGATCTTTTGACTGGATAAACATGAAATTCTAATTTTGAAGTCCAAACACGTCTTACACGAGTGGAAGAAGGTATGGTAAAATGATTTCTTTATTTTTGTTTGATCTAATTGATTTTTTGAATTTTGAATTTTTTTTTTCTTCCTTTTTTTTTTTTCCTGTCTTTTTCTATGTTTTTTTTTTACCTATACATATACGGGTATATACACAGATATATACGGGAGATATATACGATATGCGTACGCAAAACTCACAAAAAGAAAGGAACAAAATGCATGGATATGGGGATACGAGGTTTCGAACCCCTAACCTCAGATTTAACTCCTTGGTCCCTCAACCACTGAGCCATGCCACTCTTGTGACAAAATATACAAACAAATATATATATATATATATATATATTCTTATACAAGACATATATACACAAAACCAAAACAAAACAAAAAGAAACAATTGTTGTGGGTTTCGAATCCCCAACCTCGGGCTCAGCCTTTTATCCTTCAACCACTAAGCCAAAGCCATTCTTGTATCAAAAATTTAAACAAATATGTATATAATACATATACATATATGTATACAACTCTCCCGCCTCTCTCTCTCTCTTCCTTCGAAAATCGTGTTTGACACGCAGCCTCGCCTTTTGCATCATCTAGTGTAGCTGGCTGACAAATGCCTCGGCCCTCTCTCTCTCTTTGTCTTTCTCTCTCGTCTTCTTCTTCTCTTCTTTCTTCTGTCTTCTTCTTCTCTTCCTTCTCTATTTTCTTCTCTTCCTCTTTTGTTTTCTTCTTCTCTTTTTTCTTTGAGAGAGGCAGAATGGAGGGACTAAAAGAGACAGAACTCAGTCTGCTCTCTACCATTTCTCTGCGACTTCCTTCTTTTATACCTCTATTTTCTTACACATGGCTTCGTCTCGCCCCCCCCTCTCTCTTTTCGGATCTTAATGATCCATCGAGCTCCCCTGGGCCAAGTGCCCCTACTCTTACTCATCCTAGTCTTCCTACACTGACAGTTGAGCGAGTGATGACTGCTCAAACTGACATTGAGGCCAACCACTACATGTTGAAGTCGTGTATGGAGACAGTGGCCGCGGTCACTAACTTGTCTCACCGTCTGCAAAACAGGACGTATGAGGTACATCGGGTTAACGCCTGTGGAGAAGTGGTATGGAAATACTCCTGGATCCTAAAAGCCGTTCCCGATCCTCTGATTGCCACCTGAAAAAGGGATTAACACTCCGGTCAGGGGTGCCGGAATTAGCACTCCGACGGACAAGTTAGTATGTGTCTCTCGTTTACTTGTGTCTTAAGTTTCTTGGGTCTGTTCTCACATACCTTTCTTTGGTTGAAGTTCCTCTATTTATATTCGCTTTTGGGCCCTAGGATTGGGTCCACTCTTAATCCATCGCATGATTGCTTATTCGGCCCTTCTGTCATATGTCAATTCCCACTCGACTTTTTGTTCAACTGGTTCTATGGCCGATTAATCTATTCGGCTTCAGGATCGTCCAAGACGGAGCTAAATATAATATATATCCTCATTTTCTTTAGAGATATTCGGTTTTCCTACATGTACCAATATTCGACTCCCACAATTGCCCCCCAAACATCCTACTAACACCAGTTAGTCAGCATGTTTAGTTTCAAACTTGAAAAGTCAAAAAAATACGGCGGTTAACCTCATTCCAACATAAGTGTCAAAATGCCTACGCTTTTTAGGCATCATTACAATTTCCCGCCCCTTCATACGCTTCCTTCATTTAATGCGATTTAAAACTATATTGTCCCTTCGAATGTACGTTTTTTGAATACGCAAAGCTTTTGGTTTGCCTTTTCAGTATACCTTCTTCATTTCGTGACATCTACAACTTCCTTCTATTTCTCATTGTCTTCTCCGCTTCTTGTAAGTTCTCTTCTCCTCCATTTCGAATCCTATTTCCTTGTTAATTTTTAGTTTAGCATACTCCCTAAACTGGCTAGGATGGCAAAACATTTGAAAGCCTTTCTTTCTGTGGATCGAGTTTCTAGTTTTCGACGCCATTTTTCCATTCCTGACGACGTCCATCTGTCACTCGTGGCAGAGAGCACAATTGATATGGAGAAGACTGAAGAGAGTACAATCATCTTTCCTCTCCTATCAATTGTTGATGGCGGAGTCTGTTTCCCCCTTCACCCATTTTTAAGGGACGTCCTTCGCCACTGGGGTCTAATCCCTTCCCAACCTAATGTAAATTTTTACCATATCATAATGGGAATTGTAGAGTTGAACCGATGCCTTAGGATCAACCTTGGTATCCCTACTATTCAGCATTGTTATGCCTTGGCCAAATCTTCTGGCCGGCAGGGGCGCTACTTTCTCAGGGCTAAGGACGCCGACCATCATTTGGTGACTATGCTTGCCAGCTCTGGCAAGCATGTTGACGATGTCATGGTCGTTGTCCGAGACAACTGGGAATTCGGCAAAGGCGAAGGTCACTTAGATCCTGTGCCTAGACGAAAAGGTGAACCAGGTGGCCGTATAGTTCCTTACGTGTATTTGTTATATATTTACCCAGCTTTCCATCCATGCACTTATCGTTTTATTTATGCAGGCAACGATTTGAAGAATGTTCTGGTTTCGGCCAACGACGCTATACTTGCAAAAATCAAAACCTCACTTCAGTTCTTTGGCCGTCCAAACCTCCAAAAGCAAGGGAGGGCGGCCCACATACTTCTGAGATACGAGCCAACTTACTCTACGTTTTCGGCCACAAATAACATTCCGATTCCAAAGGGCGCATAGTAGCTCACGGCTCTTAACTTTCCCAACTTCAAAAGCCTCAAGCAGATTGGTCCGAAAGCTTTTGATTCGGAACAGGCGGACGAACAAGTAGTCGAAGAAGTCACCAAGCAGCCGAATCAGTCTACCTTGGAAGCCAAAGAAGTTGACAAGACTCTAAACTTGGGCTTTGAGGAAGCCGGCCTCAATCCATCTAACCCTCCATCCACTTCAAGTCGAGTGGATGTCTCCTCTGAAGATATTTTTACCAACTTTGGGGACCTTCCCGGCACATATCCTGAGAACATGGCTGGCGAGTTGCTCACACAGATGGCCAGAAGGGAAAATGTCGAAAGGATGGCTGCCCAGAGAAGAGCTGAGACCAACCGATCTGAACCTCCCCCTGTTGCCGTGACTGAGTCTTTTCCGCCTGTTATTGTGGAAGAAACGGCTCAGACTGAAACGACCGAAACGGAACAAATTATCGAACAAGGGGATCAGGAGGCCGAGCAGAGGGGGGAGAAACGTCCCGCCGAGCGCGAAGCCAACTCTGTAAAAAACCTAACTGATAAATGGCCGCGCATAGGGGAGTCAAACTTAGTTGTGCCGTTTATCGTTCAACCAAGGATAAAGAACGTGCCGATTGCTTCTGATGCGTCAACTGTGAAAGATCCGGCTGTGGCCTTGAACATGGCTTCTTCAATTTCCCTACCGGTTGAAGGGCGCTCCGAATTCAGAGGCTTATTCGGCCCAAACTTGTCATTCACAGATGGGGCTCCGAATTCGGAGGCTTATTGTTTTGGCCAATCGTGGTTCACGAAGGGCGCTTCGAATTCGGAGGCTTATTCGGCCCAAACGTGTCATTAACGGATGGGGCTCCGAATTCGAAGGCTTTTTGTGTTGGCCAATCGTGGTTCACGAAGGGCGCTCCGAATTTAGAGTCTTGTTTGGCCCAAACGTGTCATTTACAGATGGGACTCTAAATTCGGAGGCTTTTCGTGTTGGCCAATCGTGGTTCACAAAGGGTGCTCCGAATTCGGAGGCTTATTCTGCCCAAATATGTCATTCACAGACGGGGCTCTGAATTCGGAGGCTTTTTGTGTTGGCCAATCGTGGTTCACGAAGGACGCTCCGAATTCGGAGGCTTATTCGGCCCAAACGTGTCATTAATTGATGGGGCTCCGAATTCAGAAGCTCTGCGTTGGCCAATCGTGATTCACGAAGGATGCTCCGAATTCGGAGGTTTTTTGACAACCATAACTCAGTGGGCAGGAAAGAAAAAACATTGCATTGAAAAGGGAAAGATGTACATGGCGTAAATTCAAAACAAGCTGTCGTGCCGTACAAATTAGCTTAATGATAAAATTTGCGCAAGTGTGTGGAATTCCATGGACACGGCAAACTTTTTCCATCCATGTCTTTGAGCCGATATGCCCCTATCCCTGTGATTGAGTCAATCTGATAAGGGCCGTCCCAGTTAGGACCTAATTTTCCATCAGCGGGATTCCTAGCAGTGGGAAGCACTTTCTTGAGGACCAATTCTCCTGGTGTATAACGGCGTAGCTAAACACGTTGATTATACAATTTAGCGAGCTATTGCTGGTACCGTGCCATGGAAGCAAGGGTACGGTCTTGGCGTTCTTCAATCAGGGTCAAGTTCAAGGCCAACATTATGTCATTTCAGCCCATGTCAAAAACTTCGATTTCGAGGTTGGAAGGCCGATCTTTAGGGGGATGATTGCCTAGGTTCCGAAGCACTGAGCAAACGGCGTTTCCCTAGTGGATCGCCTCGGAGTGGTGCGATGAGCCCACAGCACACTGGGTAACTCTTCAACCCATCTGCCTTTAGCTTTCTCCAGCCTTTTCTTGGTGCCGTCCAAAATGACCTTGTTGGTGGCCTCCGTTTGACCGTTGCTTTGGGGATAAGCCGGCGAGGAAAAATAGGGCCAGATACCATAAGTGTTGCACAATTCTCGATACACGCCACAATCAAACTAGGTATCGTTGTCTGAAACAAGCGCTCGTGGTATGCCAAATCTCATTATGATGTTTTTTCATACAAAACGCTTAACGTCGGAATCTCGAATATCTGTTAGTGCCTCCACTTCGACCCATTTTGTAAAATAATCCGTCGCAACAATTAAGAATGGCCTGTTACCTGGGGCCTGTGGTAATGGTCCAATGATATCAAGCCCCCATTGAGCGAACGGCCAAGGACTAGTGATAGAGTTTAACTCCTCGACAGGCAGATGAGTTAAGGGGAAAAACTTCTGGCATTGCTCACATTTCTTAACATAACACTCAGCATCGGATCGTATGGTCGGCCAATAATACCCCTGCGTTATGGCTCGATGGGCCAAAGAACATCTGCCTGAATGGGCACCACAACTACTTTCATGTATTTCTGACAAAAGTTCCTCGACTTTATCCGGGTGGACACATTCTAAGTACGGCCTAGAAAAAGATTTTTTGTAGAGCTTCCCCTGCGGATCCAAGTAGTATCGGAGGGCTTTGTTTCATAGTTTGTGTGCTTCTTTCTTATCCGTCAAGAGCTGTTCTGAAGTTAGGAATGCGGCGATAGGGTCCATCCAACTTGGACCCAGTTTGATAACGATAATCTGAACTAATTCTGAAAAGGCAATGCTCGGTTCAAAGACAAACCCAACTTCGATTGTAAGCTTAATTTTTGAGTTGATGGTAGAGGCTAAGCAAGCCAGGGCGTCCGCATGTGTGTTCTGATCCCGGGTTATTTGATTCAGTTCATGGTAATCAAATTTCGTGAGCAAAGAATTCGCCGTTTTCATGTAGGTTGCCATGCGGTCATTTTTGGCTGCATATTCCCCGTTTAACAGGTTGATTACTAGCTTTGAGTCACAAAAAACAAGTAGACACCGCGCACCGAGGTGAAGTGCATTCCGTAGGCCGGTTAACAGTGCTTCGTATTCGGCCTCGTTGTTCGATGCATCAAAGCCCAGTTTGATGGCCTGTTCGATTATTGCCTCTTTAGGGGTCATGATTACTACGCTAGCCCCACTGCCATGCTGGTTAGATAACCCGTTGCAATATATCTGCCAAACGCCGCCAACATACATTCTCTAGTTGGGCTTGGTTTGCACTTGATCAGACTTAAAGTCGGTGAGGGATCCTGTGAATTCGACTACAAAGTCAGCGAGCACTTGCCCCTTTATAGAAGTTCTGGATAGAAACTGGATATCATACTGGCCGAGTTCTAGAGCCCATTTTGAAACACGCCCTAATGCTTCCGCACTGCGGAGCGCTGACCGAAAGGGATAGTCCGTTAGTACCCCAATGGTATACCCCTAAAAGTAATGCATCAGTTTTCTTGCAGCCATGACGAGGGCAAGGATAAGCTTTTCCAATGGAAGGTAACATGTTTCGGCATCGGCCATTGCTTTGCTCACATAGTAAACTAGTTGCTGCTCCCCAAGTTCTTCACTTAACAATACGAAACTAACCGCCCAATCGGATACCGCCAAATACAAAATGAGAGGATCGCTTGCCGCAGGTGTTACCAAGAGTGGTACTGATCGGAGATAAGACTTCAAATCGTCCAAAGCGACCTGGCATTCGGGGTTCCATTCAAATGCTCTGCCTTGCCGAAGTGTGTAAAAGAATTGCCGGCAACGATCTATGGAACGGCTAATAAACTTGTTGAGTGCGGCGGCCATTCCCATCAGCTTCTAAACCTCTTTGACTGATCGCGGGGAGCCAAGCTCTAGAATTGCCGTTATTTGCCTCAAGTTGGCTTCGATTTCGCGGTTGTTAACGACGTAGCCAAGGAATTTGTCGGATCCGATGCCGAATGCACACTGGTGGGGTGGATAAGGGCCGCTGACCTGGTAACTGCTGAACCGGTGATTTGTGCCCGACTAGCCCTTTTTACCTTGCCTCTCGTAAAGGAACACTAATTGCCCTTGAACTGAATCTCTGACCTAGCAAAGTCTATCAGCACAAGTTCGATGAACCATAGGGGATATCGGAGCCTTCTGAAGCTATGGTTCCCAGACTACCTAGCAAAAGAGAAAACAGACAGCATCTTAGCCTGATTCCATCTGAACAGATACGAGCATAGTTGAATGAGTGTGCCCCCTACTGAATTCTGTCCCAAAATTCTGCCCCAAATCTGAGTCTGATACCCACAGGTAAAGCTGACTCCTAAATACTGATAGTAATGCCCGCAGGCCTGATGCCCAGACTTGCAAACTGATACATGCATTCCTGTAGAGACGCACTCTAAAAGCACATAGCAGACAAGTGAGAGCCAAAACACCCCTATGTTGGGGTAGGGTTTCCCTGTCCTATTTTGTCAGGAGCTAGGGTTTCACCACGCACGCAACGGTTTCAAACAACCTACAATCGGGTAAGCAACCTGTCCTAGTTTGGAATGGTCACTATGGATCCGAATATGCACTAGGTCGAATGGTCAAAAAGGGTACCTCGGTAAAACCGGGGTTTGTGTTCCCATACTGGCAGAGCCCACAACCGGCCAGCCTTATGGTCATGCCTTGACAAGACAAGCCTCTGGCAAACCGTTCAGGAATAGCAGATGGCAAACACGGTGTCCTAGGCGCACCAATGCAAATGCAATGCAAAGAAACACACAAGTGTAGTCAAAAACAGATATCAAGAGTTCGAGTCAAGTTCTCTAAATCCCCAGCAGAGTCGCCAGAAACTGTAGACGTCCCCGAATGCCCCCGGGAGGAACGAGCTCCCGTTCCGTTCATATTGGGGTCACTACAGCTCAGGACTCTCAAATTGTCACGGTTCTAAATCTGAACCAAAGAGTCCAAATCCGGCAAATCGTTTTGAGAAAACAGATTTTGAAAGAAGTGCCAAACATGGACTGCTTTGCCAGATACAGAGTCGCCACCTAAATATTTTATTTTTGGGAAATTTAAGAAACCCTGACTCGTTTGCCTAAGGCCACGTGTCCGTCATCACCAAAGTTGCCTCGGCTCGGGAACTTGGGTACGATTGGGGAAGGTCACTTCGTGAGCACCCCCGCTCGCCCGGTCAGAGACCGGCCTCTACTAACCATGATATCTATTTTTGAAAACATTGTATGTTCTTATTCCGGTTATTAGCCTAGGTTACTATGTGATGCGCACAGCATACAAGTATAGACTGAGTCGCCTGAATTGGAACAAAACATTTCATGTTTGTTTGTTTGAAAATGGTTTGATGGTGCTACCCGCAGGTAGGCTAAGACGTGGATTTGCCACCCTCGGGTGGGCTTAGAAAACATGATTTTGCCACTATCTAGTGGGCTTAAAACACACATTTGATGAATTATTCCAATTCAAATAACCCAACCTTCACCCACAGGCACTCAGGCAGTTATATCACATAAGCAATTAGCCTCATGGTAAGCATGCTATTCATGGCAGTCACTCACACGCATGCAAGGATGCTAAAGCATAGAACTTACCGAGTACTCCAAGCCAAAATAGAAACTACATTAGAAATCATGCATGATCCTAAGTATACAAAAATGCCTAATGCAACACATGCAAAAATGCAACTATAGCAGGCTCGGCTATTCTAAACATGGCATATGGAATGCTACAGCTAACATGTATTCAACTTGGAATTGAAATACAAATGCAGTTAGTATGATGCGCCGAGCCCGGTGCATGCAAAACAGATGAATGAATGCAAACATGCTATCATACAGTATGCTAATTGAAATATGCCCTAATCTAACCATCATAAGCAGGTAAATAAAAGGGAGAAAGACGTGGGGTTGGAAGGCATACAACACACACACGCACACTTATTACAGTTGTGCCCTCGCGCAGAGGGTCCGAACAAATATACAGTCCCGAATAAAAGAATATTACAGTCCAAATAATACAGTCCGAATAATGTACAAATTCCTAATTAATTAACAAATTAAATAAGAAAACTGTAAAAATGGCATGCAAGCCAGGGACTGCCTTGCTTCTGATGAATGCTGTATGTTTGGGCTGCCTTGCGCGGAAATCCACTGGGATGCCCCAATTAGCCTCTGTTTAGCAGTTATTCTTGGAAAGCGTGCCAGACTCCGAAAAGTTGTTAATTCTTCATTTTGCTGCAACAGAGAGCAGGAAAGGGGCATAGCAATGTATTTTCACAAATATATACATACCTCGATCCTCGTGCCACCAATCACGCATATTGAGGCATGATGGCCGGGGAGTCGAATTGCACAATTTAATATAGGATGAATGCACATGAAAACACAACAAGACCTAACTCCATCATGGATGATCCGGAGTGTCGGTGACTAGGGAATTGAGATACGTTCCGTCACTCGGAGTACAGAACATACCTCGTTTCCCGTGCCCGGGCTAACTCCTATCCCAAACACGATGCAATATGCATGATATGCATGAATGCAACTAAGATACAGCCTAGCATGCACAATGCTATGAAAATGAGATGTCTCGAAATGCGTGAACACGGGCACGCAAATCGAGAAAAATGACTGAATGCGATCTAAGATATAACCTAGTATGCACTATGCTGTAAAAATGAGATGCCTCGAAATGCGTGCACACGGGCATGCAAACCGAGAAAATGACATACGCAATACAAATAACATGGAAATATGATATGGGCTTAAACTAACATGAGAGAGCCTCAGCCACGCTCACATAAGAGGCCGATGGATGAAAATGAAGTGTCCCGAAACGCGTGCACACGGGCACGCAAATCGAGGCAATGGCATACGCAATGCAATATGGCTATAATGGCATAGAGAATGCAACATGGACTTATACTAACATGAGAGAGCCTCAGCCGCACTCACATAAGAGGCCGATGGATGAAAATGAAGTGCCTCGAAACGCGTGCACACGGGCACGCAAATCGAGACAATGGCATATGTAATGCAATAATGGCTAAAACGTGTGCACGCAAACCGAGGCAATGGCATATGCAATGTAATATGGCTAAAATGGCATATAGAATGCAACATGGACTTACACTAACATGAGAGAGCCTCAGCCACACTCACATAAGAGGCCGATGGATGAAAATGAAGTGCTCCGAAATGCGTGCACACGGGCACGCAAACCGAGACAATGGCATACGCAATGCAATATGGCTAAAATGGCATATAGAATGCAACATGAACTTACACTAACATGAGAGATCCTCAGTCACACTCACATAAGAGGCCGATGGATGAAAATGAAGTGCCTCGAAATGCGTCCACACGGGCACGCAAACCGAGGCAATGGCATATGCAATGCAATATGGCTAAAATGGCATATAGAATGCAACATGGACTTACACTAACATGAGAGAGCCTCGGCCACACTCACATAAGAGGCCGATGGATGAAAATGAAGTGCCTCGAAATGCGTGCACACGGGCACGCAAACCGAGGCAATGGCATATGCAATGCGATATGGCTAAAATGGCATATAGAATGCAACATGGACTTACACTAACATGAGAGAGCCTCAGCCACACTCACATAAGAGGCCGATGGATGAAAATGAAGTGCCTCGAAATGCGTGCACACGGGCACGCAAACCGAGGCAATGGAATATGCAATGTAATAGCATGGAAAATGATATGCAAACATGCTAATGGAATTTCAGCACTGAAATGTGGGGGAAAACAGCCCCGAAATGAGGCGAAAGTACACCCGATGCATGCAATAGCCCCGAAACATGAATTTTGGCACCCGAAATGGCCTATAGCTATACCAAGCATGCACAATATGGACATGCAATGAATAGAAAGTAGCAAGGAAGCCCCAAAATAATCATTTTTCCAGTTCAAAGCATGGCCAAACAGCAAACATAAATAGGGCAAAACTAGTATGCAAAAATGGCCCTAAATATGAGGTTATGAAGCAACTCACAGCTGCTGACCCCAAACAGGTTAGGGCCCTTCAACAACATTGAAGAGGGGCCCAAAATATTACATTTTACAGAACTGTAAAAACCCCAAAAACAAACATAGGTATGGCTACGCTCTTATGCAAGAATTGGACCGAAAAATGGACAAAGAAGCAAGTGGTAGATGAAAAGGCCAAACTGAAAAATTCCCTTCTACAACACTGAAGAGGGACCAAAAATATGCATATTTACAGTTTATGGTAGCCCCAAAATCAGTGTACAAACATGCTAGAAATGCAATGCAAAATGAGGCTCAAAAGTGGCTATAACATGAGGTATACAAAGAATTCACCAAACAAGCAAAGACCCTTAATAAAACATGTTAAGAAGGTCAAAATAAGGCCACTTTCAGTTCTGATCATGGTCCAAAAATAGAAAAATGATAGGCTAGTGAAGCATTCAAGAATATTGACATACAAAGACATATTGAAACAAGTGTGAGATAGGGTTCTCAAAGAGGGTTGAGCCCTTCAACAAACATGTAGAATAGCTCAAAATAGACCTAGTTTCAGTTAAGGTCGGAGCCTAAAACTGTAAGCAAGATGGCTAGAGGAATGGTGCAAAAATGAGCTAGAAAAGAGGGAAAGTGGACTTACCCTTGAAGGCCAATGCTTTTGTTGCTTCTTGGACCAACTTTGATGACTCTAAGCTGCTGGAATTCCTCCCCTTGCTGCTGGAATGGAGTGGTGGTGGTAGAGCTTGATGATGATGAAGAAATGGAGCCAAGACTTGAAGGAAATGGAGAGATATGTATCTATATCTTCAAAGCAATTCTTGTAACCCTTTTTCTTGAGTTGGGAGGCCAACTATATAGGCAAGAGAGGGAGAGAAGAGTCTAGGTAAAAGTGGAGGGAAATGAGGCTTCTTTTTCCTCCAAAAGGGTCCCCCGGATATAGATATTTTTGGGGGAAAACCAAGGCACAGCTGGAATGTACTCAACCTGAAGAAGCAGGCCGGCCTGGCATTTTGGCTGCAGGTGGCCGGCCGGCCACTTCCGCTAGCCGGCCAGCTAGGTCAAAGGGAAAAAAGTGACCGGGAACCACCTAAGATGAAGCCCTAGAAGTTAGCTTTCCAATGGCGCAAACCTTGCATTAAAATTCCTCCTGTGGAAAAAGTTATTCCCTTTTCCGTGAAGCCGCGCAGATTCGGTCCAACCAGACTTCAACCAACCACATCTCCCCCCCCCCCGGACTTGGACTTGGGAGATTCTTGAGTGAAAAATGAAGCCCCGGAAGTAATCTTTCCAATGGTGGTGGCCTCATATCTTAATTCCTCTTGTGTAAAGAGTTACGCCCGTTTCGGTGAAGCCGCGCAAATTTTTCTCCTTCCCGGATTCATGCTGAACCACTTTTGACCAAAAAGAAGTCGGCTTTTCAGCAAAATTGCTGGCCTCCCACCCTCCTACAAGCTTTCTAACAGTGAAAATAAGGTCTCCACCAAAAATGAACCCAAACCGATGCAAAATGAAGGTTCGGGGGCCAAAACGCGCAGCCCGAGGCCCCAAAAACTGGCTGTTAGGCACCGGGAGTGGTGTTCGACCACGAAGTGAGTCTCTCAGACCTCAGTGTCCCTCAAAAGGGAGCAAATAAGAAGTATGCCAAAAACCGGAGCAAACGGAGATGGTTAAGCGGTCCCGAACCGAGGCACACGGCCTGACGGTCCCGAAAACCAGAAACCGGGCTCCGAAATGGACAAAATGGCCTACAGCCACAAAATGTAGCCCACGGCCACTGAGAGATGGTCTACGAGACATCTCCCTCCCCTCAGGAAAAGAAACAGAGAAAATCGAGTTTGGTTCGCAAACCGAGGCAAGGCAAAGAAGAGGGTTCGGAAGTCCGGAGGCAGGGCTCACGGCCGCGACTCTGAGACTTCTGAACGAGCACGATATGCAACGTCACCAAGCGCTCAATCGGTGATGTCTGAGTCTTAAGGTTGGTCAAAAATGGGGTGTCTACAGTTGCCCCTCTTTGACAGAACTCGGAAGTCATAAGTGACGGGAGTGAATGTCAAAGCCCAGAGACGACCCATTTTTTACAAGGCCGAAGACTTAGACTAACATACAAAATAGCGAAGAAATGTGCCCGCAGGCAGGGGCAAAATGCAACCGACAATGCAAGCAGCTGAACATAACTTATGATTATGCAAAGAAAGCTGTAATGAAGCATACCATGCAACAGTTTTAAGCAAGTGAATACAAATCTAACTACATTTCATGCAAAAGGATGTAAGAAAATCGCGCAATTCTCACTGCGTCTCACGCGGAGAAGGCGAAAATCGACTACCAAGAATACCCGGAGTCTTACACACAACATCTCTCTGCGTATCACATATAGGAGAGGAAGAAGGTAAACCTCTCAACGTATCACATGCAAGAGAGGAAAGGTAAACTTCTCAACGTATCACACGCAAGAGAAAACCTCTCAGCATATCACATGCAAGAGAGAAAAGGCAAATTTCTCAGCGTATCACACGCAAGAGAAAACCTCTCAGCATATCACATACAAGAGAGAAAAGGCAAATTTCTCAGCGTATCACACGCAAGAGAAAATCTCTCAGCATATCACATGCAAGAGAGAAAAGGGGAATTTCTCAGCGTATCACACGCAAGAGAAAATCTCTCAGCATATCACATGCAAGAGAGAAAAGGGAAACTTCTCAGCGTATCACACGCAAGGGAAAATCTCTCAGCATATCACATGCAAGAGAGAAAAGGGAAACTTCTCAGCGTATCACACGCAAGAGAAAACCTCTCAGTGTATCACACGCAAGAGAAAACCTCTCAGCATATCACATGCAAGAGAGAAAAGGGAAACTTCTCAGCGTATCACATGCAAGAGAAAACCTCTCAGTATATCACATGCAAGAGAGAAAAGGTAAATTTCTCAGCGTATCACACGCAAGAGAAAACCTCTCAGCATATCACATGTAGGGGAGGAAAGGGAAACTTCTCAGCGTATCACACGCAAGAGAAAACCTCTCAGCATATCACATGCAAGAGAGAAAAGGGAAACTTCTCAGCGTATCACACGCAAGAGAAAACCTCTCAGCATATCACATCCAAGAGAGAAAAGGTAAATTTCTCAGCGTATCACACGCAAGAGAAAACCTCTCAGCATATCACATGCAGGGGAGGAAAGGGAAACTTCTCAGCATATCACACGCAAGAGAAAACCTCTCAGCATATCACATGCAATGGAGGAAAGATAAATTTCTCAGCGTATCACACGCAAGAGAAAATCTCTCAGCATATCACATGCAATGGAGGAAAGATAAATTTCTCAGCGTATCATACGCAAGAGAAAATCTCTCAGCATATCACATGCAAGGGAGGAAAGATAAATTTCTCAGCGTATCACACGCAAGGGAAAACCTCTCAGCGTATCACATGCAAGGGAGGAAAGATAAATTTCTCAGCGTATCACACGCAAGAGAAAACCTCTCAGCATATCACATGCAAGGGAGGAAAGATAAATTTCTCAGCGTATCACACGCAAGGGAAAACCTCTCAGCATATCATATGCAAGGGAGAAAAGGTATGAATGATCACCGGAACTCATCCGAATGTTCGAAACCGAAGATGTCCTAACGCACCGCATGCGAGAGGAGAAAAGACGACAATTGTAAGTAAAAAGGTGCATAACGATGCAGGTGAAGTGTATATAACAATGCAACGCGTGAGCATAACGCACCGCATGCAAGAGGAGAAAAGACAACAATTGTAAGTGAAAAGGTGCATAACGATGCAGGTGAAGTGTATATAACAATGCAACGCGTGAGCATAACAATGCTAGATAGATGTGTATAACAATGCAACGAATGAGCATAATAACGCTAGACAGATGTGCATAATCAATGCAACGAATGAGCATAACAATGCCAGTGGAACGCGCGTGACAACACCCGTTTGAAACCAAAAAAAAAAACGAATAAGGGAATACAAGCCTTAGGTAGACCAAATTCCAAACGCAACCTTCGATTTACCTCTCGGAGGGGTCACGATACATTCCAAAAAGGATACACCTCGTGCATGCTGACTGGCGATGAGCTACACATCGAAGACATGAGTTGAAAATTCCGCAGAAACAATTTGAGCTGAAAAGAGTGGGTTCCTCTTGCACTTTCTTGACTGTACTCCTAAACCGCGGTTACTACCTTTCCTTCATGGCCATGTTCACAACTTTCCCTATTCTCCAACGAGGTGAAAGACTAGGTTGATTCAGTATCTAGAATCGAGGCGCATTCACATGCTATCTCAATCTATGGGGCTGCCATACAGATTTCAAGCCGAGGATAGACCCCCGGGTATTTAAACCAGGCTTTAGTCTCGGAAATTCCAAACCTTTGCGTTCTAGGCAATAGCCGTCTGAACTCTAGTTTCCACTGTCGCAGTTGGTCTCCTAGGAACTCATTGCAAACACAGCCAAGATGCATATGGTAGGGGCTGGTTTTCTGAGGGAGCACTTCGATTACCATTCTGGCTTGAAGCAGACTTGATCTTGAGCTTGAGGTAGAGGCACACTCATACTTCCGAGCTTTGGCAAGACTTGAAGAGGTACACACGGAATGTAGTCCTGGAACTTACTGAAGTTGAAACAAACTCAGATACCCGACATTTTCCTCTTTTGCTTTTGCTTTGCAATCCGGAACCATATATAGCTTCAGATAGGTCCTAGTTCTACTGTTCTCACTTATCGGGGGTGGACCCTGCAGTTTTATGAAAGAACAAATCTTGTTTTGTACAAATGTGGAGAATGGCACAGCACTCTGAGCACAAAAAGATTTTATTTTTGAAATTCAAAGATGAGCTTTCGACCAAGTATTGAGCCTACGACTGAACACAGCAAAACGACTCAACAAGGAAATAAAAGGTACACAACCTAGACACATCGAGTAACACTCGAAACGACTCAAAGCAAGAATCGATACACAAAACAAAAGACACGACACACAGACGTGCACCGGGAGCCTGTTTCACCGGGTATTGTTCCCCACCCTCTCTCATTTGTGACCCTCACGTCACTCGGCCCTCAAGCTCTATTTTTCTGAAAAAGCCCTTTTCTCACTTTTTCTCTCATCGCACATCTCTCTATTCTTCAATCTCTCATTTTTCATCCCTCCCCTGGGTGGTTGATGGATAAACGGCAAATTGTGGGCTTGCGCCCCTAGCATTCTCCTAGATTCTCTTTCTCCTGCGCGCAGCAGTGAATTCCTCCTACGGAAAGGTTGTACTACAACTGGGTGTGTAGCAAATCTGCAGCTAACATCGGTCGATGGTGCTCTGCTGGGGAGTTTGGACGTGATCAGATGTGTCCAGACAAGAGAGTGGAATATCTTGATCCATTCCGGTTTGTGCTTCGCACTTGGCTTGATACCTCGTTGCTTGGAGGGTGAGAGAGTTTTCAGCCATTTTGCTGTTAACTTCGGTTGTGCCCTATTCTGGCAAGTAGAGTGCCTTTCTTGGCAAGTATGTTGACAAAGGGGAAAAGACAGAACACCTGACTCAACTGTGCCCTTAGTTCATCATTTTGACCATTCTTGTTTTAGTTTTCTCCTAAAAAAAAAAAAAAAAAAAAAAAATTGACCAAAATGAGAGTTAGATTAACGCGCTTGTTCGATTTTCTGATTTAAAATCATGCAAGTCAGGCCATGAGCACTGAAAATTTTCCTCTTTTGGATCCAAGAAATGGTCCAATTTTTGGAAAAGATGGAACAATTTTCGAGAAGATTAGTCAACCTCAGTAAAAATTCTCAAAACTATTTTTGCAAACGGCCGATGCTCAACGAGCACGGAACCCGCTCTTGAGATGCACAACGTCAGATTCGAAGGAAAATTGCCCCTTGCTTGAGGGGAACTGCATGGCAACAGAAAGTTGCCCCTTGTTTGAACGGCACCACGGCGCATTGAATGGCAACGGAAAGTTGCCCCTTGTTTGGATGGCACCGCAGCGCATTGTAGGCAGTCCTCAGAGTGACGAACATAACCAAATCCTCAGATACAGAGAAGACAAAGATGACCAGAACCATCGCATGGACACAATCGAATTGTTTTACGGCTGGACTTCAGAATGAAGTTGCCTACGTATCCCAAAGATGGGAATCAAGCCTTACGTAGTTCGGGGTTAAGGTACACTCGGGTATTAACCTCTCCTTTTTAGGCTCTAACTTTTGCCAAGGCGCCTGTTGCGGGTTTTCGACCTTGCGAGCTTTGTTTTTCTTTTCTTTTCAATTCTTTTCATTTCTTTTCTTTTTTTGATTTTCTTTTTTTTTGTTCTTTTCTTTGCATTTTTCTTCATTTTGTTCTTTTGTTCTTTTCTCTTCTTTTCATGTTCTAACTTTTGCCTGGGTCGCCCTTTCCGGGTTTTCGGCCCAGCGAGCCTCTCAAAGGGTAAAAGTGTAACGAGTCCATGCCAAATGGTTTTGAGATCCTGAAATTATCTGAATCCAGGAGAATGGCTGTTGTTCTAGCTTCGCAAGCTTCTTTTGATGATATCTGATCTTCTTGATCTGACTTTCTTGCCTCTTGTTCAAGGGCCGCTTTGAATCTGGCCACGCAGGCCTCACATCGTAGTTGATCGTTGAACCTTCTGAATTCAAGTTCAAGGTTTGGAAGCAAAGGGGTTGAGTCTTGAGGCTGAGAGCGATCCTAAACTGCACAATCTCAAGAGCGATTCCACACAAGTCTTCGTAGGACCGCGCAAAACATTTTGTTTCTCGAAAGTTTTTAAGAAAGCGACAAATCGCTCGCGCTGAAGATAGTGTGAAACCTGTCTGGATCAAGCCAGGGTCCTTCTCAGTACTCACGCTAACAAGCATGATTTCATTCATTAAGGGCTTGGCACGCCTTTCTTTCTCTCAATCGATCAAATTTTGCAAAACCCGAGGAATTCTTTCCCCTTCGTTTTCACCGCAATGTTCAAAAAGTTTTGGAAAACTTAGGTCAATGCAATGAATTCAAGGCGCAGAATAGTAGGTGAAAAGTACTGCCGTTCGATTCAAATTTTCTGGCACAATTGGCGCACGACCGAGGCAAACACAAGAGTGTGAAAATTACTGCTGTTTCATTCAAATCTGTTGGCACAACTGGCTCCCCGGCAGAAACAGACTCAAAAGAAAACAAAATGACAAACACAAAACAAAATAGTGATATCCGAAGTAACACCCCCGGAATCACCCGACTCTAACAAAATAGGACTGACTCGATACAATCAGACAGACCCTTAATCAAAAAGACCGACTCAAAGCAAAGAGACAGACTCGAAACAAAACAACAAGATTGACCTAATACCCAAGTCAGAAAGCACAAAAGCTATCATTCGCAAATGCTCAAAACAGTGCATGCCATCCACCATATCTGGAGTAAACTGAGCGCTGCCCGCAGGTGGTTCATCCCCCCAATCACATCACATTATCCCCCAAGTTCACTGATCAAGTGCCGATAGACTTTGCAGAACCTGGTGCGGGGATGACCCCGTTGTCGATCAGATCTTGTATTTCGTGGCGGAGACGAAAGCACATGTCAGTGTCATGGCCAGCTCGCTGATGGAAGGCACAGTAGTCGGCTGGGTTGTGCGAGAGAGGGAGGTTCTTTGGTAATGGCTGCGGCTTCAGGGGCTTCAGATGCCCTTTCTTGATCAAAGCCCCTAGAGCCTTTGACAAAGGCATATAAAGTGGGGTGAAAACCTTCTTGGCTTGGGGTGGATATTTGGCTGCTTGCGAGCTACTCCAGAATGCACCGGTGAATGGGGTGGTTGTTTTTGGTGCGGTGGCGGTGACCATGCCCACTTCGGAAGATCTTGCAGCTGCGTCACCGCTGGTGGTCGCATTCGAACTGCGGGTAAACGCCCTCCTGGGCTGTTCCTTCTCCTGGTCAAAGAGGCCCTGCTTCATAGCATCCTCGATCTGCACTCCCATCTCATGCAAGTCTGGAAAGGTAGGGAAGGGGATCACGATCATTTTCTGCATTAGCTTGGGCTGGAGATTGCGCACAATCATCCGAATTTGATCTTTGTTAGTGGGCCTAAGGGTCATCATTGAGGCCTTGGTCCTCCAGCGGGTCACGAATTCTGAGAAGCTCTTCTTCGGCTCCTGCCTCATCGTCTCAAGATCACGGGTCGTAATCTCAATTTGGGTATTGTATGAATATTGTGCGACGAAGGCCTCGGCCATCTCCTCCCAGTTTTGTTTCACTGAATCCTCCAATTTGGCATACCAGGTGACTGCAATACCCGACAGGGTCCTGCCAAAAAGGGAGAGCTTCTGTAATCTTGTCAAGCCCATCGGGCGCAAAACATCTGAAAACAAGCTCAGGTGGACCATGGGATCTCCTGACCCATCAAAACGGTCGATGTGAGGCATCTTGAACCTGTCCGGCAGAGTTACAGCTGCGTCGGTGTACCCGTCCCCAATGCCCGAGATGGACTTTACCCCCTGGGATTTTTTGAACAACTTTTCAAGCTTGCTCAACTTCAACGCTGTGGGGTCGACCTCGAACTCGAAGGGAGAGTCCGGTAGATTGGTAGGTGTTTTAGATAGCTGGGGTAAAATTGGGGGCGGAGCCGGCCCTATCGGAATGTCCGTACCTTCCTGGACATTTGGCGTCTCCCCAGGTGCTAGAGCTCCTGCTGGGGGAGGAACTTGTTGTGAAGCGGACGCGCCGCTTTGCTGTTGCAGCTTGGTGATGAGCTCGGCCTGCTGAGCCATGATCGCAGCCTGCTGTTTGGCAAATTCCTCCTGACGAGCAGCATCCTGCTGCATGAGTTTCATACTTTCTTGCATCTGGCGCATCATTGCCTCCATCCCTGACGTGTTCTGTTGATCCATCTGACTGGTTGGTATCTATCCCTGCAGTAGAAACTGAGACCTCAGCCTGACTGTTCACTGGTGGGGTGGATAAGGGCCGCTGACCTGGTAACTGCTGAACCGGTGATTTGTGCCCGACTAGCCCTTTTTACCTTGCCTCTGGTAAAGGAACACTGATTGCCCTTGAACTGAATCTCTGACCTAGCAAAGTCTATCAGCACAAGTTCGATGAACCTCGGGGGATATCGGAGCCTTCTGAAGCTATGGTTCCCAGACTACCTAGCAAAAGAGAAAACAGACAGCATCTTAGCCTGATTCCATCTGAACAGATACGAGCATAGTTGAATGAGTGTGCCCCCTACTGAATTCTGTCCCAAAATTCTGCCCCAAATCTGAGTCTGATACCCACAGGTAAAGCTGACTCCTAAATACTGATAGTAATGCCCGCAGGCCTGATGCCCAGACTTGCAAACTGATACATGCATTCCTGTAGAGACGCACTCTAAAAGCACATAGCAGACAAGTGAGAGCCAAAACACCCCTATGTTGGGGTAGGGTTTCCCTGTCCTATTTTGTCAGGAGCTAGGGTTTCACCACGCACGCAACGGTTTCAAACAACCTACAATCGGGTAAGCAACCTGTCCTAGTTTGGAATGGTCACTATGGATCCGAATATGCACTAGGTCGAATGGTCAAAAAGGGTACCTCGGTAAAACCGGGGTTTGTGTTCCCATACTGGCAGAGCCCACAACCGACCAGCCTTATGGTCATGCCTTGACAAGACAAGCCTCTGGCAAACCGTTCAGGAATAGCAGATGGCAAACACGGTGTCCTAGGTGCACCAATGCAAATGCAATGCAAAGAAACACACAAGTGTAGTCAAAAACAGATATCAAGAGTTCGAGTCAAGTTCTCTAAATCCCCAGCAGAGTCGCCAGAAACTGTAGACGTCCCCGAATGCCCCCGGGAGGAACGAGCTCCCGTTCCGTTCATATTGGGGTCACTACAGCTCAGGACTCTCAAATTGTCACGGTTCTAAATCTGAATCAAAGAGTCCAAATCCGGCAAATCGTTTTGAGAAAACAGATTTTGAAAGAAGTGCCAAACATGGACTGCTTTGCCAGATACAGAGTCGCCACCTAAATATTTTATTTTTGGGAAATTTAAGAAACCCTGACTCGTTTGCCTAAGGCCACGTGTCCGTCATCACCAAAGTTGCCTCGGCTCGAGAACTTGGGTACAATTGGGGAAGGTCACTTTGTGAGCACCCCCGCTCGCCCGGTCAGAGACCGGCCTCTACTAACCATGATATCTATTTTTGAAAACATTGTATGTTCTTATTCCGGTTATTAGCCTAGGTTACTATGTGATGCGCACAGCATACAAGTATAGACTGAGTCGCCTGAATTGGAACAAAACATTTCATGTTTGTTTGTTTGAAAATGGTTTGATGGTGCTACCCGCAGGTAGGCTAAGACGTAGATTTGTCACCCTCGGGTGGGCTTAGAAAACATGATTTTGCCACTATCTAGTGGGCTTAAAACACACATTTGATGAATTATTCCAATTCAAATAACCCAACCTTCACCCACAGGCACTCAGGCAGTTATATCACATAAGCAATTAGCCTCATGGTAAGCATGCTATTCATGGCAGTCACTCACACGCATGCAAGGATGCTAAAGCATAGAACTTACCGAGTACTCCAAGCCAAAATAGAAACTACATTAGAAATCATGCATGATCCTAAGTATACAAAAATGCCTAATGCAACACATGCAAAAATGCAACTATAGCAGGCTCGGCTATTCTAAACATGGCATATGGAATGCTACAGCTAACATGTATTCAACTTGGAATTGAAATACAAATGCAGTTAGTATGATGCGCCGAGCCCGGTGCATGCAAAACAGATGAATGAATGCAAACATGCTATCATACTGTATGCTAATTGAAATATGCCCTAATCTAACCATCATAAGGAGGTAAATAAAAGGGAGAAAGACGTGGGGTTGGAAGGCATACAACACACACACGCACACTTATTACAGTTGTGCCCTCGCGCAGAGGGTCCGAACAAATATACAGTCCCGAATAAAAGAATATTACAGTCCAAATAATACAGTCCGAATAATGTACAAATTCCTAATTAATTAACAAATTAAATAAGAAAACTGTAAAACGGGCATGCAAGCCAGGGACTGCCTTGCTTCTGATGAATGTTGTATGTTTGGGCTGTCTTGCGCGGAAATCCACTGGGATGCCCCAATTAGCCTCTGTTTAGCAGTTATTCTTGGAAAGCGTGCCAGACTCTGAAAAGTTGCTGATTCTTCATTTTGCTGCAACAGAGAGCAGGAAAGGGGCATAGCAATGTATTTTCACAAATATATGCATACCTCGATCCTCATGCCACCAATCACGCATATCGAGGCATGATGGCCGAGGAGTCGAATTGCACAATTTAATATGGGATGAATGCACATGAAAACACAACAAGACCTAACTCCATCATGGATGATCCGGAGTGTCGGTGACTGGGGAATTGAGATACGTTCCGTCACTCGGAGTACGGAACATACCTCGTTTCCCGTGCCCGGGCTAACTCCTATCCCGAACACGATGCAATATGCATGATATGCATGAATGCAACTAAGATACAGCCTAGCATGCACAATGCTATGAAAAATGAGATGTCTCGAAATGCGTGAACACGGGCACACAAATCGAGAAAAATGACTGAATGGGATCTAAGATACAACCTAGTATGCACTATGCTGTAAAAATGAGATGACTCGAAATGCGTGCACACAGGCACACAAACCGAGAAAATGACATACGCAATGCAAATGACATGGAAATATGATATGGGCTTAAACTAACATGAGAGAGCCTCAGCCATGCTCACATAAGAGGCCGATGGATGAAAATGAAGTGTCTCGAAACGTGTGCACACGGGCACGCAAATCGAGGCAATGGCATACGCAATGCAATATGGCTAAAATGGCATAGAGAATGCAACATGGACTTATACTAACATGAGAGAGCCTCAGCCGCACTCACATAAGAGGCCGATGGATGAAAATGAAGTGCCTCAAAATGCGTGCACACGGGCACGCAAATCGAGGTAATGGCATATGTAATGCAATAATGACTAAAATGGCATATAGAATGCAATATGGACTTATACTAACATGAGAGAGCCTCAGCCACACTCACATAAGAGACCGATGGATGAAAATGAAGTGCCTCGAAATGCGTGCACACAGGCACGCAAACCGAGACAATGGCATACGCAATGCAATATGGCTAAAATGGCATATAGAATGCAACATGGACTTACACTAACATGAGAGAGCCTCAGCCACACTCACATAAGAGGCCGATGGATGAAAATGAAGTGCCTCGAAATACGTGCACACGGGCACGTAAATCGAGGCAATGGCATATGCAATGCAATATGGCTAAAATGGCATATAGAATGCAACATGGACTTACACTAACATGAGAGAGCCTCAGCCACACTCACATAAGAGGCCGATGGATGAAAATGAAGTGCCTCGAAATGCGTGCACACGGGCACGCAAACCGAGACAATGGCATACGCAATGCAATATGGCTAAAATGGCATATAGAATGCAACATGGACTTACACTAACATGAGAGAGCCTCAGTCACACTCACATAAGAGGCCGATGGATGAAAATGAAGTGCCTCGAAATGCGTGCACACGGGCACGCAAACCGAGGCAATGGCATATGCAATGCAATATGGCTAAAATGGCATATAGAATGCAACATGGACTTACACTAACATGAGAGAGCCTCATCCACACTCACATAAGAGGCCAATGGATGAAAATGAAGTGTCTCGAAATGCGTGCACACGGGCACGCAAACCGACGCAATGGCATATGCAATGCAATAGCATGGAAAATGATATGCAAACATGCTAATGGAATTTCAGCACTGAAATGTGGGGGAAAACAGCCACAAAATGAGGCGAAAGTACACCCAATGCATGGAATAGCCCCGAAACATGAATTTTGACACCCGAAATGGCCTATAGCTATACCAAGCATGCACAATATGGACATGAAATGAATAGACAGTAGCAAGGAAGCCCCAAAATAAGCATTTTTCCAGTTCAAAGCATGGCCAAACAGCAAACATAAATAGGGCAAAACTAGTATGCAAAAATGGCCCTAAATATGAGGTTATGAAGCAACTCACAGCTGCTGACCCCAAACAGGTTAGGGCCCTTCAACAACATTGAAGAGGGGCCCAAAATATTACATTTTACAGAACTGTAAAAACCCCAAAAACAAACATAGGTATGGCTACCCTCTTATGCAAGAATTGGACCGAAAAATGGACAAAGAAGCAAGTGGTAGATGAAAAGGCCAAACTGAAAAATTCCCTTCTACAACACGGAAGAGGGACCAAAAATATGCATATTTACAGTTTATGGTAGCCCCAAAATCAGTGTACAAACATGCTAGAAATGCAATGCAAAATGAGGCTCAAAAGTGGCTATAACATGAGGTATACAAAGAATTCACCAAACAAGCAAAGACCCTTAATAAAACATGTTAAGAAGGTCAAAATAAGGCCACTTTCAGTTCTGATCATGGTCCAAAAATAGAAAAATGATAGGCTAGTGAAGCATTCAAGAATATTGACATACAAAGACATATTGAAACAAGTGTGAGATAGGGTTCTCAAAGAGGGTTGAGCCCTTCAACAAACATGTAGAATAGCTCAAAATAGACCTAGTTTCAGTTAAGGTCGGAGCCTAAAACTGTAAGCAAGATGGCTAGAGGAATGGTGCAAAAATGAGCTAGAAAAGAGGGAAAGTGGACTTACCCTTGAAGGCCAATGCTTTTGTTGCTTCTTGGACCAACTTTGATGACTCTAAGCTGCTGGAATTCCTCCCCTTGCTGCTGGAATGGAGTGGTGGTGGTAGAGCTTGATGATGATGAAGAAATGGAGCCAAGACTTGAAGGAAATGGAGAGATATGTATCTATATCTTCAAAGCAATTCTTGTAACCCTTTTTCTTGAGTTGGGAGGCCAACTATATAGGCAAGAGAGGGAGAGAAGAGTCTAGGTAAAAGTGGAGGGAAATGAGGCTTCTTTTTCCTCCAAAAGGGTCCCCCGGATATAGATATTTTTGGGGGAAAACCAAGGCACAGCTGGAATGTACTCAACCTGAAGAAGCAGGCCGGCCTGGCATTTTGGCTGCAGGTGGCCGGCCGGCCACTTCCGCTAGCCGGCCAGCTAGGTCAAAGGGAAAAAAGTGGCCGGGAACCACCTAAAATGAAGCCCCAGAAGTTAGCTTTCCAATGGCGCAAACCTTGCATTAAAATTCCTCCTGTAGAAAAAGTTATTCCCTTTTCCGTGAAGCCGCGCAGATTCGGTCCAACCAGACTTCAACCAACCACATCTCCCCCCCCCCCGGACTTGGACTTGGGAGATTCTTGAGTGAAAAATGAAGCCCCGGAAGTAAGCTTTCCAATGGTGGTGGCCTCATATCTTAATTCCTCTTCTGCAAAGAGTTACGCCCGTTTCGGTGAAGCCGCGCAAATTTTTCTCCTTCCCGGATTCATGCTGAACCACTTTTGACCAAAAAGAAGTCGGCTTTTCAGCAAAATTTATGGCCTCCCACCCTCCTAAAAGCTTTCTAACAGTGAAAATAAGGTCTCCACCAAAAATGAGCCCAAACCGATGCAAAATGAAGGTTCGGGGGCCAAAACGCGCAGCCCGAGGCCCCGAAAACTGGCTGTTAGGCACCGGGAGTGGTGTTCGACCACGAAGTGGGTCTCTCAGACCTCAGTGTCCCTCAAAAGGGAGCAAATAAGAAGTATGCCAAAAACCGGAGCAAACGGAGATGGTTAAGCGGTCCCGAACCGAGGCACACGGCCTGACGGTCCCAAAAACCAGAAACCGGGCTCCGAAATGGACAAAATGGCCTACAGCCACAAAATGTAGCCCACGGCCACTGAGAGATGGTCTACGAGACCTCTCCCTCCCCTCAGGAAAAGAAACAGAGAAAACCGAGTCTGGTTCGCAAACCGAGGCGAGGCAAAGAAGAGGGTTCGGAAGTCCGGAGGCAGGGCTCACGGCCGCGACTCTGAGACTTCTGAACGAGCACGATATGCAACGTCACCGAGCGCTCAATCGGTGATGTCTGATTCTTAAGGTTGGTCAAAAATGGGGTATCTACAACGGCCGAGTTGTTCCTTGAACATGGTAGTCGCTAGTCTTTGATAAGTTACCCCCGCATTGTTCAGCCCAAAAGGCATGACCTTGTAGCAATAGGTTCCTCTTGTGGTGAGGAATGCGGTTTTTTCTTGATCCTCCGGATGCATGACAATTTGATGATAGCCCCTGTAGGCATCTAAAAAGCTCATGCATTGATGATGTGCTGTTGCATCTATGAGTTAGTTTATTTTGGGCAAGGGAAAACAGTCCTTAGGACAAGCTTTGTTTAAGTCTGTGAAATCCACACAAACACGCCAAGAGCCATTCTTCTTCTTTACAACCATAGTATTGGACAACCATGTAGGATAGGTTACTTCGTGAATCGCTCCGGCGTCAAGTAACCGATCTACTTCTTCAACAATTGCCGAAGTATGCTCCGCGGCTGACCGCCGACTTCTTTGAATAATTGGCTTACATTTCGGTTCAATGTTTAAGCGGTGTTGGACCACAGATGGATTCACTCCTGGCATCTCGTATGGGGACCATGCAAACACATCAATATTGCCGAGTAAGAAGGATACCAACTCTTGCCTTTCAACTTTATCCAAGGAAGCTCCGATTATGAAGAACTTGTCAGGACTTCCGTCAATTTCGATCCGATCCAAGGCTTCAGCTGCCTTTTCACTTGGGATCTTCCCAATGTCTTCGAGGCTCTCCCTATCTGGTACCTCAATTGAATGTACTTCCAGCTCCCTTGGTCTCTTTGCAACAAGGAGATAACATGCCTGTGCCGATTTTTGAGAGCCACGAATTTGTTCGATACCGTACTCAGTCGGAAAACGAAGTAGTTGATAGTAGATGCTTGGCACGACTTGCATTGTATGTAACCAGGTTTTACCCATGATGAGATTATACGGCGAGGAAAGCTTGACAACCAAAAATTCTACATCTACTGATCTGGTGATGGCTCGTACTGGTAGTGTGATTTTGCCCAGAGGATATTCCAAGTTAGCATTGAAGCCGAATAACGAGTAATCAGCTGGAGACAGGTCCGAATCGGTGAGGCCAAGTTTGACGAAAGTTTTGTAATACATTATTTTCAAAGTACTGCCCTGGTCAATGAGAACACGCTCAATGGTGAATCTGTTTATGCGTAGCTCGATGACGAAGGGATCAGTGTAGGGGTGAGTTACTCCAACTAAGTCACTATCATCGAAACTAATCCTTCCAGTGTCATGGGGCCGTTTCGCCGGTGTCATTGGGTTATGGGGACTAGACTACAACTAAATTATATGCACCCCAGATGACGCCGGCAAGCTATATATCATATGAATTACTCTAAGAGGAGGTCACTCCGGCCGTAGAGCTACTGTATTTGCTGAATTATTCTTTCAGACGTGCTGCGTAAGACAGCCGTCTTGCACTAATTCTTCCAGGTGATCCTTTAATGCATAACAACTATCGGTGTCGTGACCATGGTCTTTATGATACTCACACTATTTATCCCGTCTTCTTGCATCGGGAGGTCCCGTCATCTTAGGCGGCCACTTGAAGAACGGAAGGTGTTGAATTTTTGACAGAATCTTACTGATCAGCTCTGTTAGCTCCGTGTATTTCTTGCCTGAGCGCCTTGTGTGCCTGCTATCCACTTTATACTATTCATTAGCCCGTTGTGAACATTGGCCGTTTAATCGGCGCGAGTCACACCTTTTGTCTTGTTTAGCTTGATTCTGCCGCTCGGGGCTTCTTGATGGCACCACGCTAATCGGTTGTACGATTCCCGATGCGGCCGTCTCTCGGATTTACGTTCGGCTTTGACCCGCAGAGCATCGTCTTCCACTTTGCAATATTCTTTGACCTTCTTCATTAACGCCCAGACGGTTTTGAGGGGCCGTCTGGTTATCTTAAAGGGGGTGATGGCCATAGAGTCATTGCAAGCATTATTTACTAGATTAAAGCACTCCCAATAGTGGACCGAATATTCACGAAGAGTTTCTCCCGGTTTAATTTGCATGGCCCAGAGAGAATCGGCATGCTTCGACTGGACGTCATTGGTGATGAATCTTGCCCTGAATGACTTTTAGAGTTGGTGGAAGCTCTTAATTGATGTCGGCTCCAGTTTATAGTACCACCTCACGGCCAGTGGTCCCAGACTGCTTGGAAATATTCGACACATGAGGGCTTCGTCGACGGCATGAAGCGTTATCGCTTGCTTATAATGATGGATGTGATCAGTGGGGTCCGATTTTCCGTTGTAGAGGGTGAATGACGGTGCCTTGAACTTTTTGGGTAGCACAACCCTTACAATTCGTCGCACGAAAGGGTCGTGTTTATCTTCCTCATCCGAATCATCGCTTCTCCCTCGTTTATGCCGTACATATGGACTTCCTTTAGATGAGTTGGATACCTCAATGCGTCCTTTGTTTATGGGCTATAGAGATGATGAGCCAAAATCACTGTAATTATCGCGTTTCTAGAGTCAACGTCATTGACCATCCTTCTTTCCCAAAGATCGACCCCAGTCTTGGTATGCGGCCTATTGCGATTTTGTAACTTCCAAGGCCAAATCCTGGCATAGGCACTCATTCTCAGCCATCATGTTCTCCAGCCGCTGCTCATTTGGCTTTGCTTGATCCATAATCATCTGCA
Organism: Camellia sinensis; assembly: GCF_055761805.1. Taxonomy (NCBI): domain Eukaryota; kingdom Viridiplantae; phylum Streptophyta; class Magnoliopsida; order Ericales; family Theaceae; genus Camellia; species Camellia sinensis. Next base: position 155,328,816 of record NC_138968.1, on the reverse strand, counting down.
TTGTCTCATGCACTAAAGTTTGGATATATTTGAGTATTCCCACAGACGGCACCAATTGTGGAGAAATGGTTTGGAAATACTCCTGGATCCTGAAAGACGTTCCCGATCCTCTGATTGTCACCTGAAAAGGGGATTAACACTCCGGTCGGGGGTGCCAGAATTAGCACTCCAACGGACAAGTTAGTATGTGTCTCTCGTTTGCTTGTGTCTTAAGTTTCTTGGGTCTATTCTTACATACCTTTCTTTGGTTGAAGTTCCTCTATTTATATTCGCTTTTGGGCCCTATGATCGGGCCCACTCTTAATCCATCGCATGATTGCTCATTCGGCCCTTCTGTCGTAGGCCAATTCCCTCTTAGCTTTTTGTTCAACTGGTTCTATGGCCGATTAATCTATTCGGCATCGGGATCTTCCAAGACGAAGCCAAATATAATAGATATCCTCATTTTTTTCAGAGATATTCGGCTTTCCTGCATGTACCGATATTCGGCTCCCACAATGCCTAACTCATTCTTCTTCAGCATATGTACAAGGATGCGTGAGAAGAGATTTGCGCGCTGAAGGCGGAGAACAAAGAACTGAAACGGAAGGCCACCTCCATGGAGAATAAAGAGGTAAAACTATAGGCCACTTCTATGGCCTGGTTCGGAGCACCGTCATATTTTGCTTTTGATGGTCGGCGAAGAGTTAACTCTCTTAGTGAAAGCACTGAGGCAGGGCCTTCGAAGGTCTCCCAGAACGAAATTGAGATAAAGAAATCGGCGGGAAAGTCAAGCAAATGAGGTCGGCGTATGGCCATTTTTCAAAGATCGGCGTGTGGCCGTTGCCGGAGAAGAAAAAAGAACAAGATCCCTCTCTTTCTCTCTTTTTGTTTTCTTTTTTATTTTTTCTCTCTTTTTTTGTTTTTCTTTTATTTCTTCTTTCTTTTTTTTCTCTCTTTTTTTTTCTTTTATTTTATTCTATTATTAATATTTTTTATGTTTTTGTTATTTTTTTTTATATATTTTGTACAAATGTGATCAATAAAACAAGATTTTTTTTTTTATACAAATCCAAATAATGGACATAAAATAGACACTTTTTATGCAACTCCAAATTTTGAATAAGAAATCTGAATAATAAACATAAAATGAACACAAAACTGACAAAACTTGATAAATAGATCCAAAACTAGACACAAAATGGACCCAAACAGGGCAACGTGTACAGAACAGAATACCAACTTTACGGATTTATTGGAACAAAATAAAATAAACAAAATTCTTTCTTGTATTTATTTACTTATTTATTTAGTATTATTATTATTTATTACTATTATTATTCAACTTAAAATAAACAAATTGATTTTATATATATATATATATATATACTCAAATAAAATAATAAAAAAAACACATTTTATATGAATAAAAGAAAACAACCCCATTCTCTCTTCTTTTCTTTTCTTTTTTTATATTATTATGAAATAAAATAGTATAATAAAAGGATTTGATTTTTCCCCCCACTACTCTCCTTTTTCTTTTTCTTTTTTGTAAAACAACAATTAATAAAATGACACAAACAAAATGATTTGATGATGATTTTTTTTTCTTTTTTTATATTCATTTACTCAAAATGAAATAAAACTGTACAACAAAAGAATTTGATTTTCCGCCCTCTACTTTTTTTTTCTTTTTTTCTTTTTTTTTTTTGTAAAACAACAATTAATAAAACGACATAAACAAAATGATTTGATGATGATGATTTTTTTTTTATATATTCAAAGATATAAAGTATAAACATATTATTAATATTATTATTGTTGTTGTTGTTGTTATTATTATTATTATTATTTATTTTCATCAAAGTCCGGCCGGATCTTGATGAGGTACGGTCGGACATACGAACATCTGGCCAGACTTCGACAGTGACAGGGGCAGATTTGGAAAGCCCTCGGCTTTTCTTGTTTTAAAACAAAACAAACCCCTCATTTCCTCACACTTCCATATCCGAAAATCACCCCTCTCTCTCTAGCATCCCCCTCTCTCTCTAGATTTCTCTTTTCTTGCTTTTACCCAGCAATCCACGCCATTTTTTCTTTGAAGCCCTTGTTTTTCTCTTATATTTTGAACCAAACAAAAATTGATTTAGCGCAAGTTTGAGTTTTCTCTTTGTTTTTCTCACTTTTACCCACATTTTCCTCTTTTCCCCCTTTGATTTTTCATCTTCTCTGTATTTCTCTCTCTTAGGGTTTGAGATTTTGGGATTTTTACCCATTTTCACTTAGTTCTTCACTTTTTGTTTACTCTTCCCTACCTTTCCTTATGGCTAGTGACGAGGTTCCTCTTCCGAACCTGGCCATAGATATTGGTGCCGCCCTTGGTGCAGATATGGAGGCTGAGGATACTCCCGCTTTGCTTCCCCTCGCGGATAGGCCATTTGATTCGGCCACTTACCAGCCACGCACTCACATTCTCTCGCCAAGCAGGATTTTACGATTTATAGGCTTCATCCCTGGGCTGGGGGAGGACACACTTCTGCACGAGCCCACGGAGCACTTGTCCGTCGAGGCCTCTACAGTAGGCAACTTTCCTTTGTTTTGTACATATGTTGAAACTTATGAACAAAGCATTTGTCTCTGCTGTACATATATTGATGCATGCCTTACTTACAGGTCGTAACCAAGAAGATTATCAACTATTGGACCATATCGGGCCCTTGACACTAGTATGAGCGGCTTCCCGCGAAGGTTCCCGGCTTTGGTCCTACTGCTCCGGGCTCATCCAAATGCGGGCTGAGTTAGTGTTATATGGAGCTTTAGCAGAGAGGTGGTGGGACACCACAGAATCATTCCACTTCTCTTCGATCGGGGAGATGACGTTGACGCCTTATGATTTTTCCATGCTGACTGGCCTACGAGTCGGAGTTGGTGGCCTTATCCCGTTTGACCCAGATATAGCACAGTGGAGTGCTGCACAGCTCCAGCTTCTTGGAGCGAACCCAGATTTCAGCAGTTAGGGGATGGTGCGCTACAGCTGGTTCTACGATCACTTCATCGACATTCAGCCAGCTACTATAGATGAGATTGCCCAGTACACTCGTGGCTTCCGTATGTATCTTCTCGGTAGTACCCTGTTTGCGAACATAGAGAATACCGTGGGGATATATCTTCTTAGAGCACTGGTGCCTCTACCGCGGGTGGCAGAGTATGACTGGGGTGGGGCCAACTTGGCCACCTTGTACTACTAGATGAGCTCCGTGTCCCGCCGCAAGGCGGATTTACTCGATGGCTACTGGAGAGTTCGGAAGGTACCCGTCTCACCTCTTTTCTTTTCTATTCAACTTTGCATTCCGTGTTTTGCATTTCATGTTCATCTTTACTCTACATTTCATATCTGCTCATCTGCCTTATTCATGCTTATCTGTTTACAGCTCTCGGTTTACACGTATTTCACCACTCTAGCTCCAGTCCTAGTAAGGCTGATTGAGTTGTCAGTACCCTGCTCTCGGTACTACAACTCACAGTTCAGACGCCGTCACCTAGTAGACCGGACCTTCCTATACTTTTGCCGCTTCTTTGATACGATCACTGCGGACCAGGTAACACAATATCATTCTTTGCATTACATATCACTGTTTTCATATTGTACTAGCATCCTCATACTGTTGACATCTACCACTGCACTGTTTTGCTCATTACACACTGATTTTCTAGCACTGCACTAATTTCTGACACTGAATGATATCTGACACTACATTGTCGCTGCACTGATAACTAACATTGCACTGACATCTAACACTGTACGGATTCACAAGTTGATTGGCATCCCTGGGTGGGTATCTTCCCAGCGTCCAGAGTGACTTATGCTGCTGCCTGGTATGCCTTTACCATGCGAATTCTGCTCGCGGGCCCCTTTAGTCGGGCCTATTATCTAGGGGAGAGGTTCATCTGCCACACTCGAGGCGTTGCCCATCCAGACGTTCCGCATCCTCCTATGCCAAGCATGAGGACAGTTGATGAGATACAAGACGAACCTACAATCGACCTCTTGGTGGAGGGAGAGGATAGCGATAGATATCACATGGGCAGCGACTTCATTATCTTCTTGCACACTCGGGAGATGGCGCCTCGCACCCCGAGCGTGGCCCGTGTTGTTCTGGAGGTCACGGCTACTGCAACTGGTGCTAGTGATGCCCCTGCTAGAGGTGCCCCTGCCGTTGCTCCTATTCATAGGTTTCCTATGATTCCCATGGATATCACATACATGTGCCCAAATGGGGTGCTCGAGAAAATTCTGATCAATGAGATCGAGAAGAGGGATTGCCAGATAGTTTTTGCTCCAAGCATCGAACAGGCGCACATTTCCTTATTGTTTCCACTCACTGTACGTCAACTTGTTTTATTGCTTCTGTTTCTGGCTATATTTCTCAAACTTCGTTCTTTCTTTTGCAGGTACCCCGGGCATTTGCAGATGACCTTGCTCGAACAATCGATTGGTTACTCCTCATGGTGCGACGAAGTCAGACCACTCTAGCTGCTCATGGGCTTGAGGTAAGCTTCGCCCCTAGTTTACAGTCATTTCATTCCAACTCTGTTTGTCATTTTATAACTATCTGCACTCTCCTTTCCTTTCTTCTTTTCAGCTTGGACCAGCACCGGTGGCACCTACAGGACCTCCTCCAGCTAGGAGACAGAGGCGAAGCCCAGTGAGGGGCAGAGGAGGAGCTGATCGAAAGAGAGGCCAAGTGAGGCAGCGCTCACCTTCTGAGAAGTCCTTTGAGGGCTCTCTGATCCCAAATGAGGAGGAAGAGGAGTTTGACATACAGTCTAGGAGTGCCAGCGGTGCACCTCTTGCGCAATTAAGGATGAGGAGAGCTAGAACAGACTATTGATGACAATAATGACTTTTTTTCTTTTTTTTTTTTCTTTTTTTTTTAATCTTTTGGTTTCTATTTATTTGCTTTGTAGTTTAAACACTAGCTTCAAGTAGACTCTTTATTTTTGAAAACCTTTCTTTTGTGTTATGTTTTATTTTGTAAAACAATGATCGGTGTTGGACCCTCTAGTTTATGAAAATAGGTTTTTTGTGGATGATCACTTGTTGCGAATTTCTTGTATTGTGTTTTGCATGTGACGAATGGACAGCAATTTGCATGATAATCTTCCCAATACTTGTGCTTGATTCATGAATCGGATAACAACTTTTAACTAGACAAAATGTATAATACAACTCGATAATAAGAAAACATAATGGAAACAACTCAAAACCATTACAATAGACTTGGTATAAGCAAAACAAGACTCAAAATACATTCACAACACAAGAGGACAAAGAGCAGCCTTTTCTGCTAGTGTATTGTCTGGCCCACTATTGAGGTACGGCCGGACCTAAGTGGGCACGACCGGACCCCACTGAGGTACGGCCGGACCATGATGCAAGGTTTTGTAGGTGCCCAGCTGTCACCCACTACTCCATTCAAAATTCTATAAATGGTGCTCCCATACTGTTGTTTCTGGCAGAAGAGCAAGTCTTTTACATTTTGCTCTCAAAATGGAGATGTTGCTCATCCATAGGCTCCAAGACTGGATAACCACTTTGGACGGTTCAGAAAAGGTGAACTTTTGCGGTTTTGGCCTAAGCGCTCTTTTTCCATTGAGCCGCGCTTCGCTTTGTTTTCCATTTCTCCATGTCATTGCTTAGTGCTAGAATCACAAGAGATATTATTGACACTTGAAGAATTTCAAGCGCTGATGGAATCTCAACGTAATAAGGAAATCATGCTTCAACCCCGTTTTGGCCATGCTCAAGCTTTAGGACGGATGTGTGAGCTTACTTTGCACGAGGCTCGATCCTTGGCTCACAATGGGGAATTAGGCATTCCGGATTTGATTAGTCGGTTTTCCCCTACCGGTGATAAAGAAAACCTCCCTTGGCGGGGTTATCGTCAGCATGCCCTCTGCTTATGCTTACTTGCACACTTCCTTCTTGCCCCTAGTCATGGTGGAGCTAGTATTAAACTGATTAAAGTAGCCCAATACCTTAAGGAGGGTAAGAGTTGTATGGGCTTAGTGTTGGCCGAGACTTTGACAGGTGTAAATGCTTTTCATCAATGAAAGACTACTCGATTTGCAGGGAGTCCATTACTTCTTTAGATATTATTTCCTACTGTTCTTATTTATGTTCTTTACATCACTTGACACTCGATCTCTATTTTTCTCTCAAAATCATTTTCTTACTTTTCCCTCAACATACATCTCTCTGTTCTTTTGTTCACTCTTATTTTCCTTCTCTCCCTAGGTATGACTAATGGATAAGGTAAACGTAATAGACCCCTGCCCCGAGTACTCGGCCAGAGCTTATTCTCTTCGCTCACAGCTAGTGGAGTTCTCCTCAGAGAGAATGTGGTGTGACTGGATGCGCAGTAGGTCTGCGACTGACATTGATTGGCGTGGCCCCTAGCTTAACTTGGCTACGATGAGTTACAGCATGTTCCAACAACCAAGTATACAGTCGATTGGCCTTACACATTGTGTATTCTATTTTCCATTCAGGTTCAGACACCAGTTTGGGCATGATTAGACTTGTCCAGATAAAGAAATAAAGTACCCAGCTTCATTTTCTATTCGTAGTTCGTACTTGCCTCGATACCTCATTGCTTGGAGCACGAAAGAATTTCTGACTCCGGCCCTGAATTTCAGTTGCATCCTTCCTAACGAGTACTTGGTTTGGCTCGAGGACGAGGAACAAGTTACGCCGACTTTGGTTACAAAGACTTCCACGGGTACGAGAAAGAGACAAAGAATTGACACTTGACTCATCCATGCCCCTAGTTTATTGCTTTGTCTTTTCTTTTCAAGTTTTTTTTTTTTATGTAAAAACAACTTTGTTTTGGAGAATGTACTTGCGGCGAAATCAATAAAATTAAGGTGAATATTGAAAAGTCTCCTTTTGTGTTGTAAAAGGTAAATTTTAAGAAACTTTTAAAACCCATTTTCGGAGATGCTCACCACAGGATACATACGGAATCAATCCTAAACTATACAATCCTAAATCATAACTGCCCCCAAATTGCATTGATTATTACTGTTTCATCTTGTAACTGACCTTTCTGCCCAAATGGAAGCACTAAGCCGACAAACGGTGAAAAATGATGGATTGATTAAACCAGATGAACAGGACAGTTGAGTTGAAAATGGTTATGGCCGAACTTCAGGATAAAGTTGCCTACGTATCCCAAAGATGAGAATCAGGCCTTACGTAGTTCGGTAAGGGTTCACTCGAGTATTTATTCTCTCCTTTTGCGCTCTAATTTTTGCCAAGGTTGCCCTTTTAGGTTTTCGGCCTTGCGAGCTCAATTTTTCTTTATCTCTAATTTTTTATGCTTTAACTTTTGCCTAGGTCGCCCTTTCGGGTTTTCACCCTAGTGAGCCTCTCAGGGATAATATTTCTTCAACTTGTCCATGTTGATCGGTTGTGAAAACTCCAGGCCATCCAAATCCATAAGAATGATTGCTCCTTTGGACCAGATTGACTTAATGATATAAAGTTCAGTCCAATTGGGTCTGAACTTGTCCCTGGGGCCATGGATGAGGTCTCGATTATCTTTGCGCACCATGTCTCCTTCCTTGAGATTTCTGTACTTGACTTTCTTATTAAAAGCCCTATCAATTCTACACTGGTAGCCTTGGATATGATACAATGCCTTCAACCTCCTTTCGTCGAACAACATCAATTCTTCAAATCTACTCTGTTGCCAATCCGCCTCCCCTATCTGACATTCGGCCATAATTCTCAGTGACGGTACTTCAATCTTGATTGGCAGAATAGCTTCCATCCCATAGACTAGAGAATAGGGGGTTGTCCCTGTAGATGTTCGGATTGACGTTCTATAGCCCCAGAGTGCAAATGGCAATTTCTCCGGCCAGTCTCTGTAGGTTTCCATTATCTTCTGCAGGATTCTCTTGATATTTTTGTTTACAGCCTCAACAACTCCATTGGCCTGCGGTCTATATGTTGATGACTTACGAAAAATCAGGTTGTATTTCTCAAGCAAATCTATCACCTCTTTCTTGAAATGCGAGCCGTTATCTGAGATGATCTCGTTGGGCACCCCATACCTATAGATGTTGTTGTTTTTGATTAACTTGGCTACATGCGATACTTTTAGCAAGGAATAGGACTGGGCCTCCACCCACTTTGTGAAGTAGTCGATTGCTACTAAAATGAACTTGTGCCCATTTGACCCATTTGGCGTGACTGCGCCAATAACGTCGATTTCCCAAACTGAGAAAGAGCATGGCGAAGTCATATTGTAGAGCTTCGACGGCGGAATGTTCATGCAATTGGCATGGATCTGACATTTGTGGGATTGCCTTACAAAGCCAATACAGTCCTCTTCCATGGTTGACCAGTAGTAGCCTTGTCTAAGGATTTTCCAAGCTAGCATTACACCGTTCATGTGAGCTCTACACTCTCCTCCGTGAATAACTTCCATAAGGCACCTTGATTCTTCTTCCTTAACACACAGCTTATGCATTCCCAGATAGCCTCTTTTGTACAACTTGTTTCCACAAATGATAAATTGGATGGCTAGCCGCCATATTCCCCTCTTATCTTGGCATTTGCCCCTGGTAGATACATCTCTTTTTCCAGGAAATTTCAAATGTCGTAATACCAGGGGTTCGTATCTTGAACCTCATTTATTGCGGCAATGGTCTCATAAGCTAACATATACTTCTGTTCAATAATAATCAAATGCATCTTTACTCCAAGCGAGATGTCCACCATGGAAGATAGAGTTGCTAAAGCATCAGCAAACCGATTGTTCTCTCTTAGCAGATGGGTGAACGTTAATTTTTCAAACCTCAGAATTAGCACATCCAGGGCCTGATGATAAACCTTCATTTTCTCTTCTTTAACCTGCCAATCTCCGTTGGCTTGAGAGACAACCAAATTTGAATCCCCAATGACGTCCAACCTTATTGCCTCTAGTTTTAGGGCAGCTTCCAAGCCAGCAATACACGCCTCGTATTCTGCTTCATTGTTGGACACTTTAAACCAGAGTTTGAAAGCCAAAGGTATATGTGAATCATCAGGTGCTATGAGCAATACACCTATCCCATAACCATATTGATTTGATACTCCACCAAAGTACATCATCTATGTTTCCTCTTCTATCTGTAGGATGTCTTCATCTGGGAGTAGATACTCCACTGTTTCATTATCTTCTTCTACCGGGTGTTCAGCCAGGACTTTCGGGTGTTTCCACTTTCGGGTGTTCTACTGTTTCACTACAGCCCTCCCTTTAACTGACGTGCGCATGACATACTTGAGGTCAAATTCGGAGGGAAGAAACAACCAACGAGCTAGTTTACCCGTAAGTGCTGGTTTCTCAAAGAGATATTTAATGGGATCTAATCTTGAAACCAAAATTACGGAATGCAGTAATAGGTAGTGTCTCAACTTCCTCGTCGCCCAAACTAAAGCTAAGGAAGCTTTCATGAGGGGAGTGTAGCAAGTTTCATAATCCAACATTTTCTTGCTTAGATAGTAGATGGTCTTCTCCACCTTAGCTTCTGATTCTTATGCTAGCATGTATCCCATGGTCGAATCTGTCACTGACAAATACAAGACCAATGGTTTCCCTAGTTTTGGTGGCGACAATACAAGTGGATTTTGAAAGTATTGCTTCACCTGTTCAAAGGCGAACTGGCATCTATCATTCCATTGGAACTTATTTCCTTTCTTTAACAGACCAAATAGTGGTTCAGAAATCAAGGTTAATTTTGAGATGAGCCGTCTTATGAATTACACCTTGCCCAGAAAGCCACATACCTCCTTTTCAGTCCTCGGTGGTGGCATTTCTACGATGGCTTTGATTTTGGAGGGATCTACTTTAATTCCCCTTTGTGTGATCAGAAATCCCAACAACTTTTCTGCAGTCACGCCGAAAAGTGTATTTCTGTGGGTTTAACCTAAATCTGTACTCCCTGATTCGCTCAAAGAATTTTTCCAATACGATGTAGTGGCCTTCTCGCTCTTTAGACTTGACAATCATATCGTCAACATACACCTCAACCTTCTTGTGGAACATGTGATCATGTTATGCAAGATGGTGGTCGCAGCTCTCTGATATGTAGCCCCGGCGTTTTTCAATCCAAAAGGTATAACTCTATAGCAGTAGGTACCCCACGGCGTGGTGAAAGTAGTTTTCTCTCTATCCTCTGGTGCCATCAAAATTTGATTATACCCAAAAAACCCATCCATGAATGAAAACAAAGCATGGCCAGCTGTAAGGTCTACTAGTTCATCGATATGGGGTAATGGAAAGTCATCTTTCGGGCTAGCTTTATTCAGATCCCAGAAGTCGACGCAGACTCTGATTCTGCCGTCCTTCTTTGGAACCGGAACAATATTAGCCAACCAATTCGGGTACTCAGATACCATTAAAAAACCCGCATCAATCTGTTTGGTGACCTCCTCTTTAATGCCCAATCTTTAATTCCCAATTTGGGCGAACTCTACGCAGTTTCTATTTGACTGGTCGGGCTTCAGGGTTCAAAAGGATCCGGTGTTGTACAATCTCAGGATCGATTCCAGGCATGTCTTCGTAGGACCACGCAAAAACATCTTTGAATTTTTTTAATAAAGCAATTAAACACTCGCGTTCCTCTGAAGACAACGTGAATCCGATTTGGATCAAATGGGGATCCTCCTCAGTACACACGTTAATTGCAATGATTTCATCTGGGTAGGCTTAACACGTCTTTCCTCCTCTTGATCAACCAAATTTTTCAAAGCCTGAGGAATTGCTTCCTCTTCGTTTAAGTCAAAATTTTGAAAATCAAGATTAGTACAACAAACTAAAGGTACAGAGAAGTAAGCAAAGTCTACAACATTCCCATTAGTAAAGTCTGGGTCCTCGATTACAGTTGACTCAAAAGAAAAACTAAAAGATGACTTCGACAGGACTTTGTTATCTGGGTTACCACCCCCAAAGGTACCAGACTTAGAAGAACTCGAATCTGACTTCGAATCTACAGACTTAGTGGAATCAGATTCGGACTCACCATCCAATTCAGAACTGCTGATGATGATCCCCTTTTCGAATTTCTAGACCAGGTGCGGAGCCTCAGATACATCCACAATAAGATTAGAGAAATCCGCAGTTGGTTTATCCCCAATCATTGAGATAATAAGACTATCCCCCAAGTTGTCAGACTCAGTTCCAACAGTAGAATTCGTTAGTAGGTCAGTTAGTGTCTTTCCCAACAGCTCTTCTTCTTCAACATCCACATTTACAACCATGCCTTGATCTGTATTAATGTTCAGGTCCATCTGCTCATCATTCTCTTCTGGTAACTGGTGCCCGAAGAAGATCTCGAACTTGGGATACATTGTCTTTGTCTCCTGGTCAAACCAAGGCTCTAGAAATCCACAAAATGAAAAATCTTCCCCTTGGCGGACAAAGCGCCCGTTCAAGGTTTCCCGTATTTGCTTGTGGACTAACTCGTACTGTTTCCCAGCCTTTTTTGCTTTAATTCTTCCTCTCAACTTAGCTCCCTTCTTTTGCCAATCTTCTGCAGTAGGTTTGTATCCCAGCCCAAAAGCATGGGGATTGTGAATCATCTCCTTGGCAGCAGGACCTCCATGTCTGCCACTCCTGCCCAGTCCTAATCCAGTCATATGTCCCTATTTGTTCATCATATAGATGGACTAAGCACTCACATAAGTTCCGTCACCTTCTGCCATGATGGTTTGGACCACCCGGGCCTCTGTCAGCGAGAAGCCAGAAAGGAATACATCCTCTTACCCATGCATGATTTCCAACATTAGTGTGGTACCCCCTGGGGAGTATGGAAATTAGAATTACCGTACACAATAGTAATTCCACCTTTAAAGGGGTATTTCACTAACTGATGAACTGTTGATGACACAACCTTTATCTGATGCAACCAAGGCCTTCCCAGCAATAGATTGAAAGTTGTCGGTACATCCATTACATGGAATTCGACCTCATGTTCAGAGGGGCCGATCAGATATGGCTTTTGAATGTTCCCATAACATCCCGGCTCGTGTTGTCATAAGCTCGAACGGATTGGGTTGTGGGCGTGAAGTCAACAGGCCTCAAACCTATGGCATAAGCAGTTCGTACTGGGCACACATTAATTGTTGATCCAGTATCCACTAACACCACCGGAATCCATTTTTTTCGGCTCTCCAGAGTCACGTACAAGGGTGGGTTGTGGTTGGCACCCTCAGGTGGCAGCTCTTTATCCGTGAAAGATATCACTGGCATAACATCTTCGGATGTGACTAACGATACTAGGTGATCAGTGGTAGTGTTAATAAGCAGTTTGATCTGATTCATTACCTCTAGCAGTACTTGCCTATGCTATCGAGAAGCCATTATCAGTCCCCAGATTGATACATCTGCCTGAATCTTCTTGAATTGTTTCAAGACCAGGTTCTCTTCACAATCCTTCTCTTTTGTGTTCACAACTTCTTTGTTGGAGGATTCTGGTTGGTCTAAAGCCGTAGGTTTGAAGTACCGACCACTCCGGGGCATGTGATTGATCTCTTCCGCGTACCATGTATCGTCGGGGGCATCAGATTTTCACCCTTTGTTTGTGTATGCGTAACTCAATCATTATCTTGCCAACACTCCCCTGCAGTCATGGCCAGGTGTTTATTAGGCTTTACCTGGAACATGTTCACATCATGCCTCTCATTAACAGCATGTTATTCCTTTTCCACTATGGTTTTGGTTTCTGCATTCCAGAATGGAATTATTTTGTTGTTATTTCCTCGCTCTAAGGCCATCTTCCTTTGGTTTGCTTCCATTCTTTCCTATTGGAATTGTTCCAACACTTGTTCCATGCTAATCAAGGATGTAGCCTCGGCCTTTTCCTTCTTGACCCCTCTTGTCTGTTCTTCCTCATCTAGCTCTTTGTTACTGAACCAACCGTTGTTTATTTCTGGCTGACTTGAATCTCACCAACCTATCTGGACACTGCTTGTATCCTCTTCGTCAAAGAAGTAGAGATTGGCTAGGTCTTCTTCCATCGGGGCTAGGTCTTCCTCCTACTCGGCCAAGTCGTTTAGGCTTTGTTCAAGCCAATTGTTCTGGTGTTTCCCTAATTGGCCTTCCCCGATAGCATTAACACTGAGAACATCTGGCAATATGACCACTGGTTTTGGCTGATCAATGGCCATAATGTAAAAGCTGGGATCATACTCCTCTGCAAGTGAGGCCCCCTTTTCTATGACACAGGTATCAGACAGCCCGATCTTTGGTGTATTCCCCCATTTTTTTCTGTTTCTGCCATCACATTTTTGGGTTGGATTTGTGGGGTTAAGTCTATCATGCACATGTCCGTGCCTTCTAGAATAACCACCTCTGGTTTTAGTAGGTGGGACGAGGTAATATATGTGCTGGGGTTGAAGGTAGGTGGTAGTGTTTGGAGATGGTTAATATTTCTAGGGGGAGGAACTTGGTTGTGTACGGGAAGTGGATTGGTTGTCACATTTGGTTTAGGAGGGGCAATGACTTTGTTTTCAATGAGATTCTAGATCTCATGACGTAGACGAAGGCATGAGTTTGTAGGATGGCCGTGTTGTTGGTGAAAGGAACAATATTGAGTTGGGTCGTGTCTAGCTGGTAGTGGGTTTGAGAGAGGTCGTGGATCGAGAGGCTTGAGATCCCCCTTTCCAGCAACATCTTGAGGGCGCGGGTCAGACTCATATAAAGAGGGGTAAAAGTTCTTTGGTACCAAGGTTGACCATTTTGTGCGGTTTGTGAGTTTGTAGCTGTAGCAAAGGGATCAGTCATCTTGGTCGACGATGTAGCCAAGGTACTAACATCTGCAGATCGCGGAATAGTGCTAGTACCAACATTGGTACTCCGGGTGAATGGTATTTTTTCAGGTTCACTAGTTCTATGGATAATCCCCTTCTTGAATGCACTTTCAATTTGGACCCCCAACTCGTGTAATGATGCAAATGCAGACAATGGAGTCACTATCATCCTTTGTAGTATATCAGGCTCGAGATTGTGGACCACTAGCCAGACTTGCTCCCTTTCAGAGGGTCTGTTTGTCATCTGGGCTGCCTTTGCTCTCCATCTAGCGACAAAGTTAATAAAAGGTTCTTTTAGGTTCTAGGTAGTTGCCTCCAACTCATTGATGGTTACCTCGATCTGAGTGTTATATGAATACTGGTTAACAAACCCCTTACAGTTCTTCCTAGTTCTACTTCATAGAATCCTCCAGTTTTGCATACCAGATGGCCGCTACATCAGACAGAGTTCTCCCAAACAAAGACAGTTTCTGAGCACGAAAAAGACCCATTGGCTTCAGAACATCTGAAAACAGGCGGACATGTATAATTAGATCCTCATTTCCATCGAATTTGTCAATGTGGGGCATTTTAAACTTCTCAAGTAGTCTAACTAAAGCCTTAGTGTACCCATCTTCAATGTCCGAAATAGAATTAAAGCCTTGGGATTTTTTTAGCGCTTTCTCTAGCCTGACAATTTTTATCATGGCTAGATCATTGTTGATGTCAAAGGGAGGGAGTTCTCCCTATGGTTGTGCCAAGGCCTATAAGCTGGAGCCTGTGGAAACACCTCTTGGGGATCTAGGACCTGGAGATTTTCCACTGGTGGAGGAAGATCGGGATTTGGGTGAGCAGTAGGGATTGGATGCAATGTAGATGCAGATGCCCCGGATGGGCGTCACAGGTCAGCGATGACCTCATCTTGTGCGGCCATCCGTTGACTTACAGTATCCATGGTTCTCTGAACAGCTGTCATCATGGCTGCAAGTTCTTCTACATTCTGTGTCATCCTTGTTCTAAGTGGGTGAGATATTGGTGAATTATATGCACAAATAGGAGTTGGCAGAGCGCTCTGTACCGATGCCGATGCTTGTTTGTTCCTTCTTCGTTAAGTAACTGGCAAGAGAGAAACTAACACTCGCTGACCGTCAACAAGATCTTGAGTTTTCACAGTCTGCAGGAACAAGTCCATACAACTTGAAGGATATCGGGTCTTTCTAAAGCTATGATGAAAAACTACCTAGCAAAAACAAGAAGGAAGAAAAAAAATAAAATAAAAAATCGGACAGCACTTCGGCCCTAATTTTGAAAAATCACAACATGCAGCTGAACTGTGATCCCCACTGAACTTTGTTCTCAAACTAACTGCTCATTTGTACCACTGATGTGAACCACCCTGTACAGTTTCACTGTAAAAACACATACCATGTAAAAGAACCAAAACACCCCTACGAGGGGGGTAGGGTTACCTTGTCCTAGATTTTGACATGATCTAGGCTGCACTATTTCAAGCAAATGGTTTCATAACATCCTGTAGGGGTGACACCCTGTCCTAATTTGGAATAGTCACTAGCACGTACTATATGCATTAGGTCAAATAGTCACAGAGGGTACCTCAGCAAGACTACCTAATAGACCTCTCACACCTAACATTGAGAAGTAAAAGGAGGATCAAACGGTACAAGGGTAATCCATACCTAAGGGTTATGTTCCCAACATGGCAAAGCCCATAATCGGTCAGCTTTTTGGCAAGCTTTGTAAGCAAGCCTCCAGCAAACCGTCCAGGAATAGCAGATGGCAAAGACACAGACTTAAGCGCACTAATGCAAATGCAATGCAAAGAACATATAAGTGTAGATAAAAATGCACATCATAAATTTTGAGTCAAGTTCTCTAATTCCCCAGTAGAGTCACCATAAATTGTAGCTTAGCTTTTCGTACCCCCTTTCGGAAGAATGAATAGCCCTTACAGTTCGGACTCCACTTGTGTTGGTTCTGAATCTAATTTCACAAGTGCAATATGAAACAGTGGAAACACAAAAAGAGTCCAAATCCGACAATTGCTTTTGGGAAATCGATGTTTTGAATCAAATGCCAAAAATGAACTGCTTTGCCAAATATCAGAGTCGCCACCTAAATATTTATTTTGAGAAATTTAGGAAACCCGTGACTTGTGCCAAAGGCCATTAGTCCGTCGTTACCAACGTGTTTTGGTTCGGGAACTTAGGTATATGAGGGGAAGTCAATAATGAGCACCCCACTCACCCGATCAAAGATCGGCCTCTACTAATTATGATGTGATTCTTATGTACAGTATATGTTCTTATTTTATTTTTAACATACAAGTATAGATTAATTTCACTAGAAGTTGGAACGTTTGATTTCATGTTTGTTTTGAAAAAGTGTTTTGAATATGTACCACTTGAAAAAGTGATCTCATATATATACATTTAATCAAAGTATCCCAATTTCAGTAAATAGCCTTCATCCACAGGCATTCAAACAGGTATATCAAGTAAGCACTTAGCCTCATGGTAGTATGTTTGATATGACAGCAATCACATTCATGCAATGTGCTAAAGCAAAAAATCCTTACCTTATGTCTGAAGGCGAGTCAAAAGAAAACAAATAGTTAGAAAAAATGTATGATCCTAATTAATGCAACATGACTAATGCAACACATACAACGTGCAATTAATAAGCTCGGCTACTAACATGGCATGCAAGTCAATTCAAGGCATGTGATAGCACACATATTCAAATAAAGAGTGTGAATTTGACATTTGAATAATATGATGAGCTGAACTTTATGCATGCAAAACGAATGAATGCAAGTCATAGAAATGCTAATTTGAAAATATGATGTCCCTATCCTAACCATCATAAGCAGATAAATAAAAGGAAGAAAGAATAGGGGTTCGAAGAAATATAACTTATTACATATTTGTTCTCGCGAAGGAGGGTCCGAATGTCCAAGTGTCTAAATAAATAATTATTACAAATCTGAATGAATAATAATGAAAATGGGCTGTCTAATTTATTACAACAAATAATATGTAATGATTGCGCAATGCCTCTCAGGAATTACTCTGTCTGCCTTGTTGAGACTTGTTCTGTTTCACCTTATCATTGCTTTCAACCAAAAATGTATTGTTTGCAATTTATTGGAGTCTTACCGACCCAAAACAAGACTTAGTCGAGCCCCAAATAAATCTAATCATACCTTGTTTTCTTTGCGGAAATCTATTTTTTGTGCCTGAGGTGAAACAGTGCAAACATGTAGACAGGGTACTCTTGGCCATGTTTGTCTCTTCTACCCTTCTCTATCATAAAAAATACTCAAGAGAGGAGCGAACTCAGTTCCCAAAGCATCTATGGTTGCAAATTGATTCGCAAGATGATTTTGGATACAACAGGACAAAGATCAATAAATGCAATGCATAACAACCACCCTTCCTTCCTAACATGAAGCGAATTCAAGAAGAAAAGTAGCAACGCTTCAAGGTTCATCAAATTATCATGAATTGATGTAAGACACGCCTTGACACAATAATAGACTCCAGCATAACGTCTGGCCGTAAAGACACTTCAAGATTCATCAAAACATCATGAACTAATATAAGACAAGCCTTGACATAATAAACTCGGCATAACGTCCTACCAAATTCAATCAATCATATTGGTTCTTTATGTTGGTTGATTCATTTTAAACTCAAATTTATTAGCCTCCTTTATATTACCTTTCCTTTTCTTTAATCCATTAAGTCCACTGTGATATTTACATCCACTAAGTCCGAAATACAATAAAGGAAAATAAGTGTCGACTTAACCCGAGGAAATAAACCTTATTTTCTTCGGAGGAAATTACAAATGAAGAGTCAAACTTATTTACAAGTTTAGGGATTTCAAGTCAAACGTAAGATGCGCAACAAGAACTAGTCAAACTCAGAAGAGTGATAGTGACTCAGAAAAACCCAAAGTGAGCGATAATAACTTGAAATCCAAACTTGATAATAAGTGAGAATGATACTTTCCTTGGTGATTTCCAAGAGTCAATTAATCCCTTAAAAGTAAACACACTGACGATAAATTCTTCGGGGGAAATTACAAAGGAAGAGTCAAACTCATTTACAAGCGATAAGGGATTTCAAGTCAAACTCAAGATGTGCAACAAAGACTGGTCAAACTCGAAAGAGTGATAATGACTTAGATAATCCCACAGTGAGCGATAATGACTTGAAATCCAAACTTGATAATAAGCGATAATGACACTTTCTTTGGTGATTTCCAAGGGTCAACTAATTCCTTAAAAGTAGACACACTGGTGATAAAAAGAACTAAAAATTAAATGATTGTACTTTAGTTTAAGAAAGTTTTTATGCCTTTGGTAGTGAGCCTCCGAAGAGATTAAACCATTAAGCATGAGAAAGTTTTATGCCTTTGGTAGTGAACATGTTAAGAGATTAAACCATTAAGCATGAAAAAAGTTTCTTTCTTATACTTGAACTACAATCTTAATTTTTCACAACTTTTAATCAAAATAATTGAATAATGGAGGGAGGTTACATAGGCGATTATGCAAAGTTGATTAATTGATTAATATAACACAAACATAATATGTAAAACAAACTTATTGAAATAAATTAAACAGCCCCTAAATAACATACAATAGTCCTGAAATTAAACTATAGAAGGTGCACAATCATAGAGAGATTAAAGCTAGAACAAGTATGAGGAAGGGTGGCTAACCCCTCACCGCTTTTACAACTTTAAATCACATAGTTTAGATGTTGAAAAACAACCCCAAGATAGTCCCAAATCAGCCCCAAAACAGTGGCAAAAGTTGACGAAAACAAGTGGGAAACACAAGGATTTAGCTAGGAGTAAGGTTCAAGCAAGGGGGATTAACCCTTCCACCTTTGGATAACTTTTAATCACAAGTTTCAGCCCTCAAAACAGTCCAAAAATAATATGAAAACACAAGAAAAAGATGAACAAAGATTGAAATAAAAGCAAGAAAGCTTTACCTCTTGTAGAGAAAGTGTTCTTGTTGTAAATCAAACTTGATTCCAAAGCACCCTCAAGTTTGAGTATGATTTTCAATTCTCAAATCAAGTTCAAGCTCTTGTATGGTATGTATGGATGATATGAGAGCTTCAAGGCTATGGAAGAACAAAGATGAACTCAACTATTGTATAGTTCTCACCTTTCTTTGATATTTCTCTTGGAAATTTCTATATTTGATCTTTGTAACTAATATCTCTCATTGATCATAGTAATCTCTAACCCCTCTTACAGCAGTTTCAGCCCTGTATTTATAGGCCTCGAATAGGTTTGACACAAATATTTGCAAAATTGGGCAGCTGGCAGAACACTGCTGATTCTGTCTAAAAAGTCAAGAGGTTCGACCGGATATACTGAGATCCGGCTGAACTTCAGTGTATTTCCACTATCTCTTACTTTCAGGTTCAATACAGGTTGATTCAAGGTGCAATACTGAAATTTCGGGGTAGAAATACAGTGGGTATGGCAGGTTGGAATTGTTTAGAGCTCGAACTCGGGTTCTTTTATTGAGAATTTAAACCACTGACTTTATGTAATTGTCATCATCGAGTGCTTGGAATCAAGCGCCTAAGTCTTACGAGCGGTCAAAATTGGAATGTCTACAGCATATCGTAGAAAAAGTAACAACGACGCACAAAATTTGTCGTTAAATATTTTTTAACGGCGTACGAAACATGTCGTTGAAAGTGAATGACTTTCCATGACTAGTCATAATATGACGTGCACCTGCACGTCGTAGAAGGGTTTTTACGGCGTGAATTGCGCACCGTAAAAACCTTTTTTGTTGTAGTTCTAAACGTAATAACAAACAAACAATTTTAATTTTTTTTTAATTAATTTTTTATGTAATGGTAAAGTCTTGTTTGATTCATTAGAATGAAAGTATAATGCACTACAACAAAATTTACCTTTGGCGACCAAAATTACCTACTAAAAAAAATTTAGTCGCCAAAAGTTGTAAAATTGGAGACCAAAATTTTTTTTAGTCAGCAAAAGTAAAATATTTAACTACTAATTTTTTTTAGTCAGGATATATTGATTATTGGCGACTAAAACAAAATTTAGTTGCTAAAAATACTAGAATTGGAGACAAAAAAATATGTTAGTCGCCGTATATTGAGTTTTGGCTACCAAAACTATTTAGTCGCCAAATGTAAAATAAAAATTTATTTTTTATCTTTGGCGACGAAACCTTTGGTCGCTAAAAACATTTTTTCAGCGACAAAATATATTGTAGTCGCCCAAAAATTAAAATATTTGGAGAAAGACATTTCAAATTTAGGAGAGATTTATAAAATTAATTGACGACCAAAAATATTTAGTCGCGAATGGTGTATAATATATATATATATATATTTGGTCAACACCCGCCCCTGATCTCTGTTTATTCTCCTTCACCACACCAAACCTCACCCCACTTCACATGACCACTGCCACCGCCACCGCCTCCGCCTCAGCCTCAGATCACAGCGGCCACCACCACCGCCGCAGATCGCCACCGCCACTGCCACAGATTGCAGGTTCTCTCTCTCTTTCTTCTCTGGTCTTCCACGAATGGAGTTCGAAGTCGCAGGCTGTGCAAGGATCAAAGAGGTATGGCTCTAAAAACCCCAAAATTTTTCCCCCTTGCTCCGAATCTATGGTTTCTCCCTCTCCCTTTCTCTCTATTTGTGATTTCTCTATCCGTTCTCTTGCTCTTTATCATCTCTCACTCTCGTCTCTTGCTTTTGAAGGCTTCTCGAAGATCTCTGTCCTTTCCAGTAGCTTATTTTTTCGAAAGAGTTCTCATTGAAGAGGTATGGCTTGAAATCCCTAAAACCCTATCCACTCTTTTGTACATCATTTTGTTTCCTCTTAATTAGTCATTTTTTTCATATATTTTGCCCTGTGTATTGGGTGCCTTTTGGTAAATTTGAATGTAATATTTGATTTTTATTAGTATGAATTTCTAATTTTGGAGACCATTATATAAATTTCCTCTGAGTTGTTGTTTATGTGTTCTCTTTTTAGTATTTTCTATGCACATACCTGTAAGCATTTTTATTCATTTCTTTTGCTGTGAAAAGATTGCAAAATTTATTTGGGTCAGACTTTTTCACCTTAAAAAACCGTCCAATAGATGGCTTTTAATGTTCTTGATTTCAAATAGGGTTTGGGATTTGAATTTTTCTTGATTTCAAATGAGTTTTATTATAAATTAATGTTGCTCTTTGAGTTGCAATAACAGATGAGTGGTGTTAGATATGTTAGAAATAGTAGTATAGAAGTGCTTCAATTAATCAATACAAATGAATATATAGTACACCTTGCTGGGTCAGCGGGTCTAGATCTACGGCGTCGGAGCATCAACAATTTTTTGCCTAGATGGTGATTTCTCTCTCTCTCTCTCTCTCTCTCTCTCTCTCTCTCTCTCTCTCTCTCTATATATATATATATATATATATGTATATAACATATGTATATACATATTTGTATGCACAATTGCATATACACGTGTGCATATTAATTCTCTGTTTTTTCATAATTGGAATTGAATTTGGATGCAATATAAAAGAATGCAGTACTTGGTTGAAATTCTGGAAGTTTAATGGGGGAAAATAAATTTTGTTACCTAAACAGGAGAGTTTGGAAGTGGTTAACAACCACATGTTGGTGATAATTATATCATGTTCACAGTTTTACGTAGTATGCATTGAAGTACCAAATTTTCTATGTAATCTTGTTTATTGGTGCGCATAATAAACAGAATGTATTATTATGAAGTTGTCTTACCATTCTATCGATGTTTAAGTGAAAGTATACTTTTGTTTAACAATTTGTCTTACCATTCTATTGATGTTAAGTGAAAGTATACTTTTGTTTAACAATTCACTAGCATTTCATGTTAAGTAAACTTCACTTTACCTGTTGTTTAGTTTGCACCCATGCCAGAGTAATTACATCTGTATTTTGCTAATATAACCAAAAAGCTGACTGAATACAAAATTTGACAAATTGACATCATTGAAAATGGAAAGTAAGGGATAAATACATACTAATATTATGTGTATATTGTTGACACTTATTGCTGTCACAATAATAGAACATTAAGAGTTGCTGTAGAAAACAAGTAACATACTATGTTTTATAATATGTAAACTCACAATTTGAATATATTGCTTAGCCTTCAATTGGGTAATTGTTAGAAACCCCCGATTTTTCTTGCTATAAAGGTAGTTTGGTGTCCATATTTATTAATTCTATAAGGTTAAAACTGAAGCTTCTAGATCTCTTGCTAATCTTGGAATGTAATCACTGCAAGAAATTAAGGTTTTAAAGACAAATTTTTAGAAACAAAAATAATTTGTCTTTAAAAATTATACTTTTAGAGACAAAATGAAAGAATTTTGAAAAAAATAAAATTTAACCATATTAGTATATTTTTAAAACAAAACTATTTGGTTGCAAATGGTTAATGACTTTTTGTCAACAATTTTGATTCGTCCCTAATAAACACACCTCATAATTATTTTATTTTATTTTCATTCTTTCAACTCAACAGTCGGGATTTCATTTCCTTCTCCACGCAACTGTCTCTCTCGCTTTCTATCTCCATTGAAGCCCTAATTTCATTGTAGCCCCATCGAAGCCCTAATTTCATTGTTCTCGGTGGTTTGTTGATTCAATCCCTGATCTCAGAGACTCCTCGACAGCGACTTCAATATCCATGTTTGATCGATTAATCGATTATTCATTTGAGCTAAAATATGTACGAAATTGATGAAGTTTTTATGTCTTCGATTCATTCGTTTTTAGTTTATTTCTTGTAAATTTGCAGTTGTGAAGATGTGTTGTATGTTTTGATTCGCATAGATCTGTTGTAAATTTCAGATTCCTCTTTGTTTTCATTTTGATATACAAATCTTTGAACTTGATTTTTTTAATTATTTTTTGTTTGTTTCGGCATGACATTGATTTTGAGAGATTGTGTTTCTTCAATTTGTTTGCTCGGAACTTGTATTGTTTTGTTTCAATTTATACTTGAATATGGTTTTCTGAACATTAGGTTCTATTATTGGAGTATTGAAAGAAAATGAAGGAAAATTTGACATGGTTCTGTGGATATTTTTTTTCTAATTATTTTAGAGAACAAATTATTTTAGTTCTAAGTGACATGGTTCTGTTTTTAGATCAACTTTTACTCAAATTTAGGGGGGGGAAATCCTAATTATTTCTGGTGAGGTGCCGGAGGATCCGGTGGTTTCGAATAAGTCGGGACTTCTCTTCGAGAAGCGATTGATTGAGAGACACATTTCAATATGTTCGTTTTCCCTCTCTTCATGATAGGGTTTTGGTGTGTTCTGCCTTTTTGCTCTGTTTGTTTACTGAGAAAACTCGAAGAAAAACATAAAATTGAAAATTTTGGATGTTAAAGATTTTTATTTTGGCCTCTTTTTGGGTATTAATCAAAATTTGCATTGTAATTCTAAATTCCATGTTTAATGGAAATCTGCATTTTGGTTTTTAAAAAAGGAATATGGAAAATGCCTTATCACTGGGGACGCTCTGTCTATGGACGATATTGTCCCGATTAAAACCGGCAAGGTATGTTGTATGCCGATTTGTATACATTTGTCTACAATGTGTTGTTAGTATTATTTCAGTGTAAATTATGGTTTGTTGAAGCTTAATTATACAAGAATTATGCACAGATAGTGAAGCCATGACCAGTACAAGCCGCAAGCATTCCAAGGATGCTTGGGATGTTCCAAATAGTACGTGTTTCCAACCCTCAGCATGCCATTTCTATAAATTTTATTATTAGGTATAACTTCATGTTGTCATTTCCCTCCAAACATTGTGATCATACCTGACACTTAATGGTTGCTATCAACACATTTATATGAACTGGTAAATCTAATGGGTTTCATTCATGGTTATAGTTTTGCTCTTTTGGCTTTGTGTTTACATTCATAAGAAGAAGTTTTCTTATGCTATTTATCAAAAAAAAAAAAAAAAGAAGAAGTTTTCTTATGCTGGTAACTGATCTTCTATATTTTTTCATTTTAATGTAATAATAGGAATGGGACAGCCTGATGCCATCCAATTTTGCCTTGGAGCAACAACTACATACAGCAAGGCAAGAGTTAAGTCATGCTTTATACCGGGTACTAAAGACGAGCTTTTCTTTTATTTTCTTTTTGGGCAAGTACTTGATGATGAGTTTATATCCTCTTTAAAGTTTGGATCTTTTGTACAGATTGTGTAGAATATTTTATTTGATTTCAAAACAAAACATTATCATTGTTTTGCAGTTTGTTTAGTTAATATTGGAACATTCAAAAATACATATTTGACAATTAGAGATTGTGAAACACTTGCAAAACAAATTAATGGTTCAACAGCAATTTAAAATAATAATAATAATAATAATAATAATAATAATAATAATAATAATAATAATAATAATAATAAATGAAGAAGAATGAATAAAATTATAAAAAGAAACTGCTTACATGTAACATTTTTCTCTAACTATAAAGAACTCAAGGCTATATTGGTTGGGCTATCAATGTTGTATTTTGGTTGGTCATAATTGTCTATGGAACCAATTTAGATATCCATGTTGGTCAATCCTACTCATTTTTGGTTACCATGGATCAGAATGCAAGTAGTGGTTTGTGAATTAGTCTCTTTGGCAAAGTGTTACTGGTGTTGCTGTCTTGCACTATTCAAATTCAAAAGGAAAGGCAGCTAGTTCCCTCCCTGATCCACCGAATGATGTATATGACACATCATTTTTGCTGAACCAGGCAATGTCCATCAGGTTTGTTCCTGTACCCTTGTTTCTTTTGATATTTATTAACTTCTATGTCTTTTTAAATTGGGAATTTGTAACTGTCTTATTGAGTTATTTTATTTGTGTTCCCTGCTTTTTTCATTAAAGAACATTTAGGATATATATTTTGTAACTATCTTATTTAGTTATGTCTTCTGCTTGCACACAATGGGAATTCACTTTTTGTTTTGAACAAGTTGAGTCACACAAGCACATAAAAAAGATATTCTTAGCGTTGATGGTGCTAAAGTTTGCTTAGTGTTGCTAGTGGGTTTAAAGAAGTTGTCTATGAAAGTTGGACATAAATCTCCATATTTCTAAACTTCAACTCAAGTTATCTTTCTATTTTTCCCGTTTCTTTCTCATGCATTTTAGGAAGACGTGTTTGTAGTCCAGGTAAAAGCAGTTAATTGGCAGAGGTTTACCAATTGAAACACACTTCATTTTAGACCGTCTCTCTTGGCATGCATGTGGGTGGGTGGCAGGGGGAAGGGGCCTAAGAAAAATGTCTTCTGCTGGGAGGTGTAACCCCCCATAAAGCTCACACCAGACTGATAAAAATTTGTTTCCATTTTATTAGACAAGAAAATAGTAAGTTAGCATAAAGTAGGAACAATCTTTAGTTCGAGTGTTGTATGATTTACCTTGTGATACATATCGGATTATATTGATGTTTTGGCACAATTTTAGAATTATAAAATGCCATTGGAGTTGGTGTCTTGTGACATGGAAGTGCAGTATTGTATGAGTTTTTAGGTTCTACAATGTATTCAACCCATAATCTTGGGGGAAGAGGAAGGCAAAATTTGATTATAACCTAAGAAGGTTGAAATTTGATCTGTTGCGTTACTGATCTTTGATTTCATTTCCTTTTTTTCTTTTCTTTTCTTTTCTTTTTCTATTCTTTTGTACTGGAGAAGCATTTCATTCAATTTATAGATTGTAATTCCTTCTATCTCTTCTATGGGTGTTTATGTTGCTGGACCTTATGATTCTTGCTTTATTTGGACATCTTTCCAAGGATGTCTGTTGATGAACTCATTGAACTGTATTACAAATCACAACCATGGATTTCTGTTAGTAAGTAATGCATAAGTTTGTGAAATGTTTATACATTGTATACATATACATGTCTGAGTGTGTGTGCACCACATGTTCACAGGCAATGTTAACTCGTTTTTGACACCCTCTTGGTATTTTTGACTTTCAATGCTAAATTGTTCAATTCTAAAGTGGCCTTCTGTTTAACAGATAAATCAATTGTACTGAAGTCAGTAAGTGATATAAAACTCATACATGCTGGCAAAGTTTTGGAGAATGGCAAGACGCTGGCAGAATCTAGAGTACATTTTGGTGACCTTCCTGGTGGAGTTAGTACTATGCATGTTGTGGTGCAGCCTCCTATCCCAAGAAAGAAGACAGGTTTGTTTTAGTTTCTTTTCCCTGAGATTTATATATATATATATATATATTTCATGCAGAATTTTAGATTTAATAAAATTTTCAGGGTTAATTCTATGAAGTTTTGACTTTCGAGCTTTTAGTATAGTAACAAGAAATGCCTCTTTTATTTTGGGAATCCTTTTTCCATCATTTACAGGTGCAGACTCAGGGCTATTGCATAGCTTATAGGCATAACATAACTATGAAGTTACTAGTAGTTTTTAGTGAAGGACCTTAGTGAAAACTAGTACCTGGTTTCAGTTATTGGACAGCTTTACCCTGAGAATTGGCATGAATTAATTTTCACTTTGATATATAAGTTACCAGATAATATTTAATTCTTTAAGGATCTTCATTTTGGAACCCATACTTCAAAAATGATAAACATGCATGCATTACTCAATCTAATGACTTCAAATTTTGTGGTCAGGATGTGGCAAATTGAAATTTAACTGTGCATCTTGATATCAAGGGCTGTTTAGAAATGTAACTAATACATAGCTTAGCATCAATAAGGCTTTAACTCAAACACAACACATAGCTCTCCCTGAATGAAAAAAGTTTGTTCTAAGATCTCAGTTCTATGCAGGTTCTGCAAGCTTGTGTCGATTTGCAGGTTTGGGAGCTCTTTGCGAGATTTTGAATGACATTTTAACAATGCCCTTGAGAAGATGATATGATGAGTTGTTTTATTCTGAAGGTAGATGTAACTCCAATATACAATCTGTTCATTGAATAGTTGAATGCTACAAGAAATGCTTGTGGCACTGGCCTTATAATTTGGAAATGATGCTTTTGAAATCTTTATTAGTTTATGATATACAATCTAGATGTTACGTATTAATGAATTAGAGCACGGTATTTGTTTGTCATTGAAATATCTTTTGATTAAGCCTCTTTGAATGTGATGAGCATTTTTTTTTTTTTTTTTTTTTGGTTGAATTTTAATTTGGAGATGAACAAATGGTCTGGTGATATATTTGATATTTTCTGTTTGGTTGTTGAGAAATCAATAAAGGAATATAAGTTGATGTTCAAACTAGTATTTTTAGAGTAATTGTTACAAAATCAAAAATAAATAAAAATTATTATACTTTTAGAGATCAATTTTAGTTGTTTCAAAAAAATTATAACCTTTAAACTGAAACTTTTAGTCACCACTTTCACTTGTTCCAAAAATTAAAACTTTTAGTGACCAATTTGTTTTGTCTCAAAAATTATTTTTTTGTCTCCATAAGTGCTTCTTTTGCCCTAGACTGTTATTAGACTTTTAGAGACAAATTTTTGATTGTCTCAAAATTAAAACTTTTTGTAACAACATATTTTTGTCTCAAAAAGTCTATTTATAGTGACAAATGCAAAATTTTGTCTTTAAAAGTCATTTTTTGACTTTTCCGGATAGATAATTTGTGACAAACTTTGGGACGGAGAAAATTGGTTGGTTAAAGTTTTTCCCAACAAATATTACACTTTTAGCGACGGAATAAATTTGTCTCTAAAAAGCTAATTTCTTGTAGTGAATATCTGGTGTGCTTCTTTTTACTCCCAAAAAAAAAAAATTGAAAAAAAGATTTATAACCTGGTTAAAATAATTTCGCAGGGTGTTCATCCTTGTGATAGGAGGAGAAGCATCAGTGACTATCAATGCCTTTTTCCAGCGGTGGATTTTTCACCAGCAAGTATTTTGATCCTAGTTATGCTTATGTAAAGTGGTACTAAACATTTGTCTGCAATGCTATCATTACAATCATTTGAACATATTCAAGCATGGTCATATTACATTCATAATACCTTTTGACTTTGTTAGATAGAAAGTGACGACGATTTATTATGGAAAGCCAATATAAGAGAGACAAAGGAAGAACTTGCAGCTAGGGGTATGGAGTTCATGAATTGGTGAATACCTTTTGATATTCATGTCAATAAAGTGGATTTATTGATTCTTTCTAGATCCTTTAATGCATTTTAAAAGTACCTTAGTCAAATAAATGTGAATTAAAGATTGCGCATGAAACTTTAGACTCCCAAGACTTTTACCCCAATTATCTTCTCATGTTTCAATATTAAATTATTGAGTATGAAAAAGGTGTTGTCATGGTAAAAAGTGTTTCATTAAATTGTGTATTGGCGTCACATGATAATTTCATTTCAGGTGCCTAAATGTATGCACAAGATGCTCAATGTGCTGTCATAATAATTCTCTGTAACTACCTGAAGAGCACAGATCCCTTTGTGTAGTCCTGAGTTGTATATTTAGCTTGACTCTTATCCTTTTCTATTGCATTAGGTAGTCTGGTGTACATGTCCTTTTCAACTCATCATTCACAAGAACATCTATAATTCTATATGTGTAGCTCCATTTCATATTAGTTTATTTATTTATTTTTGGTGGGTAATTTTCATCTCAATTAGTGGTGAACATGTATTTAAATGGTTCCCAATAAATAAAAGTTAGAATAAAGCACCACACATGTTTAATAAATAACATTGCCAATCAAATTCTATAGAGTGGGCTGCATAACTCTATAGGGTTCCCAATCTGTGGCCCTTGCATGTTTTTCAAAAACAAAAAATTGGTTCCTTTTAATTATCAAAGTTATTGACATTTTTGCATGCAATGTTTTGACAGGTATGTTGACACTTTTAACAAAGGGGCTAGGAAGCAAACAAACTTATTCCAATCACCTTGAGTTCCATCCATCCATCAAACCTGCTAGTGGTGGCAATCCAAATTTTTTTCGTTCCCACACGAGCATCTTCTAGTGAACAGACATTTGATACTACGACAGATAGTACACAAGAAACTACATCAATTACTGAAAATATCTCAAATCCCATTACCAATAACTCATTCCAACAGATGGATTATATTAAGTTTTCCTTTTATAATTGTTATAATTTGACATGTCAATTTTTTTAGAAATCCAATATTTTTGTATGTAATATTTAATTTAGATGGATTATACTTGGTTGGTGTGGGTTTATATGATATTTGGAATATGATGTTACAAGTTAATGTTTTTGGATATGAGTATTATTGATAATGAATTTAGATGATAATTGATAGATGTATTATTCTGTACATGTACAGGTTGTAAGTTGCATTGATAATAAAATGCATATAATTTAGAAATTAATAAAAAAAATATTCAATTTATGCATTTTAAAAAAATTAATAAATAGAGCTTTTGGTGACTAAACATTTAGCAGCCAAAAAATAAGAAGGGAATTTGTTGGCGACTAAATAGTTAGTATCCAAAAAAATGAAAGTTTTTGGTGACGAAAAAATTAGTAGCCGAAAAGGAGCACTATAATTTTAGCAACTAAAAAGTTGGTAGCCAAAAAGGATTGTAACGTATTTAGCAACTAAATATTTTAGTTGCTAAAACAAAAAAGCACATTTATTGCAAATTTTGGGCTACTAAATTTTTAGTCGCCAATTGCCGACTTTTGACGACTAAAAAAAAAATTGGTCACCAATACATTTTGGCTACTAATTTTTTAGTCGCCAATTTAGGACTTTCGGCGACTAAATATTTTTTAGTTGCCAATACCTTCCCCAACAATCTTCCCACGACCAAGCTATTTAGTCAGGAAATCTTTTTGGTGACTAAAATTTTGACTTTTGGCGACTAAAAATTTAGTCGCTAAAAATGCAATTTCTTGTAGTGATGGAATTGAATAATCATTCTTTAATCTCCCACTAACATGACTATTCGTTTACAATGTAAATATTAATTCAATTCGCAATACACTTTTTTTTCCTTTCATTTTTTAGTGTAAGAATGAACATTCTGATGAATGATAATTTCAAACGGCCTTCATTCTAATAAGCTAAACACTACCTAAATCTTTATAATAGTAAAACTATAAATGATACACTTGTACCCTTGAAAAAGGCATAAATTACACTTTGCACCCTTGTACTTTATATCAAATTTTACTTTGGTCCCCTACACATGAAATCATGACAGTTAACTTCCTGCAATTCTGGTCAAATCTCACTTTGGTCCTTACACATGAAATCGTGAATCCCTACATTTTTGCTCAAATCTCACATTGGTTCCTACACAAGTGTCAAAGTCTCTCTTCTGTTACTTCATTTTTAAATCTTTAACAAAATACAATCATATGACAAAAATGTGACTACGAAAAGAGAGTAAGAGAGAAAAATCATCAATATTTTCCACCAATACACTTTGTCTTACATAATAAATAAGTGAGAGTTATATAATACAATATATATATATATATATTCGTATACTAAAAATTGGGACGAAGAGGCAAGAAAATATAATTTTTGAAATAAATAAAAAAATGTGACAAAGAAATTAAAGAGAAATGAAGATGAATAGATAGAAGATTGTGTTACCGTGAAAAACAGAATTTCATGATTCCAATTAATACAAAACTTTAGTTCATCTTCTTAATCGTTCACAATTTGCATTTTGGTTTAACTTAATACAGTCATAATTTGATGTAAATTTTGGGACATTAATACTTGTGTAGAGACCAAAGTAAGATTTGACCCATGGTCACTTTCATAATTTGATCTGGTTAACATAAATTCTTAACCATAGTTTAAAATCCAAACATAGCCTTACGATAGCAAAAGTTGTAATCGTTATAGAAAGCGTTCAATAGTAAATACTGAGCATATTAATACATTCTCAGATTATTATACTCGTAATAGAGCTGAGTGTAATCGGACTCATTACACAAATACCCCTTTCTTCCGACTAATCCATCAACAACGTTCAAATTTCATTTTATTCTTTGATGAGTGAAACAGGCTCAAATAACAGTTTTAAGACTCTTATTTTTGATTTGTTATCTGGAGCTCCATAGGCATCCCCGTACTGGTATATGCAATGAATAGTCCTCACCAAGTTTAGAATTATGTCCATCAAAGGTCTAGAAAATGGAGTATTGTTGCTTGCTAGACCTTTGTTCATCTTCTTCCATGTCTCATCAATCAAGTTTCTCATTTGTTCACAAGCCAATTCCTCTGAAAGTTTGGTTTCATTCATGTAACATGGGATTGACTTTGCAGTTATTTCTCCCTTCAAGTCAGCCTGCATTATAATGACTTTGCAGTTATTATCATCATGATTAATCTAAATTGGTTAGATTATATTACCAGCAACCTTGGGATTGCATTGCAGCATGAGAAAGATTGTATAAGATTGCATACCAATGAAGAAGCCAAATCATTGCAAAGTCGAAAAATCATGGATGGATGGTAGAAAAGGTCATTGTGTTGATCAAAGCAATCTAGTGCCTGCTTTGTGATGTTCTGATCTATTAAGCAATAAGCATGAACCAGTATAACTACTGCAGATGACGAAAGCCATGCATTGTCCATATAATCTTTGAACTTTGGTGTGGCTTTTGTGTGGTACCACTTTGCTTCTACTAGGAAAGCTTTGCATAAATCTGCCCACTGAAATAAAATAGATGGAACAAGATTAAGTTAAAAGAAAACTAAAAATTTCACATAATTTCAGAGTAGAAAGTATTGGCCTGATGAATATGAGGCATGGATTCAAGCCTTATAGTTGTGAGATGCAACTTTCATTCCTGTTCTCCTCTAAAAAAAAGGAGCGACTCAATGTATGAAGCTCTGGCTAAAGTGGGGCCTAAGAAGTTTTAGATGTAATAAGTCTTACTCTCATTTTCGGAAAGGCTGCTTCTCTGACTCAAATCCAGTATGCTGGAAACGCTAACAACCTAGTCTTACCCCTTAACTTAAACAAAGAAAAAAATGAAAATATATGTATTTGATATTGAATGCACGTACTGCTTTTTTAAGTTGTGATATAGTGTTCACTCCCTGTTCTTTAAAATTGTCATAGGCCATTTCATTTACAGTACTATAGAGTGCTTGGAAGCATAGTTTCAGGCAGTCTGAAAGATTTTCAATAGCATCCATACTCCACCTGACAACATTAAAAAAGTTTGAAAATATAGTTTAGTGAATGCATAATTTGAATTTGCTCTAACACCCAAGAAAAATGCTCTATTTAATTGAGCATGATGGTTATGTGATTCTTTTATAGTTTGAAAACAAACCTCTCAATTGCTTCTGTAAATTGCTCTAGTTCTTTCAACGAACCATACATATCATAGACGTCATCAATAATAATTATTAGTGCAATCAATTTTGTCATCCCCTTACGAAAATTACTGAATTGAGGTTCAAAGACCATTCCAATTGAACAGAAGAAGCTTTCTACTATCCTATCCCTTGTAAAGCTCAACTTGTTTGCTAGTCCCATATATCTCCACCACCTACAGGAATAGAAAAACCAATTATTTCTCAACATTGCAAGTCTTAAAAATGCATTATATCCATCAAGTTCTAAATCGGCTGGAGTTATCAATCTAATCATTTTACACAATGTTTAGATTATGGATTTTGATAAGGATTTGAAAAGACAAATGGTAGTGGGTTGTTTGGTGGAGGTATATATGTTCATCTAAGTCCCAACCAAATCCACGGACATGAGGGTACACCAAAATATTCATATTTCTTAAAGCCATTATCCAAACGCAACCTTAAAGAATTTGATAAAAATTTAAGAAGATGAAGCATTGGAGATGGGTTTTTTTTTTTTCATCAAATTTGATAAAAAGAGAAATTTCGGACAAGTGGGAAATTTTTAAAAAGATTTTGATAAAAATTTGATCAAAGGAATGGAGTAATTCATATCAAATCAAACTTTTTACTCCCATTTGGAATCAAATTAAATAATAAAATTGGTAAAGGGTTGGAGATGCTGTGAGGAATTTATAAAAAGTAAAAGAAACAAACATTAATTACAACATGCAAATAAAGTGAATTTGATACTAAAATTAGGTCATCACATTGTTACTACTTCAAAATTGCCAAATTGTTTTTTCAAAACACATAAGATGTGTTGATAAACTCTCCTCTCCTTATTATGGACTTACCTTGACATGTCTTGAAGTTCACTTAGATGTGTTGATTGCACCATGTTAAAATCGAGCACTGCAAGTTCAAGCAGCACATGATTTGCATCTACTCTTCTAGCATATGCCTCGATATATTCTCTAGCTTCTAGCCTCAGCATTCGACGGTGCAAAGGGAGTTCCAATGCATGACTCACTTGTTCTGCAAGGCTGGGATCGATAATATTAATCTTCCCCAAGTGGTGTCTGAGATGTATGCCAATAAATGATTTGGCATCATCCAAAATGTTTTCTCCTTCAAAACCAAGATATGAAGCTTCATGCAAACTCAACATTCCCTTCCCATCATTGCAATGGCATGCCTTAAATTTGCCATTGTCGTCCATAAAATGCTTGAAAATATCTGGTCTCACATGAACACAACCTTATCAATTCACTTTATGTGCCTCGAATTATGTGTGTCTGTATTTTTATTCACAAGAAAATCAAAACTGCGTGGTTTGGGATCATTTTTTTAGTTTTCAGCTAAGAACAAGATGCTCATGGTACATCTGCAAGGAATGCAATGGAAGGTACTTGAATTGGAGAGAGATTGCAGAAAAATGCAATCCCAAATGACAAATATCATGAAATCAAGATTATCAAGCCACAGTAATGCCAAATCTTTACCCAAGCTATGCTCATGACAGATAATTTTCATTATAAAAAATAAATGCGCATGTACATAATAGGAAATGAGCATTTTGTGATTGTAAAATTTAAGGCCATTGACAACTGTGTCTTTTTACAGAGATTGAAGACTTATCTGTATATATTATAAACAGTGAAAAAATCCTGTTTATTCTTTGCAGTCTGAGGAAAATGGACGTCTAAGGTTAAGTCCCTTCCATGTCACTCTCAATGCATAGTAGATTCTGAGCTTATTAGTACATTCTCAGATTTTTATACTCGTAATAAGGCTAAAGTGTAATCGGACTCATTACACAAATACCCCCGTTTTCTGACTAATCCATTAGCAGAATTCAAATTTCATTTTATTCTTTGATAAGTGAAACAGGCTCAAATAACAGTTTTAAGACACTTATTCTTGATGTGTTTTCTGGAGCTCCATGGGCATCCCCGTACTAGCATATGCTATGAATAGTAGGGGTGTACACGGTCCGGATTGGTTCGGTTTTGAGAAAAATCAAGAACCAGACCAGACCATTACACTTGTAAAACCGGACCAGAACTAAACGGAAAAAACGGTTCTGTTTCGGTTTGGTTTACAGTTCCAAAAATTTCTATTTACAAGAATAAATTGTTAATATTAGCAAAATAATTACTCAAACTAATTATATTTAACTTATGATAAAAACTAATAATATTAAGACATTACTTAATATTACATATCTATACCATCCTAATATCATTAAAATTATAAAAAACCAATTAATAAAAATAAAACTTGATATTATATATATATATATCTTTTAAAATTCGGTTCGGTTCGGTTTGAACAGCAATTTTTTTTATAAAATCCATTAAACGAATCGTTTTTACGGTTCTCATATTTCTTAATCCAAAACCGAATCAATTCTTAATAGAACCGAACCAAACCGTACGATTCGGTCTGGTTCAGTTCGGATTACCGGTTTGAACGGACTTTTGAACCGCCCTAATAATAGCCTTTGCAAAGTTAAGAATTATGTCCATCAAAGGTCCAGAAAATGGAGTATTATTGCTTGCTAGACCTTTGGATTCACAAGAAAATCAAAACTGCGTGGTGTGGGATTCATTTTTTTATTTTTTATTTTATTGACCTTTTCTTAATTTATTTGTAGTTTTTAGTGAACTTTTTTTAAAAAAATATTTCAAAAACTTCACACTATTAGATTTTATTCAACTAGATGAAGCAAAAAAATAAAAATAAATTTAAAAAATTTGGAAAAAAATAATCCAAAAAAAAAAAAAGACTTTTTAGCTTTTCGTCTTTAATGTACTTTTTTTTTTAAAAAAATCTAATTTGTTTTACTTTTTAGAATTTTTTACACTAGATTTACTGGAAAAGTAAAATAAATAAATAAATAAAATTGACAAAAAAATTGGGGGAAAATATTAATGAAAACAAATATATATATATATATATATATTTTAGTTGGATTTCAAACCACGACGATTCAAGTTACTGCAAACAGTAATACTATACAAAACAATGATAAAAAAAGAAAAAGAAAAACAAGAGTATCTGTACTCTAACCAATCACCCAACTAGAAGCACATATGGTGATTTGTAAAAAATTTCAGTCAAAAAATTCAAACAATAATAAATATGAATAAAAAAAATATCATCAGAATTAAATTTTTTGTAACTTCTTGATTCATTTAACTTAAGATGTTAAAATCATAGAAATTTAGTTAAACAATTGGTTTACAAAAAAATGAATAAACAGGTAGCAAAAAATAAATTTTGGCAGGGTGTACCATCGGAATTTGTTTACACATTGTTCAACGTGGTCATGCTCGACTGTCGGATTATGCTACTACCCAACGCGTGTGCAACCATTATTTTTTTATTTTTTATTTTTTTGAAACTGAGGTGTCCGACTTCTACCGCTGGGCTGCGTCCACCGACTAATTCTCAGGGGGAGCAATCACAGCATCCCACCGCCGCGGCTCCCCGCTTAAATCCCAAAGTATCCCAAAAGGGAATCGAACACATGACCATAATATACAATATGATATGAATATTATACAAACCATAATATATAATATGATATGAATATAAAGCAATTTATAGAAAATTAAAGTTGAGTGGGTAGGTTGTAGAGGTTTTCTTGACAAAAGATAAAATATAGGCTTAACAAAATTTATAGTCATATATAATTTTGGAAGACAAATTGAAAGATACATAAATAAAATAAAATATCTCATGATTAATAAAGAAACTTTTTAAAAGTTGAAGGGAACACGTGCCTTACATGTGTCAACATTAGCTCTGTCCGTGCCTAGATCTTAAATTTGTGAAATAATTTGTGATGGGATAAATAGGGGTGAGCATAGTTCGGATTGGATTGAATTGGGGTAAAATCAGGATCAATCCGTTATCTACGGTTCTTGAAAAATTGAAACCAATCCAATCCGTTTAAATCATGGAACCAATCCGAACCAATCCATTTAAATACGGATTGGATCGGGTTAGAACCACGGATTCACATAATTAAATAACAAAAAAATATATATAACACTTTAATTTCATAAAAATATAAACATAGCGCTATATAAGTTCCACAATAGCAACATCTATTTCTATAATAGCGACATACTGTGTTAGAATTTAAACAACCATAAGAAAACTGGTTTCACCATAAGTATTTAGACTATTACAAATTAAAACTAAAAACTAACAAACAAAAGCAATAAAAGAAGATATTATACGGTTTTAGGTTTGAGTTTAGATTTTATATAGAATAAGAGAAGATACTATGGGGGAGGATGTATAATAAAAATATATACTATTTGTATACGGTCCGGATCGGTTCCAATCCAGAACCGTGAGGTTCAATCCAGAACCAATCCGTGTACTACGGATTTTTAATTTTTCAATCCGGAACCGAACCACGGATTCAAAAAACCAATCCAAACCTATCGGATTGGACTGGACTAGATCGGATTACGAATTTCACGGATTTCTTGCTCAGCCCTAGGGATAAAGAATGGAAATGAAAAAGGAGATATGAAGTACAAATGATTTTTTATTTATTTTTATTTCCTTTTCTTTTCTCTTGAGAAATAAGTGAAGAATACCTTGAGAGACTTGATAGCCATGTTGTCTGAGGAGCCTAAAGCTAAGAGCCGTGGCATGCAAACTCTTCTGTTTTCTGTCATTAGATTTTGCTTGGACAGATATTATCCTATGGAGGGCTCTCTTTATGTCCCTGTCAAAGATGTACCCCAATCCTAACCGTTGGATGATGTCTACCAATTCAAGCAGAGCCGTTGGTTCAACTTCCACATCTTCATCATCAACCATTTTCCTCACTTCCTCCTCTAGTTTCCTTTGCCTCTCCTTGTATATCTCCTAAAATATTATACACACCCACAAATAAGCAACCATATAAGTTATAAGAATGGTTGGGGTCCAGAACAGACGATGTAGCATAGTTATAATAAGCATTCAATTAGTATAATAATAAATAATATAGCATAATTTTATTAATTTAAAAATTCTATAATTTATATAATGGGCAAAATCCATAATTTTGAAATTACAATATTATAGCATGTGTTGCTACACTAATTAATATAATAATTGGTATGTATAACCGTATTGAAGTTATACACAAGAATAATACTGTACATACTAATTAATATATCAATTTGCATACTAATGTGTGGCATAATTTTAGAAATTTTAAATCTTTATAATTTATATAATGAATAAAATCATAATTTTAAAATGATAATATCATAACATATATTAATATATTAATTGATATGGGTGTTATAAACGGATGTCCCGTAAAATCAATCAGTGTGTTTAGTTTGAATTTTTTGGATTAAGTTTTTTGAAAATTGAGTTTTTTAATTTTCGTATTCTTTTGTTTTTAGTGAATATTTTTAAAATTTTAAACATTTTTTTATTTTTTTAGATACACCTTAGTTAGATGTATCTAAAAAGTAAAAAAATTGTGAAAAAATATTTTAAAAAATTAATAAATACATAGAAATACAAAAAATGTACTGAATTCTTATATTTTTTTTGTATTTTTGGTATTTAGTGTATTTTTAAAAGATTTTTTTTTATATTTTTCTTATTTTTTAAGTATATTTATGTTAAGTATGTCTAAAAAGTAAAAAAATTACTTAAAATATTAAAAAAAATTTAATAAAAATAAAAAAACACGAAAAATAAAAAAATAAAATTTTCTGAAAAGAGCAAAGCAAGCTGAATAGTTTACGGATAGCTAATAAGGAGGTGCCAAAACAGCAAAGTGTGAGACCCACTTCCCTCTTCTCCCAATCTCTTCTTCATCTGATTGTAACCTCGTCTCTGCAACTTTCACGCAACTCTTTCCATCAAATCGACAATTCTTCCTCACCGGCATCGCCGGTGAACACCATGATGACCCTTTCCTTCAAACCCTGCAACCGTCAACCTTCATACAGGTGTTTGTACAGAGAAATAAGGGTTTTTGTGGGTTTCGATGGTGACTGGAGAGACAGAAAGGAACAACAGAAAAATTGTCTGTGAGGCCCACTAATTTGCTGCTGTGGCCATGGTGTTCGCCGGTGTGCGAAATGATGAAAAGGGTTGTGTGAAAGTTGCAGGGGTGAGAGATTGGGGTCTCACAATTTGGTGTTTTGGCAATTTTTTTTTTGGCTGTCCGTTTACGATACAGCGGTTAACGCTGTAAACATATTATTTTAATAATTTTTTAATTTTTTATAAAAAATATATATATATATATATAAAAATAGAAAAAAGTGATATAATAATTTTTTTGATTAAAACTGAAAATTGCGAAACGAGACTTTAAGGATGATATGCTATCAAGGTTGACACCCCAAGCTGTCTTATGTAATTAAGACAAATTGGAAATTCCAACATAGCTAATTCTCCATTTCAATTATGATAATCACAACTTAATTCCATCTTCATTCTACTACGCCAAACGCAACTTAAATCTTTATAATAGTAAAATTACAAATGATAGTCACAACTCATCATCAAAAAAATATTGTCACAACTAATGAAAAATTACAACACACACAAAGTAAGTCATTCGTTATCTCCTTAGTTAATTATTTCACTTGTAAGATTTTTCGCTACTCCATTGGTTGGAAACACTACAAGAACAATGTCACACATCAATTTATTTAGCATTTTTGTAGTTATAAAAACTCTACTTACTGTTTGACCAGTCTGGAAGGACTCCACAAAATCGCAAGTCCAAGTACTGGGCTGGTAACTGGCTGAAGGTCTGTTAGCCATTTGATGGCTGCTCACCAAGCTTTGAAACTAGGAATATTCCATGGAAGCACCTTGCATGCCTATTTTTAGCGAGACTGGTTTGGTATAAAATGTTAGGTAGGCGGAACAAACTTTTCTAGATGCTTGTATGGAGTACCGCTACACTGATACTAGAAGGTATAAACTGTTGGGTGGAAACTGTATTTATGTGAATTATGATGGCACTAAATTTTAGAGAATAAAATTAAAGATTCAAAATATATATATATATATATAGAGAGAGAGAGAGAGAGAGAGAGTACGAGGAAGAACTTTGCTTTGCTCTGTTTTGTGTGTTTACAAATGAAAAGCTCTTGCCTTTATATCACCAAGGATCCTTTAGAGTATTTTTTTTCTAAAGTTTCTTGTATTGTGTGGTTGAAATTTAATGTTAAAAAATTAATGTGACTTGTCATTAAATCTCAACCACACAATGCACCACTCTAAAAAATTTTTAAAAAAAAAAACTCTAGAGGATCCTTACTCGCCTTTATATAGGCAAGGCTACCAACCCTCTCAACTAATGAAGATTAGCCAAGCACATATACATGTATGTACTGACATTGCAACTTTGATGCAACACGTAATTGCAACCTTTTACATTTGACTTTAAAAAAATATATATGTATATATATATATAGTATAAATTAGTTATTTAATTTAGGAAAAAGTTAGGAATTATAAAAAAAATTTCATTAAATCTCAACCACACAATGCACCACTCTAAGAAACTTTAAAAAAAAAAAACTCTAGAGGATCCTTACTCGCCTTTATATAGGCAAGGCTACCAACCCTCTCAACTAATGAAGATTAGCCAAGCACATATACATGTATGTACTGACATTGCAACTTTGATGCAACACGTAATTGCAACCTTTTACATTTGACTTTAAAAAATATATATGTATATATATATATAGTATAAATTAGTTATTTAATTTAGGAAAAAGTTAAGAATTATAAAAAAAATTTCATTAAATCTCAACCATACAATGCACCACTCTAAGAAACTTTAAAAAAAAAAAACTCTAGAGAACCCTGACTCGCCTTTATATAGGCAAGGCTACCAACCCTCTCAACTAATGAAGATTAGCCAAGCACATATACATGTATGTACTGACATTGCAACTTTGATGCAACACGTAATTGCAACCTTTTACATTTGACTTTAAAAAAATATATATGTATATATATATAGTATAAATTAGTTATTTAATTTAGGAAAAAGTTAGGAATTATAAAAAAAATTTCATGAAAATGGTCGTGAAAAATTTATGACCCTTGGATTACCTTGATTAGTGTGTGGTGCTTTATATTAAGTGTAATCCAAGAATCACAAAGCTTTCATAATTATTTTCATAAAAAATTTTTCATGATACCTAACATTGTTATTTAATTTAACACCCCCTCTTAATTAATAATACGAAAGAAAATTTTGCATTGTTCCACTTTTTGTGATAACATTTGCTTTAGTAAAAATATCTACGAACTGTTCATTAGTATTGACGAACTCCAACTAAGTTTCTTCTCTGCCAATCAAATTTTTGATGAAGTGATGACAAAATTTAATGTGCTTTGTTCGAGCATAAAAATTTGAATTTTTCGTCATGCAATGGCAGACATATTATCTCAATAAATTATTATGGGATCCATTTGCTTTTAATGTAGATCTGCAAGAATTCTTCTAAGTTATACAGCTTCACAAGCAACATCGATGGCTAAAATGTACTATGCTTCGACTGATGAGAGTGACATTGTTTTTTTACTTTTTTGAGGACCATGACATTGCTTTTGAACCCATGCACAACATCCATATGTGCTTTTTCGATCATCAATGGAACGTGTCCAATCACTGTCTGTGTATCCAGCAAGACTCTTCGGCAAGACTGTTGTTTTCTTCCTTCATATACTTGATCTCAAAAAAATTTGTGCCTTGCAAATACCGTAATATTCGCTTAACTACAGAAAAATAGATTTGGTTGGGTTCAATCATGAATTTGGAAATTATGCTGATTGGATAGACAATATCTGACCTGGTATTTATGAGATATAGGAGTGTAAAAATGGCTCGCGGCCCATAGCGATCTGGGATGGACCCGGGCTCGAGCCTAGTCCAAGCCCCTGGGCTTGGGCCTAAGCCATCATTTTGAAACCCGGCCTGGCCTCTGGCCCAACCCATTAACCTGCTTAAGGCCCACTTAAGGCCCAGTCCTCCCGAGGCCCAATGTCTTTTTTAATAAAAAATAATAAAATTTTAGTAGAAAAAAATTTAAAAAAACAAAAAAAAATAGTCAAGCCTGCCCAAGCCTAAGGCCAGGCCCAGGCCCAGGCCCACCAACCTGTCCAAGGCCCGAATACCCCGGGGCCTGGGCCTGGGCCTAATTTTTTAACTTGTGACCTGACCCAAATTTTGACGAGAGCCCGCGAGGCCCGATATGGGCCAGCTTAGGCCCTAGCCTGAGTGGGCCAGGCCGGGCCAAATTTACACTCCTAGTGAGATACATGAGTGATCCAACCAGACTGCGGTATAGTGTTTGGTTGACTTTTGGCGCTCCATTTTCTAGCTGTAATTTTTCATTTGTCGCCATGGGTATTGAAATTGGTTTGCATGCTGACATCTTGAATCTTTTCAGCAAGTATTCTGTGTACTTTTCGTTCTTCTTTGATCTGCCGCACTTCAATGCCAAAAAAATATTTTATTAAGTCAAGATCTATCATTTCATATTCTTGCATCATAGCCTTTTTGAAATCATTTAGCATCATAAGATTAGTGCTAATGAAAATTAAATCATCAACATAAATCATTGGTACCTCTCTTTTTCATATATAGTGATGGCTCACTAAGACTTCTTTGAAAACTGCTATGGATAAAGTATTTGTCTATGTTACTATTCCAAGCACATGGGACCTGTTTTAGGTCATAGAGTGTTTTTCTTGGCCAATAAATCGTATCTTCTTTTTCTTCCACCACATAGCCTTGTGGTAGCTCCACACATACTTCGTCTAGATTGTCATTCAAAAATGTTGATTTTACATTCAGCTGGTGGACTGGCAATTCCAGTTGTGCTGTCAGGGCTAAAAATGTTCTTATTTTCTCCATATGCATCTATTTTAAATTTTGGAATAAAGTATATTGGTGGGAAATATAGACGATTTTCCTCTCTTAGCCTAATTTCGTAGTCACATTTTTGTCACATAACTGGATTTTGTTAAAGATTTAAAAATAAAATAACAGAAGAGGGACATTGACACTTGTGTTGGGACCAAAGTGAGATTTGAATAAAAGTACAGGGGGTTGACTGTCACGATTTTGTGTACGGATCAAAGTGGGATTTGACCAAAAGTGCAGGGGGTTGACTATCATGATTTCATGTGTAGGGTCAAAGTGAGATTTGGTGCAAAGTGCAGAGGTGTAAACTGTAATTTACCCAATTAGTTATTTAATTTAACATAAACTTCATGTTGGTGTAATTATACCACCAGAAAACAAATATAAGGTAAAAAATAAATATTAAGTCAAAAAAAAATCACCATGAAATGGTACCAAATTTAACGTGGTTCAGCTAATTCAGGCTTCATGTAATTACACATGATCCACCATCATTAAAATAATAGTGGTTACACAAATAAAGAAGTAGACTGAGGTGCAATAATCTCAATTTTTTTAAGGAAATTCAAGCCTTTTATAGTTAATAAATCCTTCAAACCATCCGATGCAACAGACCATCTCAAATGGCTTGCCTCCCCCCAAATACAACAGTCTGATTATGCCTTGTATTGGTTTAAATCATCTCTGCACGAGACGTTAAACCCAAAACTACACCATAAAAACACCATACAAATTGCCTAAAATATTTCTATAAACAAAATACAAGACATAAGAGCATCTCCAATGCATCCTCTATATCTTCAAATAGAGAGGATTTGTTGCTCCAACCCATCCTCCAAATTCATCTCTATTTGGGAGGAGGATGAGTTGATCCTCTAAATATGAAAGGAGGATGAAAAATAGAGGATGTCCTCTAAAACATTATTCATTCTATATTTTTTATTATATTACAAATAACTTTTAATATGTAAATTTAATTTTTATAAAATTGACATCATTAAAAATTGTGAAATCATACCTTTAAAATAGTATAATATTAAATATATTTTACAAAAATTTTAAAATTAAATATTTATTAATGAATAAAAATTACTTTTTAGTAAAGAGAAGATGAAGAATTTTAAAGATTTGTGATTAAAATTTAAATGAATAATAACATATTTTATATTTACTTTTTGAATAAAAAAATTATTTTTATTCCCGATAGAGAATTGGGTTGGAGGTGGTCTAAATAATGACAAAGTCATAGCACACTGCTTTGGCTTCTTCTTTGCAAAAGCTCAACAATATATTAATAATTCTTGGTACCTCGAATTCAGCAATAACCGAATCCCCAAATCCTAATTGAAACATACACATCACGCACCTCACTCAACCTCATCCAGCCCAATCATCTCCAAATCTTATATATTACAAGTTGACCCCAAAAGTTTAAAAAAATCCAAAAACATATAAATATTAGGAAAAATTATAACTTTGTAGAATCTAATAAGTAATAATTATATGCTTTTAATTACAACATTAAGAACTGAAGTAAAAGATAGTTTAGATTATATTTCTAAATTAGAAAGTAGGTTAAGTGAATTATTAGACCTTTAAAAATTTTGTCGTCTAATATTACACAAAAATGCATATATATCTATATCTTATCATTTATCAAACAACGGTATAAATTGTATTTGTACACTCTCTATATGCAAATATTTATACTTAGTATCTTTATTATTTTTTAATATATTTTTACAATCTATTAAATTTATTTCTTTTATATCATATTCACAATCTTTAATTTCAATATCTCCTTCTATTATTTCACATATATATATACTTCTAAATTTGAATATT
This sequence comes from Camellia sinensis, assembly GCF_055761805.1. NCBI lineage: Eukaryota > Viridiplantae > Streptophyta > Magnoliopsida > Ericales > Theaceae > Camellia > Camellia sinensis. The sequence goes on along the minus strand of NC_138968.1, from coordinate 155,284,796 downwards.
AATTTTTCATATATTTCGTCTTTTTGTATTATTGGTAACATACAATTTTTTTTATTTCTTTTTCTTCAAAATTTTCTATGATAAATTGTTCTCCTATTAAATTTTCTATATTTATTTCTTCTGCCATTATAAAATTTAGCTCTTTATCGATATCACTATAATCTTCGTCTTCTATTTTTATTTCCTCTTCAATTAATTCTATTATTTCTTTATTATTTTGTAGAGCAAATTCTAATGTTTCTTCTTCTTATAACTCTATATAATTTAAACTTCCTGAGGCTTCTATTATTTTTTTATTTTTTTTATTTCTATATTGATTTGCAAACTGACTTATTTCTCCACATACCTAACATTTACAAGTCATTTTTTCTCCTAAACAATAATTATTTTTCTATAAGCTCGAGCAATCTAGCACCACCCAAAAATAATAATGAAAAATAGGTAGTAGCTCGAAAGTTTGTGGCTCGATTTTGGGTCGAATTTTTTTTTTCTGGCATTTGAATACAGAGAGAGAGAAAAGAGAGAGACAAGGAGAAAAAATGAAGAAGGAAGAGAGAAGAGGAAGAGAAAAGGAGGACGACGGCGGAGGACGAGGACGACGGCGGGCCGGTGTTGATTCTGCTGACGACAGGCTCGTGCTGGTTCTTGCTGGTTCTGCCGACGACGGTGGACGACAGCGGGTGTTGGTTCTGCCGACGACAGGCTCGTGCTGGTTCGTGCTTGTGCAGCAGCTCAGCCTCCACCGCTCCTCCATCCCTGGTTGATGCCCCCTCCTGTCCAGTTCTCCCTTCCCTTCTTCTTCTTCTTCTCTCTTCTCTTCTTCTTCTTCTTTTTCTTCTTCTCCCCTCTTCTTCTTCGTTTCTGATTAAACACAGGGGAAAAAAAAAAAAAACAAACACCAAAATGACGTCGTTTTGGTGTCGAGCCAAATTCGACCCACGAATTTCGAGCTACCAACCGGGGTTGAATAATAATTCTTAGTAGCTTGAACTCGGCAAGGACCGAACGCCCCGAATCCTAATTGGAACACACACATCACACACTTCACTCCACCACATCAAGCCCAATGATCTTCAAATTGTCTATGGTACAAGTTGACCCCAAAAGTTTAAAAAATTTCAAAAAACATATAACTATTAGGAAAAATTATAATTGTGTAGAATCTAATAAGTATATGTGTTTAATTGCAGCACTAAAAGCTTAAATAAAATATAATTTAGATTATATTTCTAAATTATTAAGTGAGTTAAGGTGATTAAATTTTCTTTTGGCTATTGCTTCCGAGCAATCTGTATTATAGCCAAAAAAATTGCTAGTGTTAAAAATAAAATATCCTTAAAAAAGACAAATGTAGAATACCAACCAAAGCTTTTACAAGAGTTAATATTAAATTAGATCCGCAAGCCCGCAATTGAAATTGGTTTCATAGTCTAGTTTCTCGGCTTTGCCAATAACATTTGCATGTGTATTAAATATAGTAAATAAGTAAAATCTAATAACTTAAATAATAATACTTCTGTTGAAACAATCTTCTGTGTAAATAAAATAACTTAAAATAATTCAAACAAAATAAAATAAAACTTACAGAATTTATTTTGTTGAACCGAATCAATAATTTAAAGACCAAGTCGAGTGTGTGACACTCTGTCCTTAAGACAGATTCGCCCCGCTACGGTGCTTACGGTTATGTGGCGTCTATCTCCCAGGATACAATGATCTTTACAAATTTGTAGTAGCACTTCAAACAAATTTGTTCGACAAACCAGAACCTTGTGTTCTATAACTCTCTGAAATTTTTCCTAAAATAATATGAAGAATAAAGGACGCAAGAGAGCAAAATGAAGACAAGGAAAATGAATTTTCGGAATCAATCAAAATTGGAATGGGGCTGCCTTTATATAGGCTTTGTTGGCACCTATTCAATTTGAATAGAAAAGGTATGAAGAAGGGACATACCCCTTCCTTTAAAATAAAAAGACACCATGAAAGGTTTGCACCCTTTCATTCAAATGGAGGTTTGACCCTTCCTTTAAAACAAAAAGACACCATGAAAGGTTACACCCTTTCATTCAAAATGGAGTCTATTTCAATTCACAACTACCTCTTTATAAATTTTCCAACAATCCCCCACATGAATGAAATTGACAGAGAGAAAATGCAACAACATGATGTAAATACAGAGAGTACAGAAATTAGAAATATTCTGCAAAGGATAGATAGCTTTTGGCTTTGAACCTTCCCTTGTGAGATACTATCGGATTTACTAGCTAACCAGTGAACATAATGTCTTGAACTGTTCAGCCGTTTGTGTAAACTAAGACAATAGAACTCACACAATATATCTCCAGACACAGTTTAGTTCTCACTATTGTGTTCATTTTGGCCCTGAACAGCCTGGTCTTTCATGAGTGTTCTAAAGACTTGTAGCCCTTCACAAATCTTATAGAACTGGCCCAGTTCACACTCACATAAGTGATTCTTATGAAAAGTATCCTGCCATACTCCACTAGGTTTACCTAGATATAAGAATCATTAAAAGTATTACTTAACCTAAACCGCTGCAGACATCACTATTTCATCAAAGAAATGGGTAGGAGATAAACTCCCCAGTGATCCTTCTAAGTCATTCACAACTCGGTTGTCCCTTTGAACCTAGATCTTGGGATCTCCAGTCAACTAGGTTGGGTTGCCATTATGGTAACTCTTATTTAATAGGCTTTAGTCCCATTCCCCTCGATGAATTCTCAACTAACTCTCTTGCTAACCGTTTGGTTAGTGGATCCGCTATGTTGTCTTTAGACTTAACATATTCTATGGACATAATTCCATTAGAGAGTAGTTGTCTTATGGTATTATGTCGACGATGAATATGTCGAGACATACCGTTATACATATGACTCTGTGCTCTACCAATTGCTGATTGACTATCACAATGTATGCATATAGCAGGCACCGGTTTTGGCCATATTGGAATATCTTCAAGGAAGTGGCAAAGTCATTCTGCCTCTTCCCCTGCTTTGTCTAAAGCTATGAATTCAGATTCCATAGTAGACCTAGCAATACAAGTCTTTTTAGAAGATTTCCAAGATACAGGCGCCCCACTAAGAGTAAAGACATACCCACTAGTGGACTTTGAGTCTCTTGTATCCGATATCCAATTTGCATCACAGTATCCTTCAAGTACTGCTGGATATCTAGTATAATTAAGCCCAATATTACGAGTAAATCAGAGATATATAAGAACCCTTATAATTGCTTTCCAGTGTTCTACTCCCGGATTACTCGTATATCTACTTAATTTACTTACTGCATAAGATATATCTGGGCGAGTGCAGTTCATCAAGTACATTAAGCTTCCAATAATTTGGGCATACTCTAATTGAGAAATATTTTCCTATACATTTTTAAAAAGATACAAATTAACATCTACAGGAGTTCTAGCAAGATGATCATCATCTTTGTTGAATTTGTCAAGTATTTTCTCAATGTAATGAGATTGTGACAAAGCATATCCTTCTGATGTTTTGGTAATTTTCATACCAAGTATTACATCAGCAATGCCCATGTCCTTCATGTCAAAATGCTTATTCAACATTTTCTTGGTAGTTTTAATCATGTCATTATTACTACCAATGATGAGCATATCATCTACATAAAGACATACAATGACATAACCTTTATCTGTGTTTTTAATATAAATACATTTGTCACACTCATTAATTTTAAATCCATTTGACATCATTGCCTTGTCAAATTTCTCATGCCATTGCTTTGGCGCTTGTTTTAAACCATATAATGATTTAACCAATTTACACACTTTCTTTTCTTTCCCTGAAACAGAAAACCCTTCTGGTTGTTCCATGTAAATTTCTTCATTTAACTCACCATTTAAGAAAGCGATTTTAACATCCATTTGATGAATTTCTAGATTGTATAGAGATACAATGGCAATTAGCATTCTAATAGATGTTATTCTAGTAACCGGTGAGTATGTGTCAAAGTAATCTAGACCTTCTTTTTGTCTAAAACCTTTTACTACAAGTCTTGCCTTGTATTTGTCTATTGATCCATCCGCTTTCAATTTTCTTTTGAAAATCCACTTGTACCCAAGAGGTTTACAACCTGGTGGCAAGTCCACTAATTCTCAAGTGTGATTTTGCAAGATGGATTCAACTTCACTGTTGACAGCTTCTTTCCATAACGGAGCTTCAGGACTGGACATAGCATCCTTAAAAGTTAAAGGCTCATTTTCTAACAAATATGTTAGAAAATCTGGACCAAAAGATTTTGAGGTTCTAGCACGTTTACTACGCCTAAGTTTCTCTTCCTCATTTTGATCTAACTCTTGTTCTTGATCATGTTCTTGATCCTGACTAGTAATAACATCAAAAGATCTTTTATTAGTACTAGTCTCTTGTCCAGTCTTCTTTGGAAATACATGTTCAAAGAATGATGCATTCCGAGACTCAATAATAGTATTTACATGCATTTTGGAATGTTCTGATTTATGAATCAAAAACCGATAAGCACTACTATTCTTGACATAACCAATGAAAATGCAATCAATGGTCTTAGGACCTATCTTAGTCTTTTTAGGACTAGGAATAGCCACTTTAGCCAAACACCCCCACACTTTTAAGTATTTGTAGGATGGTACTCTTCCATGCCATAATTCATAAGGTGTTTGATTTATTTTCTTTCGGGGTACTTTATTTAAAATATAATTAGCAGAAAGTATTGCTTCCCCCCACAAGTTCTGAGGTAATCCAGAACTTATTAACATGACATTCATCATTTCTTTTAAAGCCCTATTTTTCCTTTCAGCAATGCCATTTTGCTGAGGTGAGTAAGGAGCGGTGGTTTAATGAATTATTCCATGTTGTTTACAAAACTCAACAAAAGGTGATTCATATTCACCACCTCTATCACTTCTAAGTTTCTTGATTTTGTTACCAAGTTGATTTTCAATTTCATTCTTATATTGAATGAAAGTTTCCAAAACTTCATCCTTGGTTCGAATTAAATAAACACAACTATATCTAGTATAGTAATCTATAAAAGTGATAAAATACTTTTTCCCACCTCTAGTTTGAATTGATTTAAAATCACAAATGTCACTATGAATTAATTCAAGTGGTTCCGTACTTCTTTCAATTGAATGAAAATGAGTTTTAGATAATTTTGCCTCAACGCAAACTTCACATTTATGATTTGAATCAATGTTAAATTTAGGTAAACACTCCATATTAATTAATCTACGCAAAGATCCATAATTAACATGTCCTAGTCTACCATGCCATAAATTTGAAGACTCAAGCAAGTAAGAAGAAGATGTAGTATTATTAATAACTGAGGGTACAACGGTCATTACATTTAACTTGAAAAGGCCATCAGACATGTAACTTTTTCCTACATACATCTCGTTTTTGGTATGTACAAACTTGTCACTTTCAAAAACTAGCCTAAACCCATTCTTACTCAACAAAGATCCGGAAACTAAATTCTTGCGAATGTCCGGTACATGCAGCACATTGTTGAGAGTGAGTTCCTTTCCAAATGTCATCTTGAGTACAATCTTTCCTTGTCCTTCAACTTTGGAAGTTAAGGAGTTGCCCATAAAGAGTTGTTCACCATTGTCCACTACAGAATAAGATGTGAACATCTTTTTGTCGGCACAAATATGGCGAGTAGCACCAGTGTCCACCCACCATTCTTTACGATTTCCGACAAGATTTGCCTCGGAAACAACTGCAGAAAGATTGATATCATCTATACCATTGGAAATATTGTCCACTTCAGTCATATGGGCTTGAGCAGGCTTCTTGCTTGTTCTTCTTTTGCTTTTGCCTTCGCTACGGTAATCTTTGGCCCGATGTCCCTCTTTGTCACAGATATAATATTTGCCATTAAACTTGTACTTTTTATTATCCCCCATTTTAGAGCCTTGTGATGAACTTTCTCCAGAAGACTTTCGTTTCTTGGTTTTTGAAACGTGTTCCACCACATTTGCCTTAGACTCCATAGGATACTTACCAGCCCGCATTTCAGAATTGCGGTTGTCCTCCTCAATTCTCAAACGCACAATTAATTCGTCCATAGAAATTTCTTTGCGCTTGTGTTTGAGGTAGTTCTTGAACTCCTTCCAGCCTTTTGGTAATTTTTCAATTAAGGCTGCAACTTGGAAGGATTCACTGAGAGACATGTCTTCTGCATGAATGTCATGCAGAATGAGTTGGAAATCTTGAGCTTAGTTGATCACAGTTTTTGAATCAACCATTACAAAATCCAAGAATCTGCCAACCACAAATTTCTTTGAGCCGGCATCTTCCGTTTTGTACTTTTTTTCCAACGATTCCCAAAGTTCCTTTGCTGTCTTGATTGGACTGTAGACGTTGTATAATGTGTTGTCAAGTCCGTTCAAGACGTAGCTCTGGCAAAGGAAATCGGCATGTTTCCAAGCATCAACCGTAGCAACCACTTGCCGGTCGGTTTCATCCTCTTTCAAGATAGGAGTATCTTCACGGAGAAAACGAGCCAGGTTCAAAGTTGTAAGATAGAACAACATTTTCTGTTGCCATCTTTTAAAGTCAGTTCCTGAGAACTTCTCTGGCTTCTCTCCATGATTTATTGGTACTGTCATCACAGGAGAGGGGGTTGGTGCAATTGCAGCCACCACAGTAGTACTTGTTTGGGCATTTGTTTCAGTAGCCATCAATTCTAATTTATAAAATAAATCTATAATTAGAATTTTCACTACACAGAAAATTAAACCAAATTCACAGAATTAAATTTTGTAAAAATAAAAGAAACAGGAATGTAACTTTTATTTTTCAATTAATTTGAAAATAAAATAAAATTTTATTTAAACAAATTAATTCCACACAGAAAAATAAATTCTGTAAAATAAAAGAAATAAAAACTATAACTTTTATTTTTCAATTAATTTGGAAATAAAATAAAATTTTATTTAACCAAATTAATTCCACACAAGAAATTAAATTCTGTAAAATAAAAGAAATAAGAAAATAACTTTTATTTTTCAATTAATTGGGAAATAAAATAAAATTTTATTCAACCAAATTAATTCCACACAGAAAATTAATTTCTATAGAACTTCAATAATTAAAATACTAAAACAGAATTTTAAGTAATGAAAACTCAGAAAATAATTTCTAAAACCCAAAATTAATTTCTGAAAAATTTCACAAAAATATATTCTAAATTGTTAATGACGCCAGTATCGTACTACTAGTTGTTGTCAAATAAAAGAGACAGTATATTACTACTATCTGTCAAATAGCATATAATCACTATTTGTTTTTTTAACCAGAATATTATTTTGTAAATCCACAGAAAATAATTTTATTCCGAAATTATTTACGAAGAATGAAAAAAAAAGAAACAAACGAAAAATTCTGTAAACAGAATAATTCGAATCTGTCTTAAGATTGTTGGAACAATTTTTTGTGTAAATAAAATAACTTAAAATAATTCAAACAAAATAAAATAAAACTTACAGAATTTATTTTGTTGAACCGAATCAATAATTTAAAGGCCAAGTCGAGTGTGTGACACTCTGTCCTTAAGACAGATTCGCCCCGCTACGGTTCTTATGGTTATGTGGCGTCTATCTCCCAGGATACAATGATCTTCACAAATTTGTAGTAGCTATAGCGATCCCGGTTGTCCCTTTACTGTTCTGTTGTATTCCGGACTCGGTTCCGTGAAGTTGGTAGTGGTATCTATCTTGTTGCCATCCTTTAATTCCACTTGATTGAGTTTTAGGATGTTTTGAGCAGGGTTGTTACAGGTTGGTTAGGCCTTGGTTTCAATTCCTTGTTGTCCAGTTTTTAGGCAATCCGCTCGAGCGAGTCTTCTTGCACTCGAGCGGGGATTGCACACCTCCAATATTTCGTGTTCCTGCAAAACTTCTGCAGATGTGATTTTTACGCTCGAGCGGGTTTGTTTACGCTCGAGCGGTAGCGCTCGAGTGGGTTGTACTTTCTGGGTATAAGTTCTGGGAGGGAGAAATCTACGCTCGAGCGGACTGGTTTTCGCGCTCGAGCGGAAGTGCTTTATTCTTGTGTCTTGGAGCTCGAGTGGGCCTTATTGCGCTCGAGCGTGTCCAAATTTTTGTTCTTGGCGCTCGAGCGTTGTGTTCTCCGCTCGAACGGGTCATGCGTATATGAGTTATCCACTGAGTGATTTTAAATCACTTTTTACTTTCCTTTCTCTCTCCTACTTTTTCTAAAACCCATTTCGAGAGCTCCTCTCTCTAAAACCTTGACTTCTCTCTAAGTATTGATCTAGTATGAGTGATTTCCTCACGTTTGGCCTTTACAAAAAATTGTTGATCGTCGAGGGCTATTTTTTGATTCGACAAATTCGTGGGTTGGAGCATTTTCGTCTTCTTCACATTCTTGATTGGGAGTCATCTTTTGAGGTAGGGATAACCCACTCCTCACTATGGGTTTTGTCTTTAAATTTTAGTATTTTGAGATGTTGGGGTTGGTTTGGTAATTTTGTGAAAATTTGGAGCTTTTGTGTATATTTACAAAAGTTGGGGTTTTAACTATATAAAACCTAGATGCATGCTTGGCATGGAAAAGTGAAATTAATATTAAAACATTAATGAAAATGGAACCTAAGGGTTGTAATGTTAATTATGGATTATGCCCTAATTACATTGGTTAATTAATTCGTATAATTAATTATGAGAAATGAGGAATTGATTTGGAAATGTATGAGATTAAAGGGTGTGGTTGGGCCATTTACCGCTCACCTAGTTGAAATGTTGATTATATATCCATTGTTGCATTTATTTTCTGTATAGAAATAACTGCTTTGGGCTATCGGTGGAAGATAGTCTTGATTGTTGTAGATAATGCATGATGATTAGGCAAACTGAAATTAATCACTGGAATGTGTCATTGAGTATGACGGTTGAAAGAATACATTAAATTTATGTGTTGTGTGATGATGTGTATAATTATTGTTTATATGCATTGTGTCGTGTTGGAGGAGATAGGGGATGCACTCCACGGTTTAGGGGATGATAGGGGATGGACCTCTAAACCGGATGTGGTTGGGAGAAGATAGGGGATGGACTCCATAGATAGAGCTCATATGCTTATCTAGTAATGTGTTGACATAGCTTATATGCTTGTCTTTGGAAGTGTGATAACGCTCTTATGCATATCTATGGAAATGATGATATAGCTTTTATGCTTTTCTATTGATGTGTTGATACAGCTAGTACGCTTATCTAATATGAATTGGGAAGAAGTTTAATATGAGTTACTGTCTCATATAAGTTGTTTGGCCAGGTTCTGAGCCATGGTTATAAATTGAGAATTGAAAGGAATTGGAAAATGGATTGTAACATGGACTTGTATGTCATGAAACCGTAAAGTGTGATAAGGGAAAGTATCAGTGTTGGCCATCTATCAACTACTAATCTTTTAGTCATTGTTCATATTTGGTTTAGTGTATTTCTACTGGGCTGTGGCTCACCCTATATGGGAATATCATTTTCAGGTACAGGTAGCATGCCACCTCCAAGGACGTAGGTTGGGAGGCTAGAGGCGGGCAGTCTTTTGTTGTTTAGTTTCTTTGATGTATTACATGTATATTCAAGCCAAGGGCTTAATGTGTAAATGAGTTAGCACTCTTTTGTTGTAACCAAGTATTAACTTGGAAAGCTGTAAGCCTTTAGGGCATTTGCTTTTGTTGTTAACATGTAATACTTTTTGGTAATGGAATTCTGATGAATAGAAGAATGTGGAGCTTTTATATATCAATGCATGTCTTTATTGATGGGTTTAATGTTATTATTTTGAGGACGTTACAACTTGGTATCAAAGCGTACCGGGTTCGAATACTTTGGGTACGTGGGAAGTGATTAGGATCACAATGGGTTTATCTCGCTTGATAGAGACTTAGATGTAGTGTCATATGCTATGTTCTTAATTGATAACATGCTTATGTGTTTATATGGGTATGGGATTTAATTTCTAGGATGTTGATTGGATCCTTGGGTTTCTGGGAGTCTTGTTGGAAAGGCACTTGATCAATGTCGTTTCTAACCGGAACTCTAGTAACGCCTCGGGACTATCATTATCCGGAAATGAAATTCGTAAGTACTTATATGTTAATGTGCTTACGTGGAGTGAATTACAGTTGTCCATGCATTAGGACGTGAGTGTTTAGTTTTGGCACATTTGTGAATGTGCTAACGTTCTGTATTACCTTTATTAGGATGTCAGGACGAGGAAAGGGTGCTAGTCGTGGTAGGCCTGCGAGGCAGGAAGTATTTTTACCGGATGATATTCCGGCAGTGCAGGAGGCAGTTGGCCAGGCTAATGTGGCCGAGCCAGCGGGTCAATAGGCTATGAGTGCCTTAGCCCGAGAGATAGCAGGACCTTTGGGTATTCTCAGAGCAGGGAATCAGGCAGCTGAGGTAGGGCCTTCTTTCTTGAAGAGGGAATTCTTCCGGTCTAATCCGGATGAGTTTGTTGGAGATTCGAAGAAACCACTGAAGGCTGACGAGTGGTTAGAACAAATGAATAAGACGTTCGAGATGCGTGGCATCGAGGACGGAGCATTGAAAGTGACCTTGGCATCCTTCCAGCTGAAAGGAGATGCGGGTCAATGATGGAAGTACGAGAAGGCTCGTGTTGGTGGTACTTGGGAGGCGTTTGTGAATGCTTTCCAGGAGAGATTCTTATCTGCAGTTGCTAGGGAGAAGCTGAGGGATTAGTTTAGCCGGCTTAAGCAGCAGGGTATGTCTGTGGCAGAGTTTGAGGCCACTTTTACTAGCTTGTCCAGGTTTCCACCTGAGTTGGTGGCGTCCGAAGAACGCCGTTGCTATGAGTTTGAGCGGAAGTTGAGGCGAGGCCTCAAGTTGAGGGTTGGTGGGTCTTACATCCGAGAGTATAGACATTTGGTGGATGCTGCAGCTCATATAGAGCTTATGATGCAGGAGGAGGAGGAGGAGGAGGAGAAGCATGCAGGCTCCAAGAGGGGCCAGGATGGTCAGGGTGATGGCAGGAGACAGAGGGGTTACAACCCTCAGCAGTCTGAGGGTGGAGTTGCTAGATCGACCTTTCCGGTGCCGAGTGCAGGCTCGGGGAGAGGTAATCAGGAAACCCCGATTTTTCCCGACTTCATTCCTTTGAATGTGGCCATCGAGGCCACACCTCGGCGAGGGGGGTGTGGAACCTCGGCCTAGACCTGGTAGTTGCCCAGCATGTTTTCCCGAGATAAAAGAACTGTGATTGTTTTTATTTGACTTAGTCTTGAGGAATGCCGAGATCATCTGCATGCATGTGAAACTTGTTTGAAAATGCATTCAACCGACTTTGCCATGTGTTTGTAGGACTTGGACTTGCCTTGACCCCGACGTTTGAAGAACTAAGTGAATGGTATTTTTAATAAAGCTATGTTATAATGCTTTGATAAAAGTCTTGTTTTGCTTCGTTTTGAAAAGTATTTGTAAGCATGAATAGTTATTCCTAGTTGGAATATATATATTATCTTGTTTTGATGACATTCTTGGAAAGTCTGTACGTGCTAAGGGACTATAAGCATTTGTAGCACAAAGTTTGAAAGCCCGTACGTGCTAAGGGACTATAAGCATTTGTAGCACAAAGTTTGGAAGTCCGTACGTTCTAGGGGACTCTAAGCATTAGTAGCACAAGTCCTTAGTGTCAGGGGACTATAATGCAACGACACCATTGAATTGAGATATCTCCCTTGTCTTGTCTTGTCTTGTTTGCCACTAACGGTTTACCGCGTGGGTTTGTTTGCTGAGATGTCATCACTTGTATTATAATGATGCTAATAAGCATCCCTTGAAACTTGACAGATTTGCTAGATGGACTTGGTTCATCCTTTGTCTTGCACTAATTAAGTTATGTATTGTTTGATGAAGAATCTTGAATACCAGTCATGCAAACCCCTTTATTATTTATACCATTCACTGAGTATCCAAGCTCACCCTCTCTATATATATATAGGTGATGAGCAGGAAGGCGATGACGCCTAGGTGTGACTCGTGAGCTTGTTTTGGGTTTTTGTTATGTAGGCCTAACTTGTATTCACGTCGGCAATCTTCAAAATTATGTTTCTCGGCTTATAATACTTGTGATTTACACATGTCGGCTGGAGAAGCCTTTTGATCAAGATGTAATATGTATTTTATACCTTATTGTATTTGTATCCAAGTTGTAATATTATGCAAAGTTGTATGTCCTTCCATATAACTTACGCACTGCTCTTATGGACCACTTGTATTTTTAAATTATTGCTTTCGCACTTGTGAGCCCTATATATATTTATACTCTGATTGTGTGTGGTTTTTTTGAAGGTTGGCCTTCGGTAATCCCGGATTACTGGTCATCACGGCACCAAACTAGTAGGGGCGGTTTGGGGTCGTGACAGTTGTAGAGCCTTGAAAACATATTTGGAAGATCTTGTGAGACAAGGACATCTGAGAGACCTTGTCGATGAGACCAGAACAAGGAAAGAACGGGCAAGATTGCCTCAGGCACCAGCAGCCCCACCTCTCCCAACACAACAGCCGCAGGCAGGAGGACCTCGGATAATCAACGTAATCCACTCGAAGGTCAATGAAAACGAAATCCGAGGAGAGACCCAGCAAGTGAAGCACCTGCAACATGTCTACTAAGTCGGGGAGAAAAGACATCGGGCAGAGGAATGCCAAGGACCAATGATAACCTTTACTGAAGCTGACCTAGAGATGGTCCAGCATCTGTATAATGATGCCTTGGTAGTATCCCTCCAGGTTGGGGAGTGCCAAGTGAAACGCATCCTGATTGATCAAGGCAGCTCTTGCTACATCATGTACGTCCGATGTTACAAAGAGCTCGGCCTTCACCAAGATGATATGGAACAGTCCAATGGCCCAATGGTTGGGTTCAATGGAACGCCGACATGGCCTCTGAGAGCAGTAAGCTTGGAGGTACAGGCTGGCACCAGGAAAATCAAGACAGAATTCACCATCATCGACACACCCTCCCCTTACAACATCATCTTGGGGAGGCCATGGTTGTATGCAATGGGGGTAGTTCCCTCAACATTGCATCAACTATTGCGATTTCCAACAGAGAATGGAATAGAAGAAGTCAGAGGCGATCAGCTGCAGGCGAAGAATTGGTCCATGGCAGTAATGAAATCTACCTGCAGCGTGCGAGAGCCAGAGAAGGCAGAAATTGAAGATAAGGACGTGGAAGTCCTAAAAGACGTCGGCAAAGAGCCAGCCGAGAAGAGCGAAGAGGCACTGAAAAAAATCCTCGTCCAAGATGGGGATGAAGAACGCTTCTTTCTTCTCGGCTCGGGCTTAGCCGAAGAAAAGGAAAAGGAATTAAAAAAATTTTTAAGAGCAAATATTGAGGTGTTCGCTTGGATACCTTACGAAATGTCTGGCATTGACCCCGAGGTCACGTGCCACAAACTGAATATTGACAGGTCAGCCAAATCTGTAATTCAACGAGCCAGAAGACCGACGTTAATGCACGTCGAAGCAATAGAAAAAAAAGTAGACAGGCTCCTGGAGGCCAAGGCCATTAGAGAAGTACACTACCCCACATGGCTATCCAATACAGTGGTGGTAAAGAAGAAGAACAGTAAATTGAGGGTCTGCGTAGACTTCACCAACCTCAACAAAGCCTGTCCCAAAGACAGCTTTCCTCTACCAAAGATTGACCAGCTAGTAGATGCCACTTCAGGGCATGGAAGAATGAGCTTCCTAGATGCCTACAGGGGGTACCACCAGATAGCCATGTACCCTCCAGACGAAGAGAAGACAACGTTTATCACCCCAAAAGGCCTATACTGTTATAGAGTAATACCTTTCAGGTTGAAAAACGCCGGAGCAACTTACCAAAGGCTGGTAACCAAAATGTTCAAGCACCTGATTGGCCGAACAGTAGAAGTCTACATCGACGACATGGTCATTAAGACCAAGGAGCCTGAGGGTCATCTTGCCGATCTAAAAACAGTCTTTGAAATCTTTAAAACATATCGGCTCCGACTCAATGCATTGAAGTGTGCATTTGGAGTTGGATCTGGTAAGTTTTTAGGATACTTGGTGACCAGAAGGGGCATCGAGGCCAGCACAGATCAGATCAAGGCCATCCTAGAGTTGAAGAGCCCGACGTCGGCAAAGCAAGTGCAGATGCTAACTGGAAGGGCCGCAGCCCTGAACAGATTCTTCAGCAGAAGCTCAGATAAGTGCAGACCTTTCTTCAACTTGATAAAGAAAGCCACAGACTTCCTGTGGACAAAAGAATGTGAATCCGCTTTGGCCGACCTAAAAAAATACTTGACCACAGCTCCAGTTCTTTCAAATCCAGAATCTGGGGAGAAGCTGTTCCTGTACTTAGCCATTTCAGAACATGCGATAAGTGCAGTACTAATCCGAGAAGAGAAAGGAAAACAAAGGGCTGTTTACTATGTAAGCAAAACCCTAGCCGATGTAGAAACGAGGTATCTGCCCTTAGAGAAGTTGGCACTAGCTTTAGTAATGGCTTCAAAAAAGTTGAACCATTACTTCCAGGCCCATAAAATTGTGGTGCTAACAGAGCACCCCTTGAAGTCCTTACTGCAACAAGAAAACCTGACAAGATGAATAGCCAGATGAGCAGTCACCCTAGGCCAGTATGACCTGGAGTACAGGCCAAGGACAGCAATCAAAGGCTAGGTTCTGGCCAACTTCATGGCCAAGTTCACACCAGAGTCCATCGAACATCGGGCTCCGTTGAGCCAGGAAGAGTGATGTCCAGCCAAGCAAGGAGAAGCACAGCCAAAGGCAAAAGAACAAAGAAAAGAGGACAAACTCAGACCCTGCAGCATTTACATCGGTGACTCCTTTCGACTGTTTGTCGATGGGAGTTCAAACCGACAAGGAGTAAGGACAGGAGTAGTATTAATATCCCCAGATGGGCAGGTACTAGAACAGTCAATTCGTTTGGGGTTCAAGGCCTTAAACAATGACGCAGAATATGAAGCACTCATTGCAGGACTGAAGTTGGCAGCAACAGTGCAAGCAGATGAGGTAATAGTTTTTTGTGATTCACAACTAATAGTTAACCAAACAACAGCTGAGTTTGCAGCCCGAGATGAACGAATGTCGGCCTACGCAAAGGAAGTCATCAGACTGTCATCCTTATTTCAGAACTGCCGACTACTTCAGGTAAGCTGAGATAACAACAGCCACGCCTATGCGTTAGCTAACTTAGCTAGTGTAGTACAACCTGAAAAAGCAAGGACAATAATGATTGACTACCTATCGGGCCCAAACATTGAACCAGTAACCACAGAGCATGAAGCAATGTGCATAGACATGGGACCAAGCTGGATGGACACAATTGTTGCTTTCCTAAAAGAAGGAAAGCTACCAAATGACCGCAAGGAGGCACACAAGATCAGATTGAAGTCGACAAGATTCAGTCTGACAGCAGAAGGACATCTTTACAGAAGGTCCTTCACTGGACCCCTTTTAAGGTGCGTACACCCTTTGTAGGTTAAAGATTTTCTATATGAAATCCACGAAGGAATTTGTGGAAGCCACGCAGGGAGTAGATCACTAGCTCACAGGGCCATTACCCAAGGGTATTGGTGGCCTTACATGCAAAAAGATGCAGAAGCCTAAGTGAAGAAGTGTGAACAATGCCAAAGGTTTGCACCCTTGATACACCAGCCAGCTGCTGACCTGAACCCTGTATCCAGTCCTTGGCCATTTGCCCAATGAGGCAAGGATCTCGTTGGGCAATTACCCCAAGCAACTGGACAAAGAAAATACTTGCTGGTAGCAACAGATTACTTCACAAAATGGATAGAAACAGAGCCTCTTGCCAAGATCCGAAATGTGGATGTCAAGAACTTCATATAGAGAAACATCATCACTAGATTTGGAATTTCGAGAGCAATTGTTGTAGACAATGGAACTCAATTTGACAGCAAGCTAATCAAGAACTTCCATGCAAAGTTCAAGATCAAGAACTACTTTTTAACCCCAAGCTTTCCACAAAGCAATGGACAAGCAGAAGCATCCAACAAAGTAATTTTAGATAGAATAAAGAAGAGGCTGCAGGCAGCAAAAGGCAAGTGGGTAGACGAATTGCCCAATGTACTCTAGGCATATCGAACTACGCCGAGAAGATCAACAGGAGAATCCCTCTTCACCATGGCTTATGGCACAGAAGCAGTCATTCCGCTGGAGATTGACATCCCAAGAATCAGAACCCAGGGAGTTGAAAACGGGACTAATGATGTATTGTTAGCCCGAGATCTGGATCTTTTAGAAAAAAGAAGAGAGAAAGCTGCAATCCAGCTTGCAGTATACCAGCAGCAACTTGCAAAAATTTATAACAAGAAAGTCAATCCAAGAGAGTTTCAAGTCAACGACCTAGTCTTGAGGAAAGTCGTCGGCAATAAGAAGGATCCCAGAGAGGGCAAGCTTGGCCCAAACTGGGAAGAACCCTACAGAATCATCTCGGTACTGGGTAATGGGGCATATCGACTTGAAGATAATGAGGGCAAAGAGTTGCCAAGACCTTAGAATACTTGTAATTTGAAATTTTTCTATCATTAAAATTTCTTTGTTCCTTTGCCATTCGTCGAAGTAAATAAATAAAGATTCTGTTCTCTTTTCAAGAATACTTGACATTGTCTCTAGAATACATGCATAATGAGAACCCAAGTGGAACTCAGGTTCACATTAGGGGGTAGAAAGAAGAAGAATATGCTTAACACTTGTTGAAATTTGCGGACAATTTAGAAGTTGAAATTAAGCCAAAATCATTGTTTAACACTTGTTGAAATTTGCGGACAATTTACAAGTTAAGTCAAACCAAAATTATTGCTTAACACTTGTTGAAATTTGTGGACAATTTACAAGTTGAAGTTAAGCTGAAATCATTTTTTAACACTTGTTGAAATTTGTGGACAATTTACAAGTTAAGTTAAACCGAAATTATTGCTTAACACTTGTTAAAATTTGTGGACAATTTACAAGTTGAAGTTAAGCCGAAATTATTGTTTAACACTTGTTGAAATTTATGGACAATTTACAAGTTAAGTTAAGCCGAAATCATTATTTAACACTTGTTGAAATTTGTGGACAATTTACAAGTTAAGTTAAACCGAAATTATTGCTTAACACTTGTTGAAATTTGTGGACAATTTACAAGTTGAAGTTAAGCCAAAATCATTGTTTAACACTTGTTGAAATTTATGGACAATTTACAAGTTAAGTTAAACCGAAATTATTGCTTAACACTTGTTGAAATTTGTGGACAATTTACAAGTTGAAGTTAAGCCAAAGTCATTGTTTAACACTTGTTGAAATTTGTGGACAATTTACAAGTTGAGTTAAACCAGTATGATGTTCAACACTTGTTAAAGTTTACAAGTTAAGATTAAAACCAAGACGTTTGTCTATCCGAGGTGTGTCACCCCGAGAAGATTGTACAAAGAAGGAAAAGTATGTGAAAGACATGCAGAATATTCTAAGTATAGAATCATGCAGAAGCAATGAAGAGAAGACAAGAGTGCAAGCACTTAGAAAAAGAAAAGTTGCATTAGCATTCACCAAGAAAAGGGCACATCGGCCATACAAAAAGCTTACATTGTTCCAAAAGATAAAGAAGAAATAAAATACAAGTAAGCAAAAGAAAAACATGAAACTAAGACTCCTCTCCACCAGTTGGTTGAATTTGAAGATCAGATGTTTATTGAGAAGACATCTCAGCAGCCTTATCCGCCGCGACCTCGGCGTCAATTTCTGCAAGAGTGTCATCAAGGTTCTTATCAGCAAGGGTGGCATCGGCTGATTCCTTCACATAAGCAGCGTCTTTATTAACCTCATCGCCTTCTTCATCTTGAGTCAAGTCTAGGACTTGCTCATTCTGAAGAATGGACTTGGCCCCATCAGCATCTTTGGATTTTCTTACCAAAGCCTCATCCTTTTCCTCATCACCATCCTCAGACTTAGATTTGCCGACATCTTGACTCGAAGGAAATGGAAGAGGAATGACATCAGCTTTCCTCAGTGGTGAGTCCTCTGGGACATTGAGTTTCTTTAGAAGGGACATCCAACCAAGGGTGAAACCCTTGTTGCATGCCTCTTTCACCTGTTGTTCGTAGGCATCGTGACGTCGGCCATGCCTTGGGCATACACCTTCTCGTCGGCATCTTTTATTTCTGCTTCTTTGGTGGCCAGTGCCTCCTGAAGCTCCTTTTCAGCTTGGACCATTTTTTCCTCGGCTTCTCTCTTCTGAGACTCAGCCACTTTCCTGATAGCCTTCTCTTCGGCATTGATCTGAGCTTTGATTGCAACCTCGGCTTGGTCCTCTAATTTTTTCATCTTTGATTGAAGACCTTTGTTAGTCTTTTAAAGAGAAGAGAACTCCTTCTTCATCTCGGCCAACTTCTCCCAGTTTTCAAAAGACTGAATTGAAAAGGAATGAGCATGCTGAATGGCCTGAAAGTAAACAGAGTGAAAGTTATTAGAAAATTTTCTAAGTATGAAAAAGAAAAAGTGCCAGATAAAAGACACATACTTGGACAGAACGCTGAAGCATCAAGGCATAGTTCTCACACTCGTTGAAGCCGGCATTCCGCTCCAGATCCCCTGGCAGAAGCAGAGCAGTACTAAGCGCAACGCCGACATTGATATCCTCGGTGCTATCATTGGCCATGACTGGCTTATCCTCCAAGGTTATTTCAGGGGCCCAGAGTGCAGCAGGCTTCTTAGACCCCGAGATCGTTGCGGAAGATGACCTCGGCTTCTTTGATTTTGGCGATTCGGATGGTTGGGCTTCAGAGCGCCTCTTCCCAGCTGAAGGCTGAGATTTATCACTCTCAGCCAACTTTGAGATAGGCAAGGTGTCTTCAGATTCAACCTGAGCTACCTTAGCCTTTGGTTGAGCCTTTTTTATTCTTTTCGGCTTCGGTGGAGGTTGGGTTTGTGCTAGTTGATGGTCAACAGATGATGGAATGCTGGTCAGAAGGTCTTTTGCAACTGGTTTTGGGCAACCCATCTCGGCAGTAGAGACTGTTCGGCGTCGGCGGCGGCGTTGTGATATTGGAACCAAGTATGGAGCTGAAGTTGACGGTTGCTCGGCTATATCAGAGGTTGACCCCTGGTCTGTCCGAGATGTAGATGCGGTCTGTGGCGTTGTGGCAGATGGTGGAGAGAGGCTTTTTTTCTTCCTCCTAGGGACGTCGGGCAAAGCGGACCTGTATGTTGGAATAAAGTTGAGGAGCAGAGGCACCTTTCGTTTGTGAATTGACAAGTTCATAAGTTTTTTCAAATCCTTACTGGGGTAGAAGGATTGGCGAAAATTCTTTAGAGGTTGAAGAAGAACTGCAAAAGATAAAAACAGCACAGACATTAGAACAGAAAATATTGAAAACTTTATGCAAGAAGATAAAAAGAAACTTAATGAAGGGTGGCCCTTACCAGCTCCTTCCCCCAAAACAGTGCGGCTTAAGGGATAAAGATGGAGGTTGTCGTTTGGCTGAAACTCCCAATTGTCCGAGACAATGAAGTAATCGTCTCCAGCTCCCTTGTTGGAGTCTGGGAGGTTGGCTACGATTTTATATTCGGTGGATCTCAGCTTAAGGTAATAGACATAGTCCGTGTCTTTTCTAAGACGATACATGGTATAACAGTATTGGAAGTCGGCAAGTGTAATCCTGGCATTCTCTTGTTTAACTAAGGCTATGGTACCAGTAATAACTCAGTAAGAATTGATGGCGAGTTACATTGGGTTCAACTTATAGAAGTGAAGGATTTGACAGAAAAAAGGGTCAAGTGGAAACCGAAGTCCACACTCAATAAAGGTAACTACCGGGAAGGGCATGGAGTGATCAGTAGGCATGATGGAGTCATCATTCCCAGCCAACCTCAGATTGACATCGACTGGGATTTCAAACTCTTGCCTAAAAAAGTCTAGCTTAGAAGGGGTGTCTACCCGATGTTTCCACGTACCCATGATATCGGGATAACTAAAGGTATTGGATTTCAGAAAGAAGATGTTTCGAAAAGGGTTATTGGGACCTCAGCAAAAAACCTAGGTTTGAACTTGTGCAGAAATTTGTAAGGGATGTTTCAGTTTTTCCTAAAATATGGGTTCTACAGACAAATCCTAAACCTAAAACTATGGAGATGAAGATCAAAGGCACAGATCTGGAAAAAACACAAAAAACAGAAAACAAAGGCGAAGTTACAGAATCAAGAACAGAGATGGACTATCAAAAACATGAAGAATACAAAGGGTTGAAGGCCAAGACTAGTGGTAAGACGTGCAAGAAAACTATGAACAGTACATGTATTCAAGGCATAAGCAAAAAGTAAAATCAACGCATTCAGATGTATGATTCACAAATTAAATGTTTCAGCAAGGTAGTAATAACAAGAAATTCTAGAAAAGATCAAGAACTGGAATAAGAAGAAAATAGTTGCTTACCAGAAAATATGAAGCCGGTGTAAAGATCGCCGAAGTCAGACGATGGTCGTGGAGGCAACGAAATGGTGCAAAACACGCTAGAAGTGGTAAGCGGAATAAGTTTTAGAGCAAAGAAGCTTGAACAATGGCGGACTCGAGAAGAGAAAGTTAGAGAGAGAAAAAGTTTTCCAGAAACATGAATAAAGTGAAAGGAAAAAATTGAAGAGGTGTTTTGTCAAAAATGAAAACGGTGGCAAAAAGTAATCAATACGCCTGGAAGAACGTATGCGTCAGACGGCGCACGTGAGAGAGAGAGACGGCTTACGAGCGCGTCACAGGTACGAACCAGTAAGAAAGAAATGCGTGGCTAAAATGGTTGAATTATGGTGTATGACAGCTCATACGCGTGAAAGGGTTCTTGAAGTTCTTGTTCTTCAGCAAAGACATGTCGGCCAAAATAATGATCTCGGCTAAGATACTAAAAACCGACGTACTGGAAAAACGGAATGATATAGGTTTCATCACCTCAGAATGCCGAGGTAATAGAACCTAGAGGGCAGTTGTAAGGATATATTTTTTAGTACCGACATGTGGCAAGGAGACGCCGACGTGTCAGCCGAGGTGCCATGTGTCAGGGTCATAATGCCGAGGTGATCTCAGTCAAGCCGAGGTTATCTCCAAAGATATCGGAATCCGAGATAAGCGGATAAGAGATAAGGGACAAGAGTCCTAGAATAAAGAGGAGACTTAGCCAAGATAAGGATAAAGCTCTTAGGGAGTTTATCTCTATCTCTAAAGGAGTCCAAAGTAAGTATTAAACAGGAATCCATAGAAGTCAGGCTTCTATTGGGATTAGGATTGAGGTAACTATAAAAGAGAGGCACCCCCGTGGGTCTAAGGTACGCAATTTTATGCTTTGAGCATTGAGTTTAGCACTTGATTTATCTTTGAGAGATATACTGACTTGATCGTCGGAGTGCCCCCGGGTGGTCGAAACCACCGCCAGAATCTTCTCTTTCTGTTGCAGGTCAGTCAGGTGCCATCTATTCTGCCGGTGCTCTCCAACTGGTTACTAAGCGGGCAGTGTGGTCAGAAAATCACTCACACAGTACCTATTAATAGTTGATTTATTATTATTATTATTATTATTATTATTATTATTATTATTATTATTATTATTAGTTGAAGTTATTTGTTGGTTATAGGGTGCTTGGTTTCCATTGGGAAACAAATTCCGTAGCAATTCGAGTTGACAATAATATTTGTGTGAGTTTTTTCCCCTTTTCTATGTCTTGAGAATATTGCAGACTTCAAATAATACAAAAAAACACTATCAAATTGGTTTTTTTCATTTTTTTTCCCCTGTTATGAGTTGTCAATTTGATTTTGTTAATGCTGTGTGATCTCCCATTTTTGAGAGGTGACTTATGCTATTTTGAAGATCATTAGAATCTCAATGGAGTTGTTTTTCGGTGACTCTCTCTCACTCTTTCTCTCTCAATTGACAATAGCATATAACTTACGTTATTTTCTCTTTTATTAAAAAATAAAAAAAATTAACCACAAATTAGACCCACTAGCAAATGCATGTCAGGTTTTACAATGTTCCCCAGTTGTGGATGAGTGTACCTTAGTTTGTTTTCTCCTTGTGAGCATGCAATCTTTTTGTTTTACAATGTTCTACAGGTTGTGAGTGAGTGTACCTTAGTTTGTATTTTCTTTGTGAGCATGCCATCTTTTTGTTTTACAATGTACCTTAGTTTTTATTCTCTTTGTGAGCATGAAAATCCTTTCATTTTTAAGAGTTGAACCTGGACATATCATTTTTTTGTGTTTGAATTCTTAATTTTATTGTTTCACATTTGAATTCAAGTATGTTGAGGAGTGACATCAGCATGTGTCATCCACTTATTCTCTTTTTTTTTAAAAAAAAAAAAAACCAAATTAAGCCATTTATTTGTGATATTTGCATCCTCTATTTTTTTATTTTCTCAACTGACTGTACGTTTTTCAATCCATATGGTTGCTTGGTTTGATTATTTCTCAAGTGGCATGACTTTGCTACCATGTCAGGTTTACTTACAGATGTAGATGACAGTGGTTAAATCCTGTAGAATGAGACTTGGCCGATGACGGTAATTGGAGCCTCCATTGAAGTACAAATATGTAAGAAACCTAATTTTTTATTATTATTTGAGAATGTGGATTGGTATGTTGTGATAGAAACTATACTTCGAGCTTTGTTTATTATTATTTTTTTCCCTTCTTTTTTAGACTCGATAACTCAAGCAGTGCTTAAAGCTCAAACAATTACATTTTTTCTAATTTGTTTTGTTATGCATGTGTTTCAGTTGAATTGGGATTTTAATGAATCAATTTAATTTGGTAATGCTATACATTTGAATGACAGGGTTTTTTTTTTTTTTTTTTTTTTTTTTGTCAATCACTCCAGTCATCTTTGTAATTTTTCTTTAGTTAGTGTTTTAGGTGTGATTTTTTCATTTTGAAAATGCTATACTCTGTAGAGTATGGACATCTATGTTGATTCTCTTTGATAATGAACTATGAAAGTGATTCGAGCCTTGACAGAGTCACCTAAGATACCGTTATTTTCTTTTACTTACTCCGTGTATAATGGACATCCATGTATATTTTCCCTTGCACTGTCTACAAACATTAATGATATTTTGATTAATTATTTTCTTTCCTTCGTTTCGATTGTTATATTTCTATAATTCAATTTATAATATCTGATTTCCTCTTGCTGCAGTTCATCAATTTTAGGATTTCTTTGATAATATTTTTCATTAAAGTTTTGATAAATATGTCATTTCCTTTCTACCTCTAATTGTTAGTTTTCTCCCAAATTTTAGTTTGTTACTTTATGTTGTTTTCGTATTGTGCTATGTTTTTTGTTGGTGGTCATCAATTTATAGGTTCTCGATATAATCAAAGGTATAAACCCTCTCACACAATTTTTCTTTATTACATCTATTTCATTACTCATATAATTTTGATAAAAGTTAAATTTTTTGGTCTGTTACTTATTGGGTCTTCGGTGATTATTGGGTTTATAAAAAATTTCTCCCTCACCTCATTTTGTAGTTATGTTTTAAACAAAGCTCTCTTTCCATTTGCATAAAAGATGGAAGCAAAATGGGACTAATGAGCAGTAAATCATGATAAAAAAATAATATTGCTCAAACTTTTTGCTTTCATTTGCTTTTTTCACTAGATTATTTTTCTCAATCTTTCTTTTGTTATGGAGCTTAGTAAAAGGTGTTATAGTAGTTTTTGTAGCTTTTCTGTGAGTGGTTTTGGTGAATGTAAAGTAACAGAATGAAATAGAATGGATTGGTATGACTTATGAGAAACCTAATATAATGGCTTATTTGACTGACTCATGCACTGTACACTAGATTTCTTTTCCCGCCATAAGAAAATGTTGGCTTGGCCATTACACATTTTGGTGATTGTTGGGAGTATGTGTTGAAGATTTAAACCAAAAAGAAAATGTGCATAATGAGGATTGAAAAAATTAAAACAAAAAAAACAAAAAAAGAGAAGATAAACAAAGATAAATCTCTTTTTTTCTTCTTTTTTTTCTTTTTTGGTGAACACAGATTAATCTTAGAAACAAAATAAATGTCTTGCTTAAGACAATATATGTTGGTAAATTTTGAGTTACTTTGGGAATAACTTTGTGCGAAGTTTTGGAATCCCCTAAGTTTGGAATTACAGAGTACAGGTTGGTGTGTTTTATGTGGTATTCAGTAATTTTTTTTTTTCTTTTTATTATAGAAAGTTAACGAGTATACAATAGCGCTAATTTCTGTATTTTGTTTAGAGGGAGTTATTATTTTATTTGAGTTCTATACAACGTGTGGTACAAGTAAAATTGTTACAAATTCTTTAAGAAGAATAATATTTCTTTATATTTTCTTAGTATCTTTATCAAAAAAAATGACACAGATTTCATAAATTTCAACATAATATGTATAAAATACAACTGCATTTTAATCCCAACATTATTTACACCGTACCTTTAGGCACGGACATATACTAGTATATATATATATATATATAGAGAGAGAGAGAGAGAGAGAGAGAGAGAGAAATTTCAAATTAGTGCAAGTTTTTTTTTTTTAAATAACAAATAAGTAATAAGTTTTATATATATTAATAATTAAAATAATAAATTTTTTCCCAATTATGTACTATAATATTTTTTTTTGATAAGATAACTGATGGATAATTTCTCCATATATATATATACAACTATGATAGAGAGCTCTAGTAAAGCTGCTCTAAAAAGAGCTCTACTGAGCTGACACCTAAAAAAATAAAAAAAAAACAAACAAATAAAGAGAAAAAATACAAATTAATACTATTTTAGAGCTCTTCTTTTAGAACTCTAAAACATTTTTCATATAAATATTTAACTTCTCTCATATTGAGATCCTACATATTATTAAACTTTTACTTAAATATTTTTTTTAAAGACAGTATACATAAATTAATAAGAAAATTACATGTCAATGAAATAAATAAATAATTGGAAAATGAGTGAGAGCACTAATTAGTGCTATCACTAATGATGTGGCAGTGGGCCCCACCAAGAATGATTTGATGTTTTGGCCTTCGTGTTGTATTTTTTTTCTTTTTTTATTGAGTGTCATGTTATTAGTGGTCTTTTTAAAGCTCCAAAATTAGTGGTATCTATCATTGTTGTAAATAATTACACAAATATAAAAGGACGCAACTCGTACTTTCACCTCATAATTTTTTAATTGCATCCCATCACACTAAGTCTCCGTTTGGTAAGTTGGTTTATGGATTTTTTTGATTATTTTAGTCACAAAAAATAAAATAAGTTATTTTAGCCACAACAAACAAAACATCACATCCAATCCATAATCAGTACAATATTCTCTCTCAAAAAAATTTAAAAAAGCCAAAAAGTTAAAAAGTCATTCCTAAACCAAGCTTTTTAGCCCAGGCTAAAATATTCAAAAAAAACCAAAAAATCAAAAAGCCAACCCACTTCCCAAACAAATATTAAAAAAATACATAAAAAAATAACTTTGCTCCGTTAGAGTTTTTCAAAAACACTTTTTAAAAAATTCTACTTTTCTTATTTTTTGTGTTTTTTTATTTTTACTGAATTTTTTAAATATTTTTAGCAATTTTTTTTAATTTTTAGACATACCTAACATAAATATACCTAAAAAGTAAAAAAAATTATGAAAAAAACTTTTAAAAATTCACTAAATACCTAAAATATAAAGAAAAAATACGAGAATTCAGTACATTTTTTTATATTTTTATATATTTATTAATTTTTTAAAATATTTTTTTACAAATTTTTACTTTTTAGATATATCTAAGTAAGGTGCATCTAAAAAAGTTTTAAAAAAATGTTTAAAATTTTAAAAATATTCACTAAAAACAAAAGAATATGAAAACCAAAAAACTTAATTTTCAAAAAACTTCATCTAAAAAACTCCAGCCAAGCACACTGAATAGTCTTTTAACCTGTACAGTTATTTCTCCTAAATTAATTTAGAAATTGTTTAGGAAGTATTAGATTAGTATACTTTTTGATTTTTTAAGAAAAAAATATAAAAATATGAATTAGGTTGAAGTGATGTGATAAAGGAGTAATGTAATTTAAATAAAATGATTATGATCTAAATAGGATAATGTGTTAAAATAATATTTAGCACATATCAAACAACCACTTCCAAATATTTCTGATAAAATAAGAATTCCAAAAGAGTAATTTTAGAGATTCCAAAAATTCTACCAAAATTCTTACTTAATATTTCACATAATATGAGTCCTATATATGTAAAATTTTTAATAAAAGTTTTAAAATCACTAACATTTTTACTACAAAATAGTGATAGTTAGGCCAAGTTTGGGAAATCTCAAAAAAGTCAAAAAATGAAAACGTTATTCAAAAAGTTAAAAAGTTATCACTATTTATCAAAAGTCAACAATTACTGCTGCACAACTCTCAATACTAATTTTCTCCTACACATTAATTTATATAATTTTTTAATACATATTTTTTCATAAAAAATCTAAAAATTAATCCAAATATTCATATTTTCAACCTCAATTTTTTAATTTAAAAAGATAAAAAATACACTTATTTAAGATATCCTAAACAACCCGTAATGAGTAGATTTGGTGGGAAGGGAGAGTGGGGCGGAACAGGCGGGGCGTGTCTTCGCAAGTTGAAATAAAAATGTCATATTGGACACGACGCCATTAATCTTCTCTCCGAAGCCACGCCTCCCCGAAAATTTATTTGGTGCTATTGGGATATTATGAGGTACTTTGGCAACTAAATAAAATATTAACTTTTAGTTTTTTACTTATTTTCACTCATAATATCTCTTGTATTTTTTTTACCTATAAAAAGATAAAATAAATTTTAAAAGTCAAAAAATTAATTTTTTCTTAACTTTTCAAAACACTGCTATGTGATCAGGGACGGACTTATGCGTGGACCAATAGGGGCCACGGCCCCGCTAAAATAAAATAAAATAAAATTATATTATATATTATTTTTGAACCTAATATTAATAATATATGATTTTGTAGGAGATATCCCCCTCTTTTGTCATTGTGAAGTAGCATGCGACTCACCTATTCATTATAAGGCCCACTCCTTTTTCTTCACCTCTTCTTTCCAAGAAAAAAAAAAATTAAACTGAACATAAAATAAAAAATAAAATATAATTAAAAATTCACTTCTTTTATTCATATATTAAATGTAATTTTTTACCAACTCTTTGCTTGTGTACATTAAAAAGAAAATTGCTGAAAATTTTATTACAAAATCAATCCTTGAATACTTTCGAGATATGAAAAAGCACCGAATTCCACTTTGATAGATGATTGAGTTGATTTGTATAAAGGATTATTTAATACATGACTTTGCTTTTATTCGTATTAAATATACCTATCTATAAAAATAAAAATAAAAATCACTAAATATATGATTGTTTTATTTTTTATGTACTAATTTAATAACAAATTTAGTTTATTTTTTGAATTCAAAAAAATAATAGTTCATATCAATTCATATAAAAAAAAATTATTTATGTCATGGACCACCACATATGAATTTCTGGTTCCATCCCTGTATGTGACGGTAATCTTCATCAACTACAATGACTCATGTTTTCTATTATTGTTC
Organism: Camellia sinensis; assembly: GCF_055761805.1. Classification (NCBI taxonomy): domain Eukaryota; kingdom Viridiplantae; phylum Streptophyta; class Magnoliopsida; order Ericales; family Theaceae; genus Camellia; species Camellia sinensis. The sequence continues at coordinate 155,257,112 of NC_138968.1, read as the reverse complement.
AATCACTCAATAATCTTGTTTGGAAAGAGAGCTGCGTCAAAATAAATCATTAAAGGGTAAAATATAGGTTAAAGTAATTAATAAAATAAAATATAACATTTAATTCATAATCATTTTATTTTTTCTCTCACAATCATAAAATCAATTATAAAATAAAAACAACCAACTTTTCAAATATAATTTTTTTAGTTAAGCTAAAATAGTTTAAAAAATTAAATAGTCAATTAAAATAGTTAACTTCTCAAACATGATCATTATAAAATCATTAATCTCACTTCTTCCACCACTTATAATACTCCTAAAATATTATGCAATCATATCCTAATATCACCAAATAACTTCTCCTCCAGACCCTGACAAGCTATTTGATGCAGGTGGTGCCAGAGCATTGTGTATTGTTCAATATTAGAGTAATGATACATAACTCTAATTTGAGAGTTTTAAATAGAGCTCTAGTGAGGTGGAAGAGAGAAAGATAGAGAGAATAGTGTGGGCTCTACCTTCACATGGGTACTCTCCACATCATTAGAGTTGTATTAGGGCTCTCAAATTGGAGCTCTCAAATATTATTATTCATATTAAAGAAATGAATGTAACAACTAAGGGTATGTTTGGTAATCATTTCATTTTCAGTTTTCAGTTTATATTTACAAAAATTTTAAAAACTATTATAAAAACTTGTTTAATAATTTTTTTGGTTTGTAAATGGTTGTCTCTAGGGATGGGCGCGGGTTGGTTGCGCCCACGAATTCAATCTGCCATCCGTCCGCCAAATTGGCGAATTAGAGAAAATCAATCCGCATCCGTCCGCCAATCCGACGGATGTGGATTGAGCGGATTGGTGGTTTGGCGGATGGATGCAAATCGGTTTGGCGGTTTAAAATTTTATAAATTTTCAACATAATTCAATTTGTGCCCTTCCTCAAAAAAAGAAGAAGAAAGTATTATAGTCAATGACTTAAAAAAATATTACAATCACTGCATATCTCATCTAAAGTAAGAAAGTTTGAAACTTTAAAATATCACAATGACTACATGTCTCATCTACATATTAAAATCACAGCATGTTTCATCCACATAAAGTATTACAATCTGTGATTCTTAAAATATAAAAACAATTCAAACCACCAAAATCATGAACAGAGCAGTAGTAGAGATTGTATGTCTTTGTATTATTACATCTATATTTGTTTTTGGAAACAAAAACCAATCAACATATATCATATTTTCTATTTATTATTTTTAGAGATATATTTAAAAACCAAAAAATATAGATATATAATACGTTTATTTTTTTCAATTCAAAAAAGATATTCAAGTTGAAAACTTTTTTTCAACAAAATATTTAAACTCTTTTTTAATTGAAAACACAAACAGAATATTTAAACTCTTTTTTAATTAAAAACATAAACAGAATATTTAAACAAACTAAAAACACAAAGTCTTCTAAATTACTAGGAGTGCTAGCGATTTGACGGTTCGGTTGCTGTCAAAGGAATTTCAAATTCGCCATCCGTCCGCCAACTTGGCAGATTAGAGAAAATCAATCCGCAACCGTCCGCTCGTCACCATGCATCCGTTCAAAGTGCGGCGGATCGGTTCGGTTTGGTCGGTTTTGGCAGATCGGTATATTCACTGCTCACCCTTAGTTGTCTCAGTTTATAAATTTAAGGAAAAAACGTAAACTTAAAAAATGAGTTTACGTTTTCAGTTTTAATTTTTTTCTAATTAATTTTTTTTTCAATTATTTTTTTTTCAATTATTTTTGTTTCAATTAATTTTTTTTTCAAATAATTTTTTTTTCGATTAATTTTTTTTTCAAATAATTTATTTTTTTAATTAATTATTTTTTCATATAATTTTTTTTTCAATTAATCTTTTTTTCCAATTAATCTTTTTTTTTCAATTAATTTTTTTCCCAATTAAATTTTTTTTCAATTAAATTTTTTTTCATTTTTTTCAATTAATTTTCTTTTCAATTAAATTTTTTCCAATTAATTTTTTTTTCAATTATAATATGTGTGATCCCATTGTCATAAATAAATAAATATAAATATAAATATTTTAGGCTTGAACAAACATATTTTTTAGTTTATATTTTTAAACATTTTGTTCAAACCAAACGCGTTTATAATTTACGTTTTTTTTAAAAATAAACAAAAATCATTTTATAAAATTTTTGTAAAGATAAACAAAAAAATGTAAACGTTACCAAAAGCTACCCAAGGGTTCGTTTGGGAAGTGAGTTGATTTTTTAGTTTTTTGGATATTTTAGCCTGAGGCTAAAAAACGTTATTTGGGAATGATTTTTTTGACTTTTGTGAGAGAAAAAAGGTAATGGTTATGAATTGGATGTGATATTTTGTCTTATTAGACTAAAAAGTTTATTTTATCTTTTTGTGACTAAAATAATCCCAAACTCAACCAAATCCTTCTTCCTAAAAGAAACCTAAAACACTTGATAATTTTTCGACGACCTCAATCAAACTCAGGCCCCGTTTGTTTTCAGAAATAGAATGGAGAAAATTGATAGTGAGGGGATTAATAGTGAGGGGATTGATAGTGAAGAAATTAAGTAAAATTGTGTTTGTTTTGATGATAGTTGTTATTAGGGCTGCAAACGAGCCGAGTCGAGCCGAGCTTTAGTGTGTTTGGACTTGTTTATTAAGATTTTAACGAGCTCGAGTTCGAGCTCGAACTGAATAAAAATTTAACGAACCGAGCTCGAGCCGAGTTGGCTTAGGCTCGACTCGAGCTCGAGCCTGTTCACGAATCTTAACGAGCCAAAAAATTTATAAATTCATACTTGCATGTGAGACTAAAGTTATAATTAAAACTTTGATTATACAATTATATATACAATATATATAAACATACTAAAAAAAAGTCTATATTTTACTAAAATAATAATATCTACTATCACTATTATATAAATATACTATCTATAGTTAAGTATTATTTACATTTATATTTTTTAAATATATAAATAGCATATTTCTCTTATTTTTTATACATAATTTTATATTATTTAATATATAAATAATAAATTTTAAACGAGCCAGCTAACGAGCCGAACTTTAGACTGTTTGGGTTTGTTTATTAAAAATTTAACGAGCTCGAGCTCGAACGGCAAAAAAAAATAAACGAACCGAGTTCGAACGAGCTCTTACCGAGCTGAGCTCGAGCTTGTTCATGAACGGCTCTGTTCATTTGCAGCTCTAGTTGTTAGTGTAGGGATTGTCAAATTATTTTTATATAAAATAAATATAAAAAAATTAAAAAAATTAAACATTAATGTTTAAAAAAAATACCCAACATGTAAAAAATTTTAAAAAAATAAAAATAAAATAAAAAAATTTTAGAAAAAAATAAAACAAATAAAATAATGATTTTTACTTAACAAAAAATACAAAAAATTAAACATTAATGTTCAAAAAAAAATACCCGACATGTAAAAAATATATAAAAATGAAAATTTTCTATTCTCCTGGACTATTTTTTTAATACCAAGTTCTGGAGGTCTATCCAAATCCCCTTAAGGAGGCCTATCCTAATCCGGAGCTCACTATTAATCTCTTCCCCATCTCTCAAAACAAACACAATATTAGTGAGTCTCACCTCACAACCAATTCCAATCCTCCCTCTAACTCTCTAAACAAACGGGGCCTCAACCTGTCACCGTGACTCGCGATTTATCACTGATTATTAGATGGTTGACAAAATTTATCACTTAATATTTTTTAAATTATTTCTCGAAACTCTGATAGAAAATATTAAATTATACAACTTTAATAAATTAATATCAAATTAAAATACTATATAAATTTACTTTAAGGTGAGGACATAATTTTTAATCACCAACTCCCCCCATACCATAATTTTGAATTATTTTGAGAAATAAGTTAAAAATTAATTTTTAAATTTTTTTGATATTTTATGAAAACTATATAAAAGAATAATATGACCAAAAAAATCTAAAAAATCAATTTAAAGTCAAGTTTGAGAAGACTAAATAAGTGCACTTTTTGACTTTTTATGAAATATGGGTTGGATTTGGGTTGGGTTTGAAGTGATGTATTAGAGAGGTGATGTGACTTAAATAAGATGATGTGACTTAAATAAGATAGTAACTTTTTGACTTTTTAAATTTTTTGGAAGATGCCAAACTTGGCAGTTTCGTTTGACATTGACTACGGTAGTTAATTTTTTTGTGTTGAGATTTTTTTAACTTGACTTTTTTAGTCTCATTTAGTTTTTGTTTTTTTGACTTTTTTAACTTTTATTAAAAAAAATATAATAATTATAATTTAAATATGATATTTTATTTTATTGACTTATATAATTTATTTTATTTTATTTTTTATATATTTTTAGACCTTAGAGATTTATCAAACGAGGACTAAGTTGATCATTGCTTTGGCTGAAAGGATGTAATATCCAAAATTCAAAATGTTCCACAATTTTATCAAAGTGGTTCCGTCCCACCATTACCCCCACTATAATCCACATCCACTCTATTATTACCGGAAAGTTGGGGCTCCAATTTCAACGACTTTCATTGGGCAGAAGAGGCGGCGACAAGATAGCATGAGTTTGGCGACAAGTTCGATAAATTATGAAAAACATTACGAATTCTAAATGAATTATTAAATTTTTTATTAAAGTGTGATTTAAAGTGTTTTAAAAAAATTAAAAAATTATTAAAAAAATAAAAACAATATTACTATTTACAAATTAAAAATATAATAAAATTAATATACATAATATTTTAATACAAACCAACTTTACACCACTCTAGGCACTAACGTGAAAGGAGACACTACAAGAAAATTGTGATTTAGAGACTAATATTTAGGGACTAATTGAATTTAGTCTCTAAAAACTATCATTTAGGGACAAAAACAAACTTTAAAAAAAAATTATACAAATACACCACATTCTTTTAGAGTAGGCCAAAAAAAATTATTTTGAGACTGTTAGGGACCAAAAAACTAACACGTACGCTTATTTCGACACTTGACCCGCGTGTGTGAAGTGGATAAAAGCTGGAGACCAATTAATTTGGTTGCTAAAGGTTGTCAAATACGCGATATAGAATCGATCTTCACTAGGACTTAATCGATCTCAGCTATTTCCCCTGTTGCTAAAGGTTGTCAAATACGCGACATCAGAATCGATCTTCACTAGGACTCTCGATCTCGGCTATTTCTTCTGTCTAGGGCTTAACGATCTTCAACTTCGATCGATCTTTAGCTTCAATCCGAATCAATCTTTGTGCCGCCTCATATCAGAATTGATCTTCACTTCAATCCGAATCGATCTAAGTACTGATCTCAGCTTCAATCGATCTTACCTATTGTAACTTTAATCCGAGTCGATTAAGATCTTAGCTACTGATCTCAGTTTTAATCCGAATCGATCATTAATGATCTGAGTTCTTTGGCTTCAATCGGAAGGTAAATCAATGATTTTCATGGCTGCTGAGATCTTCATCTTGATACACAATTTTGCTGAGATTTTCTATCATTTTTGTTAGCTTCACACACACACACACATTCTAAGATCTTATATAATTCATTCTTCATCTTCTTCAATTTTTTCACAGATATATATAAGTTTGAGTAAATCGATTTGGTTTCCAACAGAGATCGTAGTAATTTGGATCAATAACGATTTGGTGTGTTTTCAATCTCTCTCTCTCTCTCTCTGTGTCTCTGTGTGTATTAATTTGATGGTATCTCACAATATATGTACATGATGCAATTGTAGAGAAGAAGTCCTGGAGGAAGCAAAGTTACTGGCATTTTTTGGAATCTCCATATCCTATCTCTAAACAGGTCATAAATTGTTTTGTCTTCCTTTATATTCAATTGAAGTAAATTGTCCATGTAGATGCAATACACCCTTGCCTCAACTTGCTACTTGAATGATGTGTACTCTGCATGAATTGTGTGCAAATATTAGATGTCTGGATGTATATGTGGATTTTTGTTTCAGTATATCTGATATTCTGATATTGCATGATTATAAAATTTCATGTTAGTATATCTGTGACTTCTTTTGTCTGCTGTGTGAATAATGTCTGCTTTCTATTGAATAGATTTTTCCCAATGTAAATCCAACTGTCCTGGACCAATTGAGGATTGTTGACTGCATCATTTATGCTATGGGATCCCTTTTTACATCCATCTGCCCATCTTTGGTAACACTATCCACAGCCCTGTTAGTAGGACCCATAAATATTTGCATAGGAGGAGGATCAATTATTCATTGTCTGTTAGTGCTGACAATACTCCAACCTTTTGAGTATCAGGTTTGTGGAGTTTGATTAGTATTATATATTTCATCATGTGAATGGAATTTCAAATCTGCACTGAGTTGGCAGGTTTACAAGGCCAGAGCCCTGCTGGAATGTGGGGGGCTCGGTAATTTGTATCGAGAATATTTTGATAATTTGTTTATGTAAACTGTGTATGTATATTATTATCTTTACAGTAGTAGTCGCATTATATTATATTATTTTTTAACTATAATCGAACATTTTATATGCTATGTACCTAAATAATTATGTGAAACTCGGTAAATTTGTTTGGCTGTTGTTTATGATTGATTGATTCTTTTTACTATTATTTATGTGTGATTTATTATGAAACAATTGGTTCCCCTTTATATTCCCTTATCCATCAGCAATTTTTTTTTTAAATAATAATTTTGCCCATTTTTTAAGCAAGAAGAATCGTTTATTTGATGATTGTATCCAACAAAAGATAGAAGTTTTGTGTGATTCTGTTCTTTGTAAGGAAATAATATTTATTTTAATTTATTTTATTATATTAGATAGTGATGATTTGAGATTTTATTTTTGACCACCAAATGATACTAGGGCTTAGTGCTTTGGGATGATGCTAGCATGGGGGCACGGGGCGCTTGCCAAGAAGATTGGGTGGTAAGAAGGGTGGACACCAACATCTTTTAAGCAAATTGTTTGATGATCACTATTTGTGGCTTTCACACCTATGATAACTACTAGCTTATTAGTAGGAAAGACATAATTCAATTGGTATATATGGACCAAATCATGATGTTATACTGTTCATTATTAGAACAATGACTTTTGAATATAAAGACATTAATTTTGTGTGACTACTGACTGGACCTGGGTTTTTTTTCATTCACTTGCTCTTTAGTAATGATGAAGCATTTTGCCATATGATTGGTACAAATAAAATTCCTAATATAACACTTCAGCAGTGAGTCCAGCTCTAAACATGTTGGAAACATATTATGTTAGTATAGATTAGTACTTTAAATTCTTAGTTTAAATAGCTTGGTCTTTTGTATTTCTTCTGAATCACTTGAATTAGTTCTAGTTCCTGCATGAGGATTCATACTCATCAAAGATAAATAATTGCACAATAGTTAACGTTTAGAACATTCTCTTATTAGTTTGGGATGACTCTTTCAAATTAAATGCGTCATTGTTAGTAGTTGCTTATGAAAATCTTGTAAATGTATTGGGCTCTGATTTAATTTGTAAGAAAAATGTTAGTTTGCATTAAATAAAACTCTCTTCTCTCTCATGATAAAGATCTAGAATAACCTTTAATCAACTGTTTCCATTGTTCCCTAACTGCATATTTTTCTGTAGGCTTCCATTTACCATGTGGGTTTTGCAAGGAGCTGTTAAGATGGTGTGGAGTCTTCTCGGGGTTATGAGAGTAGCATGCACATTCATGTTAGTCATGCTTTTATGGCTAGCATTATGGTCTTTCGGTGCAGCTGGTGTTGTGGCTTCAAGCATGGGTGATGGTGGACGTTGGTGGCTTCTTGTGGTGAGCTGGCAAGTTTTTAGCTATTCGTGCTATTTGTTATTGTCAGGGTTTAGTTAGAACAAGGTATTATCATTGTATGTTTCTTCCACTGAGACCAAGAAGTGTTGTTATTTATATGCAGGTATTCTCTGTAAGTTTATTTTGGATGAGTGCAGTTCTCTGTAATACTGTTCATGTTATTGTGTCTGGGATGGTGTTTCTTGTTCTTCTCCATGGTGGTCAAGAAGCGGCATCAATGCCTTCCAAGCCACTGATGAAGTCTCTGTTGTATGCCATGACTACTTTTGGTAGCATTTGCTAGGGATCACTCTTTACAGCTGCTATCTGGACATTGCGGTGGAAAGTAGTCAAATACTGCTTTGAATTAAGTTTACAGAAATATTATTTGCACAAGTGGATAGCATTCATAGATATTATCAAGCGTGCATGGGTATGACTGATTATGCAGTTTGATTGAATTCTTTCAGATTAGGGGATTCAGATCAAAGATTGGCAACAATGTGTGTTTGCTGTGCTGTGTTGATTTTCCTGTTTTATCTTGTGGAGACTCTGGTTCGTTTTTTCAACAAGTATGCCTATGTCCAAGTAATTCCATTATCCTTTTATTGGTAATTCTACTATCCTGTTTCATCTTGTGGCTGGTTTGAATTCTCTCTTGTCTTTGAATTTTTGTAATCACGTAGATCGTGATCTTTGTGTTTACTATAACCTCTTAATAGATCAATGTCTTTTGTGTATTTTACAGGTTGAGAGCTCTGTTTCTGCTCCTACGGATGGACAAAACACCCGTGGTCTAACAATGGCCCAAGCACCCTCCAATATGGTCGGGCATCTATCCCATTTTCACACCAAACTATGAGGTAACTATCGTCTATCATTTTGTCTATCTCACAGATGACTGAGTGACCAATATTTCTACCTTCTAAAACCACAGAGAAATGCAATCTTTCTAATATAACAACAAAATCTATATGATAAAGGACAGTAAGCAAGCATTCCACAGCAAAAGTCAGAGTCCTTGTTTTAACAAAATGATAAATAGTAGATGAACAACTTAAATCATATAGTAGCCTTCTAAGAAACCTTCTGATTGATTAGAACTTCAGTTCATGCTTTTGTTCTTAGACCTTCTCATTTGGATTTCTAAGAAAATGGTTTTGATCATTATCTTTGGTTTGCCAGGAAGACCATTAGGGAAGGCCACTGAAGCCCTTCCTTTGCCAGCATTCTCAAACTGGGCATGGCAAATGCAAAGCCATAATAACGTGGTGTTGAAGTCAACTGTGGTTGATATCTTCAGAGAGTTTTAATTCATATAATGACCTATGTTGAACTAATTTGATCCTATTTTGAGTTTTAACTCATATAATAAACCATGTTGAAGTGACTTTGGATATTTTGTGTTTTAATTTTTGTAAAATTTTATTTTCTATATACTCTTTGTGGTTTGGGAGGAAAATGCCTTTGGTGTGTGGATTTTAAATTTTTATTTTATTTTATTTTATTTGATTGGATGACAAATTTAATTTTTGGGCATTATAAGCTATGAAATTAAATGGTTACAAAATATTTTCTAAATTGACTTTTAGCGACGAAAATGTGTGGTAGAGAAAGTTATTTGTCTTTTGGCGACCAAATATAGTTGTCGTTAAAAATGTCATTATTTTGTTTTTCGCGACCAAATCGGGATATTTTGTGACGAAGTATTAGCGACTAAATGTTTAGTCTTGTAAAATCAAACATTTTGTGACAATATAAAATTAGTCGCTATTTGTTATTTTTAGCGATATTTTCAAAAATTGGTCGCTAAAGACTTTTCTAGACGCACTTTTAGTGACTTTTTTAGTGACAAATTTAATTTTGTCACAAAAACTATTTAGAGACCAAAATAATGGTTTTAGGGACCAAAATAATTGGTCGCCAAAAGTCTTATATGTTGTAGTGAGAGTACAATGAAAGAAATAAAAAAAATTACATATATATATTTACTAAGTTGGATGGTAATGTTGGGCCCGTGGAGGCCCACTACGGGTTCCTTTTTGATAATCCGAACCATTCAATATGTAGAACTCGTCCAGTACTATATGTCTATGAAAAATCACGTTGATCGGATATCGCTAACTATATGATCAAATTAGTTTGTATAAAAAAATGGATGTTGTTATAGTTAACAGTTGACAAAAAAGACTAACACGATCAGATAGCTATCGATATTCAATCAATGTGACTTTTTACAAATATATAGTACTTGACGAGTTCTACACATTAAATGGTTCCGATTACCAAAACAGGATCCGTAGTGGACCCTCACGAGCCGAACAACACCTTCCGATTCAAGCTCGAAAAGGAGGTAATTATTTTCCATCTCCTAACCAATCCACTACACTGCCCAAAGTGTACGGGATATTTCACTAACTTTTCCTATACATTTATTTATATAATTTTTTAATATATATTTTTTCGTAAAAATTCAAAAAGTTAACCTAAACAACCATGTTATTTTTCTCGACTTTTTAGTCCAAAAAAATAAAAAGTACACTTATTTAGAACACTCCAAACAACCCCTAAATCTTTGATATAGGTATGGAATTTACATAAATTACGTGTGTAGGTCTCATATCTATGTGAGAAGTTTAATAAAAAAATTGATAATTTACTTAGAATCCCTAACATAACTCATAAATTATTTTTTAATTTATTTGCTTATGTTTTTCACCTCATCTCTTATCTTATCAGTCTTAGTGTTCGTTTGGGATGTTTTATTAGGGCTAAAATAACCATATAACATAAACAATAGTGTTTGGGAGCTCTAATTTGAGAGCTCTAATAGAGCTCTAGAGCTCATGTTAGAGCTCTAGTATTAGAGCTCTCTGTCACTGCCCATAAGATAAAATAGGATATTTTAACCAAATATGATAAAATGTCACATCTAACTCATAATTATTTAATTTTTTCTCTCACAAAAGTTTAAAAAGTCTATCTCAAACAGGACTTTTTTAGCCCTAGGCTAAAATAGTCATAAAGCCATAAAACCAACTCACATTCTAAATGAGCTCTTAGAATTTGATAAGTATTTAGAAGTATTGGCCTATTTTAGCAATATGATTTAATTTTTTTAAAGTCATATCACTTCATTATTTATTTGTATATTCTTTTAAAAACAGTTAAAAATGATTTATTGATATGTAAGATGTAATATTTTATTTTATTAATTATTTGAATTTTTGTTATCTTTATTTATTGTTTTAGCCAAAATCAAATATCCCAAACTAAGGGCTTGTTTGGCATGTTGACATATCTATCCAAGTATGAGCTCCATCTCTCTAAGGGCTTGCTTGGCATGCAAAGTTTGGACTAATTTAGTCAATAAAGTGCTCGTTTGAGATGTCCCATTGGGGCTAAAATAGTCATATAAGACAAAATATACTATTTTAGACAAAAGTTATAATCATTTCATTTTTTCTCTCACAAAAGTCAAAAAAGATAAAAAGTCTATCCCAAATGAGACTTTTTAGCCAAAAAATTAAACAGCCAACCCACATCCCAAACGAGCTAAAACATTTATTTTAAGGGAGATTTGGTGATAGACTCCTTAGTGTCTCACTTGTCCTTCAACATGACAAGAATTATATGAATCATTTCAAAAACCTCTAATATTTTAAACTTATTTCTTTTACTATAATACCCTCATATATATATATATATATGTGTGTGTGTGTGTGTATGTGTGTGTGTGTCAGATTGCAATCATTCTCTCTCATCTCAATCTCTTTTCTTTTTGTTTTGCTCTTATCACTGCTGCTCTCTATCGGCGCCATCGCCGCTCTACATCGGTGTCACTGTCGTTCACTATAGAACTCTTTCTCTTCTGTCTTCATTGCAACCATCACTTGTCGCATCCACAACCTCATATTTGAGATCATTCACAGTCGTCTTCGCCGGAAAATAACGGTTCGCGACAGTTTGCAGACCTCAAATCTGAGATTCATCGCTCTCTCCCTCTCGTTGGTTCTAATTCTTCGTGCTCTCTTTCTATGTGTGTGTGTATCACTCACCATTTATACTCTCTCTCTCTCTCTCTCTCTCTCTCTCTCTCTCTCTCTCTCTCTCTCTTCTTCTTTCTCACGATCCTTTGTTTTCGAACTCTGTCTCCCTATCTTTCTTTCTTCTTCTCATGATACTCTGTTTTTCAAATAGTAAAATTTTGTGCTGGTTCATGTCACAACACTCTACTGTAAAGTCATCCTTGCAGCTTGTTTCAGAGTAAAATATTACTTTGAATCATATTAAACTTTACACTGATTCAAAGTAAAATTTTACTCTTTAATAAAAAAAATATAATTTTTTTTTCTGAATCAGAATAACATTTACTATGATTCAAAATAAAATTTTACTGTTGTTAAGCAGATCAACATGTTGTTAACTAGAGTAAAATTTTACTGTTACAAAAAAAAGAGTACATACTAAATGAACGAACTAGAATCAAATTTTACTTTTAAATCTATGAACAAACAAACAAAAAAACTCTTTATTTTTCATTGCAATATCTCAATTTCTCATTTTTCTGTCAAATCTAAGTTTTTTTTTAATCTCAGATCTCAAGTTATTGATTTCAAATATGAGTTCATATGTACAAAATCTGAGATGGTGGTGGTTTGAGGGTAAAAAATGTGGTTGACGACCGATGATGAGGATGAGCAACGCCAGTAAACGATGAAGATGGTGGAGACGATGAACTACTATCGAGTCAGTGAAAAGAGAGAGAGAGAGAGAGAGAGAGAGAGGGGTACAATGGTTAAATAAATATCCAAATAATTAATTTTATCCTTCATACAGAACTTTATAATTATGAGGAGATTTTGAAAGTATTAAATTTTTTTTTTTGTCCTTTTAATAAGAAAAGGAAATTGTGAGAGGGTATATGACCAAATTTTCCTTATTTTAATTAATAAGACAAATGTCACATTTAAATCATAATCATTTTTATTTTTTTCTCTCATAATCATCCAATTAATTACAAAAAAAACCAATCATCATCACAAACATAACTTTTTTTAGTTATGCTAAAATAGCCAAATAGTCAAAAAGTCAAATTAAAAAAATTCATCACAAAGCTAAGAACCCATTTTAAAATCAACTATATTACTTAATTTTTTATAAAAAAAATAAAGAACAATACAAAAATTTCTAATAATAATTTCTTTGACTTTTTAATTATCGAGGCACTATTTGACATCTCCTATATTAGTATATATTTTTCTCTTTTTATTTTTTTAAGTTATATCACATTTTTACTTTTTACACATCTTTCATAAAAAATAAAAAATATATATATTTGTTTAAATTATTTCAAAAATCCTCCGATTCAATTACCGAACGGCACCTTAGTCAAAGGAGTGGAATGTAGACCCAGATCACATGCAGACACAGACTTGCCCTTCTATGGAATATATAGGTAAAATAGAGATTTGCTTTTCTTGGAAGAGAAGACTAGAATGCATGAGCAAATAAAATTAAAAAAGGAAAAAAAATAATAATAATAATAATAATATTAAAAAAAAAAAAGAAGAAAGAAAATTAAGCTCACTCAAAAATGAACTAATGTCGGGCTGGCCCACCCCTCTGGGGCATTGGAAATGTTTTAAAAATATATTATATATTTCAATAATAACATAAATAAAGTTTTTTATTTTTTATTATAAAATTTTTATTTGAATTTTTTTTTCTTGAATGTATATTTATTCTTGTGTTTTGGAAGAGTTTTTATTTTGATGGACTTTTACATAAAGGGGATTTTTCCTTGTTGGGACTTAAAGCCCATGAATAAGAAGGGTTTTGGGCCTTTTTGTATGGTCCTTTTTTTATTTTTTTATTATATTATATTTATTTATTTATTTATTTTGTAACATGACACAAATTGAATAATTGTGCAGTTATAAGTAAAAAGCAACCCTCGTGTTTTCAAATAATTGAAAAAAAATACGAGAACGAGTCACTGTGTTTGATTTCAATTATTTGGATTCAATTTTTTAGAAATTGAATTTTTTTTTATTTTTTTGTTTTTTATTTTTAGTGAATATTTTTAAAATTTTAAGCAATTTTTTTTAATCTTTTTTGATATACCTTATTTAGACGTATCTAAAACGTAAAATGTTTGTAAAAAATATTTTTAAAATTTAATAAATAAATAAGAATACGAAAATATATTAAATTTTAGTATTCTTTTTGTATATTTGGAATTTAGTAAAAAAAAATTAAAAAAAATTACAAATATTATACTTTTTAAGTATATTTATGTTAAATGTATCTAAAAATTTTTAAAAAAATGCTTAAAATATTAAAAAAATTCAGTGAAAAAAAAAAACACAAAATATAAAAAAAAAATAATTTTTTAAAATATGAATTTTGAAAAATTAAACTGAACAAGCTGAATAGAAGTAAAAACAAAGTGACCATTTTGATTGAACTATTCCCTACCTAGAAGGTTTGCAAATTCTTTTCCTTCTCGGCAAGGAAGGCTAAGGCGCAGTTTGGGTACTTTCAAAAAAGTCAAAAAGTCAAAAAAATACTCAAAAAGTTAAAAAGTTAACACTATTCACCAATAGTCAACAATTACGGCTGCACAACTCCCAATTCAAATTTTTTCCTACAAATCAATTTTTACAATTTTTTATTACACATTTTTCAATAAAAAGTCAAAAAGTTAATCCAAACATCCATATTCTCAACCTCAATTTTTTAGTCCAAAAAGACAAAAAGTGCACTTTTTTAGTCTTCCCAAACTTGGCCTAATTCTTGTTATCCCAAGTTGATTGACACAGGAGGTACTTCTATTCACAAATTAAATTATTAAGCTGGTGACATTGGCTATAGTGAAGGCAATTTGAACCCAACCCGACGAGGACTCTGCCCCTCAACCCCAATTAGAACGATTTTTTTTCAAAAAATACCCCTGACAGGCCAGAGATGGTATTCGAAAATGTATCCAAGACAACTTTCTGGCCGGGGACAGTGATACATTCCCCAGCCCCCACCCGTCTCTGTCCTCGTTTCTCCCGAATTGAAATTACTATTATACCTCTATATATATAAACCAAACCCTAACACAACCTCACACACAAATCGTCTCTCATCTCTCTCTTCCTCTTACTCAAATTTCTCTCTCTCTTTCAATCTTGCGTCACTCACCATTGCCTCAAGAACATCACAGCGACTTTGACGCATTTCCCTTCTCTACCTTCTCTCTTTTCACACAAGGCCTAGTTTTCTCTCTCTAAAAGCTTCCATGGCAAAACCAAGCATCAGATCACCGTCGATCTCAAAAAGAATCTATGCAGATCTGAATCAATCGTCGACTCTCACTCACGCTCAAGTTCGCCTCCGGTCACTGCCCTCTATCGCTGACTCTTGCTGATCTCAGCGTCACTTGCCGCCATTACCGCTGTCTCTATCATCGCTGTCGTCAATGTCACTATCTCTGATCATCGATCTGCATAGATTTGTTATCATTCGGGGTTTTTTTTAGCTTTTGTTGGACTTATTTATTTTGATGATTTATTTAATTATGTTTTAATTTATTTGAAAGTGAAAAATAGAAGCAAAATTTATTTTGTCCCATTATTTTTCACATAAACGTTTACCCTAAATGTTGTTAGAATGTATTTAATATTTGATTAAATCAGGAGTTCAAACAGTCTAAAACAGAGGTTAAAACAACCCAGTACAACAGCAGTTCAAAAGGTTCAAGTGAAAGATATTCAAATTAGTAATGATGGAATGGAAGAAATTCAAATTAGTAATGATGGAATACAACGGTTATAAACGGCTATAAGTTTCATTATATATACCAAAGCGTCTAATGATATGCTTTACTATGGAATCATTTGAATCTATTTTTGAGATGTTTTATAAATTTACCAATATTATTAATGCTCTAAAATCTCTTGGTAAATCTAATACTAATGGTGAGCTTGTAAGAAAAATACTTAGGTCTTTGCCAAATGAATAGGAAGCTAAGGTTACAGCTATCTAAGAAGCAAAAGACCTAACAAAATTAGGCATTGAAGAACTCCTAGGCTTACTCATGGCTCATGAACTTTCAATGATAGATGGCAGCAAAAAGGAAGCCATTTTGGGAGAAAATGATGGAGTAACCAACCTGTGTCTCATGGCTTTTGGAGAAAAAAAATCCACTCAAGATGAGGTAATCTCGAATTACGTAGAACTTGAAAGTGCTTTCAATGAATTACATGACATATTTAGAAATGTTTATGTTAAGAATTCTGAATTAAAGAAATTAGTTACTTCTCTTTCAAATGATGTGGGTGTTTTAAAAATGGAAAATGCTACTTTGAAAAATGATTTTACGTCTATTGCCAATGAGAAAAATATTTTGAAAAACAATGTTGAGGATTTAAACAAAACTCTTGAAAATTTTGTAAAAGGAAAAGAAAACCTCAATAAGCTTCTTGAAAATAAAAGATGTGTTTTTGACAAAGTAGGCATTGGTTTTGATCCTACTAAACCTTTTATGAGATTAAATGTTCTTGAGACTAATTCCCATGAACCCAAGAAAGTATGGGTACCCAGAAAGAAATCAAGATATTTTGTAGGTGGAATCTCAAAGAACACCAAGGACTTCGAGAGGAAATGCACAACAAGAGTGTTCAATCTAAAGAGCAAAATCAGCTCCTACAAGAAGAAGAAGGATGAAATGAAAATCACCAAAATAAACAATAGAGGTAATGTATGGGTAAAGATTCCAAAGAGGTAAATGAAGGTATAACTCCTAACACACCTTTAAGCTTAAAGTTCTATATTCTTTAAGGTGTGATTTGTGTACAATAGGTTGTGTCTAATTATTGCTTCCATGTAACCTAGTTGTACTAAGTTTGCTAAGTCATGCTCTGCTACTTTCTTTCAAACACTCATTGAACTCAAAAATGAGAATTAAATTATTTTGATGAATGCCTATTAGAATATGAATGATTCATGCATTCATTAACATTTTATATCATGTCATCCATTGCTATGACAAAGAGATAAGAAATGATAAATTTTTTGTGAGCATACTTTTCACATCTTATATATGACTTCATACTAATATGTTAATTCCTTTTTTAGTCATATCTTTAAAGAATCAATTTTGATGTCATAGCATCTTTTTGAGATGTATACTATCTATATTTTGAATTCTACATTTGTGATCTCAAGAATATGCTCAATATGAAAATTTCATGCTTTACTTTGGAATATTTGAATGAGTTGTGAAATTTCTTGATTATGATCCATCAATAATGTCTAAATGAAAAGAAGTATCATGCGTTTGTGGAAACATTGCATCTATCCTATTGAATATCTTTTGAATATGGATTATATTGGCATACATTTCATGAAATGCTTTTGATTGATAAATTGTTGAATTAATTGTTTATAACATTCATGTTGTGTTCCACATTAAGTAAAATGTTTTATCACACTTAAGTACGTGAATTGAATTAATGAAAATGCCTCTTGATAATGTTATGTGATTATATGAGATTGTTGCATCATTTTTTAATAAAACAAAGAACATAATATTATTTTCTTATGCATATTATGCTGTGTGTTACAACTTGAAAATTCTAAAAAATAGCATTCCAAACTCTCGTTTGATCATTGAATTATTTTTCACCTTTTGAGTTTGTGATAAGAAATTATTTGTATTGTATTTTTATTGAGTAATAGTGATTGTTCTATGAATGCTATATTTACACAAATCACATTAGAAAAGGGTAGCACCAACTTAGGGGGAGAAATCATTTTGCTAACATACTTGTTAAACCCTTTTGAGATGAACTCTTCATACAAGAAAATTAAAGATTGAAAAGCTTCCATCTCTTGAACCTAACGTATGCCTCATATACTCTCTTAAGCTTTTGAGATAAAAATTCTATCTTATATCCTTTGAGCTAATACTCTTGTTACTTTGATATGAAAAAGATTGATTGTGCTTCATATGATGCGCAATATATACTCTTTGATGATGCTCTTACCTAAAAATCATGTCTATGCTTAAAATGTGTGCTATATATTGAAATTCATAATTTTTCTTGGCATATGGATTGCTATACCTTGAACATGCTTCATTTTTTAGATTTACATTAGCTCATTGAGATTATATTGAGTTTAACCTATTACGAGCAATATTTGGTATTCTAAATAATGCTTGAGTTATGATTGCTAAATCTTCTAGATTGCATATTGGTATCTTTGGTAGATTTCATGTTGGTGTCATTTTGGCATCATTATTAGTAACATTTGGCATCCTATTTGATATTATTGAGGAGAACATTTCAGTTATGAGCTTTCATTGTTCATATCTCCTATTGATTTTGCCAAATGAAATAAGAGGAAGAATTTAAACTTGATTAGTTTAAAAAAATAAAAATCCCCTCAGATTCTATTTTATTTTTGATATCACACTTATGAGCTTGCACCTCATATATATATTTTTTAATTATCTTGTATAAAATCTGTATGCTTTTGCCAGAAATTGATTGTTAGTTCATGCTTAAATCGATTGTTAGATCATGCTCAACCACTTCACATATACTTTAAGTTTAATTTGTACTGGTATTAATTTATTTTAATTTATTTTATTTTTTTATTTTACTATTAGGCTTAATTTCTTTTATTTTTATTTTTTTCTCCTTATTATTTTTTGTTTGGACTTAATTTTTTTATTTTTTTTCTGCTTTTTAATTTCATTTTTCAGTACTTAAATATAAAAATAAAAACAAATCCAAAAACAAATATTTACATAAAAAAAAAACCCTTTATTTTTTTTCCGGCCATACGCCGATCAACATACACATATTTACATAAAAAAAAAAACTTCATTTTTTTACGGCCATACGCCAATCTTAATTATTCGCCTCTTCCACCGCTCTCTTCTTCTTTTTATCACCTAGGACGACCCTTGACGCCCCTGCTCCCGTGCTTTCGTCGAGAGTGACGACTCCCCGCTGACTATCAAAGGCCAAGAACGACGTTGCTCCAAATCGGGCCATGGAGGTGGTCTTCCGTTTAAGTTCTTTATTTTCGGCCTTCAGTGCGCCTATTTCTACTCGCGCATCCTTGTACATGCTCTGAAGCAAAGAGAGTTGGGCGTTGACCTGATGGAGCTCACTCGTCCTATTCTGCAATCGGTGAGCCAATTTTGTGGCTGCAGTCACCGTCTCCATACAAGACGTTAGTGTGAAATAATTGGCTTCAATGTCTGATTGAGCTGCCATGATTTGCTCAATCGTCATCATAAGAAGGTTAGGCAGAGGATTGACAGGAAGAGTAGGAGTAGGGGCACTCGGTCCAACAGAGCTTATGGGATCGTTCAGGTCCAAAAACAGAGTGTAACACCCCAACAATGCAAATTATAATTATCTGAGAGGTTGTTTGGGATGTTCTAAATAAGTACATTTTTTGTCTTTTTAGACTAAAAAAGTTGAGGAAAAAAATATGGATGTTTGGGTTAATTTTTTGACTTTTTATAAAAAAAATATGTATTAAAAAATTGTATAAATAATTGTGTGGGAGAAGATAGGTTAGGAGGCCGTACGGATGGAGAGAGGAACCGGTTGGGTGAGTGATGAGGAAATACTGTTTCCTTTTCGGTGATTGATTGGATGGTGTTGTTTGGTCCGTGGGGGCCCACCACAGGTCTCGTTTTTCTAATCGGAACCGTTCAATGTGTAGAACTCGTCGAGTACTATATGCTTGTAAAAAATCACGTTGATTGGATATTGATAGCTATTTGATCGTGTTATTTTTTTTGATTAACTGTTAACTGTTAACTGTAACAAAACTAATTTCATCATGTAGTTAGAGATATCCGATAGATGTGATTTTTTACAAATATATAGTACTAGACAAGTTCTACATATTGAACGGTTCAGATTATCAAAACGGGGACCCATGGTGAGCCCCTACGAGCCAAACTTTACTATTAAGATTTAGTGAATATTCTACTATAATTTTTTTTTTCTCTGTCACCGGTACCTCTCATCACGTCAGTCATCATTTCAGCCAACTTTTGATTTGTATTAATATTTGTTTATTAATATTTTAATATATTTTTTTTGATGAATAGTAATAACTTTTTAACTTTTTGTATAACTTTTTGACTTTTTGACCTTTTTGAAGGTTGCCAAACTTGGCTTGAATTATCTATGTGTTAATTGCGGATTATATGATTTAATTTGTGTATATTGTCCAAATTGGGAAATTATTTGTTGAGAATACAACTTTGGAATTGAAATTGATGACATAAATGGGTTCAGAAATCAAAATTGAGTACAAGGATATGTTAATTAGAATTTTTAGAGTTATCTGGGAAGTTTAATTAAAATTAAACTTGTCTGATTCGCTAATCTTAATAAGTTAAAATTAAATAATTGGATATGAAATTAGAGCCTAATTTACATTAGGCAAATTGAAACTATTCTGAATAAATTGAGTTTTATGATAACTTTGATTAATTGTATTTGTCCAAGATGTTGCATGATTAGTATCTAATTCAGCTCTATTCATGATTTAAAATTTCATTAAGTGTAGTAAGTGTTTGGGAATTTTGTGATGGTAAGTGTAGGAGATTAAATGTTGGTGGGTGTACTGAGATCTGGGTGTGTGTGTGTGCAGAGAAACCAGCGTGGGTGTGTGTATGTGATTACACGGGATGTGCAATTCAAATGGGAGGGTGTGTGTGTATAATCTAATGCTTAGAATGAAGGTTTTTATTCATTTGGTTCATTGTGTTGTGAATATATATATATATATATATAGAGAGAGAGAGAGAGAGGGGGAGAGGGAGAGAACTCATCTAGAGAGAGAGAGAGCTCAAGATTTTGAAGAGGAAGAAGAAGAGAGCTAGGAAGAGACCATCCTATAATCTGAAATCAAGCTCTAGGTAAGTGTTTATTTATGAATTAGACTCATCATATCTTTGGATTTAAGGAAATTATGGAGTTAATGTAAGAGAGAGCTCATAGATGATGAATATGGGAGATTAGCTCACATGCATGAACATTTATGTGTTCTAGTGTTGAATTCATGGAAGTAATTTGGTCTCTTGCATATATTTTGTCATAGAAAATCAAGACAGTTGAATTCCTTCATGCATGGATGATTTCATGAAGATTTATTTATATATTTTGCAATTCATGCATGGGTTTTCAAGATTGAAGGAAAATGTCATGGATTTTGAGGATTTAAATTTAATCAAGAAGAAATTATGCATGAGTTTTCCAACTTGAGGAGGAAACCTCCATGAAGTCAAAGATTAAACTTCGAGATTATGAGTTTAATGTTTTAATTTAAGGGTTTGAACTCTTTTCATGGGATTTGAGTTTCAATTTAAAGTTAAGAGTTTGTTGGAAGCTATAGATGGTACATTCAACATGTTTATGAGAGGTTTTAGGCCTTGATTTGCTTGAACATGAAGTTGAAATTGCGAATTTATATGTTTATGAGTTTCTGATTCAGTAATTTAAACATGACTGAATAATTGTAATTTAATGTGTATGAGCTTAATTTAAGTTTGATTGTGTAATTAGTGAACTTAATAAGGATTGGTTTATGATTAGATTATTTATATTTAATTAGTTTGGTTAATACATGGTTAAACATGTTTTAATTAGAGATTAAAGGAAATTAATAATCTAATTAACTCATAATTCTAGTCGTCTATATTTAAAAGCTTAAGTGAACTAAATATGTTTAAAATGATTGGGTATTGTGCTATGCATATTTGTGATTGTAGGTCACGAGTCAAAGATTGCTTGACCAATCGTTCTGGAAGCCCACTATAAATAACGTTATTGTAAAGATATGTTCATATGAATTATATTCTAAATGTGATTTGTTAAGTTATAATTTCTGAAATGATATTTGTTTACGTGAACGAATGTCCTATGTTTGAAATCTATTATGGCATCCATAGATAGTCCCAAGTCATGGGGGACGGCATGTTAATGCGGGTCCATGACATATATGTGATTACGAGATCTCGTTAGCCACTTCATTGTGGTGATATGTGTTTAATCGGTATCCAGAACCGATTACTCTAGTCAGAAGACGATATGTGATGTGTTCTATGAGATGTACCATTATGTTATGTTCTGATATGAGACTGATATGAATGATCGTGTCATGATTTGTTTTACGGATATGATATATTTGGAATTCGTTCATTAACCGCTTTAGTTTAATGTTATTCACTGGGTTTTAGCTCACTGTTTATATATATATATATATATATATGTATAGGTGAGCGTTCTGGAGGACAAGTCTAGAAGGAGTCTTTAGTCGAGCCACCGTTTTGAAGCCTACCACGTGGTTTGAGTGCCTTAGAGTTGAGGCTAGGCCTAGAAGGCCGTTGTCAAGCTTTTGATCATGCAATAAACTTTTATTATGTGCATATGTTATGTATAAGATGTTAAGTTATAAGTTATGTATTGAATGTGGGTAAATTAACGTTTTTGCATGTAAATATTTGTTCATATAGATGCATAGCTCATTGGACTATTGGTGTTTTTGTGTATTACTTCCGCTAGCCCCGATTGTTTGTGATTGTACAAGAAGGCCCATGGTAATCTCAAATTACTGGCCGGTTATGACGCCAAACTTATAGGGGTGGGTTTGGGTCGTGACACAGAGTGAGGGGACGGGATAAGGAAGCCATCAATTAGAGGTGAGAGGTGTCAAAGAAATGAGTTGCAGAGAAATAGAAGCGAACAGACTAAGGTTTGGCCTCCTCTGTTCAGTTTCTTTGTCTCTCGATGAGGAAGAAGAAATAGAAGAGAGTGGTGAAGAAGAGATAGAAGAGAATGGTGAAGAAGAAAATGGAAGAGTGTGTGATTAAGAAGAAGGCAAAATAGAAGAAGACAATAAGGGAGAGGGAGCCGAGGTGAGTACAAATCGAGGCCTGCTTTTGTCGGCCAATGACGTAAAAGTGAGGCCGCGTGTCAAATGCGTTTATCGAAGGAAAAAGAGAGACGTGAGAGAGTTGTATGTGTATGCATATATGTATATATATGTTTTGAATTGTATTGATGCCATTTATCCCTATCATTTTCCTCCTCCTCCTTCTCTTCCTCCTCCAGATTCTGACCCATGATTTCCTTTTGATAATGTCACAGGGGGCGAAAACTTATGATGTTATGATATTATGTATTATGGTATTATTTTCAAACTAATCCGATGTTATCTGATGTTATGTGTTTATAGTTTAATATCTTAATCTTATATCATGTTGTTGATTAAAGCATATTTATTACACATGTGCTAACCTATGTAATTAGAAATGAATTCAGGGAGCATGACTTGAGGGGGAGCCTTTCTTACTCCCAAATCAAATCAAAACATCATTGTGTGCCATCATTAAAAAGGGAGAGATTGTTAGACTTATTTATTTTGATGATTTATTTGAAAGAGAAAAATAGAATCAAAATTTATTTTGTCCCATTATTTCTCACATAAACCTTTATCCTAAATGTTGTTAGAATGTATTTAATATTTGATTAAATCAGGAGTTCAAACAGACCAAAACAGAGGTTCAAACAGCCCAAAAATAGAGGTTCAAACAGCCCAACACAGCAGCAGTTCAAAAGGTTCAAGTGGAAGATATTCAAATTAGTAATGATGGAATGGAAGAAATTTAAATTAGTAATGATGGAATACAACGGCTATAAACGGCAATAAATTCAAATTAATACAATGGCTATAAACGGTTATAAGTTTCATTATATATACCAAAGCTTCTAATGTAAACAAGTTACAAAAAATCAGAAAATATTCTTTGATCTATAATCACTCACATCTATTCTCTGAAAAATTCTCTGAGAAGTGTTCTTCAATTTTGTTTACATCATCTCTCAGAAATTATACACTAAGCCTTATAGCATTAAACTCATCTTTACGATGTGAAATTTACAGAAAAATCAAAACTTCATTTTATATATCTATCTTTAAGAGATAATTATTATAAGCTTTCTTTGAAAGCAAAAATATCATTTCATCTTGTAAAAGTGTTGCAAACACTATATTCTTGAAATCTTGAGAGTGATTGTGAATCACCTAAGATTTGCAAGGGTTTGGGCTTGTGATGTCTGTGTAAAATCTATGGAGGATTGCTCTATGTTTATGAGGTTGCTAGCACCCCTGTGAAGTTAGAAGATAGTGAAAAATCTCAAGTGAATCTTGAGGAGTAGATGCAGGCTTAGTTGAAGCCAAACCACTATAAATCTGTTTGTTTCCTCTTCCCTAATCTCTTTACTTTCCTGCTACTGCTATAGCTATCTAATATTCATGTGTTAATCATTTGATTTACCCTATATGTTAGTTATACTTCATTATTATTTTGCTTGATCATTTACTGCTAAGTTCATCATTGTGCTTGTTAATAATTTGTTGTACTAGTAGTTAATTTTATTAGGGTATTATTAATTTTAATTTGTAGAAACCTAATTCAGCCACCCTCTTAGGTTGCTTTTTGGGAACAACTTTGATTTTGGTTCAATGAGCTTTTCTCCACTAAAATTGAAATGAATCAAAAACTGGGTTGCGGAAATATTGTAACACCCCGAAATAAATACAATATACCCTTCTCATAACAACTCATGAGTAGCAACATAAATGAATTGGTAAGCTTTTATTAATCAAAGTTTGATATACAAGAAGTGACACATGTGATATACATTCATAAACAGTACATCCTGAATGTACAACATGTGTTGCAAGATGGTGAAAAGACATGAAAACTAAATAGATAATCCTATGCCTTAAAGGTTTACATCTTTCCAAGTCAATGTTTAGGTACATCAAAAGTGAGTCTTAATCTCAATACATATAAAGCGTTAGGCTTGTACAAAATTAAACACAAAATACAACACTAAGCCTTCAGTTCTACAGTCCTTCTAAGCTAAGTCCTTGGTGGAGGCATATCACTAACACCTAAAAATGGTTTTCCCATATAAGGTAAGCTAAAGTTCGGTAGAAATAATCTAACACAATATATGAATCTTAACAAAGATATATAAAAGTGAAATGTATATGCAATGCCCATATCAAAACGTTTTACAATTCTTTCCCAAAAATCATGCCATGCTCAGTTTATATCATAATTCTCAAATCATGTCCTTTACAATAGAAAACAAGGGGGAATTCTTAAACCGGTACAAAATTTCACGGATATTTCGTCTACGGGAAACTATCAAATAGCACCCATGTAAGCGTGGCCTATACAAGCGTTACTATTGCCATTTTACGAATATATCGTCCGCGGGAATCGGCACCAATGTATACGCACGTTTTTTTGGACTTTCATCTTGGACACATAGGCCAACTTCATTTGGTGATACACACATCTTTCCCACATTCACCCATTTTTCTCAAAATCATATACATTTGCAATGTATTAAATGAGCAACAATGTTCAATGCACATGGATAAAAATTAGTTTTAATTCACCTAATCCTCATATAATTTTTACAACACTCATAGCTATCCTCCATCGATAGCCCAAAATAGATATCTCTAATAAATAGAAAATTTCAATAATAATATACATTATTATCATTTCCAAGATGTGAGCGATATAACATATCTAACTCCACCATCATCATCAATACCCTCCATCACCATCATCAAAACGTGAACGATATTACAAAACCAACATCACCCTTCAATATTTTTCCAACACAAGTCAAACCTATGGTTTTAGAACAAAACTTCGTTTTCTTTCAAAATCATTTTTGAGTAGAAAAAGATATCATTTCAATTACATAAAACCCAATATCATTTCCATTATCTTTACAAGATCAATATTTGAAATTTTTAGGGCAAAATCCCATTTTCCTTTACAAATCATTTCCAAAGGTAAAAACCCATCACTTCATCATAGATCAGCAATAAACACCTTTTTACAAGCATTTCCAACAAACCATTTGAAAACCCCTCTTTTTTATCTCCAACCAAAATCTCCAAAAATCATAATATTGTTTTAGAAATAACAAATAACAAATAACTAAGTTAAAAATCATAAGAGGGTGCGGAGAATCTTTACCTCAAACTTAGAAGAGGAAGAAGGAAGAAAAACCCAAAAGTTGACGGTGACGAAACAACGATTTGCTCCAATCAAAACGAAGCCCTTGACAAGCTCTGTACTTAATCGGAGCAACGTAAGGAGATGCTTCTAAGTAAGTAGATCTGAAGATCTTTAAGCAAAAAAGTGAGTTTAGAGAGAAAGAAGAGTGACTCAAGGTTTAGAGAGGGGAAAGAGAAGAATAAGTGAAGAAAATGGTAAATAAGGGCCCTATTTATAATACTAGGTTAAAGTGAAATAAAGTCTCAAAGTCAACCCAAAAGAACAAGTCAAAATCCCCAAGAAGTAGGGCCTAAAACCGAACTAAAATTTAGAAAAAAAATCACAGAGGTCAACCCTTGTATCGGTGGTGTCGACCCTTCAAGAAGAATTGACAAAAGGACAATGCTAGCAGCAGACAAGGTGTCGACCCTTGGACCCAAGGTGTCGACACTAAATTTCATCAATTAAACCCCAAATTTTGCAGTAGACAAAGGTCAACCCTTCCCAAACTGGTATCGACCCTTGAGGCCAACAACAAAAGACAAGTGTCAACACTAAATTTCAGTAGCTATTCCAAGAATATAACAACAAGATGGCATCAACACCTCTAAAGTTGGTGTCGACCCTTGGAGTAGAACACAACAAGGAAAAAAAGGTAGTGTTGACACCAACAAAGACGATGTCAACCCCCGAAGCCAAAACCAAACATGAAAAAAAGGGAACGACCATCATGAATATTGTTTTCCAGATTCAGAAGCAATAAATGGGTCAGGTCTAAATCAGGATCGCTATAGATATCATATGTACTAGAGAAAGACAATCGGCCAAGATGTTCTTGGACCCAAGGTGTCGACACTAAATTTCAACAACTAAATCCCAAATTCTGCTGTAGACAAGAGTCGACCCTTCCCAGAGTAGTGTCGACCCTTGAGGCCAATAACAAAAGACAAGTGTCGACACTACCAAGGCTGGTGTCGACACTAAATTTCAATAGTTATTTCAAGAACATAACAGCAAGATGGTGTCGACACCTCCAAAGTTGGTTTCGACCCTTGGAGTAGAACAAGGCAAGGAAAAGAAGGCAGTGTCGACACCAACAAAGACGATGTCGACCCCCGAAGCCAAAACCAAGCATGAAGAAAAGTGAACGACCATCACGAATATTGTTTTTCAAATTCAAAAATAATAAATGGGTCGGGTCTAAATCAGGATCGCTATAGATATCATGTTGGATGTGGACCAGAGAGAGACAATTGACCAAGATGTTCTTCGACCTAAGGTGTCCTTGGACCCAAGGTGTTGACACTAAATTTCAGCAACTAAATCCCAAATTCTGCTGTAGACAAGGGTCGACCCTTCCCAAACTGGTATCAACTCTTGAGGCCAACAACAAAAAACAAATGTCGACACCACCAAGGCTGGTGTCGATACTAAATTTTAGTAGCTATTCCAAGAACATAGCAGCAAGATGGTGTCAACACCTCCAAAGCTAGTTTTGACCCTTGGAGTAGAACAAGGCAAGGAAAAGAAGGCAGTGTCAACACCAACAAAGACGGTGTCGGCCCCCGAAGCCAAAACCAAACATGAAGAAAAAGGAACGACCATCACAAATATTGTTTTCCAGATTCAAAAGTAATAAATGGATCGAGTCTAAATCAGGATCGCTATAGATATCATGTTGGATGTGGACTGGAGAGAGACAATCGACCAAGGTGTCCTTGGACCCAAGGTGTCGACACTAAATTTCAGCAACTAAATTCCAAATTCTGCTGTAGACAAGAGTCGACCCTTCCCAGAGTTGTGTCGACCCTTGAGGCCAATAACAAAAGACAAGTGTCGACACCACCAAGGCTGGTGTCGACACTAAATTTCAATAGTTATTCCAAGAACATAACAGCAAGATGGTGTCGACACCTCCAAAGTTGGTTTCGACCCTTGGAGTAGAACAAGGCAAGGAAAAGAAGGCAGTGTCGACACCAACAAAGACGATGTCGACCCCCGAAGCCAAAACCAAGCATGAAGAAAAGTGAACAACCATCACGAATATTGTTTTCCAGATTCAGAAGTAATAAATGGGTCGGGTCTAAATCAGGATCGCTATAGATATCATGTTGGACGTGGACTGGAGAGAGACAATCGACCAAAATGAGGATCAAATACTTGGGTCGGGGATTTTTCAGAGTCAGGGAAACCCGATCCCCGTTAAGGGATGGAGACGGGGGCAGGGGGGTGTTGGGTTCCTTGCCGGGGATCGGGATCAGGGGTCGGGAATTTTATACCTTCGAGGATCGACGATGGAGAGTGTAATCCCCGACCCCGGTCTGTTGCCATTCCTAATTGGCTATTCTTTTTTGAAATGAGGTTTCTCATCAATAAAACATATGTTTCCACTTCAATATTGATTACGCCCTCGCTTGGCAGAATGGGTTGGGGTGGGTTAGAATAAAAATAGTCAAAAAAAAAAGATAAAATAAACTTTTTAGGACCCATTTGGGAAGCAACGAAAAAAGCTAGCTTTTAGCTTTTAATGCATTTTTGGTCACATTCAAATCATAATCATTTTATTTTTTCTCTAACTAAAGTCAAAAAGTTCATCTCAAATGAGAATTTTTAATTCCAGACTAAAAAAATTTAAAAAGTCAACCCACATTCTAAAAGAATCCTAAATTTAAAGCCAATATTAGTTTAAGTCCATTTCTCAAAATCCAAAATTCAGCTGCAAGTAATTTATTATTATTTGCTATGTGATGGTCAAATCTCCCTCTCACGCCCTTGGTTTTTATTTTTGTGTAAAACTTTGAATAATGCCTAATATTATGACATGATCTACAAAATATGTTTAACAATAGTTATACTTTGAGATCTCTCATTGTCTATAATGTTTTCAGATTTATGCATTTTTTACAACACTTGAGAGGTATATGAATATAGAATGTGGCCCTAAAAAATTTGCCCCTAATGCCCCTAATTTCCATTTTTAGAAACTGTTTTCTTTTTTTCTTTCTTTTTTCCTTTTTTTTTTTTTTTTTTTTTACCTAAAGTGGAAATTTCGGGGCATTCGAGCCCCGAAATTCGGGCCCTCAAGCAGCGCCGCATGTTTAATTTGATGATCATAAAGTAATCATATATATATACATATACAATAATACAAAAATACTTGGGACTTGTAAATAAGCTTTCACGTGAGATACATATATGTGGTTGGCATCCATTTTAGCTCTTTTTTTGGGATCTTGTTTTTCCACAGAGCCGTCACTTCCAAGTCTTTAAATATTTTATTATTTTACAACACGCAATTCACGTGCCTCCTACTGTGCCCAACCTACATTCCACTCCGTTGACTAAGGTCCCGTTTGGGGCTTGAATTGATAGTTACAAAGTGAAAGAAATTATTATTATAAGTTTTTATATTATTTTTTATTTTTTATATTTTTTATAAAAGATTAAAAAAATAATTAAAATAGTCAATTTTAAAATGGGATTTTAGTTTTCGTTTGTGATGAACGTTTTTTTAGTCTGACGTTTTGATTATCTGACTATTTTAACGTAACAAAAAAGTTATATTTGAGATGATGATTGATTTTTTTTGTAATTAATTTGATAATTGTTAGAAACAAATAAAATAATTATGATTTAGATGAAATATTTTATTTTTTTAATTAAAATAACTTGTTTTGTCTTTATTGACTAAATTAGTCCAATTTTGCCTGCCAAACAGCCCCTTGGAGAGATTGAGCTCATCCTTCAATACTTGCATAGTTATCTCAGCTTGCTTCACACGAAAAACTATTAAGGTGATTAGGCCTTGTTTGGGATATTTAGCCCTGGTTGAGGATGTATTATTTTATTAATTTTTAATTTTTTATGAAAAATTATGTAAAAAAGAGAAAGAGGGATATGACAATATATAATAACTTTTTATTTTTTAGCTAAAATGATAGTTGACAAACGAGGCCTTAGTTTTGGCTAAAATAGTAAATAAAGATAAAAATAAAATAAAATTATTCACTGTGTTTGATTTCAATTTTGTGAATTCAATTTTCTAAAAATTAATTTTTTAATTTTTCGTATTATTTTATATTGTTACATCTTATATATCAATTAATCATTAAATTTTTACCAAAAAAAAACCACAAATCATTCCAAACAAGTAAATTTTTTCATTTCATTAAATAACTAAAAAATTAAAAAGGGCAAACTTCATTTTTTCATCCTAT
The DNA here is from genome assembly GCF_055761805.1 of Camellia sinensis. NCBI lineage: Eukaryota > Viridiplantae > Streptophyta > Magnoliopsida > Ericales > Theaceae > Camellia > Camellia sinensis. The sequence continues at coordinate 155,226,945 of NC_138968.1, read as the reverse complement.
GGTTTAGGCCATGTGCAGATTACCCCATGACTTTTAAATATAACCACATAACTTTCCTGTGGTTGATAGAGTAATGTGCACCGTTAGCTTTTCCGTGTATTCTAACCGGCTGTGTAGTACACGCAAGAGTGGTGTGAGTGGGCATGAATTGATGATATTCCCTCGCAATGAAAAGACCAAAATGTCCCTAGGGTTAAATATAAAAGCTTACCTTGCTTTTTATATTACCTCGTTGCATTATATGTTGAGTTGCAGGTAGTCTACCCAACAAAAATGTCATCTTTAAGCATTAGAGGTGGAGAAGGACAAATGTTGAGGTTTATGAGCAAGAAATATGGTTGTGGGAGAAAAGCAGTCATTAGAATTATGGAGTCTGAGAAGCCTTCAAAAGGTAGGTTGTACTATGTTTGAGAAAATGTGGGTTTGAGGGGTTGTGATTTCTAAGCTTGGTGCAACCCAGTTGGATATGCTCCCATCTATGGAAGAGATGAGATTGATAATGAGAAGCCAAGAGTTGAGGAAGGTGTGTAGTTTAATGGAAGACTGATGAAGCTGGAGATGAAGATGGAGGCACTGACCATGATGATGGAGGCATCGATGGTGGTTTTGCTTATGTGTTTCATTTCCACCATGTTAATGTTCAGTATGAAATGAATTTGTAAGAATTTGTAAAGTGCTTTATGTACTTGATGTATGTTTGAAAGAAATGAAATTATGTTTATGAAACTTGTGATTTTTGTATGATTTTTTTTTACTGTAACATGATTTTTGTATGAATTTTTTTCTGTAACATTAAAAATTATTCCAACAAATTCATAATTTCTTTTACTAGAAAAAAATGCTTTCAAATTCTTAATTGTAAAAAAATCAACCCTGCTGAGTTTAATTGGAAAAAAATCAACAAATTCTTAATTTCTTTTACTGCATTCCAATGCAAAATATACAACCAACATTTCCAATACAAACAATGCTATTCAATACCAAAAAAAAAAAAAACTGAGATTCACAATGCTATTCAATACCAATCCATTTACAGAAGTATGCTGCATTTGAAAACTATTCTCAAAAATCATAACTCTAAATACAAAACGTAGCTTAAATACAAAAACCATAACTCTAAATACAAAACATAGCTCTATATACAAAAACCATAACTATAAGTGTTGTTTCATTACAAAAACCATAACTATAAGTATAGTCTACTTTGACCCAGTTGCCAGTTCTTTGTGCAGTCTCCTTGCTTTGATTGTCTCTAGTATAGAAGTTACTGAAATAGCATGCCCTCTGACATTAGCATTCACTCCAGCATTCACTCCAGTTCTTCCAACATTGACTGCAGAAGCAAATGCATTAATTGGTCCTCTACCTCTATCCCTCCCACCAACTGTGATTTCAGGTCCTTTGCCAGGACCACTTGATACCTTTCCACCATAGGTTGGTAGTTTTGTAGGCTGCAACAACATTTTCAATTAACAAACTGAAAAGTTACAAAATTAAAAAGTTGGTTATATAAACAAGTGAGTTACCTGAGTGGATGACCTAGTACTCCTCATCTTCAGTCCAATAGAAGCAATACTCATTGGTGGCTGAGATGCTGTTTGGCCTCCTCTTCTAGTTTGGATGTTACTGGACATCTAAGGCAAAAAAAATTTCAGTTAAGAACAAGTTGGGCAAACTACTCTTAGTTTCCTACTTGAAATTACAAGTCAACATTGAAAGTTGGTTACCTTATTTGATAGGATGTTTGTTGTTGGAGCAAGAGTAGGAGTACGAGCATGAGTAAAAATTGATGCAGGTTGAGATGATTGCCCAGTAATACATCTTTGCTGCAACAAACAAATTAAGTACAATAAATTAAGTATACAACAAACAAATAACAACATGTGTACAATAAATGAATGCATAAGTATACACTAACCTTTACAAATTTAGACTTAGGATGCAGTTTGTTTTTGCATGACCTCTGATTGTGCCCCTTCTACAAACACTTAGCACATGTGACATTGATGTTCTTCCTTGATGCCTTGTGTGGATTTCTTAGCTCATCTACTTGTTTGTTTCTTAACTTCTTTGGTCTTCCTGCTAATTTCTTTACTTCTGGTGGATTCAATTTCTGGACACCTTTCTCATACTCATGCATATCTGGAACTAGGTGTAACAACCCTCGTCACTGTTTACCGAATAACCACTGATTACCGTTAAACTGAAACTGATTATGATTGATAAGTGAACTGAATAAACTACTGAACTGACTGACTGAAATCTGAAACTGATTGATTGACTGTGTCTGTTTAAATGCATTTTCTATCTGTTGATTGTTAATTGATCTGTTCGTGTTTTCATGGTTGAATTGCGAATTGAAGGCCTTATCGGTGGCCGAATCTGAAACTGATTGTTGTTTTGTGTTAGTTAGAATTTGTAGGATTTTATGGCATATTTATCTGAAAACTGGTTAGGTATTATTAAATTAGATTAAATATTGACATTGCATAGTTGGCCTTATTTCCATTTTGCCATCCTTAGTGGCCACTACCTCAACATGGTGAGCCTTATTACACTTAGACACACATTGTTCAGCCACATTTGAGAAGCCAACCGACTTGAGAGAGTGAGAGGTAACAATAGCTTGAGTTCTTTACAATTTGGCTTGAATCTTGAGGAATTGAAAGCTTAAGTGCATAATTGAGCCTCTAAACTTGTAATTGAGGAATCTAGGTATGAATTTCATCATTCTTATTGTGTATTTAAGTCCCTTCTAGCATGGATTATGGTAGTTTAAAGAGCTAAGGCAAGAATTGGTTCATTAATGTTGAATTGGAGCTCATTCCATGCATGCATGTTTGAATTGTTGAATTTTAAGTTGTTTCCATGGAGAATTGTCACATGCATGCTCATAGTTATGTTAAGTCCATGCTTTCATCTTGTTTTTGTAAGAGTTAGCTCATTAGAGCATGAAATTGAAGCTTTGAAATGGTTTAAATTCATGCATGTTTGCATGTTTTTCATATTCATGAAAATTGGTTTGAATTGAGTTGTTTGAAACACCCTTGGCCTTTGATTTTACAAATTGAGCTTTGAATCATGTTAAAGTATGAGTTTTGAGGTGTTTTCTGGAAAATTAGCCCAAGAGGATCGAAATTTATGGTTTAAAACTTGGTTTTGAGCTTAAGGTTCAAATCTGGAATTTCCAGGATTTGGACTCAAGCTCGAGCGGGGTGACTGGCGCTCGAGCGTGGAAATCGTGCTCCTAGCATTTTTGTTCTGTTTTGAAGTCCGCTCGAGCGGAAGAATTGACGCTCGAGCAGGACATTGTGTCTCGTGCTTGAGCGGGTGTCGAGCGCCCAATCGAGCGTGATTTTCACCTATCCAGCACTTTTGACTGTTTTGCAGAACGCTCGAGCGGGTAAGTATACGTTCGAGCGGAAACCTTTGTCTGCATGTCCGCTCGAGCGGAGTAACCTACGCTCGAGCGTGACCCCTGTTTTTTGAAAATTCTGAAAATGCTTTTAAAGTGCATCTTTGCATCCTCATCTCATCCTATGCATTATTAGGCCTAGTTTAAGGCATCTTAATGAGGATATAGATGTAGAACCACACCAAGGCAAATTAGGGATTAAGTTATTATCTTTCCCAACTGTGTAGCTTAGCGTGTGTTCAATCTATAACTGTGTAGGGTTGGCGACTGGGGACGCGCTCTAGCTTACTGTAGCCCAGAACTCTGTGAGTAACAACTGTGTAAAGATATGTTCAAAAATGATTATCTTCTGAACAATTGAACTGTACTGTTTCTGAATTGATACTGTTAATAGAATGAATGTATGTTCTCTATTCTGAACTGTATTGTGGCATCCTTAGCAACTACTATTACTGACTGTTACTGTTACAGAGATCTCTGTCGGTTCTCTCGTTGGAACCACTACTGTTACTAACTGATGGCCATCATTTACTGTTCGATCTTTTAAGACCTATTTTTACTGTATTGTTATGCTAATTGATGTACCACATATGACTGTATCGACTGAACGACTGAAATACTGATTTAATGAACTGTTTTCATTACTGTAAGGACATTCATTCTTAACCCCTTTACGCATTGTGTTATTCACTGGGCTTTAGCTCACTGCTCATATATATATATATATATATGTAGGTGTACAGGCACCAAACCGCAGCTAGAAGCGTCGGGGTAAACTCCAGTTTTGTCGAGCCAACCTATGTGCCTCAATGCGAGGTTCCGAGCCTGTCAAGCTACGGCTTAGGGGTGTTTTTAATTTCCCCGTCTGTCTCTGTATCTGTTTTGTGCGACTGTACAGACTGTACTGTACTGTTTAATAGGGATTAGGTCCCTGAACTGAATGGTTGTATATATGTACATACTGTTTTGTCTGACTGTATATATATGAATGAAAAGTCTTTTTGCATACAGACTGTCACAGCTCATTGGACATTATTTATTTACTGTATTGGCTTCCGCCAGCCCCTGTACTCTGTATTATTGTATTACTGTTATGCAGGCCTTCGGTAATCTTGGAATACTGGCCGGTTACGGTGCTAAACCCATAGGGGCGGGTTTGGGTCGTGACACTAGGTATATCATGAATGCATAAGTATCCAAGTATCTAGACTTGCTATAATACTCATACACATAGGCTTCTGGCTGCTTATGATTGATTTGAATTGCACTGATGGCATGACTACAAGGCAAACCGGACAAATCCCATCTCTTGCAACTGCATATCCTAGTACTTAGCTCCACTATGTACTTCCTCTGAAAATGATCAACCTCAAATTCGAATTGTCCACACCAGGTTGCAAAGCAGTTCCTTGATTCCACCTTTAACTTCTCAAGTTTGTCATGAATATTAGGGCAAATTTCACCACTGTATTTTGCCATTCCAGCCTTTTTAACTTGAATCCTTTGCATCAATTTCCTTCTGATCCATTCAAACATGGATATTATTGGTAGCTCTCTAGCTTCTAGAATGTAAGAATTGAATGACTCACTCAAATTGTTCACAAGGATGTCACACTTGCTTCTTGGCAAAAAATGTGACATTGCACACAAAGCAGGGTCAATCTCCCTCAACCACTCCATAGTTGTCTTCCTATTTCCAGTCTTAAGATCAGCTTCTTCAATCTTCTTCATCCAATAATTGAATTCATGCATATTTCCAATTGATGCAGCTTTCCAGAATAGGTCTTTCAACACACAATCATTGTATTTTGTCTTGAAGTTACTATACATATGTCTCAAGCAGTACCAGTGATCTGCAGTAGGGTATAACTCTGCAAATGTTTCAACCAACCCCTTCTGTCTATCTGATATAAATGTCCACTCCATCTCCTCAAAACTCCTAATATCACTCATCAATTCCTGAAGAAACCAAGACCAAAAGGCTTTACATTCTATCTCAACCAAAGCTACTACAACAGAATACATGTTATCATTTCCATCTCTCCCAATAGCGCTGAGTAGCTGACCTTCAAAAATCTCTTTCAAATGACAACCATCTAGTCCTATTATTGGTCTACACCCTGCTAGAAATCCATCTTTCTGTGCACCAAGTCTGAAATACATTCTTTCAAATGTAGACTCTGTCTTTTCAGGAATAGTTATTATTGAAATGTGTAAGGTTGGATTTTTCGTAACAACGGTAGCTGTATAATCCTTAATCCTGTGATATTGCTCTGTCAAATCCCCTGCAATTATCTCCATTGCTTTTCTCTTTGCCCTATATATTTGAAATTTACTTGCATCTACCATTATCTCTCTTTTAATTTTTTTCTTGAAAAAAGTTATGTTAATGGAGGGGTCATCTCTCACCTCATCTACAAACTTCTTCCCCAAGTACTTAGAGTTGGCTTGTTTGTTGTTGTAATTCCTCCTACTTGAGTGTTTCCCCTCTAGAGTTTTGATCTAAAAGGTTGGGGTTCCCCCAAATGGAAAGCCATGTATCCTCCAAGTACAGCCATGCCAACAAATAGCAGTGATCCTAGCACTCTTATTTCTAATGTACCTTATATCATAATCATGTTCTATATTAAACTCCCTCAAATACTCTCTAAAAACTTAGGAATTGAGAAATTTCATTCCAACTACAAGTTTGGGATCCTTTATCATCCTTTCTGTGTATTCTGGGTATCCAGCATCATCTAATGACCCTTTAAGACTATTCAATTCATCATCACCATCATCAACATCTGAATACTAACCAACATCACTTGGTAAATTAATTTTAGGTGGTGGTCCTTCAGTTCTTCTGTGTGAGGTTTCATAAAAAAATGTCATCATTTGGACCCTCTAGGTCTTCATACAACCAACTTGGGTCATCACTTTCGTCTGCACTATCCTCAGAAGTCTCGGTATCACTATATTCTTCACTAACTATATAGTCCAAGTCCATAGAATCATCACTATCAGTTCTCTCTTCATCATTCAAAAATTCAATCTCACTCTGTGCACTGTCACTCCCATCAACCTCATTACCTTCTACAGACTCAGTGTTAAGAGTATGCTGCAACCCCTCATCATGTTGTATATCATTACCCTCATGTTGTGTATCACTACCCTCACATCCCTTACCCACATCCTCACCCTCAGCTACCTTTGCACTATCATTTGAGTCATTCCCAATGTCATCAACTATGATGTCAATATCAGACAAGTTTATATCAATAATGTCTGTGTCAATACCACATATGGCATTACCACCCTGTTCTACACCATTGGGATCAGACAACAACTCACCATTAGATGACAAAACCATAATATGATCTACACCCTTCTCTACATAAACTACTACATAATCCAAACCCTTATAAGCCTCAAGCATTTTCATCACATCAGCATCACTATATATTACTTTCAACCCAACATCTAAACTATAACCAGGTCATGCATAGTACATATTTATGCTTGCTCATTTTTCCACCAACTAGGTCATAATAAAGGTCTCTTAACTCAAACATAGACATTTTGTCAAGGTCACAATTCATTATTTCATTCACCCTACCACCCTCATAAACAACATGTGGATGAAAGAAAAAAATGGCCCCTATGGTGCATTTGAACAGTTATGAATTTATCTGACATTTTCAGCATTCACTCCTAAAGTAGAAAAGACTTTCATCAATACATTTTAGGACCACAACCCTAAACCCTAAACAGAGATATAGTCATGCATGTAACCAACATAAACTAAAATAATAAATAATTCCTAATCCTCAAACATATCACACAACACAGAAACATAATATAAAAGCATAAAGTAAAAAAAAAAAAAAAAAAAAAAAAAAAAAAAAAAAAACCTATTCTTCAGGCATAAAGTTAAAAGTTAATTGAAGAAGGAAACAAACAAAGTAATACACTAAGGATTAAGGATAAACTTCACATTTTCAGTGCATACCGCACACAAAACACAATGGCAATAAACAAACAAAGTTGTATAAACAAACAACCATAGGAGACCACAGTATATGAACAACTTTATATATACAAAAAACCACCATAGCAATAGGATATGAACAACTGCATCGCACACAGTGCCATGACAAAAAGTTAACCACTAATGGTACGAAAAAGGGAGGCACACAAACCCTAATATACAAAACAAACGGGACCACAGTACGTAGCAACAAAAAATACATCAACTAACATTCTATATACATATATATATATCAGTAAATCGAACTGAATGAAACACAAATTAAAAAGCAATGATCGAAAAAATACCTTGCAACTTATTCTTCGTGAACTTTTGGGCTTCGTTTGCTTCGTAAATCTCCAAATCAGTGACAATCGAACAATCGAAGCCCTACTTTCTCAAATCTATACACTATTTTGTTCAATTGAAACCCTAATCTGTTCAATCGAACAACCCTAATTTGTTGAATCATTCAATCGAACAACCGTAGTTTTCTTCACTTTCCTTTTCTCAGATGCACAACTTTTGGAAGTGAAACTGGTAAACAAGCTTTGATATATATATATACACAACGGCAAATTGGTCTTTTTACGTCTGTCATTCATGGTGTTAACGGTGCACATTACTCCATCAACCACAGGGGGGTTATGTGATTGTATTTCAAAGTCAGGGGGGAATCCGCACACGGCCTAAATCATAGGGGGGAAAAGTAAAGCTTGCCCAATTAAAAAATCAAATTCCCAAACAACATCTTAAAAACACCAGATTTCTTGACTAGTCCCCAAGTGCCAAGTCTATTAACATTTTTCATTCTTAAGATAAAATCATAATACACTGGGTTATTTTGGGAATTTAGTTAAAAGTTAATTTTTTTATTTTTTTTTTAAAAATGCGTAAAAAAATTTAGAAAGTGGGTTGCCTTTTTGGTTTTTTGACTATTTTAGCCTGGGGTTAAAAACCCTCGTTTGGGAAGTATGTTTTGACTTTTTTTACTTTTTGTGAGAGAAATAATATAATGATTATGGGTTAAATGTGATATTTTGTCTTATTGGGTTAAAAAGTCTATTTTATTTTTTTGTAAATATTTTAATCAAAAAATTCCAAACATCAACTTCCCAAATGAGCTCAAATAAGTGATATAACTTAAAATAGGTAAAAAGCTAAAAATTAAGTCCTCGTTTAGTTTTCTAATTGAGGCTAAAAAAGCACAAAAAGAAAAAATAAGCTATATAAGTCAATAAGACAAAATATTACTTTTTATCCATAATCATTATACTTTTTCTCTTATAAAAGTAAAAAACATCTCAAAACAAAAACCAAAAGAATCTAAAAAAATCAGACTAAAAAGGCCCAACATAAAAAAAATTGACTGAAAAATCAATGCCAAACAAATTCTAATTTTTAACTATGTTTTCAAAATAGTCCATTTTTAACAATTACAATACGTCTAAGTACATATCAAATTGTAAGACTAATAAGATGAGAGATGATGGGATAAAATTAAGTTTATAAATTAAAAAACAATTTATTGAACTAGTTGCCAAACTCCTGCTATTTTGTCGCAGTCGTAAAGCCTCTTCTTCCCAATCAAAGTTGTTGAAATTGGAGTTTTAAACTTGCCTGTAATAATAGGATGGATAGTATTTCACATATTGGCTTAGAACATCTCCAATGGTTCAGTAAATTTTTCACTAAATTTGAGTAAAAAAAAGATAATTTCCTTAATCTAACATGAGCAGCTTCAACCGTTGCACTGTAGCGTGCATCAAAACACTAGGGATGTCTGGTGAGACGACCAGCCGGTCGACCGGGCAATGTAACTCAAAAAAAAAAAATTTCCCTTCCATTTTTGTTCCCAATTTGTTTTCTCTTTCTTTTTCTCTCCATTACAGATGTAGGCTATGACTTGTGGATTCAGATACAGAATTATTGGAAGCATGGATTATCCCTTTTGACTGTTAATTAAGATTTATTCAAGAAAAACTTGTGATTTCGTCGTTCACTGATGTATAGAAGGATTTATTAGTTGAATAAGAGAAACCAACTCCTGCTAGTGACTCCAAGTATAGCATGTTTGCTTCTGTAGAAACATATATTTTAAGTTATTTATTGACAATTGAAATCACATTTGAGAGAGAGAGAGAGTTACCTTTATTCCAACTACAATCATTTTTGACCAAAACCTGTCCAAATGGTTTAAAAGGTCCATGCTCACAGAAAGCTCCAGCCCCAACAGATGAACAACCAGGCCTTGTAAAATCAATCACAGTATAGAAAATGCAGAATTGAAATTATATGACATTTTTCCTATTTGGGTATTATGATTTGAATGATTAAAGGAATGTCTAACAAGAACCAACCTCCATTTAACTAGAGAACAAGAGGCTTTGAAGATGGATCAGTTTTTGCTTCAGCAAAGTAGTAGAAAAGAGCTCTGTCCTGCTTTCTTGCTTCCCTTATGTACAATTTTGAATTTTGCTGTGCAAGGACTTCTTCACTTCTAAACTTGAAACGACTTTGTATACCTGGGTCAACTGGTGAGTCAATCAACCGAACGTCCGGCCAGTTAACTGGTGGGACCCAACTCCAACGTAAACGCACAGTGAAATGGTGAAATCTCACCCAGCTCCTCAGTTTGGTGAAAGTTTTGCTCCGTTCTCAATTTGATATCAGTTTGGTGAAACCATTGGAGAGAGATAAAAAGTAACTTTTTTCATCAAATTTAAATCTGATGCTCAATCTGATGAAACGTTGGAAATTATCTTATTTGTGAAAGTAAGTTAAGATTTGATTTTTTTTAATTTTTTTAAATAATAAGACTTAAAAATGCTAAAAACCAACTTTTTAACTTAACTTTCAAAATAGGTCACAATGGGGTGGTGATGGGACGGCAAATTGTAGTTTGGGCAGAGTTGGTTATTAGAAATGATGTCTTCATCTTAAAGTTAATTTGATATTGATTTATCAAAGTTGTATAATTTAATATTTTCTATCAGAGTTTTTAAGGAATAATTTACAAAGTATTAAGTGATAAATGTTGTCAACCATCTATTAATCACTCAGTCGGTGACGGGCTGAGTTTGAGGCCTTGTTTGATTTATATTTGATAAATATGTTTTGAGATAAAAAGTATGAAAATTTATTTGGTTTGATTTTTTTTTAAAAGATGTTTTAAAAATTTATTTTGAGAGAGAGTTTTAGAAAAAATAATTGATTTGATGTATATGTGAGAGAGATTTGTTTGGAAAATTTATAAACTAAACAAGTTTTGGAAAAAAAATTTAGAAAAATTTGTTTGGTTTGATTACTTTTGAAAACTTATTTGTAGAGAATTTTTTCTAAAATTTTTTGAGAAACACAAACCAAACAAGGCCTGAATGAGGTGGGCGAAAAATTATCAGTGTTTATGATAGTGTTTGATTTAATTTTAGAATCTTGATTTTAATTAAAAAAAATTAAATATTTTTTTAAAATTTATAATTAAATATATAATTTAAAATTTAAAATTTTTAGTTCATAATCAATCACAAAATTCAAATTTTTTTAAATTTAAAAAATAAATATTTATAAAAAAAAGTTTAAAAACTTGAAATTTTTAAAAAATATATTAAAAATATTAAAAATAAAAATAAAATATTTAAAATAAAAAATTTATAATTAAAACAAAAAAAAATACAACTCATTTTAAAATTTTAAATATTTAAAAAAAATATAGTGCACACATATAGTAAATACAGAGCACAATAAAATTATATATATATTTACAATAAAAAAATATTTATCCTAAAAAAATATAATTAAGAAAATTTTTAAATATTTTAAAAAATAAATCTAAAAAATTTCAAAATACAACTCAAAACTCTTTTCAAAACTATTTTAAAAATTAATAACCAAATAAATTTTCTCATTTTAAAACTAACTCAAAACTAATAATTCAAAATATAACTCTACATTATCATAATTCTAAAACTAAAGTAAACGAAATTTTTATACACATTCTTATTGGTTGTTTGGAATGATCTAAATAAATAAACTTTTTATAAAAAAAAATAGAGAAGTGATATAATCTCAAAAAAATAAAAAGATAAAAAATTTATTTATATAACACATCCCAAAAAGCTTCCAAATAATAAACAATACACAATGCTTTGGTACCACCTGCGCCAAATAACTTGTCAAGGTCGGGAAGAGGAAACGTTATACGATGGTTTTTGAGTATGATCACGTGATTTTTTAAGAGTAAGTAGTGAAACTCACGATTTATATTGGTTTTATTTGAGAAGTTAACTATTTTAATTGACTATTAATTAAAAATGTTATATTTAGAAAGTTGGTTGACTTTTTTTTATAGTAGTTGATTTAAAGATTTTGAAAAAAATAAAATAATTATAAATTTGATGTAATGTTTTTATTTTATTAATTATTTTAGCCCAATTCTTTTTCCAAACAAGCCCATTGAGTGATTAAAAAACCTAGAACATGATGTATTAACCGTTGATTTTTGATTTTTTTTAAAAAAAAATATGTAAAAAAGATCATGTGTTATATAAGTGTACTTATTTACTTTTTGGTCAAAAAAGTAAATATATATATATATATATATGTTTAAGAAGTTTTTACAAAAAGATATGTAATAAAATATTATAATAAAATTAAAATTATCATTCTACTCTTATTGATTTTTTAATTTTAAACTTTTTAATTTTTAAATAGTTAAATTTAAAGAATAAAATAATAATTTTTCCATCTAACTTCCTCCGCCAGCTTTCCTCAAATAATATGAATTTTTTTATTTTTTAACTTTTTGTAGATTATTCCAAAAAACCAAAAATTCAAGAGCACCAAATAAATTTTTCGGGAGGAGTGGCTTGGGAGAGAAGATTAATGGCGTGGTTTCCGATAAGACATTTTTACTTCAACTTGCGTGCACACCACCCCCGTTCCTCCCTCTCTCTCTCTCTCTCCCCTATGAAAAATTATTGGACAAATTACATATATTCCTCGAGTTTTAACAAAATTATAGATATTTCTTGAGATTTAAAAAATTACAGATATCTCTTTAATGGTACTATTTACATAACAAATTAAGGGATAAATTGTTATGAAAATATAAATTTCATGGGATAATTTGTTATGAAAATATAAATCTCAGAAAGTATCTGTAATTTTTAAAACCTCAAAAGAATATCTGTAATTTAGTTAAAACTCGAGGAGATATATGTAATTTGCCAAAAATTATTTAGAGCTTATTTGATAAGATGTTTTGTCAAAAACTTCAAATATTTATTCATAAATTTTTATAATTTTAAAACTCTCTTTTTTATGTGTAATTTTTTTTTTATTGTTTTTCATGTTTTCTATTTTTCTTCATTTTCTATTTGTTTGATTAATTAAAATTAAAATTAATTTCATTACTTATGGACAAAGATTTGAATTTCAAAATTCCTCCATATAGACAAACATATAAAAATTGAAAATTCATTTTATAGTTTACAGATAAAAATAAAAATTAAACAATTAATTTCATAACTTATAGATAATTTTTTTAAAAAATCCCCACAAACAAACATATAAAAGTTGATAAATAACTTATAAAAATTAAATTCATTGCCTACAAATAAAGATAAAGATTAAATAATTGATTTTTAAAAAAAAAACAAAATTACTTCTTTTTTTTCCTTTTGTTTTGTACTTTAATTAATTTCATTATAAATAAGCATATAAAAATTTATAAATAATTTATGAAAATTTATTTCATGACCTATAGATAAAGATAAAAATTAAAAACATTATTTAAAAAATCAATTTCATGACTTATAAATAAATAAACATATAAAAATTGATAAATAATTATAAAGATTAATTTTGTGGCCTACAGATAGAGATAAAGATTAAATAATTGAAATGCCCTTATCTTTTTTATTTTAAATTTTTTATCTTATGAAATGCCTTTATCTATTGTTAGACTTATTTATTTTGATGATTCAATCAATTATATTTTAATTTATTTTGAAGAGAAAAATAGAATCAAAATTTATTTTACCCCATTATTTCTTATCTAAACTTTTATCATAAATGTTATTAGAATGTATTTAATATTTGCTTAAATCAGGAGTTCATTTCAACCCAAAAATCATGCCCAAAACATAAGTTCAAACAGCCCAGCACAGCAGCAGTTCAAACGGTTCAAAACTGTCAAGCACCGGACGTCCGGGTGAACATCCGACCGGACGACCAGCCAAGGCTTTTTTGCCCAGTTCTGCTTCAGATTGACCTATCCTCTCAACGGATCTATGCTACAACGGCCATTTTTCAAAATAAAGATGGTTCAGGCCAAGCTTTGTCTCCTACAAGTTCAAATCAGTAATGATGGAATGGTTTATATTCAAAATGAATTCAACGGCTCTATAAGCCTCATGATATATATATACATATATATATATATATACCAGAACCCATATACTAGAGCTTGAGTGAACAACACACAACAACTACATACTTACTTACTGAAATTCAGAAAACATTCTTTGATCTACAATCACTCTCATCTATTCTCTGAAAAATTATCTGAGAAGTGTTCTTCAATTTTTTGTTTACATCTTTCTCTTAGAAATTATACACTAAGCCTTATAGCCTTAAGCTCATCTTTCATGTGTGAGGTTTTCAAAAAAATCAAAATTTCATTTTATATGTCTATCTTTGAGAGATAATTCTTATAGTTTTCTGTGAAAGCAAAAATACCTTCTTTTCAACCTTGTAAGAGTATAGTACACTCAGTGTTCTTGACATAGAAAGTCTGTGTAAAATCCGTGGAGGATTGCTCCATTTGTGAAAATGTTGCTAGCACCCTGTGAAGCTAGAATATAGTGAAAAATCTCAAGTGAAGCTTAAAGAGTGGATGTAGGCCGAGTTGAAACCGAATCACTACAAATCTGTTTGCCTCTCTTCCTTATCTCTTTATTTTATTTAAATTACCATAACTATATTTCGCATTTTCACTGTGCCAAAATCATTAACTGATATAACTGTTAGATCACTTGTTTTAATTATCTTTATTTCATTAATTAAATTTATCTATTGTGCTAGTCATAACTTTTATTAGAATATTATTACTTTTAATTGTAAAAACCTAATTCGCCCCCCTCTTAGATTGTCTTTTGGGTAACAATTGGTATTAGAGTCTAGACTCTTGCTTTAGATTTAACCATCTGGGAGTTTCGATCCATGACAACCTTAGCTAGCACTAGCACTGAAGGACTAGCCACCAATAAGCCACATTTGTTTGACAAAAACAACTATAGTCATTGGAAAGATAAGATAACCCTATACTTACAAGCCACTGATTATGCCATGTGGATTATTGTCACCAAAAGTTCAAAAATTCCTACCAAATTAGTAGACAATATTAGTTTACCTAAAACTGAAGATCAATGTGATGAGAGGAATCACAAATTATTGCAAGCCAATGCTAAAGCCAAACTCACTCTTGTTTGTAGATTAGACTCTAAGAAATATAATAGAATTTCAAGTTATGATTCGGCAAAAGAAATTTGGGACAAACTTGAGGTAACGTATGAAGGTACAAACCAAGTGAAAGAATCTCGTATTGATATGCTTGTTCATAGTTATGAATTGTTTAAAATGAACTCTGATGAATCTATTTCAATTATGTTTACTAGATTTACTGAAATTGTAAACTCTTTAAAATCTCTTGGCAAAATTTATACTAACAGTGAGTTTGTGAGAAAAATTCTTAGGTGTTTATCAAAGAATTGGGAAGCAAAGGTCACCGCTATTATAGAAGCCAAGAATCTCTCCACACTTGGATTAGATGAACTTATTGGTTCTCTTATGACTCATGAGATCACTATGAAAGGACATGGGGATGTTGCAAACAAAAAGAAAAGTGATATTGCATTCAAAGCTTCATCCAATGAAGAAGAAGATGAAAACTCCAATGAAGATGAAAGTTATGCCATGTTTAGTAGAAATCTCAAAAACATTTCAAGAAAAATAATTATAGAGAAAGAAGACCTTTCAAGAAAGAGTGCAACAAAGATAACAAAAAGGAACCTATCATCTGCTATGAGTGCAAAAATCCTGGACATATGAAGATGGATTGTCCAAGCTTAAAAAATCATGAAAAGGTCTACAAAAGGAACAAGAAGGCCATGGTAGCAGCATGGGGAGAAAGTGAAGATGAAAGCTTAAGTGATGAAGTTGAAAATAAAGTAGCCAACTTGTGTCTTATAACTCTTGAAGATAAAGATTCTACTCAAGATGAAGATTTTACTCAAGATGAGGTAACCATTCTTTATGAAGAACTTGAAAGTGCATTCCATAAATTACAAGATGAATTTAGAAAAATTTGTGCCAAAAATAATGTGTTGAAGAAATATGTTGCATCTTTATCTAGTAATATAGAAGAATTAAAGAAAGAGAAAACTGTTTTGAAAAATGATTTTGATGCCATCTCTAATGAGAAAATTGCTTTAAAAAACAATGTTGATGATTTAACAAAAACACTTGAAAATTTTGTAAAAAGTAGAGATAATCTCAACATACTTCTTGAAAATCAAAGATGTGTTTTCGACAAGGCGGGCATTAGATATGACCCTATTAAAAAACAAAAGAATCTCAATACAATTTTTAAAAAGGCATCTCTCATGACACACCTTCATATTACTTGTCATTATTGTAGAAAAAATTTTGTCCATTCAAAAATAATATGAACATGGGAATTAAAAAGATTTGAATTATTAAGGGAACTAACAAAACTAACCAAGAAGAACTCAAGAAATTATGGGTACCAAAAACCAACATTTAATTGTCATCTTGTAGGTCTGCTTTAAGTCTGAAGCTAAAGAAGGGAAGTGGTACCTTGATAGTGGATGTTCCAGACACATGACCGGAGATAAATCCTTCTTTACTATACTATCATCCAAAGATAGAGGATCTGTTACTTTTGGAGACAACAAGAAAGGAAAAATAATTGGTATGGGTAGCATCGATATCTCTCCTAACCCATCCATTGAAAATGTTTTACTTGTTGATGGACTTAAGCACAATCTACTCAGTATTAGTCAATTATGTGATAAAGGTAATCGTGTTATTTTTGATAAATCACATTGCACAATTGAAAGCACAAATGATCATAAAGCTTTATTCATTGGTAATCGCCATGATAATGTTTATGTTTTTTATCTCAATGGTCTCTATGCTAGTGATGTTAAATGTTTATATACTAATAGTGATAATAGTTGGTTATGGCATAGAAGACTTGGTCATGCTCATATGGATTTAATTGCTAAACTTTTGAAAAAAAATTTGGTCGTTGGACTTCCAAAAATTAAATTTGAAAAAAATCAACTTTGTCGTGCGTGTCAACAAGGAAAACAAACTAAAACATTATTTAAATCAAAATCTCATGTTTTCACAACTAGATTTTTACAACTATTGCATAAGGATTTATTTGGTCCCTCAAGGACATCTAGTCTAGGTGGTAAACAATATTGTCTTGTTATTATTGATGATTATTCAAGATTTACATGGATTGTGTTTTTAGCACACAAAAATGAAACCTTTTCTTATTTCACAAAACTCTGTCGTAGAATTCAAAATGAAAAAGGCTTTCTTATTACTAATATACAAACCGACTATGGTAGAGAACTTGAAAATGAGAAATTTGAATTGTTTTGTGATGAGCATGGTATTGGACATAATTTTTCAACACCTAGAACCCCTCAACAAAATAGTGTAATAGAAAGGAAAAATAGAACTTAAGAAGAGATGAATAGAACAATGCTTTGCAAAAATAATCTTCCTAAATATTTTTGGGCCGAAGACATTCACACCGCATGCTATATTTTAAATCGTGCATTGATTAGACCTATTCTTAAAAAGACTCTTTATGAACTTTGGCATGATAAAAAGCCCAACATTAGCCACTTGCATGTGTTTGGATGTAAATGTTATATGCATAATAATGGTAAGGATAACTTAGGTACATTTGATTCAAAATCTGATGAAACAATTTTTCTTGGCTATTCCTTGACTAGCAAAGCTTACCGTGTTTTTAATAAAAGAACACTTGTTGTGGAAGAATCTATACATGTGGCATTTGATAAAAGTAACATCTCTTTTCAAAAGCAAATTGCTAGTAATGATATAAATTTGGAACCAAACGTGGAAGATTCAAGTATCTACAAAGAAGAGAACTAACCGTGTGAGTTGAACAAAGAGATTGAACAACCTATTCTTCCACCTCAAGAAGAAGGAGGAAATAATGATGATTTGCCAAGAGAATAAAAGTTTGTTCATAATCACTCTAAGGATTTAATCGTAAGTGACCCTACAAAAGGTATCGAAACTCGCTTTTCATTTAGAAACATTTGTAGTAACTTGGCTTTTCTCTCACAGATTAAGCCTAAATACTTTTAAGAAGCTGAATTCGATGAGCATTGGATGATGGCTATGCATGAAGAGCTCAACCAATTTGAGAGAAATAAAGTGTGGGAACTTGTGCCAAAACCTAAAGATCATACCATTATCGGTACCAAATGGATCTTTCGAAATAAGCTTGATGAATCCGGCACAATTAAAAGAAACAAGGCCAGACTTGTTGCACAAGGATACAATCAAGAAAAAGGTATTGATTTCGATGAAACTTTTGCTCCGATTGCTAGATTAGAAGCCATTCGCATATTACTTGTGTTTACGTGTTATAGAGATTTCAAACTTTATCAAATGGATGTAAAAAGTGCGTTTCTAAATGGTTTCATAAATGAGGAAGTTTATGTAAAACAACCCCCAAGTTTTGAAGATCATACTTTTCCAAATCATGTTTTTAAACTATCAAAAGCATTATATGGTTTGAAACAAGCACCTCGTGCATGGTATGAACGATTAAGTAAATTTTTGATTGAAAATAATTTTACTAGAGGAACGATTGACACAACACTTTTTGTTCAAACTAAAAATAATGACTTACTTATTGTACAAATATATGTGGATGACATTATATTTGGTGCTACTAATGAAACCTTATGTAAAGAATTTGCCAAGTGTATGCAAGGTGAGTTTGAGATGAGCATGATGGGGGAACTAAATTATTTTCTTGGACTTCAAATCAAACAATGTAAGGAAGGAATTTTTATCAACCAAGCTAAGTACACAAAAGAACTACTCAAAAAGTTTGGTATGTATGACTCAAAGATAGTTGGAACACCTATGAGCACATCCATTAAGCCAGACAATGATGAAAAAGGTAAGTCCATTGATCAAATAGAATATCGAGGTATGATCGGCTCACTTCTTCATTTAACTGCAAGTAGACCCCGATATTATGTTTAGCGTTTGTATGTGTGCTAGATATCAATCAAATCCTAAGGAATCACATCTTAGTGTTGTTAAAAGAATTTTTAGATATCTTGTTGGCACTCAAAATTTGGGACTATTTTATCCTAGAGGTGTTGCATTTGATTTAATCAGTTACTCGGATGCCAACTTTGCCGGATGCAAACTTGATAGAAAAAGTATCAATGGCACTTGTCAATTCCTTGGTAACTCATTAGTATCTTGGTTTAGCAAAAAGCAATATTCTGTTACTTTATCAACGACTAAAGCTGAATATATAGCTTCCAGAAGTTGTTGTGCCCAAGTACTATGGATGAAACAACAATTGGAGGACTTTGATTTATATTATGATCATATCCCTATTAAATGTGATAATACTAGTGTCATCAATTTAAGTAAAAATCCGGTTCAACACTCACGAACAAAACATATTGAAATTCGACATCAATTTTTAAGAGATCAAGTTAAAAAATGGGATATTGTACTTGAATTTATAAACACCGACAAGCAATTGGCGGATATTTTCACAAAACCCCTAAGCGAGGATTGCTTTAATTATATTCGTGGCGAGCTTGGAATGTCGATTTCTACTTAAAAGGTTTTGTTGTGACTGTGAAAATTCAATTTTTTTTAAAATGATATATGTGTATTGCTACATTAATATGAAAACATTTATATCAGTTGAATGCTCTCAAGTCCTTCATATATTTATTATCCTTAACAGTTTGTTATTCTCAACTGTGTATTTTTGTTCTGCATCTTGAGCTTAATTTAACTTTGCATACACTGATTTTTTTTTGGTTAAACCCTCATGGTATTTTTTTTAGCTTTAGCCTTACCCTTCCAACAACACTGACATCCCATTAAACTTAGTTTCTTTTATTTTTTTCTCATTATGTTTTTTTTTCATTTTGCTATTAAGATTAATTTCTTTTATTTTCTTCTCATTATTTTTTACATTTTGCCATTAGGCTTTTTTTTTTTCTGCACTTTAATTTCATCTTCAGTGCTTATAAAAAAAAAATAATCTATAAACATAAAAAAAAAAGTCATTAGATTGACGTTAATTCATGATTTCATATGCCTAATAAGTCACTAAGATCAAATTTTGGATTTATTCCATATGTGTTGCATTATTTGTGTTTCTATCTGTTTATTGTAGGAATATCTGTTTGAGATTCTGCTATATTTTGTGAATTGAAGGCCTTGTCGGCATCTGATTCTGAAATTGATTTGATTTATGTGTTATGTGGAATTTATAGAATTTTATGGTTGGTTTAATTGAAATTCGATTTGGAACGATTAAATTAGAATAATTAATGTTAATGTGATTAACATAAGTCAATCTTAATTAAGCCACTTTAATTATGCCTACCTAAGGTTATTTAGACCCCCTTATTTTACTTTACAGCCTCATTTCCTACTCTTTGAGCTCAAAAACGTGTGAGAGAATGAGGGACCGAGAGAGAGAGAGAGAGAGAGTTGAGATCAACAAGAATTATTAGAATTGGGAAGAATTAGCTTGGAATCTTAGTGTGCTCATCATCTAGATCTTACTTGAGAGGTTGAGGTATGAATTCAACAATTAGGTTATATAATTATGATGTTTAGAACATGAATTCATGAAGATTATGTTGAGTTAAGCAAGACTTGAGTTAAATAAGATGGTAAAAGGACCATACCATGTATGCATGTCTATTCCTTTACAAATTGAGCATGATTTCCAAGAATTCCCTCATGCATATCTTGAATTCACCTTGATGTTGGGAAATTATCAAGTTTAATGTCGTTTTATGGCATTTGATCATGTTTTGAAAAGCTCAAGATCAATAAAATTCATGCATGTTATGATCATGAAACATTCATAAAGTTTAAGTTGAATTTTGAACAATTGCATGCTTTTGGACCTTGATTTCATGAAATGACCTTCAAAGCATGATGTTTTGTGAGTTTCTAAATGTTTTCCAGAATTTTGGCCCAAGAGGATGAGTTTTGAAGTGTTTAGTTTGAGTTTGAAGCTTGGAGATCAAATCTAGAAATTCCATAATTTGAATCTACGCCTCGAGCGTAGGAGTTCACGCTCGAGCGAAGCACTCTGAATGCGTGCACTTCCGCTCGAGCGACATGATACCCGCTCGAGCATGAAATACATGTATCCAGAAGTTCACATGTTTTGCGGTACACTCGAGCGACAGAAGCCACGCTCGAGCGAGGGCCTGAGTCTCACTCTCGAGCAGAGATCGAGCATCCGTCGAGCGTGAAAAATAAGTGACCAGTACTTTTTCAGAGTTTACAATCTGTTCGAGCTAAGGAAGTCACGCTCAAGTGAACCCTCTTTTTTTGCATGTCTGCTCGAGCAAGGAAAGCCACGCTCGAGCGTGGACCCTGTTTTCAACAAGTTTTGAAAAATATTTTCTAATGCAATTTTTGCATCCTCATTTCATCCTAGGCATTCCTAGGCCATGGTTAAGACACCATAATAAGCATAAGGGTAGAAACACACTAAGAACAAGTGAAATAAGTTATGTACAATTCGAACATGTGTTTCAATATATGTATCTGTCATATTCTGTAGGTTACGCACCACGAGTTAAATGAATTACTTACTCTACTCGTCTACATGGAGCCGTCTGTTAACTGTGAGTAATAACTTAGTAAAGTTATGTTCAACTTTATTTATTTTTTGTATAATGAATTAAGATCTGTTTTCTGAAATGATATGTTATGTACAATGAATGATTGTTCAATTTATAATAATGTATTCGTGGCATCCTTAGCATCATGTGATATCTGTTAGTTGTTACCCGGTATCGAAGGTTCCATCATGGAACTTAATATGTCTGCACTATGTTACCTGTACTGGAGGCTCTATCATGGGGCTTAGCATATCTATTCTCTGTTTCCCAGATCCAGGGATTCCTATATTGAACTGGTTATTCATAACCACCATATGTTCTGCATCTGTTCTGTTAGTGCTAGTGGATGTACCATGTATGATTAAGCATGAATTCTGATTTCTGCATATAATCCGAGCAAGAATATGAATATTAATCTGAATTATGATTTCTGAATCTGTATGGACATCATTCATTAAAACCCTTTACTCCGTTATTATTCACTGGGCTCCAGCTCACTATTTATATTATATATGTAGGTGAGTAGGCACGTGACCAGGCCCAAAGTTGACAGCCTATTTTTCAGTTTTTGTCAACCAGCCTTTGTGCCTCCCGAGAAGGTTCCGGATGGAAACAAGTTTAGTGGTTGTTTTTGTGATGTACCAGACTTTGTTCCTTTTAAGTGCGGGCAAGATTTCTATTTATATGTTCATGGAGTGATGTGTAAATACTATATCTTTTGACTAAGCTCGCAAGTTTTTAAAAGTTTTAAATCATTTGTCTATATGTCCTATGTATGTCATCATAGCTCATTGGACCTCGTATATTTTGTATATTTGCTTCCGTAGCCCCTGACTATGTGATATTCTGTTGAGAGGCCTTTTGTAATCCAAGGATTACTGGCCGGTTATGATGCTAAACCCATAGGGGCGGGTTTGGGTCGTGACAGAGTGGTATCAGAGCACGTGTTCTACCGCACACACAAGTCCATATGAGCTTAGGATGTCCTAGTAAGAAGTAGGGGCATTTCATCTGCATATGTGAGTGTGTGGTAATCCAAATCGATATGAAAACTAAATGTAAATCTGAGTAATTGAATTGAAAGAAATGAATGAGATTATTCCTATGTTTATTATTATTTAGTGTCTCTATAGCAATATGGAGAATGCAAGGGGAAATGATCTAACTAAATCTTCAGAGGCTCGCATGAGCCGAATGGAACAGATGTTTGCGGCATTGACTGAAGCTATGATGCAACAACAAAGACAACAACATTTGCCCCCTCCGCCTCTGCCGGTACAAGCCGAATCAGATAATAATGATATTATCAACCTGACACAAAAATTCATGAAGATAAAACCACCAACATTCTTTGGTGGAATTGAACCGTTGAAAGCAGAGACATGGTTGCTTGAGATGGAAAAACTGTTTGAGGTATTTCCCTGTATCGAGACTTAGAAAGTTTTATTGGCCACCTATACTCTCAAAGACGAAGCTCAGAGATGATGGCTACTGATTCGGAATACCAATGGAAATATGACGTGGGCTCGATTTAATGAGATCTTTTATGAAAAATATTTTCCTCAATGCTTTCGGGACCGAAAAGTGTCCGAATTCCAAGAACTTAAGCAAGGCAGAATGTCTGTAGCCGAGTACGAGGCAAGGTTCACTGAATTAGCCAGATTTGCTCCTTATATGGTAGACACAGACTACAAGAAAGCCAGCAAATTTGAGGGAGGATTGGGCTTAGACATATTTGATCGAGTTGGTGTACTAAAGTTGCCAACATATGTGCAAGTTCTTGGCAGATCCTTAATGGCGGAAGCCACCCTAGCCGCTAAGAAACAAAGTAAGGCCCCAGCAACAACAACAACTGATTGGAGAGGAAAAAGGTCTGGGTATGGTTTCAAAAAAGGCCGTTCTCATGTAAGTAAAAAGCATAATACAAGGTCTACAAGCAACTTGAGTCAGAGTAGTGGGTCTATTCCGATTTGTCCTGATTGTAGAAAAAGGCATAGGGGTGTATGCTACCGAGCATCCGGTGCTTGTTTCCATTGTGGCAAGATAGGTCATGTAGTGAAAGATTGCCCACTTGGGTCTGAGAATGCCAGCCGTCCTATGGTGAGTTCAGTTGGGTCCACTTCTACAGTCAAAACAAATACAAAGACTAATACTAGGAAAGAACCTCTGAGACAAGGTCAAGTGTTTGCCTTAGTGCCTGGTGACGTACAAAACACTGAAACTATGGTGTCAGGTATACTCCATGTATGTTCTCAAAATGCATGTGTACTGATAGATTCTGGTTCTACACATTCCTTTATATCGCATGCTTTCTCTCGGAAATTAACTAGACCACTAAAACTTATGACATATGTATTGTTTGTATCTACACCATCTGGGGGTTCTATGATATGTGCTTATGTTTATCCAGCATGTGATATTATGATTGGTGATCTGACATTGTATGTTGACTTGCTGCCCTTGAACATTGATAATTTTGATTGTATTTTGGGTATGGACTAATTGACTAAATACTGTGCTACAATTGACTGTGCAAGTAAATCTGTTGTGTTTAGACCACTGAGTATGCCTGAATTTATTTTTACTGGAAATGGGGTAGTTCCTCCCCCATACTTGATTTCGGCCATAAAAGCTGTTAAATTGCTTAGGAAGGGATGTAGGGGCTACTTGTGTTGTATACTGACTGCATTATCTGATAGTACTAATGTGGAAACTATTCATGTTGCTTGTGAATTTCCCGATGTGTTTCCGAATGACTTGCCTAGAGACTTAGTTGATAGAGAAATTAAATTCACTATTGAAGTGACTCCGGGAACACAACCTATTTCCAAGACCCCCTATAGAATGTCAACTTCAGAATTGAAAGAATTAAAAACTCAACTTTAGGAACTACTAAACAAGAAATTCATTCGTCCGAGCACTTCACCTTAGGGTGCTCCAGTTCTATTTGTCAAAAAGAAAGATGGATCTTTGAGGTTATGTATAGACTATCGGGAATTGAACAAAGTAACTATCAAGAACAAATACCCTTTACCGCGAATAGATGACTTGTTTGACCAACTTTATGGAGCCCAAGTGTTTTCAAAGATTGACCTTAGATCCGAGTATCACCAGTTAAAAGTTAAGGGAGAAAACAGAGAGAAAACTGCATTCAGAACTAGATACGGACATTATGAATTTTTAGTAATGTTGTTTGGGGTGACTAATGCACCTACTGCCTTTATGGACCTCATGAACAGGGTATTTAAATCATTTTTGGATGAATTTGTTGTTGTATTTATTGATGATATTTTGATTTACTCCAAAAATAGAAAAAAACATGATAATCACTTAAGAACTGTGTTACAGATTCAAAGAGAAAAGAAGCTATATGCGAAATTGTCCAAATGTGAATTATGGCTTGACAGTGTAACATTTTTGGGTCACGTAATCAACAAGGATGGTATCTCACAGAAAATTGAAGCTATTGTGGACTGGCCTAAACTGACAAATGTGATAGAAGTTAGAAGTTTTTTGGGACTCGCAGGTTACTACAGAAGATTCATGAAAGACTTTGCAAAACTTGCCATGTCATTGACCCAGTTAACTCAGAAAAATGTATCATTTGATTGGAATAATCAGTGAGAGTCAGCCTCTCATAAGTTGAAGACCAGACTAATAACTGTACCGATTTTGACTTTGTCCAATGGTACTAATGGGTTTTAAATTTACAGTGATGCTTCCTACAAAGGTTTGGGGTGTGTGTTAATGCAAAATGGGAAAGTAAATGCTTATGCCTCTCGGCAACTCCGTCCACATGAAAAGAATTACCCGACTCATGACCTCAAATTGGCAGCTGTCATTTTTGCTTTAAAAATTTGGCGACATTATCTATATGGTGTTACTTGCGAAGTATATACTGACCATAAAAGCCTCAAATATTTCTTCACTCAAAAAGAATTGAACATGAGACAGAGGAGATGGCTGGAATTGACCAAAGACTATGATTTGCAAATTTTGTATCATCCAGGAAAAGCTAATACTGTAGCTGACGCCTTGAGCCGAAAGTCGATTGGAAATTTGTCATGTTTGATTTCCAGTCAAAAAGAATTGCTAGATGACCTAGAAAAGAATGAGATTGAAATTGTTTTGCGAGAGGAAGGTGGGATTTTAGTTGCCATTTCCACTCAACCTACAATCGTTAAAGAAATCAAATAGAAGCCACTTAAAGATGAGTACTTGAAAAAGATTGTGGAAGAATTTGACTCAAAGCCGAGGTCGGGGTATGTTTTTGAGAATAATGTGTTGAAATTTTAGAATAAACTTTCTGTACCAGATTCTTCCGATTTAATAAAGTGTATTATGACTGAAGCTCATAGCACCAAATTTGCCATGCATTCGGGGAACACAAAGATGTATCATGATTTGAGACAGAATTTTTGGTGGCCTGGAATAAAAAAGTGCATTGCAGATTTTGTGACTAGATGTTTACATTGCCAACAAGTTAAAGCCGAACATCAACGACTCGCTGGTTTGTTACAACCGCTTCCAATACTGGAATGGAAATGGGAGCACATTACCATGGACTTCATTATAGGATTGCCTCGCTCTCCTCGAGGTATGGATTCTATATGGGTTATAGTTGATCGTTTGACTAAATCTACTCATTTTCTTCCTGGCAAAACTATTTATATTGCGGATAAGTTAGCTAACATGTATGTGAATGAAATTGTGAGATTACATGGTGTACCAGTGTCTATTATATCTGACAGAGATTCGAAGTTCACATCAAGATTCTAGCAAAGTTTACAACAGGCTTTGGGGATAGAACTGAGGTTAAGTAGTACTTATCACCCACAGATAGATGGTCAAACTGAACGGACCAATCAAACTTTGGAAGATATGCTCAGAATGTGTGTATTAGATTTCCAAGGAAATAGCGAGTTTGTGTACAACAACAACTACCATTCAAGCATTGGAATGGCTCCTTATGAAGCTCTGTATGGAAGAAAATGCCGATCTCCGATATGTTGGGCTGAGGTAGGTGATAGACCTTTGTTGGGACCGGAACTTATATAAGAAACAACGGAAAATGTGAAATTAATTCAACAAAGGTTGAGAACTGCACAAAGCCGTCAGAAGAGCTATGCAGATATTCGAAGAAGAGACAGAGAATATGAAGTCGGGGACCATGTGTTTATAAAAGTGACCCCTATGAAAGGACAAAAACGGTTTGGTGTTAAGGGCAAGCTGGCGCCAAGGTGTGTTGGGCCATATGAGATTCTTGAAAAGATCAACCCGGTAACGTATCAAGTAGCCTTACCTCCGATAATGGAGCATATGCACAATGTTTTTCATGTTTCAATGCTTCGAGATTACTTACGAGACCCGCTCCATGTTATAGAGCTGACACATGTGATTTTGAAGGATGATTATACTTACGAAGAAAGACCTATACAGATTGTGAACCGCCAAATCAAAAGATTGAGAAACAAGGAAATTCCGTTAGTGAAGGTTGATTGGCATAATCAAGGAGGAACTTATGCTACATGGGAACCAGAAGAAGATATGATGAAAAGATATCTTGAACTGTTCCCTTTGGACTCGGTACTCCTCCAAAATGAAGGTAATTTGAATTTGGATGTCACGACCCAAACCTGCCCCTATGGGTTTAGCACCGTAACCGGCCAATAATCCGAGATTATCGAAGGCCTGCTTAACAGTAAGACAGTAATACAGAGTACAGGGGCTGGCGGAAGCCAAAACAGTAATAAAAGATGTCCAATGAGCTGTGACAGTCTGTATGCCAAACAGACTTTTTAAAACATATTCACATTCAAAACAAAACAGTATGTACATACATCATATACAGATAATCAGGTTAGGGACCAAATCCCTACTATGACAGTACAGTACGGTATCATTCAATCTATACAGTAATTACAAAACAGATACAAAAAGGGGGAAAACTAAAACGCCCCAAAAGCCCTAGCTTGAAGGACTTGGAACCTCTCAGTGAGACACAGTGGTTGGCTCGATAAAACTGGAGTTTACCCTGACGCTTCTAGCAACGGTCCGGTGCCTATACACCTACATATATATATGAGCAGTGAGCTAAAGCCCAGTGAATAACATATGTGTAAAGAGGTTAAGAATGAATGTCCTTTCAGTATTGAAAACAGTCATTAATCAGTATATCAGTTATTCAGTTTGTGGCTCATATCTCATGCCATAACAGTTATTCAGAAACTAGAATAGTCATATGTGGTACATCCAATAGCAAAACAGTACAGTAGGTCTTATCAGACCGAACAGTCAGTTGATGGCCATCATATCAGTAAACAGTAGTGGTTCCAACATGGAAACCGACAGAGATCTTTGTGACAGTAGCAGTACAGTACAGTAACAGTAGGTTGCTATGGATGCCACGAATACAGTTCACAAATAGGACATCATTCATTCAGTAACAGTATCATTTCAGAAAACAGTACAGTTCAATTGTTCAGAAGATAATCATTATTGAACATATCTTTACAACATTGTTACAGAGTTCTGGGCTACAGATAAGCTAGTACACGTCCTCGGATGCCAACCCTACACAATTACAAAACGAACACACACTAAGCTACACAGTTGGGAAATAATAACTTAATCCCTAATTTGCCTCGGTGTGGTTCTACATCAATATCCTCATTAAGATGCCTTAAACTAGGCCTAGGGATGCCTATGATGGAATGAGGATGCAAAGATGCACTTTAAAACACTTTTCAGAATTTTCAGAAAATAGAGGTCTCGCTCGAGCGTGGCTTTCTACGCTCGAGCAGACATGCAGACAAATGAGCTTCGCTTGAGGGTAACTTCCGTCGCTCGAGCGGACTGCAAGCTACAGTAAAAGTACTGGATGCACAAAAATCACGCTCGACGGGCGCTCGATACACGTTCGAGCGTGAGACACAGATCCTCGATCGAGCGTAAACTCTCTCGCTCGAGTAGACTGTAAACACATGAAAAGTACTGGATACATGCATTTCACGCTCGAGCGCCACTTTCCTCGTTCGAGCGGACTGTATGAACACAAGGCTTACGCTCGAGCGTAGAACTCCTCGCTCGGGCGTGAGTCCAAAATCTGGAATTTCCATATTTGAACCTCAAGCTCAAAACTCAGTTCCAATGCATCAAATTCGATCCTTTTGGGCCAATTTTCTGGAAAACACTTGTAAATTCATAGTATAACATGATTCAAAGCTCAATTTGTAAAATCAAGGCCCAAAGGTAGCTCAATTAATATACAATTCCAACCCAAAATCTAATAACATGAAGATTGATGCAAAACTCATACATGCATGAGTTCTAATGAATTCAAAGCTTCTAAAACATGCTCCAAAGAGCCAATTCTTGCAAAAACATGGTGAATTCATGGATCAAGGCCAAAAATATGAACATGCATGCAATAATTTCCATGAAAACAACTCTAAATTTCAAGATATGCACATGCATGCATGAATTAAGCCTCTATTCAACAATCTACAACCAATTTGTGATCTTAAGCTCCTATTTACCATGAACCATGCAACAATTAACTTGAATTCACAAACAAGACGGTAAATGTCCTACCTTAGGTCTTGAATGCAAGATATGGGAGCTCAATTATGCAAATTATCCTTTAATTCCTATAATTTCCAAACAAAACCTCCAAGTTGAACTCAATTTCTCTCACTCTCTCACTCTAGTCGGTTTTAGCTCTCAAAGTGGCTAAGGAAAAGGGTGCTCAAACAATGTAAGGGTGAGAAAAAAAGTGGTCTAGCATAACCCACTAAGTGGCAATTTGGTGAATAATCAACCTAATGCAATTTAGCTTTATTTAATCTAATTTAGTCATACTAATCACATTTCAATTAAATATACCATAAAATCATATAAATCTTAATTAGCACAAAACATCAATCAATTTCAGATTCGGCCGCCGATAAGGCTTTCAATTTGGAGTTTAAAACATAAAACACGAACAGATAATTTAACAGTCAATAGATAGAATTGCATTCAACCTAGCATAATCAATCAATCAGTTTAGTAATTCAGTCAGGCAGTCTATCAACATGCTTAATCATAGATTAGCACTAATCAGTAGTGTTATCAGTAAACAGTGGTGAGGGTTATTACATTGGAGGACCAAACTCTTTTAAGAGGTGAAGACTGTAACAACCTCCGACCTATGATTGACGTAAATTCATGATTTCATGTGCCTAATAAGTCACTAAGATCAAATTTTGGATTTATTCCATATGTGTTGCATTATTTGTGTTTCTATATGTTTATTGTAGGAATATCTATTTGAGATTCTGCTATATTTTGCAAATTGAAAGCCTTGTCGGCATCTGATTCTGAAATTGATTTGATTTATGTGTTATGTGGAATTTATAGAATTTTATGGTTGGTTTAATTGAAATTCGATTTGGAACGATTAAATTAGAATAATTAATGTTAATGTGAATAACCTGAGTCAATCTTAATTAAGCCACTTTAATTATGCCTATCTAGGGCTATTTAGACCCCCTTATTTTACTTTACACCCTCATTGCCTACTCATTGACCTCAAAAATGTGTGAGAGAATAAGGGACCGAGAGAGAGAGAGAGAGAGTTGAGATCAACAAGAATTATTGGAATTGGGAAGAATTAGCTTGGAATCTTAGTGTGCTCATCATCTAGATCTTACTTGAGAGGTTGAGGTATGAATTCAACACTTAGATTATATAATTATGATGTTTAGAACATGAATTCATGAAGATTATGTTGGGTTAAGCAAGACTTGAGTTAAATAAGATGGTAGAAGGACCATACCATGTATGCATGTCTATTCCTTTACAAATTGAGCATGATTTCCAAGAATTCCCTCATACATGTCTTGAATTCACCTTAATGTTGGGAAATTATCAAGTTTAATGTCGTTTTATGGCATTTGATCATGTTTTGAGAAGCTCAAGATCAATAAAATTCATGCATGTTATGTTCATGAAACATTCATAAAGTTTAAGTTGAATTTTTGAACAATTGCATGCTTTTGGACCTTGATTTCACGAAATGATCTTCAAAGCATGATGTTTTGTGAGTTTCTAAATGTTGTCCAAAATTTTGGCCCAAGAGGATGAGTTTTGAACTGTTTAGTTTGAGTTTGAAGCTTGGAGATCAAATCTGGAAATTCCATAATTTGAATCTACACCTCGAGCGTAGGAGTTCACGCTCGAGCGAAGCACTCTGAATGCGTGCACTTCCGCTCGAGCGACATGATGCCCGCTCGAGCGTAAAATGCATGTATCCAGAAGTTCACATGTTTTGCAGTACGGTCGAGCGACAGAAGCCACGCTCGAGTGAGGGCCTAAGTCTCACTCTCGAGCGGAGATCGAGCGTTCGTTGAGCGTGAAAAATAAGTGACCAGTACTTTTTCAGAGTTTATAGTCTGCTCGAGCTAAAAAAGTCACACTCGAGCGAACCCTCACTTTTTGCATGTCCGCTCGAGCGTGAACCCTGTTTTCAACAAGTTTTGGAAAATATTTTCTAATGCAATTTTTGCATCCTCATTCTATCCTTGGCATTCCTAGGCCATAGTTAAGACACCATAATAAGCATAAGGGTAGAAACACACTAAGAACAAGTGAAATAAGTTATGTACAATTCGAACGTGTGTTTCAATATATGTATCTATCATATTCTGTAGGTCACGCACCACGAGTTAAGTGAATTACCTACTCTACTCGTCTACTTGGAGCCGTCTATTAACTATGAGTAATAACTTAGTAAAGTTATGTTCAATTTTATTTATCTTCTGTATAATGAATTAAGATCTGTTTTCTGAAATGATATGTTATGTACAATGAATGATTGTCCAATTTCTAATAATGTATTCGTGGCATCCTTAGCATCATGTGATATCTATTAGCTGTTACCCGGTATCGGAGGTTCCATCATGGAACTTAATATGTCTACACTTTGTTTCCCGTACTAGAGGCTCCATCATGGGGCTCAACATATCTATTCTTTGTTACTCGGATCCGAAGGTTCATTTATGGAACTGGTTATTCATAACCACCATATGTTCTGCATCTGTTCTGTATCTATTCTGTTAGTGCTAATGGATGTGCCACGTATGATTAAGCATGAACTCTAATTTCTGTATATGATCCGAGCAAAAATATGAATATGAATCTGAATTATGATTTCTGAATCTATATGGACATCATTCATTAAAACCCCTTACTCCGTTGTTATTCATTAGGCTTCAGCTCACTATTTATATTATATATGTAGGTGAGCAGGCACGTGACTTGGCCCAAAGTTGACGGCCTATGTTTTAGTTTTTGTCAGCCAACCTTTGTGCCTCCCGAGGAGGTTCTGGATGGAAACAAGTTTAGTGGTTGTTTTTGTGATGTACCAGACTTTGGTCCTTTTAAGTGCGGGCAAGATTTTTGTTTATATGTTTGTAAAGTGATGTGTAAATACTATATGTTTTGACTTCGCTCGCAAGTTTTTAAAAGTTTTAAATTATTTGTTTATCTGTCCCATGTATGTCATCACAACTCATTGGATCTCGCATATTTTGTATATTTGCTTCTGTAGCCCCCTGACTATATAATATTCTGTTAAGAGGCCTTTGGTAATCCAAGGATTACTGGCCGGTTACGATGCTAAACCTATAAGGGCGGGTTTGGGTCGTGACAAGTAGCCTGCCGTTTTAGCTTTTTATTTTCGACCTTCAATGTGCAAATCTCTACTCTCGCATTCTTGTACGCGCGTTGGAGCAGAGAGAGCTGGGCGTTGACCTGGTGGACCTCACTCGTCCTATTCTACAGTCGGTGAGCCAATTTTGTGACTGCAGTCACCGTCTTCATACAGGACGTCAATATGAAATGATTGGCTTCAATGTCTGATTGAGCTACCATTATTTGCTCAATCGACATCATATGAAGGTTGGGAAGAGTAGGAGCATGGCCACTCGGCCCAACAGTGCTTACGGGATCATTCAGGTCTGGAAAGAGAGTAAGAGGATGAGACGAGGCCATGTAGTAGAAGCAAGAGATGTAATCAAAAGAATGGTAGTTTTTGGCAGCTTTTTTGCTCTACTCAGTCTTTATGTTCTATCTCTCTTAAGAAGACGAAGAAATGGATAAAAGCGAATAAGAAAGAAGAAGGAGAAGAGAGTGATTAAGAAGAAGACAGAAGAGGAGAATACAAAAGGGAGAGAGAGCCGAGGCAAGTTGATTGATCCGTCTCCCTTTTGTCAGTCGGCTGACGCAAAAGCAAGGCCACATGTCCGATGTGATTTTCGAAGAAAAAGATAGAGACAAGAGTATTGTATATATATGTATATATATGTTTTGAATTGTATTTATTTGTTTTGAATATCTACGTATTATATATATTTGTTTGCATATTGAGGCTCGCATTGATGTCATTTCTCACTATCATTTCTCTCATCCTCCTCTCGATTCTGAGCTATGATTTCCTTTTGATAATGTCACAGGGGAAGAAAACTAATACTCCCTCCGTCCCAAAATAATGGTCCCTTTTGGGAAATCCAACTTTTTTTGGTAGTACAATTATTGTACTTTTAAAAATTTGGTTTTCCAAAATTACCCTTTGATAGTATACCTTTTTGAAAATATCAATGTCATAATTGTACTTTTTATATTATTTATGAATTTAAAAGAAGGACAAAATAGGAAATTTATATTATTTTTGTACTTGATTTTTGAAGAGAGACTAATATTTTAGGACAATGAAAAATGGAATAAGGGACTAATATTATGGGACGGAGGGAGTATAATGTTATATATTATGTATTATACTTTGATGTTATATATTATGGTATTGTTTTCAAACTAATAAGATGTTATGTATTGTGGTATTAAGGTAGCATTTTTTTTAAACTGATATAGACTAACGAGTATTTATAATGATAATTTTTTTTTCATTTATAGTTTGATATCTTAGTCTTATATCATGTCTCTGATTAAAGCTTGTTTATTATACATGTGCTAACCTATGCATTTAGAAATGAACAATCATTCAGGAAGCATGACTTGATGGAGAGCTTTTCTTACTCCCAAAACAAATCAAAACATCATTGTGTATCATCATCAAAAAGGGGGAGATTGTTAGACTTATTTATTTTGATGATTCAATCAATTATATTTTAATTTATTTTGAAGAGAAAAATCGAATCAAATTTATTTTACCACATTATTTCTTATCTAAACTTTTATCCTAAAAGTTGTTAGAATGTATTTAATATTTGCTTAAATTAGGAGTTCATTTCAACCCAAAAATCATGCCCAAAACAGAAGTTAAAATAGCCCAAAATAGAAGTTCAAACAGCTGCACAACAGCAGTTCAAACGGTTCAAAACTATCAAGCACCGAACATCCGGGTGGACATCCGGCCGGACGACCGGCCAAGGCTTTTTTTCCTAGTTCTGCTTCAGATCGACCTATCCTCTTAACAGATCTATGCTACAACGGCCATTTTTCAAAATAAAGATGTTCCAGACCACACTTTGTCTCCTACAAGTTCAAATCAGTAATAATGGAATGGTTTATATTCAAAATGAATTCAACGGCTCTATAAGCCTCATGATATATATATATATATATATATACCAGAGCCTATATACTAGAGCTTGAGTGAACAACACACAACAACTACATACTTACTAAAATTCAGAAAACATTCTTTTATCTATAATCACTCTCATCTATTCTTTAAAAAATTCTCTAAGAAGTGTTCTTCAATTTTTTGTTTACATCTTTCCCTCAGAAATTATACACTGAGCCTTATAGCCTTAAGCTCATCTTTCATGTGTGAGGTTTCCAGAAAAATCAAAACTTCATTTTATATATCTATCTTTGAGAGATAATTCTTCTAACTTTTTGTGAAAGGAAAAACGCATTCTTTTCAACCTTATAAGAGTGTAGTACACCCAGTGTTGTTGACTTAGAAAGTCTGTATAAAATCCATGGTGGATTGTTCCATTTGTGAAAAGGTTGTTAGCATCCTATGAAGCTAGAGTATAGTGGAAAATCTCAATTGAAACTTGAGGAGTAGATGTAGACCGAGTTGAAGGCGAACCACTATAAATCTGTTTGCCTCTCTCTTCCTTATCTCTTTATTTTATTTAAATTGCCATAACTATATTTCACATTTTCACTATGCCAAAATCATTAACTGATATAATTGTTAGATCACTTGTTTTAATTATCTTTATTTCGTTAATTATATTTATCTATTATGCTAGTCATAACTTTTATTAGAGTATTATTACTTTTAATTGTAAAAACCTAATTCACCCCTCCTCTTAGGTTGTCTTTTGGGTAACATCTATAACTTCTTATCTCCTATTAAATTCTTAATCTTCTCTTGATAATTTTTATTGTTCATTATTATCTACCAAGTGATAAAGATTAAAAAAAAAAATTATTGGCTCTGAATGATAAAAGTATTAATAATGAAATTGGTTGGCTCTAAATGAGAAGAGTATTAATAATGAAATAATGAAGGCTACATAGGAGAAGGCAGCACAAAAATCTCACAAAATTAATTTTCGTCACTATATTTATACAAGGTAATAATTTGATATTCTTTCTATTAGTTATTAAAAATAGTTTGCATTAGGTCATTGTTATGTTACTTTATTTTATTTTATTTTATTTTATTTTTTATAAGGCTGTCATTTGTTATAGTATTTCTTCAATCTCATCTCTAAATTCTCTCTTTGAAATTTTTTGTTTTTTGCAATAATAAAGTTTAGAATCAATTGGGCCGAGCTAGGGCAATGGGCCGTTATGAGCCACCGTGTAAAGGGCCACGTAAGTCACTCCGGTCGTATGGATATTCCGAAGTTAGTCCGGTCCTAAGACTTCGAAGCTAGTCCGGTCCGACGTAAAAACGAAGTAAGATCGGTCTAACAGTACCTTTGCGTTAGACCGGTCGTGGAGTTATATCGGTCACGACTTGTTAGTTCGGCCTAACCACGCCGTGTGTTGCGCATGAGAAGCCGACGTACGAGAAGTAAAAGGAAGAGCTAGTTCGGCCTACTCTGAGGCTCGGCATAGCCATAATTACTTCGGTCATATTGGAGTTCGGCCATGATATAACCATCTCACTTGGTTTAAGCAGTGAGGGGGGTGTTAAAAGATAAGCATTATCCTACAGGAGTATGAATCCTAGGAGGACTCTACATGGAGAAATAAAAGTCCTACTGGGATTGTGCCACACGAAACCTATAAAAGCTCACAAACATCACCTTTGGGGAGGTAACACACAACTTTGCTTTCTGAATACACAGAGCTTTTGTCTATTTGTCAAGTTTACTGACTTAGGCATCGGAGAGGTTTCTGCCACACACCCGCCGGCTAGCTCACGTTTGTGTTTTCAGGTGATAAAGCGACGACGTACGGAGGATAGTGGACTTGGTCAACAGGATTATACGAGAAGATTTATTTCTTTCCCGTACAATTGGCGCCGTCTGTG
Source organism: Camellia sinensis (assembly GCF_055761805.1). Taxonomy (NCBI): domain Eukaryota; kingdom Viridiplantae; phylum Streptophyta; class Magnoliopsida; order Ericales; family Theaceae; genus Camellia; species Camellia sinensis. The sequence continues at coordinate 155,191,030 of NC_138968.1, read as the reverse complement.
GGAAGTTACAGACAGAACAAAACCTCTTGACTAAAAGCTTCTCCTCTTTACAAACAATGGCGTACATTGAAGAATTGTCACATTCCGCCATCGACGGGCAAACTCCAGAGGGGGGAGCAAGGCGTGAAGGATTACCTTCTATCCCTCCCATGGCAGATTTGGAGCCCCAACGGCATAACCCTAGGAGAGATACTAGGGGAAGACGAACTCACAGCGCCCGTCAATCTCGCTCGCAAAGTCCTGACAAGCAAAGACGGAGGATTGATCAAACTCTGGAAGATCGCGTGAAGGAGCAAGATGAATTAATAAGGAAGATGGCGGCAGACATGGAGGCCTTAAAGCACCAAATGAAGAGAAAAGAAGTGGCGACAGGAGAGGGGCTCAAAGACAAGACGCCCCCTCGCCACTCAGAAAATCATAGTAGGAATACCACACCCTCGTAAGGAGAGAGTAGAAGCCTCAGGACAGGCGATACTCAATCTTGGTCTTCCAGAACTCGTCACTCCAGGTCTGAGAGGACGAAATCTGAAAGATCATACACTGAAGGAAGCACGTATTGGCCCTCACATACGCACCAAACCAGATCTAGACAGACGGAGTTACCCAGATCATCCGACTTACGAACCGTGCTCGAAGAAAAAGCACGATGCAAGGAGAATGCCAGGGCACGGGATCCACACAGAGTTTCTGCCTTACAGCGGTTGGCTCCTCGGACGCATGGAAGCATCGAGGTTGGAATGCCAATACCGCGCCCTGCCTACGAACCAACGGACAAAGCGTTAGCAAGACTACAGACTTCGCCGTTTGTTCCGACGATTGAAAACGCGCCCCTACCATCAGGCTTCCTTCAGCCCAAGTTCACTACATATGAAGGGAAGACAGACCCCTACTCACACTTGAGCCACTTTCGCCAGGTCATGGCCGTGTACAGGCGAAACGAGGCCTTAATGTGTATACTCTTCCCATCAAGCCTTGGCGACCTAGGCTTGACTTGGTTCGAGAAACTTCCAGAGGGCAGCATAGCCTCCTAGGCACAATTGGCAGAGGCATCCGTAACAAGGTTCCAAACAAACACTAAAACCCCGGTGGAGATCGACCAGCTACTCTCCATCGACATGGGCGATAAAGAGACCCTAAGATCCTACAATAGTCGCTACTGGGAGACATTCAATCAGATTGGGGACTGCCCCACCAATCTCGCCATTGCACAGTATAAAAGAGGCCTTCCAGTCGGGAACAGACTAAGGGACTCGATCACCATGACACCACCCCTCACCATGGAAGCCGTAATGGAACGAGTGCATCATCACATCAGGGTAGAAGAGGATGGCGCACGTGCCAAAGCAAAATCTGGTGCGACCGTAGTACCAAAAAAAAAAACCTCAGCAAAGGTCAATGCAGTAGATCGTCAGAACAGAAATGGACGTGGCAGACGAGATAACGGAGAAGACCCGGATAAAAGATGGTTGAGAATCCGCACTGCCATAACCACGGTGTTCAAGAAACCGATATATTGGATTCTGAGCGAAATAAGAGATGAGCCTTTCGTCAAGTGGCCAGCCAAACTAGGGGAAGCACAGAAGGATTATGACGAAAGATCACGGTGCACCTTCCATAAAGAAAAGAGACACCGCACTGAGAATTACACACCATTGAGACAACACCTGGAGGAGTTGGTGGCAGCAGGCCACTTGGATAAGTACATTGAAGGAGGGACGCAACCAGCCCCCCAGGATCACAATAACCCCAACGGGATGCCAATCGACGCCCCGCCTCAAGGCATTATCAATGTAATACATGGAGTCTTTGAACCTGAGCGTGTATGCGAGCTCAGAGGATCAATCAAAAAAGCTGAACACTTAAGAGAGGTGCTAAGTGCCCAACTTGCCACCAAGAAGGGGAAGACGGAGGCAACAAACGTCATGTCTTTTTCGGATAAAGACTTAGAACGGATATATTGCCCTCACAATGATACCCTGGTCGTCACTCTCCGAGTCAAGGATTTTGACGTCAAGCGGATTCTGATTGACCAGGGTAGTTCATGTGAAATCATGTACTACGAAACATTTAAACAACTGAAGCTACAAGACAAAGACTTGGCGCCTGCTGTATCACCCCTAATTGGATTCAACTCTATGCCAGAATGGCCCGTCGGCAAAATAATTCTTCCAGTTAGAGCAGGAAGCGTGACGAAACAAGTGGAGTTCTGGGTATTGAAGGTCCCCTCCACTTACAACATCATCCTGGGCAGAACATGGCTGCATGCCATGCGATCAGTGGCGTCATCCTACCACCAAGTGATGCGGTTTCCCAACGACACCGGAGTAATAGAAGAAGTCTATGGAGATCAGATCATGTCGAAGCAATACTTCGTCACGGTGAATGGCAGCCGCGCTGCCAAAGGATACGTTCATTCGGTGGAAGAACCTGAGAATAATGAGCTATTTACAGAAGTCTGCAAAGTGGCGGATTAGAAAGCAGTGGAGGACTTGGTAGAGGTAAAAATAGATGAAAAGAGCCCGGATAAGTTCTTTTTGCTCGGTTCGTCGCTATCCAGCACTGAGAGATTAGAGGTCTTGGAATTCTTAACCTCTAACATCGAAGTGTTCGCCTGGACACCGTACAACATGCCAGGCATCGATCCAAACTTCATCTGTCACCAACTCAATGTCCACCCATCCGCCAGACCAGTCATTCAGCGCACTCGTAGATCGGCACTTCACCATGCCGAAATTGTAGCAGAAAAAGTAGGTAACTTGCTGGAGACAGGAGCAATTAGAGAGGTACACTACCCAAAATGGATCTCCAACACGGTCGTAGTGCCAAAAAAGAATGGCAAATGGCGTGTCTGCGTCGACTACAAAACAGTCAACAAGGCGTGGCCAAAAGATAGCTTTCCTCTACCATGGATAGATCAACTAGTAGACCTAACGGCGGGGCACAACCGACTTAGCTTTCTGGTTGCATACAGACGCTACCACCAAATCGCCATGCATGAACCAGACCAGGAGGTCACATCCTTTACAACTCCGAGAGGACTATACTGTTACAAGGTCATGCCCTTTGGCCTGAAGAACGCAGGGGCAAAATTCCAACAAATGGTCACCAAGATGTTTGAACCATTGTTAGGGAGAACGATGGAGGCTTACATCGATGACATGGTGGTCAAAAGCAAGGGTGAAAGTGACCATCTCAAGGACCTAGGTGAGATGTTTGAAATTCTGAAAAAGCACAAGTTGCGCCTCCACGCATCAAAGTGTGCATTCGGAGTAGGATCTGGCAAATTCCTGGGCTTCCTTGTGACCAACCGGGGTATAGAAGCGGACCCCTCCCAGATCAAAGCAATTCAAGATTTGGAGAGACCAAACTCAGTAAAAGAAGTACAACATCTCACCAGCATGGCGGCCGCCCTCAATCGATTCATAAGCCGGTCGTCAGACAGACTACGACCATTCTTTCAAGCTTTAAAAGCCAAGTTCGAATGGGATGAAAAATGCGACCAAAAACTGAAAAGCCTGAAAGAATACATGTCTTCTCCACCATTACTGGTCACCCCAATACCAGGAGAAGAACTCTTCCTATACCTTGCAGTCTCACAGCACGCAATTAGCGTAGTGTTGGTCCGTGCGGAAGGAATTCAACATCTGCCCATCTATTATGTCAGCAAGACATTGCTGGGAGCCGAAACAAGGTACTTTCCATTGGAAAAACTTGCATTGGCCTTAATGATGGCCTCCAGGAAATTGGCACACTACTTTCACGCTCACACCATAGTTGCCCTCACAGCTTTTCCACTAAAAGCTTTGTTTGAGAGGGCGAACTTTTCTGGGCGAATTTTGAAGTGGGTAGTAGAGCTGGGACAATTCGACGTCAAGTTCCAACGTAGAACCGCAGTAAAAGCCCAATCTTTGGTAGACTTCGTCGCAGAGTTTACTCCTAGAAGTCATCATATCTGCCCAGTCGACCTAACTGACACAACCGAACTAGGGATGGAAGTTGACGCCGGAATAGCGCAACCCCTAGCAGAAGGTACTCAGTCAGACTCCAAGGCAGACCAGACTATAGACAACAAGGAAGAAGCAAACCAAGCTACAACAAACCAAGACTCACCACAAAATAAAAACTTGGTTCAGTCAGATAGCGAGGGGTAGACAGTAAGCATGGACCTTGAAGAAAACACCGGCAACATTCTTGACCCCACGACATCATCCGACCCCTCCATTTGCTGGAAGTTGTTCGTTGGTGAGATGTGGAAGCTCTTTGTGGATGGGGCATCCAACCGGCATGGTGCAGGACTTGGCATAGTCTTCATCTCACCAGACGGCCTGGTTGTGGAGCAAGCAATCAACCTTGGCTTCCCAGCATCAAACAATGAAGCGGAATATGAAGCACTTCTCGCAGGACTCAAATCAGTATACTACATGAAGGCCACCGAACTAATGGTCTACAGCGACTCACAGCTGGTGGTAAATCAAATTTCTGATGACTATGAAGCAAAGGATGATAGAATGGCAAAATACCAAGAATTGGTCAGAACAGAGATCAAGAAATTTGAAGTAGTAAGAATAGAACCAATCGGCAGGGAGGAAAACAGCAGAGCAGACGAACTAGCAGGCTTTGCCTCAATGGCAGATACATCCATCCCTCATCCATTACTCATCGACTACTTACCAAGACCAAGTATCGAAGACCCAGAAGCAGAAGAAGTATGCTGCACAGAACTAGGCCCCTCTTGGATGGATCCCATCATCCTGTTCTTAAAAGACGGCATCTTACCAGAAGAGAAAAAAGAAGCCAACAGAATAAGAGTAAAGTCGCAGCGATTTTGGCTTTCCCCATCTTTGGCATTATACAAAAAGTCATTCTCAGGACCTTACCTAAAGTGTGTTCATCCCAGCAAAGTGGAAGCATTCTTGTTCGAAATACACGAAGGGGTGTGCGGAAGCCATCAAGGAGGAAGATCGCTAGCTTACAGGGCCATTTCGTAAGGATATTGGTGGCCATACATGCAGGCAGATTCGGAGAAATATGTGAAGAGGTGCGAGAAATACCAGAAATTCACACATCAAATACATCAACCAGCTAGAGAACTCCTTCCACTGACTAGCCCATGACCTTTCGCAATGTGGGGCTTGGACATAGTAGGACCACTTTCCACAGCACCCGGAAACAGGAAGTTCTTTCTCGTAACAACAGACTACTTCACAAAGTGGGTGGAAGCAGAAGCATTGGCATCAATCAAAGAAAAAGATGTGAAGAAATTCGTCTGGCAAAACATCATCACTCGGTTTGGCATACCAAAAGCCCTTATCTCAGATAATGGCACTCAGTTCGACGGCAGAATCTTCAGAGACTTTTGTGAAGAATACAAAATAGAGTTCTATAATTCTACACCGGCATATCCCCAAGAAAATGGACAGGCAGAAGCTTCAAACAAAGTAGTCTTAAATGGGTTGAAGAAAAGGTTGGAGAAAGCTAAAGGCAAATGGGCGGAAGAACTTCCTCATGTGTTATGGGCTTACCGCACCACACCGCGATGATCAACAGGAGAAACACCATTCTCCCTAGCCTATGGAATGGAAGCAGTAATCCCACTGGAAATTGGCCTCCCCACAATTCGAAGCGAAAATTTTGACCCCGACTTAAATGGAGAGGACATAACATTTGAGCTCGACCTCGCCGAAGAAAGAAAAGAAAAAGCACTAGTCCACATTGCCTCGTATCAACAAGAGTTATCCAGGAAATACAACAAAATGGTGCATCCAAGACAATTCAAGATCGGAGATTGGGTACTACGCAAAGTGATGGGAAACACCTTGATACCAAGAGATGGCAAGCTAGGGCCAAACTGGGAAGGTTCGTACAAAGTGATTGGGTTAGCAGGCAAAAGGGCATACCACTTAGAAGACAAGGACGACAAAGCAATCCCTAGGCCATGGAACACGGCCAATTTCAAGTTATTTTATTTTTAACTTTCTTCTTTTCAAACATGTGTAATTTCTTTTTCTTCAATAAAACAATCGATTCTTTTCAGCATGAGTTGTTCTCTGTAAAAGTTAGCTTTAGCGAAGTTAGGAATATTGCAAACATTTTATTCTAAGTTAGCTGGAAAAACTAACTTAGAGGTTGGCTGTATTAAACCAACACCCTTCCTAAGCCGAGGATAAGGATCCATGCTGCAGGACGTTTGGTCGGAATAACCAAACATTATGCTAAGTTGGCTGGAAAAAACTAACTTAGAGGTTGGCTGGATTAAACCAACTCTTTTGTACTATTCAGCCGACGTAAGGGTATGGCTGAAGAGTGGTTGGCTGGATTAAACCAACACCCTTCCTAAGCCCAGAATAAGGATCCAGGCTGCAGGATGTTTGGTCGGAATAACCAAACATTATGCTAAGTTGGCTGGAAAACTAACTTAAAGGTTGGCTGGATTAAACCAACTCTTTGTACTCTTCAGCCGAAGTAAGGGTATGGCTGAAGAGTGGTTGACTGGATTAAACTAACACCCTTCCTAAGCCCAGGATAAGGACCCAGGCTGCAGGACGTTTGGTCAGGATAACCAAACATTATTCTAAGTTGGCTGGAAAACTAATTTAGAAGTTGGCTGGATTAAACCAACTCTTTATACTCTTCAACCGAAGTAAGGGTATGGCTGAAAAGTGGTTGGCTGGATTAAACCAACTCTTTTGTACTCTTCAGCCGAAGTAAGGGTATGGCTGAAGAGTGGTTGGCTGGAATAAACTAACTCTGAGTACTCCTCAGCCGAAGTAATTATGTCGGCTAAGGAGTGGTTGGCTGGTAAAGCATAGTTAGTTTGAGCAGCAAAAACCGAGATAAAAGATCGTGGAAAAATCATTACAAGTACAAACATACACATCAACCGAAGTAAGAGTTAATGAAAATTTTTCAGTCATCAGAAAGCAAATACAAAGGAGGGGTCGTAGCCCGGTTACAAGAGTAAAGAAGTAGAAAAAAAAGAAAAAGTACAAAATCAAGAGAAAAGATCATTAATTTCGGCATCAAACGCAGCATCGACATCAACACGAAGACCGGTTTCAGGCGAGAGCTCGCTCTCGGTCACAAGGGTGGTTTTGGCCGGAACCACGGTTTCACCTGGTAGTTCAATAGTCAAGTCTTCCACCGTGGGCTCCAGCCGAACTGACTGGTCTGCATTGACAACCGGAGTATCCTCAGAGGTAGAGTCTTCGTCAGAGTCTGAGCCTTCAAGAAATTGCTGCTGAATGGCATCAACATACTCCACTAGGGAATTTGGTATGAAGTAGGCTGGAGGGTTGAAGACCTCGGTCTGTGGATCGTGACCGAGCTTCTCAACAGCTGCCCTCCAGCCGCACTTAAAGAATAGTTCCTTGGCGGCTTCGCACTGCTGGGTATAAGCATCCTCTGCCTTCTTGAAGCCTTGCTTTTTGGCTCCTTTTGCGCTCTCCTTCAGCTGGGTTATCTCGGTATCTTTCTTCTTTTCAAGCTTCGCCAGCTCGCACAGATACTTATCCTTTAGCTCAATGGCGGCCTTCTGCTTTTCTGCTTCGGCCGAACTAACCAGTCCGGCCAGTCGGCCGTTCTCAGATCGTAGCTTGGCCATTTGCTTTCTGGCCTCCTCTAGCTCGGCCGTCTTCGCTTCGGCTTCTGCCACGGCTTGCCTTGTTGTTTTTCTGAGCTCTAACACTTTCCTGTGAGTGATGTTGTTCTTCTGAATGGCTTGACAAAACATAGACTTCCCTTGAGCTGAAGTGAAAGTTGGAAAAATTAGACAGAAAAACGGACAGAGCTACTTACCAGGATCATGGATTTTGTTGAAGACCGGATGGCCTTCAGTTCGGTGTTTAGTTGCTTTTGGTGGTGCTCCATATCTTTGGGGAGGCACACACTCTTGGCCAGGTTGAAGGCCAACTGGTGATCCTTATCAGCAACAACCGAGTCAGAATCCTGGATATCTCGGTTGTTAAAGGTAAGTTTTGGTACCCAGCTGGTGGTAGTTCGGTGGAAAGGCTCCGGTTGGGGGCTCGGTAGCGGGCTCGGTGGAAGAGCAGTTTCTTCTTCATCAGCCAAATGTTGTTCAGTTTCGGTAGTCCGGGCGCGCTTGGTTCGGCGGGATGAGGACGGTTGTTGAGTAGGAAGGGCCACCACCGTTTCTTGGGTTTGGCTTGGTGGCGGTACTTCGGGTCTGTTAGTTTGGGTTAGAAGTGCCCTTACTCTGTTCTTTTTAGCCATTTCTTCTTCAGCAGTTAGTGGGATTAGTCCGATTTCGGGCAAGGTTGGGTCCGGTTCTGGGGCCTCCTCAAGAAGAAAGTCGGTCACTCTCGCTTTTCGGCAACCGCTGTATCTGTAAGTCGGCTCGAACTTTAACAACTTAGCCCAACTACGTTCTGGATACTGTAGTGCGGCGCGCAAAGTCGCTAGATTGGTGTAGCTGTATAAAGAATGAAGGTGGGCAGAATCTGCGAAAAAAAAGAAAACTGTTAGTTCGGCTGAAAGATTGACAAACCGAAATATAAAATAGCAAGCAAGAAAACCGAAGTAAATTTACCAGGTTCTCCTTTTTTCCAGTTTATACGTCGGCCAGGAATTTGGGCTTAATGATCCTCAAAGTTCCCAGACATCCAAAAAAAATCGTCGTCATTTAAGTCCTTATCCGGTGTGTTTTTTATTATTTTCTCACGTCGGCGGCGTATTCTAAGGTAGTATACCCAGCCGTCTTCCTTCGAACCAATGGAGTATTGGTGAAAGATTTCGGCCAGACCAAGGTTGAGACCGGCTTGCCGGTTTAGTTCGGCTATTCCCATTATTATGCGGTATGAATTGGTGGATAGTTGGGTAGGGCATAGTCTAGTTTGCCTAAGAAACTCGCAAATTAAAGGTTGGACTGGAAATCGTAGTCCGGTTTTGATTATGGATAAGAGGGTGAAGGGGACAAAGCCTGCATTACCCCAAGGAATGACATCCTTTCCGGCTAAAATCAGATGGATGTCATCAGGTATATTGTAGTCTTTTCTGAATTCGGCTAGGCCGCCCGGAGTGTCTACTAGATACCTATACTTCCCCATTTATTGTGTAAGTTATTAATAAATTAGTTCGATCGGAAGAATATGCTCAGTAGCTCGGTTGAGCGCGTAGAAGAGTGCCTGGGCAACCTAAGTCTGCAAAGTGGAAAACAAAGGTGTTAAGCACAGATCGCAGACCGTGCTACAAAATCAAAGCAACAATAAAAAGTCCTACTTCGGCCTATGGGGGATGCTGTATCTCGGTTCTGCAAAATACTTGGTAGCTCGGATTGAGCATAGGGTTCGCGAGATCGGTTTTTGTATGAGGTTGGTTATCTCGGTTTGAACTATGGGTTTTGTTACTTCGGTTGAGCCTCTAGGGGCAGCTTTCTAAGTTTGGTTTAGAAACTAAGAAAGCTGGCTTAGCCCCAAAGGCTTAGCTCGGTTGAAGGCCGAGGTTCCTAGTTTACTGAGTTCAAACTTCGTTCGGTGAGCTTCTCTCAGCTAAAGTAAATCAGGAGTTGGTAACTTACTGAAAATACTGTTATTTCTTTGAGTTCTAGTTCGGTTATTGTCTGAATTGATTTACATATATAACACAAACAGTGTCCTAGTTCGGTTGGGACAAGTTTCTGGATCAAAACTATGTTCTACAGGTTGCTTCATGATATTCATAGTTTTCTTATGAAGATTTTTTCCAGAAGATACAAGACCCATGAAAAGTAGAAACAGAAATGTGTTTTGTATTTTGCAAAAAAACACACAAAACAGATTACAGTGAATGAAGCAAATACAAACACGAAAGAGATCTAAGTAACTTACCAAGGTAAGAAGAGGAGACTGGAGATGGAAACAGTAGCAGTAATGACGAAGCACGCGCTTGGTAGCTGAAGAAGTAGTGGCATAGAGAGAGAAAAAGATGAATAGTATAGGTGAATGATTCAAAGACTAAGGATTTGTTGTGTGCAAAGAGAGAGGAAGGGCAGGAACTGTTCAAATTTCTCAGAGTACGAGGGCGGCGTGACAGCTGCCCCTAACCAATTGGAGCCTGCCACGTGTCACTGAAAAAGGAAGCGATTCAGTTTCTGTGATTGAAGCGACGTTCTGACCGGATAAAGATAGTTCGGCTTAGTGCTAGCTCGGCTCTACAGGCTTAGAGTATTAGCTCGGTTGGAAAGGCTAAAACTTTAGACCGGTTTATAAGACAGGTAATCCCTATCAAGCTACGCAGATGGAATTAAGGGGCAATTGAGAGGGTAATTTATATGGAAATTGGGCCGAGCTAGGGCAATGGGCCGTTATGAGCCACAGTGTAAAGGTCCACGTAAGTCACTCCGGTCGTATGGATATTCTGAAGTTAGTCCGGTCCTAAGACTTCGAAGCTAGTCTGGTCCGACGTAAAAACGAAGTAAGATCGGTCTAACAGTACATTTGCGTTAGACCGGTCGTGGAGTTATATCGGTCACGACTTGTTAGTTCGGCCTAACCACGCTGTGTGTTGCGCATGAAAAGCCGACGTACGAGAAGTAAAAGGAGGAGCTAGTTCGTCCTACTCTGAAGCTCGACATAGCCATAATTACTTCAGTCATATTGGAGTTCGGCCATGATATAACCATCTCACTTGGTTTAAGCAGTGAGGGGGGTGTTAAAGGATAAGTATTATCCTACAGGAGTATGAATCCTAGGAGGACTCTGCATGGAGAAATAGAAGTCCTACTAGGATTGTGCCACACAAAACCTATAAAAGCTCACAAACATCACCTTTGGGGAGGTAACACACAACTTTGCTTTCTGAATACACAGAGCTTTTGTCTATTTGTCAAGTTTACTGACTTAGGCATCGGAGAGGTTTCCGGCACACACCCGCCGGCTAGCTCACGTTTGTGTTTTCAGGTGATAAAGCGACGACATACGGAGGAGAGTAGACTTGGTCAACAGGATTATACGAGAAGATTTATTTCTTTCCCGTACAATCATTGTTATGTTATTTTATTTTATTTTATTTTATTTTTTATAAGGCTGTCATTTGTTATAGTATTTCTTCAATCTCATCTCTAAATTCTCTCTTTGAAATTTTTTGTTTTTTGCAATAATAAAGTTTAGAATCAATTTCTTATCAAATTTGTTTTCTTGGTCCTTATTTTATTGAAGAATCAAAACGAGTAAAACTTTTATATGATATATGAAATTAATGAATATAATACAAAGATGATAGAGAAGTACTACATATTTGTCAACATTTCTATGTTATTATTAGTTGATTTGGTAGATTATACTATCAATTCAGAGCCCATATGATTTAATTCAATATCCATGACTTTATTTGTATTCGACCATTTTTTCATTGAGTAACCAATATATATTTTTTTTTGATATATAATGATTAAAGCTATTATTTGTTATATTTCTTCAAGTACAATTCAAGTAATTTTTCATCATTTTTTTATAAATAAAATGGATTAAAACTATTTTCTTATATAATTTTTATAATCTTACGAAATTCTTATCTTGATTAATTTTTTAAAAATGATGTAGGAACGATGCAAGTATTATTCAAACTATGGAGAAGAATTTATACTTTGACATGATATGCGTGTGTCATAAATAGAAGAAATCAAAGATAGAGAGTTGCTAACATAATCAATTAATGAGTTGGTTGAGAAGTTCTTTTTATGAATAAGACAACAAACTTAGATTAAAAAATTTTAAAAACTACTTATAAAGTATAATTAAAAGTTAATATTTATTCATAATTTGATCCCACAATAATAATATACACCACTGATTTATAAGTCCAAGTAAATTTATAATAACTTTTATGAGTTTATAGAATTTCTCTCTTTTAATGTTTTGTTTTGTTTAGTTTGATACAAGTTATTTTTATTATCAAATGATTATGATACTATTATTCTTGTAACGCCGTCAAAATAAACCATAAATCATACATTCTTAACATGATTAGACATAAGAGAGTAAAGCATTATTTCATTCATCAAAGTATTCATTTTAAAAGTATTACATGTTGACATCAAAAGTAAATGCCCTACGGGCTTACAACTTTCCAAGCTAACACTTGGTTACAAAAGAAGAGTACTAACTCTTAATACAAAATAAGCCATTGGCTTGATTTACATGTAATACACAATTAATCACAAAAAGGAAGCCTTCAGCTCCCACAACCTCCCAATCTACATCCTTGGAGGCGGCATGTCGCCTGTACCTGAAATTAATGTCCCATATAGGGTGAGCCAACGCCCAGTAGAGATATGCTAAACATAATATGGGCAATAACTAAAACATTAGCATTTGATAAATGTTTAACTGATAAAAACCAGCATACAATACAATCAAGTTCCATAATCCTTTACTTATCCAATTATCAACTTATAAACACGGCTCAGAACCTGGCCAAACAACTTAAATGAGACTACATCTCATATTAACAATACTTCAAACTGCCATTTTATGAAAATTGCGTCCGCGGGATTCAGCACCCATGTATAAATATTTTCGAATTGTCATTTTACAGAAATTTCATCCGCGGGACTCGGCACCCATGTCTAATATTTTCAAATTTGCCATTTTACGAAAAGTTCATCCGCGGGACTCAGCACCCATGTCTAATATTTTCAAATTTGCCATTTTAAGGAAATTTCATCCGCGGGACTCGGTACCCATGTATTCAAATACTTATCATATACAAAGACCAATCAATACACATATTCGCTGTATTATTCCAACCGTCATACTCAATGACATACTCAAATTGATTAGTTTTAATTCACCTAATCATCATGTAGTGTCTACAACAATCAAGACTATCCTCCACCGATAGCCCAAAGCAGTTATTTCTAAACAAATAATAAATGCATCAACAGATAAATTATCAACAATTCTCAAAGATGAGTGATTATTAAATCTAACTCCACCATTCTACTACATAATGAGCCAATTTCATTATTCCCAACTCAATTTCATATTTCCATAACATTCCTAAATTAATTATATAAACTAATTCATAACAAGAATTAGGGCTTTCTCCCCTCTTTCTCAACATTGACCAAAAGGCGCGAATATCAACAATGACCTCATTTGAGACCCAAAATACACATGTAATGACCCAAAGAACAAAACCCCTCTTTATTCATTTTGAAACCCTAACACCCAAAATTACCCAGCGTCAACATTACATCAAAATGACCAATAGTTTATGCAAAGACCATAAAAATGAGTAGTTATCCCTACCTCAAATTTGGAGCTCAAAGGAGGAGATGAAGAAATTTGAAAGTGCTCCAAACCCCAATGTTTTCAGATCAAAATGTAGCCCTCAACAAGCTCCACACTTTTTACAAACGCCCAAGGATAGAAGATCACTCATACTAGATCAAACCCTAGAGAGAAGTTGGAGTTTTAGAGTGAGGTGCTCTCCAATGGAGGTTTTGAAAAAGTAGGAGAGAGAAAGAAAGTCAAAAAGTGATCCAAAATGTCACTTTTCAGACTGATATGAAAGTCGCCCCGCTCGAGCGTGGAACTCCCCGCTCGAGCGTTAGACACAAACTCACGCTCGAGCGTCAAAAGCGCCGCTCGAGCGCCGGATGCACACTTCCAGAAGTTTTGTAGACCGTGGTCCCTGCTCGAGCGTCAAACTCCCCGCTCGAGCAGAGGAACAAAATCAAAAGGGCCCGCTCGAGCGTACGACGACCTGCAGAGAAAAATACTAGGAGATGAATATTCACGCTCGAGCGTCAAAACGCCCGCTCGGGCGGAGAAGCAAAAACAAAGGGCCCGCTCGAGCGTCAAAAGCCTCGCTCGAGCGTGAGAGCCAAAATCTAGGCAACAACCTTTGGTTTCTAAACATAACCAACCTGTTCCAAACCTTCCCAACACAACCCAAGACTCAAATATAAAGAGTAAATGATGAAAATGAGAATAAGACAACAACATAACCATAGAACCAAGTCCGGAATATAATAAACAAAGGAAGGGAAAACCGAGATCGCTATAACCTCCCCCCCTTAAGGAATTTTGTTCCCGAAATTAGATACAAGTTTTCAAAAACAAGTTTTCCTCAATTCTCAATAACATTACCAACCAACATTCCATAACCTGACTCATCACCGGTCATCCCATCTCTATCCCAGAGGCAATTTACAACATAATCTCCAACATACATTATCAACATGCATCTCAAAACATATTCAATGCCAATATTATATTTGCATTTCTAAAACAGAATTAACATATGCTATGTTAAATTAAACTTACATAAACCGAAACATTTACAATGTTTTAAAACTTAAGACATATTCAATGCTCTTAAAGTTCATCAATATTACCAAATTACCGATACATGATTACACATTAACAAACAAGTCCGGATATTTCTCACGAACCTCCAACTCACGTTCCCAAGTGGCTTCTTCCACTCCGTGATGCTTCCACAAAACTTTCACCAAGAGAATGGTCTTGCCTCGCAAGACTTGATCCCGCCTATCCAAGACCCGAACCGGTCTCTCCTCATACAAGGCATCTTCATCAACCTCTAAGTCAGTCCAATCCAATACATGCGATGGATCCAGCTCGTACTTCCGAAGCATACTAACATGAAACACATCATGCACCCCGGACAACTGTGGCGGTAAAGATAAACGATAAGCAACCTCCCCAATCCTCTTAAGGATCTCAAAGGGATTGATAAACCGAGGGGACAACTTCTCACTCTTCCCAAACCTCATCAAACCCCGCCTAGGTGATATTTTCAGAAAAACATGATCACCCGCCTCAAATGCCAAAGGCCTTCTCCTACGGTCGGCATAACTCTTTTGGCGACTTTGGGCTGTAACAAGCCGCCTACGAATAAGCTCAACTTTCTCCGTCATTTCTCTCACCAAATCCAGGCCCAACAAAGGTGCATCACCCACCTCGACCCAACATACTGGAGACCTACACGGTCGGCCATATAAGGCCTCAAACGGTGCCATACCAATACTGGATTGAAAACTATTGTTGTAAGCAAACTCCACCAAGGGCAAGTGCCTCTCCCACGACCCACTAAAGTCAAGAACACAACCTCGAAGCATATCCTCAAGGATCTGAATAGTACGCTCAGACTACCCGTCAGTCTGAGGATGATAAGCTGTGCTAAAGGTCAATCTAGTGTCCAAGGCACTCTGCAAACTCTGCCATAACCTAGCGGTAAAACGCTGATCTCTATCTGAGACGATCGACACTAGGACCCCGTGCAACCTCACTATGTCCCGAATATACAAGTCGGCAAGATGATCTATCGAATCCTTTACGCGCATAGGAATAAAGTGCGCCGACTTAGTCAACCGGTCTACAACCACCCAAATAGCATCACTACCCCGCTGAGTCCTCGAAAGATCTACAACGAAGTCCATAGTGACATGCTCCCACTTCCACTCGGCAATAGGTAAGGGTTGTAACAAACTCGCTGGCCTCTGATGCTCGGTCTTCACTTGCTGACAAGTAAGGCACTTAGACACAAACACTGCCACATCTTTCTTCATACCCTGCCACCAAAACTGGCGACCCAAATCACGATACATCTTAGTGCCTCCTGGATGCACCATAAGACGTGAGTGGTGAAACTCTCAGAGTACCTCCTCTCGGCAAGACTCCAGCACAAACAAACGGTCTCGGTATCTCACACTCAGGTCGAGATACACAGCCAAACCCTTTTCAACCTTCTCACTGGAAATCTTCTCTCAGAGGGATTCTACTTCAAGGTTACCTCTCTGTGCCTATAACACTCAAGTCACAAGTGTAGGCTGTGCAACAACAGAAAACAATGCCGCAGCCTCAACGGATTCCCCCAAAAGCAAATCAAACTCGCTAAGTGCACCCAACATCTCCCACTCCCGGATGGCTATACAATCTACATCACTAATGGATTTCCTACTAAGGGCATCGGCCAGAACATTGGCCTTTCTCGAGTGATAGTGCAACTCGAAATCATAATCCTCAATGAACTCCATCCACCTCCTCTGCCTCAAATTCAAGTCTCTCTGTGTAAACAGGTACTTCAAACTCTTATGGTCTGAAAACACCTCGAACCTCTCACCATAAAGGTAGTGCCTCCAGATCTTCAAGGCAAAGATCACTACTGCTAATTCTAGGTCATGGGTAGGGTAATTCCTCTCGTGTATTTTTAACTGCCGCGAGCCATAGGCTACTACTTTCCCCTCTTACTTCAACACACAACCCAAACCCTCTCATGAGGCATCACAATAAACCGCATAACCCAACCCTCTCTCTGGAATAATCAAAACCGGAGCAGTGGTCAATCTAACTTTTAACTCTTGGAACGGCCTTTCACAAGTCTCACTCCATAGGAATTTGACCCCTTTCCGCGTCAATCTAGTCAACGGCGAAGCTAGTTTCGAGAAATCCTTCACAAACCAGCGGTAATACCCAGCTAATCCTAGAAAACTGCGGATCTCAAAACCCCTCTTAGGCTGTGCCCAATCTTGCACTGCTTCAATCTTGGATATATCAACAGACACCCCTTCCCCAGAGACTACATGGCCTAAGAATTTAACATCTCTTAGCCATAACTCACACTTCCCAAACTTGACATACAGCCTATGGGCTCTAAGCAACTCAAGCACCACTCTCAAGTGTTCCTCGTGCTCCTCCTCAGACGGTGAATAAATCAGAATGTCGTCCACGAAAACGGCTACAAAACGATCTAAGAATTCTCAGAAGATTCGGTTCATCAAATCCATAAATACTACCGATGCATTGGTGAGCTCAAATGACATCACCAGAAACTCATAGTGGCCATACCGCGTACGGAATGTCGTCTTCGAAATATCCTCCTCCCTGACCCTCAACTGGTGGTAACCTGATCTCAAATCTATCTTAGAGAAACAACGGGACCCCTTCAACTGGTCAAATAGATCATCTATACGGGGCATAGGGTATTTATTCTTAACTGTAACCCGATTCAACTTCCGGCAATCGATACAAAGTCTCAAGACACCATCTTTCTTTTTAGCAAAGAGGGCCGGTGCTCCCCACGGCGAAACACTAGGGCGGACAAAACCCTTATCTAGCAACTCCTGGAGTTGAATCTTCAACTCACTCAACTCAGCTGGGGCAAAACGATAAGGTGCCATAGAAATCGGCGCCGTGCGGGGCACTAAACCAATGGAAAACTCCACCTCTCGATGTGGTGGCAAACTAACAAGATCCTCAAGAAAAACGTCCGAGTACTCACAAACTACTCTCAGCAGTACAGTCTAGGTCTCATCACACTCACTACTCATAAAGCTAGCGAGAAGACAACTAAGCTCACTCCGCCCTCGCGGATCATACACTGGTGGTAACACACTACCAACTCGAGCCCCCAAGAAATGGAAACAATCCCCGCTCAAGGTACATACAGAGACGCTCTGGCGGTAACAATCAATAACTGCCCAGTATGACGATAACCAGTCCATACCCAAAATCACATCAAAACCCGACATAGCCATAACTACAAAAGAGAATGGAAGACGGCGGTCGGCAACCTTTATGTCACAACCTCTACATCCTTGTTTCAAAATCAATTCGCCCCAACAGGCGATACAACACATATAAGAGATGCTAACTGTGTCAACTCCAATCCCAAAACAGATGCAAATGCAGCAGATATAAAGAAATGGGATGCACCCACATCAATCAACACATTGGCAACCGAGTTTCAAAACAAAAAGGTACCTCTCACAACAGATGGAGCCGGTACAAGATCTTGTGTGGTAACAGCATACACGCGCCCAGTAGGTCTCTGGTCAATCTGCTCACTTCTCGGAGCAAAAGACTGCTGCACAGACTGAGACGATGAAGCCTCCTGATTGGCTCTCAAGGCTTAACAGACTGTGTTGGCTGAGGATTTTGCGTCTGTCTCGAACCAGACGCACTGGGTGTGCCACCCAATAGTGGGCAGAATCTCTTCAAGTGCCCCGCCTGACCGCACTGGTAACAAGAGGACGACTGGCCTCTGCCCTGACTCTGGCTCTAAGGTCGAGCCGAAGATGAAGCTGCTCTTTGACCTCCTCCCTCTGGGGGCAAGCTGGAGGCTTGTGGCCCAGCTGACCATATTTGAAACAGGTAAAGTCTCCCTGGCTGCCTCTCCCAGAACTTGAACTCGGCACTGGAAAGGTAGATCTCGCCAAAGCACCCTGGGACTGCTGAGGGTTAGAACCCCTCTGCCTCCTGCCACCTCCTTAGCCATCCTAACTCCACTTGGAGCCCTTAATCCTCTCCTCCTCCTCCTGCATCATGATCTCCATATGGGCCGCAGCATCCACAAGGCGCCCATACTCCCAGGCCATAGACCTCTCAACTCTCATCTTGAGCCTGTGCCTCAACTTCTTCTCAAATTCCAAACATCGGCGTTCTTCAGACGTCACAAGCTCAGGTGCAAACCTGGATAAACTGGTAAAAGTGGCCTCAAACTCGGCCACTGGCATACTCAGCTGCTTAAGTTGACAAAGCTGATCCCTCAGCTTCTCCCTGATAGCTGGAGATAAGAACTTCTCCTGGAAAGCATCTACAAAGCCCTCAACAAGCTCCACACTTTTTACAAAGGCCCAAGGATAGAAGATCACTCCTACTAGATCAAACCCTAGAGAGAAGTTGGAGTTTTAGAGTGAGGTGCTATCCAATGGAGGTTTTGAAAAAGTAGGAGAGAGAAAGAAAGTCAAAAAGTGATCCAAAATATCACTTTTCGGACTGATATAAGAGTCACCTCGCTCGAGCGTGGAACTCCCCGCTCGAGCGTCAGACACAGACTCACGCTTGAGCGTCAAAAGCGCCGCTCGAGCGCCGAATGCACACTTCCAGAAGTTTTGCAGACCATGGTCCCCGCTCAAGCATCAGACTCCCCGCTCGAGCGGAGGAACAAAATCAAAAGGGCCCGCTCGAGCGTCAAAACTCCCACTCGAGCATACGACGACCTGCAGAGAAAAATACTAGGAGATGAATATTCATGCTTGAGTGTCAAAACGCCCGCTCGAGTGGAGAAGCAAAAACAAAGGGCCCGCTCGAGCGTAAAGGCCAAAATCTGGGCAACAACCTTTGATTTCTAAGCACAACTAACCTATTCCAAACCTACCCAACACAACCCAAGACTCAAATACAAAGAGTAAATGATGAAAATGAGAATAAGACAACAACGTAACCACGGAACCAAGTCTGGAATATAATAAACAAAGGAAGGGAAAACCAGGATCGCTATAATTCTCAACAATTTTTATAATCAACAATTTTTTATGCATAGAAATAATTTAAGATTAAAATGATTTATTTATCACACAAAATATATATAGTTTATTTTTCCGTGCATCGCAAGGGTTATCGCTAGTATTATATAAAGGAAAAATGGATTTTTAACTCACAAGTCTTGTGGGAGCTCCATTATTCCAATCTTAATTTTCTACTTTTTTTGATTTTATTTTTAAAAAAACCTCAGCATTTATTAACTTCTCTTAACCCACAAGCCTTTTTGACTTCTCTTATACCTACTGCTACACCATTTTCAAATTTTTCCATACACTATGATTAGTGATGAGATTATTAAATTATTTTTATAAAAAATCTAAAAATAATAATTTGTATATTAAGAAAATGTCTAAAACAAATATAAATTCTTATTAAATCTATCTATCTATCTATTATATCAGTAAAAAAGGCTTTCTAACCACAAGTCTTGTTGGAGTTCCAATATCTCCAACTAAAATTTATAATTTTTTTGATTTTAAATAATTAAAAAATCCTCTATAGCTCTCATTCAAGCAAAAAAATAAAATAAAAAATAAAAAAAAATAATATCTTTTGATTTATGACTTTCAAATGGAAAGTATGTCAAATATAAAAAATAAAAAATAGAAAGACTATTAATCAATTTTAAAATTCAAATTTGAGGGGCACTAAATATGAAAAACATTATATTAATATAAATTTAAAATTATAATGATTTATCCCATAATATATAAGTTGTAAATAATGATATATTTCACGATTTATCTATATATCTATATATAATTGCAAAATATTATCCTTTCATTAAGGTTGAAAGTTATAATTCTTTTTTCTCATTGTTTTTTTAATTTTGTTTATTTTTTTGTTAATACGTGTTACAATATGATTGGTTTATAAATTAATTTTATATTCTTAAAATAAAATTTCAAATTTAGATTCTTACTTAAATTATGTTATTATAATTGGAATGAGATCAATATTTATTCCTTAAATTTTGCATCATGTATTAAATTATAAAATAAAATTTCAAATTTAAATTCTTCTTCAAATTATTTTACTACAATTAGAATGAGATCAATATTCACATATAACATAATGATGTGTCATAATATTATTGGTCTAAATATAATTTGTTTTAAATACATGTGTTCAAATTATTAATTGCTATTTTTCTTTTCTTTTTTTGTTTTAAATTTTATAATAAAAAAAAAAACTACATCCTTCTAAACTATAAGGTGGCGTTTGGTAACGCTTACGTTTTCAATTTATATTTATAAAAATTTTAAAAATTGTCATAAAAACTTGTTTGGTAAATAATTTGGTTTATAAACCAGTAGTCTCAGTTTATAAATTTGGCCAAAATTGGTAAATTCAAAAAATGAGTTTACGTTTTCAGTTTTCAGTTTTTTTTTTTTTTTTGGACCACCTACCACTCGCCACCATTTTCCACCACCGTCTTCCGCCGCCACCACCCACCACCACCCTCCACCACCGTCTTCTATCTCCACCACCCAACACCGTCTTCCGCCGCCACCACTCGTCACCACCCGCCACCACCATCTTCCGCCACTACCACTTGCCACCACTTTCCACCACATTCTTCCGCTGCCACCACTTTCCACCACAGTCTTTTGCCGCCATCACCCGCCACCACCATCTTCCGCCACTACCACCCGCCATCACTTTCCACCACCATCTTCCGCCGCCACCACCTGCCACCACTTTCCACTACCATCTTTCGCCGCCGCCACCCGCCACCTGCCACCACTTTCCACTACCATCTTTCGCCGCCACCACCCGCCACCTGCCACCACTTTCCACCACCGTCTTCCGCCGCCACTACCACCCACCGCCACTTTCCACCACATTCTTCCGCTGCCACCACCTGCCACCACTTTCCACTACCATCTTTCTCCGCCACCACCTGCCACCACTTTCCACCACCGTCTTCCGCCGCCACCACTCGCTACCACCACCTGCCACCACTTTCCACCACCGTCTTCCGCCGCCACCACTCGCTACCACCACCTGCCACCACTTTCCACCACCGTCTTCCATCGCCACCACCCGCCACCTGCCACCACTTGCCACTGCCGTCTTCTGCCAACACCACCCACCACCCGCCATCACCTGCCACCATCTACCACCACTTTCCACCACCGTCTTCTGCTGCTACCACCTGCCACCACTTTCCACCATTGTCTTCCGCCACCACCCTCCATCACTGTTTTCTGCCGCCACCACCCACCACCTACCGCTATTACCCATCACCTGCCACCCGCCATCATCGTCTTCCATCACCACCACTCGCCACCACCCACCACTACCGTCTTCCGTCGCCACCCACCCGCCACCACCGTCTTTCGCTGCCACCATCCGCAACCACTCGTCACCACCCACCACCCACCACCCACCACCCGCCACGCCACCACTCGCCATTTCTCACTTTTTTATTTATATTTTTTAAAATTTTCAAACATTTTGTCTAAACCAAACGCGTTTATAGTTTATGTTTTTTTAAAAATAAACAAAAACCAGTTTATAAAATTTTTGTAAATATAAATTGAAAACATAAGTGTTACCAAATAGGCCCTAAGGGTTTGAACAATAATATTTTTTAATATAAATTTTTTTTAAACAAAAGAACAAAACATAACTTTTTTAGTACTTACCGGACATGGTGGATTTTGTTAGATTTTTTTTTTTTTAAATCTCAATTGTCAATTAAAAAAATTAAAATAAAGAATAAAGATATTTTTGCCTCAAATTGTTAAAAAGTTACTTTTGCTAAAATAAATTAGAAAGAAATATTAATTTTTTTTTAATTAAAAGTGATAGTTTGTTAAACTTTTTTTATTTAAAAAAAATGTTGTAGGTGATAATTTATTATTCATCTAGAATTATTTTTAGATTAAATAAAAATACCATCTAAAATTTTCTTCTTTCTTTTTTTTTTATTCAAATACTTTTATTTTCTAAGAAATTTATTTTCGTTCTATTGAATATTTTATTATTATTTTTAAATTATTATTTATGCCATTATAAAAAGTAAATTTTTTTAATATAAACTCTGTCGTAGTTTGGGAAGCGCTAAATAAGTATACTTTTTTACTTTTTATGAAAATATGTATTGAAAAGTAAAAATGTGATGTGACCCAAAAAAAAGATAATTAAGGGGTCGTTTGGCATTGGCTAATATAGCCAACTTTTTTAGCCTCGTTTGGTTTTTGTTTTTGGACTATTTTGAATTTTGTAAGAGAAAAAGTGTAATGATTATAGGTAAAAAGTGATATTTTGTCTTATTGGCTTATATGACTTATTTTGTCTTTTTGTACTTTTGTATTTTGTCTTGTTAGCCAAATAAGCACTAAGTATACTTTTTAAATTTTTAGCAAAAGATATGTAGAAAAGTAGAGATGTAATGTGACCCAAAAAAGATAATTAAGTATATTTTTTTACTTTTTACAAAAAAATGTGTAGACAAGTACAGATGTGATGTAACCCAAAAATGATTAAAAAAAAAAAGTGAATTAATATGGCATTTCCCAAACAACTATTTATTCGATAATCCATTTCTAAAATGTGTATTTTTAAATATTTTCAAGAAAAATTCTATTAGAAATCTTAAGTATATTGCTTTTTCTTTTGTTCATTAATATTAAATTTTTAATTAGTTTTATTTATTATTTAAAAAAATAAATTAGCAAATAATTTATATATTTATATATATATATATATAATTTTGTTTTGATTGCTCAGGTTATTTGGTGTTTCTGCCCAAGTCCACTCAAATTTAATTTAAATTTTTGAATTTCTGCATAGATCCTCACTTAATTAAAAAATATATTGTTCAATCTTTAAAAAAATTTAAGCTCAACTCAAGTTGCTTGGGTTGAGCTGACCTAAGTTTGCAATTTTAACAAGAGATTGAAAGTTACATGATTAAATTTGTGACAAATTAAAAAATAATAAGTAAATTGTGATAAAATTGTGAGACTTAAATTATAAATTTCAATCTTCTTTATTTTCATAATTTGCATACAAAAATTTAACTATTTATATCATTTTATATAAAAATATATGATTAATTTTTTTACATGTTGTGCATAGCACGGGTTATTACTAGTATTATTTTAGTTAAATAAGATAAAATATCATATATAATTCATAATCATTTTATTTTTTCTTTCAAAAAAGTCAAAAAATTTATCCCAAACAAGATTTTTTAGCCCCAGGCTAAAATAGTCAAAAAGTCAACCAGCATCCCAAACAAGCTCTAATTGGTCTTAGGACATCACATAGTTATATTTCACATTAATTACAATTTATCATATATCTTTATGTTTTTTAATTATTTAACACAAATTTATAAATCTTATTCCTTTTATCAACCACAACAACATTTATAACAGTATCCAAAATCAATTCGTGACTTCTCTCTCTTATCAACCCTCTACTCATTACTTGTACTATTTTGAAATAAAAATATTATAGGTTTTAAATTTTTTAAATTGTGAACCCTATACTCATATGAGGTATTTGGTCATTTATTTAGTAAAAAATTTAGTATCCGTAACATTACCCATTTCGAAATCCCTATGCTATCAAAAATATTTGTAAATTATTCTCTCTTTTCTTCCCCTCTCTCTCTCTCTCTCTCTCTTTTGAAAAATTATTGATTGATCTTAGGGCATTACGTGGTTATATCTCATATTAATCACAATTTACATATATGTTCATGTTTTTTAATCATTTAATACAAATTTACGGGTCTTATCCCTTTCACCAATCAAAAATACTAGAGACCTAAAAAATTCTAACAAAAATTTTACCAAATGTCTCACATGGGTGTGAGACCTACATTGTGTGAGTCTCATACCCATGTAAAACATTTAGTACAATTTTTAAGGTTTCTTACATTACTCTTCACTGAAAATACTTGAGAGCTCTAAATATGGTGCTCTAGGGAGAGCTCTAATGAGCTGGCCTCCTGTGTTGTGATGGTAGTGTTTGTTTGTTTTTTTTTTTGTTTTTTTTCTTCCTTTTTTTTTTAAATTTTCAATTCATAAGAGCTGGTTTACTGCTCCCTTTTTAAAGAGATGTATCATGACAGTGTCCAAAATCAATCAATAACTTCTCTCTCGTATCACCAGTCTACTCATTACTAGTACTATTTTGAAATCCCTATACTATCAAAAATATTTGTAAATTAATTTAGGGATAAATTATAAATACACCCACTGAGTTTTGATTAAAATACGAATCGTTTTATGTAGTTTTGAAAATTACATTCCATCCCTGAGGTTTTAAATTTCATAACAAATCGCCCATTTTATTAATAAATTATCAAGTTAATTAACAATTTTTAATGATGTTGAAATATATTTCAATTAATAATTTTAGTAATTTTATTATTGTATAGGAGAATAATTATGAATTTCACTTTTTAGTTCATTTTGTTAAATAAAAAATACTAACAATAAGGTATTTGTAATTTTTCAAACCACATAGGACAATCTGCACTTTAAATAAACCTCATGAGGTGTATTTGTAATATACCCTTAAATTAGGATAAATAACTATACAGGGTAAAAGGCTTAAAATAAATAAATAAATAATACTACATATGATAAAAGAAATATTATAAAATATTTTATAATGATTTTATATTATTTGATTAGTATATAATATTTTATTATGGGTGTAATTCAATAGTAAAAAAAATTCATAAAATTTTGCATGACATGAGAATGCAATTGGTGGTGTAGTGGGATGCAATTCAAAAATTATGCGGTGAAAGTATGAGTTGTATCCTTTTGTGTCTGCATAATGGTTTTTATCTGCTTCACTAATATGTAATTTCTCCATTAATTTATGTATTCTACTACTGTCTTTAAAAAAAAATAAAAAAATTTAGTCATAAATCTTATATGTGAGAATATTGATCATTTAGTCTTAAGTACTTTTTTATAAATTAATTAGTCCTTTTTTATTTTGGACAATTGTATTTATTTGATTTGATGTCGTTTAAGTTTAAGTTAATGCCATTTTATGATTCATTTTTCTAATTTTTTGTTTTGCTTTGGAGATGGGAATGGAAATGTAAGGTGTGAAAGGTTCTTTTTGACGGATTGGTAGTTGAAGTCTTAGTTGTCGAGCGTTGAAATCTAGATTTCTGTTAATGTGATTTTTTGGTGTTATATTGGAATGTTACATTAGAATATTATGTTTAAAAAAAGTATACTAAGAAAATTTTGTATATTACATTAATTGGAGTGTTACGTTTGGAAAAAATATACTAAGGAGTTTTTTAGAATGTTATGTTGTTATGTTTAAGAAAAGTACACTAAGAAGTTTTTTAATGTGTTACATCGTAGTGTTACGTTTAGAAAAAGTACACTATTTTTTTTTTTGAATATTACGTTATTACGTTTAAGAAAAATATATTGAAGAGTTTTTTAATATGTTGCATTGGAGTATTATGTTTGAAAAAAGTATACAAAGGAGTTTTTATTTGTTATATTGATTGGAGTGTTACGTTTGAGAAAAATATAATAAGAAATTTTTTAGTGTGTTACATTATAGTGTTACGTTTGAGAAAAATACATTAATAAATTTTTTTTAAAGTGTTACGTTCAGTAATTTTAACATTATGAAAAAATCTACATTTGTTCCTCAACACATCACACATGCACGCTTATACTTGGCCCTTCATATAATTCACACTACAATGGGACTTTTGGATCCTTTTAAAAAAAAAAAAAAAAGGCCAGACAATTTATAAAATTACTATTTAAAATTTATTAATCTTACACCCTGAAAAATATTTAAGAAAAAGTTTAATAATATATAGGATCCCAACATCAAAAAAGTTAAACCCATATATATATATATATAGGAAATTATCCATCAGTTATCTTATCCAAAAAAAAATATTACAGGTCATAATTGTAAATTTTTTTATTATTTTAATTATTAAAATATTTAAAATTTATCACTTATTTGTATTTTTTTATTTTATTTTTTTAAACTTACACTAATTTGAAATTCCCTACATATAGGAGTTTTTAGTTTAAGGTTCCTAATATTAAGATTTTATAATATAAATAACATGCAATATTTTCAGAGTAGTTGAGATCTCTCAACTTTTTTACAAAGAAATTTCGGAATAGAAAAATTTTAGCATAGAAAAATTTCTCATAACAAAAAATTTTTAGCTCTTCAAAGACAAATTTGTCACAAAAAATTTATCTATAACGAATTAAAATTTTGTAACAATATTATAGAGAGACCTTAACTAATAAGAAAAAATATATTGGATCTCTCCTACTACTAAAAGTTAAATAGGGATGTTTCACTAATTTCTCCCTATATTATATTGCACTAATTAAGAGCATCTCCAACGCTTACTAAGATTTGAAATCAAATTTCAATTTAACAAACACACGCTTACTTTTTCTCTTCCGGCCTTGGCATCAAACCTATATCAAATGAGAGAAAACAAAAAAGTTTCATCAAATCGAGGGAGGTTTCAGCATTCATCCAATTTTTGGAGAGAATCGTTGCGTTTTACCGTGCATCAGACGACTGGCCAGTTGCCCTCCTGGACAACCAGTTACTTGCAAAGTTGTCTATTGCTTTGTCTATTATTGGTCGACTACCCAGATATCCTCTTGGCTGATCAATTGTTTGATGAAAATTGAAAATTTAATATTTATACGCTTGATATTAGATGAACTTTTTTACTTTAATCTCTACTCAAATTTGATTAAATAATAATAATAATAATAATAAAAAGGCGCTGAAGATACTCTAACAGGTAACCACTAATTTGGTGATTTTCATTACTTTATTGCTTTCTCTACAACAAACAAGAATAGCAAAATTAGTAAATTCACAAAAGTAAAAGATTCTAATAGAACATATCAGCCATGTTTGGTTTGTTTTGAAAAGAAAATTTCAAACAATTTTAGGAAAAAAAAAAAAACTAATGTCATAAAAATGAATATAAAAAAGATGTTTTAAAAATTTAAAAATTATTTTTGGTTTTCCAAAAATAAAATTATATTAAAATGATAAGCATTTTTTTATATTTCTTTTACTGAATTAATTTTTACTTTTTTTAAAAAATTCTGAAATAATTTTTTGAAAATCAAATCAAACATAACCATCCTTTTATAATAAACCATAAAACAAAAATAGAACAAATCATTTTTTATTGTTCATATATGTCAAATCAAAAAAATTTAATTGATGGTCTCAAGACAAATTCATCCCAACCTTATATTTATTGATTAAAATAAGCGCAATGATGCGTGGGGGCATATTTTTTGAATAACAACACGTGATCAAGGTGGCACCGAAATGCCAGTCGATGTGCCACATGTTTTGGTCATGACGTCGATAGCCGAGATTACTTGCGAAGATACCGGAATCTGAGATGAACGAATAAGGGATAAGAGGGAGGACTTCAACCTGGATAAGGATAAAGCTCTTAGGAAGTTTATCTTTATCTATTAAAGAATCCAGGATGAGCATTGGGCCAGAGTTCAAGGGAATCTAGGCCTCTACAAGGATCAGGTCAGTACTGATTATAAAAGTAAGACACCCTCATAGGTCTAAGGTACGCTTTTTGTATTTTGGCTTAGTGAGTTAAGCACTACTTGCTAGCTTTGAGAGATAATTGAGTACTGATTTGATCGTCGGAGTGCTCCCGAGTGGAAGAGTCACCGCCAGAGTCTCATCTTTTTGTGACAGGTCATTCGAGCGCAATCTATTCTAGCGGTGTTCTCCAATTGAGTACCTGTTTGACAGTGTGGTCGGAAAACAGCACACACAGATACTTTTCCTAATTTTAAAGTTCTAATTGAGCTTTAACGATATAATAAGAAATAATAATAATAATAATAAAAGGGATCAAAACATAGCCACCCTTAAGTACTCCTAATTATTTTTGTTAAAATAATATAATTTAACACTTTTTGTTGAGTTTGTAAAAGAAAACTTGACAAATGTCAAGTACTAAATGGTATAAAGTAATAAGGATATTACACATTAATATAATATCAAAAAAATAATTATAAATCAATGAAAAATTTAATAAATATTGATAAACAAAGTTATAAATTTTTTCATTATTTCGTAATTTTTTTTTCTTACATTATACTATATTGTAATTTTCCCTAAAATAATACTACATGAATGTGTTTGTTTAGACGGACTGAATAAGGGATGATTGTAATCCATCAGATTATTAGTCCTAGGATACGTTGTTCCCGGACTATTTGGTTGGACTGAATTTGTATCCTATGTTTGTTTAGTCATGGGATTAGATGTCTGGATTAGACTATTTTTAGTGAATCCAATATTTGATTGGATGAACCGGATATAGATAAATATTCAAAAGGCTATTTTACCCTTGTAATTTATAATTTTAAATTTGTAATGTATAATTTATAATTTATAATTTAACAACATTAAAATTTTTTAATTTATAATGCCATAATTTTTAATTTATTATTTTCAATTAAATTAAATTTATAATTTATATATTTTTATTTAATATATAATTTTAAATTAATAACACTAAAAAATAATTCTATTTAATATATAAATTTTATTTTTTAACAACACTAAAGAAATTTAATTTATAAGGCCATAATTTATAATTTATTATTTTTAATTAAATTTAATATATAATATATAATTTATAATTTATGATTTATATTTTTTATTTAATATATAATTTTATATTAACAACACAAAAAAAATAATTTTATTTAATATATAAATTTAATTTTTTAACAACACTAAAAAAATTATAAGCCCATAATTTTCAATTAAATTAAATTTATAATTTATATTTTTTATCTAATATATAATTTTAAATTAACAACATTAAAAAAATAATTTATAAATGTTCAAAAGACTATTTTACCCTTTTCCAATTGTTTATTAAATAATAGTGTGAGGGTAAAACAGACATTTCACACATTAGTCTCATAGGATATCAATCCCATGGAAATAATCTCACTCCTCCCCCTAGGATACAATAATCCCTCATATGAGGGACTAATAGTCCAGAGGGATAATTACTCCGGAGTAAAAAAATTGAACAAAACAATGGACTATTAGTCCAGATAGACTAATAGTCCAATCCCATAAAATAATCCCTCAAAACAAACACATTTCATTAAAAAATCACTCAACAAAACCAGCGAGGCAAGAATGAATATTCGTTTGTTGCAATCTATCTATCTATGGCTAGGTTTGGGAAGATGGTTTTTGACTATTTTAGTCACAAAAGACAAAATAGGCTATTTTAGCCACAACAAACAATATATCACATCCAATCCATAATCATTAGTCTCACAAAAAAGTCAAAAAAGTCAAAAATTCAAAAAGCCCTTCCCAAATCAAGCTTTTTAGCTCAGACTAAAATAACCAAAAACGCCAAAAAGCCAACCCACTTTCCAAACGAAGCCTATCTATACTATATATTAAGTAAAAAAGGGTTTTTAACCCCAAGTCTTGTGGGAGCTCCAATTTCCCAATCTAAATTTTTCAGATTTTTTGATTTTAAAAAAAAAAAAAAACTTAGCATTTATTAACTTCTTCCAACCCCCAAGTCTTACCCTCATAATAATATTTTAATGCATTCAGAACAAGCAAAAAAAAAATTATTTGAAATCCAACGCATATGAATTCCTTAAAAAGTTCGTACACATATGATTATTATCCCTCATAATAACACTTTAATGCATTAAGAATAAGCATAAAAAAATTTCTTGAAAAGTCCAACACATATGATTATTATCAAAATATTAAACTTTAATATAATATAAAAAAGGAAAAAAAAGAAGACATTTAAAAAAAAAAGACATTTAAAAATTGTAATTCACATATATAGATAATTGTAAATATATTAAGAAAAATGAGATTTCTAAACCCCAAGCCTTGTGGGAGCTCCAATCTCTCAATCTTAATTTTCTAAATTTTTGATTTAGAAAAAAAAAAAAAACTCAGCAGTTATTGATTTGGTCAAAATTCTCTAATCAGTATTTATTAACTTTTTCCAATCCACATGCCTGCATTTATTGATTTGGTCAAAATCTCTGATTAGCATTTAAAATCCTCTTATAGAAATAATTATAGATACAGCCCGTGCATAGTTATTGCAGTAGCTTTTTTAATTTCTCCTGTACACTATGGTTAGTGATAAGATTGTTAAATTATTTTTATAAAAAATCTTTAAAAATATAATTTATATATTAAAAAAAATTAAAACAAATATAAATATTTATAATTATTCCGTGCATAGCACGGGTGATAGACTAGTATCTATACTATATATTAAGTAAAAGGGGATTTCTAACCCCCAAGGCCTCTGGAAACTCCAATATGACAATCCTAATTTTCTAATTTTTTTTTTAAAAAAAAAATTAACCTCAACATTTATTAACTTCTCTCAACTTATAAGATTTTTTGACTTCTCTCATAATTACTGCAGTACCTTTTCCAAAACAAATAATTTATATATTAAAAAAAATTTAAAACAAATATAAATATCTATATCTATATCTATTTATTTATTTATATTTATCTCTAACCCACAAGTTTTGTGGGAGTTTCAATATCTGAACTTTAATTTCTTAATTTTTTTGATTTTTTTTGGAAAAAAAAAAATTTAGCACTTATTAAATTCTTCCAAGTTTTTTTAACTTCTCCAATCCACACACTCTTTTTAACTTTTCACATACCTATTGCAAACAGTGAGTCTTTTTTTTTGTTTTCTCCTACTTGACTTCTCACTTCTACACTTTCAACTTCAGTGACCACGTATGTAAACTGTAAGTCTTCTTTTTGTTTTCTCCTTCTTGACTTTTCCTTTTGTTTACTGTTTTAATATTGTAGTTAGATAGCGCATAAAAATATTTGTGATTTGTCTAGCGAATAAAAAATTATAATTTGATTTTTTAATATGATTGAAATTAGATAAATATAAACCCTCACCAAGAGAAAAATGTGATTATAATTAGTTGAATGATTCTTTTTTTTAAATGTGATTGTAGTTAGTTTAATAGTTCTTTTTTTTCATTTATTTATTTTATTATGAGAAAAATGGGATGTGATTGTACTTTGTTCAATGGCTCTTTTTTTAATATGATTGTTGTAGTTAGTTCAATGGTTTTTGTTTTTTTTTAATATTATTTAATCTTTTTATTTACTATTTTAATTTTATTTTTAATATCATTGAAGTTAAATAAACATAAACACTCACAAAGAAAAAAATGTGATTGTAATGTGATGTGATTGTAATTTGTTCAATGATTCTTTTTTTTAATATGATTGTTGTAGTTAGTTCAATGGTTTTTTTTTAATGTTATTTAATTTTTTTATCTACTATTTTAATTTTATTTTTAATATGATTGATATTAGGTAAACATAAACACTCACAAAGGAAAAAAAAAAAGTGATTATAATTAGTTCAATGGTTCTTTTTTTTAATGTGATTGTAGTTAGTCAATGGTTCTTTTTTTCATTAATTTATTTATTTTATTATGAGAAAAATGTGATGTGGTTGTAATTTGTTCAATAGTTCTTTTTTTTTAATGTGATTTAATCTTTTATTTACTATTTTAATGGTTTTTCTTTACAATTATTTATGAAAAAAATATGATTGTAGTTAGATAGCATAAAAATATTTGTGATTTGATTTGATTTTTTTCTGATTTGATTTTTAAAGTACCAATTATTGATAATGATTAGATTGTATTTTGAAAAAAAAATTATAATTGATTTTTTTAACTCACTGTGTCTTTTGAAAAAAAAATAATTGTGTTTTTTTAACTATCAATTCACTTAATTTGTGATTTGATTTTTAACTCGCTATATTTTTTCAAAAACAAAATAGATTGTACTCATTAGGGTAACATAATGCACCAATTATTAATGATAATTAGATTGTATTTTGACCCCAAAAAAATTGTAATTGATCTTTTTAACTCTTTATGTTTTTTGAAAAATAAATTATTGTGTTTTTTTAATTATTGATGATGATTAGATAGCATTAAAAAAATTGTGATTTGTATAATTGAAATTATCTCCTTTTGTTTATAATTTTACTAGCCTATCATCCGTGCTATGCACGAGATAATTATAAATATTTATATTTGTTTTAGATTTTTTTTTTAATATACAAATTATGTTTTTTAAGATTTTTTATAAAAATAATTTAACAATCTTATCACTAATCAAAGTGTATGAGAGAAGTTGAAAACGGTGCTGTAGTAACTATACACAGATTGTATCTATAATTATTTGTATGAGGGGATTTTAAATGCTGATCAAGGGATTTTGACCAAATCAATAAATGCAGGCATGTGAAAAGACATATGAATTGAAAAAAGTTAATAAATGTTGATCAGGAGATTTTGACCAAATCAATAAATGCTGAGTTTTTTTTTTTAATAAAAAATTTAGAAATTCAAATTGAACAAACTACAATCAGTTACAATTTTTTTTTTCAAAAAACACAGTGAGTTAAAAAAATCAATTACAATTTTTTTTTTTCAAAATACAATCTAATCATTATTAATAATTAGTACTTTAAAAACCAAATCAGAAAAAAATCAAATCAAATCAAATCAAATCACAAATATTTTTATGCTATCTAACTGCAATCATATTTTTTTCATAAATAATTGTAAAGAAAAATCATTAAAACAGTAAATAAAAGATTAAATCACATTAAAAAAAAAAATCATTGAACAAACTACAATCGCATCATATTTTTCTCATAATAAAATAAATAAATAAAAGAACCATTGACTAACTGCAATCATATTAAAAAAAACATTGAATTAACTACAATCACATTTTTTTTCTTTGTGAGTATTTATGTTTATCTAATTTCAATCATATTAAAAATAAAATTAAAATAGTAAATAAAAAGATTAAATAATATTAAAAAAATCATTGAACTAACTACAACAATCATATTAAAAAAAAGAGCCATTGAAACAAACTACAATCGCATCACATTACAATCACATTATTTTCTTTGTAAGTGTTTATGTTTATTTAACTTCAATCATATTAAAAATAAAATTAAAATAGTAAATAAAAAGATTAAATAACATTAAAAAAAAAACCATTGAACTAACTATAACAATCATATTAAAAAAAAGAGTCATTGAACAAACTACAATCACATCACATTTTTCTCATAATAAAATAAATGAATGAAAAAAAAAAGAATTATTAAACTAACTACAATCACATTTAAAAAATAAAGAATCATTCAACTAATTATAATCACATTTTTCTCTTTGTGAAGATTTATATTAATCTAACTTCAATCATATTAAAAAATCAAATTATAATTTTTTATTCGCTAGACAAATCACAAATATTTTTATGTGCTATCTAACTATAATATTAAAATAGTAAACAAAAGGAAAAATCAAGAAAGAAAAAACAAAAAAAGACTTACTGTTTGAATACGTGGTTTTTGAAGTTGAAAGTGTAGAAGTGAGAAGTCAAGAAGGAAAAAACAAAAAGGAGACTCATTATTTGCAATAGGTAAGTGAAAAGTTAAAAAGAGTGTGTGTATTGGAAAAATTAAAAAGACTTGGAAGAATTTAATAAATGCTAAGTTTTTTTTTTCAAAAAAAATCAAAAAAAAATAAGAAATTAAGGTTTAGATATTGAAACTCCCACAAAACTTATGAGTTAGAGATAGATATAAATAAATAGATAGATAGAGATATAGATAGAGATATTTATATTTGTTTTAAATTTTTTTTAATATACAAATTATTTGTTTTGGAAAAGGTACTACAATAATTATGAGAGAAGTCAAAAAATCTTGTGGGTTGAGAGAAATTAATAAATGCTGAGGTTATTTTTTTTTAAAAAAAAACAAAAAATTAGAAAAT
The DNA here is from genome assembly GCF_055761805.1 of Camellia sinensis. Classification (NCBI taxonomy): domain Eukaryota; kingdom Viridiplantae; phylum Streptophyta; class Magnoliopsida; order Ericales; family Theaceae; genus Camellia; species Camellia sinensis. The sequence continues at coordinate 155,156,826 of NC_138968.1, read as the reverse complement.
TAGGATTGGCATATTGGAGCTCCCACAAGCTTTGGGGGTTAAAAATTCCCTTTTGCTTAATATAGATAGATAGATAGATAGATAGATCGATAGATATATCTTTTTATTTTTATTTTTATTTTTGTGTGGTTTCTATTCGAGTATTTTTTTTTAATTTATTTAAGATGGAGTTGTGGGTATCTTTTTTTTTAATTTAATTTATCTGTGATTTCCATTTGTTTTTAATTATTATTATTTAGGTAAATTATAATGTGAGTTAGATATGTGATAGGCATGCGAGTTTTATTGATTTAAAATTTATTCAGATAAGATTTAAAGTTTATTTAGATAAACTTTAAAGATTTTTTTTTTTAGTTTTTTTTGTTATGTTATAATATAATATATAAAATATAGGTAGATATCTACAACTTTAATAAAAAATATTATCTGATTTTTTTGGGAAGAGAAAAGGAATGCAAGTTTTAATATTTTTTTTTTCAAAATTTGTGAAAGAGATTAGGAGAGAGAGATTATGAAATATTTTGGTTATTAAATAAATAAATTAGTCAATAGTTTTTTTAATTTATTTTGTAAATTAAAAATAAATAAATCAGTCAATAGTTTTTTTAATCTATTTTGTAAATTAAAAATCAATAATTTTGAAAAATTGATTAATTTGTCCCGTTAAGTGATTTAAAATTTTGATAGATATACATAAAAAAATACATAATTATATTATTAAATTATAATTTAAATTTAGATGTTATATCTTTTTGAGATCTATAACTAAATTCTTATTTTTTTAAAAAAAATTTGTGTGTAACTATAGTGTATGAGAGAAATTGAAAAGGGTGTTGTAATAATTATGAGAGAAGTCAAAAGGGATTGTGGGTTGGGAGAAGTTAATAAATGCTGAGGTTGGGTTGGGATAAGTCAATAAATGCTGAGTTTTTTTTTTTTAAATCAAAAAATTAGAAAATTAGGATTAGGAGATTGGAGCTCCCACAGGCCTTGAAGTTAAAAATCTCCTTTTGCTTAATATATAGTATAGATTTTTTAATATGAATGAAGTTAGATAAACATAAGCACTCACAAAAAGAAAAATGTGATTGTAATTTGTTCAATGATTCTAAATAATCTTTTTTATTTACTATTTTAATGGTTACTTTTTTCAATTATTTTTTTATTATGATATAAATGTCATTGTAGTTAGATAGCATTAAAAAAATTGTGATTTGTATGATTGAAGTAATCTCCTTTTGTTTATAATTTGATTTTTTTAATATGATTGAAATTGACTCACAAAAAGAAAAATGTTATTGTAATTTGTTCAATGGCTCTAAATAATTTCAATCTGAATTTTCTAAATTTTTTATTTAAAAAAAAAACACAACATTTATTGATTTTGTCAAAATCCCCTGATCAGCATTTATTAACTTTTTTCAATCCACATGTCTTTCCACATGCCTGCATTTATTGATTTTGTCAAAATCTCTTGATTATCATTTAAAATCCACGCAAACAAATAATTATAGATACAAATCATGTATAGTTACTACAACACTATTTTCAACTTCTCCCATACACTATGGTTAGTGATAAGATTGTTAAATTATTTTTATAAAAATCCTTAAAAAACATAATTTATATATTAAAAAAATCTAAAACAAATATAAATATTTATAATTATCCCGTGCATAGCACGGGTGATAGGCTAGTATTATATAAGGAACATGGAGTTTCTAACTCACAAGCCTTGTGGTAGCTCCAATATCCCAATCTTAATTTTTTAATTTTTTGATTTGAAAAAAAAAAAAACTTAGCATTTATTGATTTCTTCCAATCCAAAAATATTTTTGACTTCTCTCATACCTATTACTACACCATTTCCAATTTCTCTCATATACAATAGTTAGTGAAGGGAATGTTAAATTATTTTTATAAAAAATCTTAAAAAATAAAATTGTATGTTAAAAAAATTTAAAACAAATATAAATTTTTATTAAATCTATCTATCTATCTATCTATTATATAAGTAAAAAAAGGTTTACAACTATAAGTTTTGTGGGAGTTCCAATATCTCAAACTAAAATTTCTAATTTTTTGATTTTAAATAATTAAATAAATCTTCTATAGCTCTCATTCAAGCATATATATATATATATATATTTAATGTCTCTGACTTTTTCCAACCCACAAGTCTTTTTGAATTCTCTCATACTTATTGCTACACACTTTCCAATTTTTCTCATATACTATGGTTAGTGATGTAATTGTTAAGTTATTTTTATAAAAAAATCTTTAAAAAAAATTGTATATTAAAAAAATATTTAAAATAAATATAAATTTTTTTTAAATCTATCTATGTATCTATCTATCTATCTATTATAGAAGTAAAAATGAGTTTATAACTACAAGTCATGTGGGAGTTTCAATATCTCAAACAAAAATTTTTAACTTTTTGATTTTAAATAATTAAAAAAATCCTCTATAACTCTCATTCAACCAATATATATATATATATTTAATATCTTTAAATTTATGACTTTCAAATAGAAAGTACTAACTTATAACCCGTGCTATGCACGAGATAATTATAAATATTTATATTTGTTTTAAATTTTTTTTTAATATATAAATTATGGTTTTTTAAGATTTTTTATAAAAATAATTTAACAATCTTATCACTAATCAAAGCGTATGAGAGAAGTTGAAAACGATGCTGTAGTAACTATACACAGATTGTATCTATAATTATTTGTATGAGGTGATTTTAAATGCTGATCAAGGGATTTTGACCAAATCAATAAATGCAGGCATGTGAAAAGACATATGGATTGAAAAAACTTAATAAATGTTGATCAGGAGATTTTGACCAAATCAATAAATGCTGAGTTTTTTTTTTTAATAAAAAATTTAGAAATTCAAATTGAACAAACTACAATCAGTTACAATTTTTTTTTTCAAAAAACACAGTGAGTTAAAAAAATCAATTACAATTTTTTTTTTCAAAATACAATCTAATCATTATCAATAATTGGTACTTTAAAAACCAAATCAAAAAAAAATCAAATCAAATCACAAATATTTTTATGCTATCTAACTGCAATCATATTTTTTTCATAAATAATTGTAAAGAAAAACCATTAAAACAGTAAATAAAAGATTAAATCACATTAAAAAAAAGAACCATTGAACAAACTACAATCGCATCACATTTTTCTCATAATAAAATAAATAAATAAATAAAAGAACCATTGACTAACTACAATCACATTAAAAAAAAAACATTGAATTAACTACAATCACATTTTTTTTTCTTTGTAAGTGTTTATGTTTATCTAATTTCAATCATATTAAAAATAAAATTAAAATAGTAAATAAAAAGATTAAATAACGTTAAAAAAAAAATCATTGAACTAACTACAACAATCATATTAAAAAAAAGAGCCATTGAAACAAATTACAATCACATCACATTACAATCACATTATTTTCTTTGTAAGTGTTTATGTTTATTTAACTTCAATCATATTAAAAATAAAATTAAAATAGTAAATAAAAAGATTAAATAACATTAAAAAAAAATCATTGAACTAACTACAACAATCATATTAAAAAAAAGAGTCATTGAACAAACTACAATCACATCACATTTTTCTCATAATAAAATAAATAAATGAAAAAAAAGAATTATTAAACTAACTGCAATCACATTAAAAAAATAAAGAATCATTCAACTAATTATAATCACATTTTTCTCTTTGTGAAGATTTATATTAATCTAACTTCAATCATATTAAAAAATCAAATTATAATATTTTATTCGCTAGACAAATCACAAATATTTTTATGCGCTATCTAACTACAATATTAAAACAGTAAACAAAAGGAAAAAGAAAAAAAGAAAAAACAAAAAAAGACTTACTGTTTGCATACGTGGTTATTGAAGTTGAAAGTGTAGAAGTGAGAAGTCAAGAAGGAAAAAACAAAAAGGAGACTCATTATTTGCAATAGGTAAGTGAAAAGTTAAAAAGAGTATGTGTATTGGAAAAATTAAAAAGACTTGGAAGAATTTAATAAATGCTAAGTTTTTTTTTTCAAATAAAATTAAAAAAAAATTAAGAAATTAAGGTTTAGATATTGAAACTCCCACAAAACTTATGGGTTAAAGATAGATATAAATAAATAGATAAATAGAGATATAGATAGAGATATTTATATTTGTTTTAAATTTTTTTTAATATACAAATTATTTTTTTTGAAAAAGGTACTGCAATAATTATGAGAGAAGTCAAAAAATCTTGTGGGTTGAGAGAAATTAATAAATGCTGAGGTTATTTTTTTTTAAAAAAAACAAAAAATTAGAAAATTATGATTGGCATATTGGAGCTCCCATAAGCTTTGGGGGTTAAAAACTCATTTTTGCTTAATATAGATAGATAGATAGATAGATAGATAGATATATCTTTTTATTTTTATTTTTATTTTTGTGTGGTTTCTATTCGGGTATTTTTTTTAATTTATTTAAGATGGAGTTGTGGGTATCTTTTTTTTTTAATTTAATTTATCTGTGATTTCCATTTGTTTTTAATTATTATTATTTAGGTAAATTATGATGTGGGTTAGATATGTGATAAGCATGCGAGTTTTATTGATTTAAAGTTTATTCAGATAAGATTTAAAGTTTATTTAGATAAACTTTAAAGATTTTTTTTTTAGTTTTTTTTGTTATGTTATAATATAATATATAAAATATAGGTAGATATCTACAACTTTAATAAAAAAATATTATCTGATTTTTTTGGGAAGAGAAAAGGAAAGCAAGTTTTAATATTTTTTTTTTTGAAAATTTGTGAGAGAGATTAGGAGAGAGAGATTATGAAATATTTTGGTTATTAAATAAACAAATCAGTCAATAGTTTTTTTAATTTATTTTGTAAATTAAAAATAAATAAATCAGTCAATAGTTTTTTTAATCTATTTTCTAAATTAAAAATCAATAATTTTGGAAAATTGATTAATTTGTCCCATTAAGTGATTTAAAATTTTGATAGATATACATAAAAAAAATACATAATTATATTATTAAATCATAATTTAAATTTAGATGTTATATCTTTTTGAGATTTATAGCTAAATTCTTATTTTTTTTAAAAAAATTTGTGTGTAACTATAGTGTATGAGAGAAATTGAAAAGGGTGTTGCAATAATTATGAGAGAAGTCAAAAGAGATTGTGGGTTGAGAGAAGTCAATAAATGCTGAGTTTTTTTTTTTTTAAATAAAAAAATTAGAAAATTAGGATTAGGAGATTGGAGCTCCCACAGACCTTGAAGTTAAAAATCCCCTTTTCCTTAATATATAGTATAGATATCATACATATATATATATATATATATATAACATAAAAAATAGAAAGTATACTAATCCATTTCAAAATTCAAATTTGAGGGTACTAAATATGGAAAGAATTCCATTAATTTAAATTTAAAATTATAATGATTTATCCCACAATATATAAGATTTAAATAATGATCTATTCTATGATTTATCTATCTATCTATATACTATTACTGTAACAATCCAAATTTTTAATTATTCTGTAGAATTTATACTAATATTATTTAATCTCAGTTCAGAAAATATATAATTTATTATATATTATTATGCGTAATTTTGTAAAATAATATAATTATTAAAAATTTAGAAGACAAAGTATAAATAATAATTAAGTTAAGTTTGGATAAGGTTGTATTAATGGAGATTAGTAGGAAGGGACGCGTGGCAGTTTGCTTGGACATTGCGAATTGAGGCTTCGTTTGGCAAGAGCTAAACGGGACTTTTTTGGTTATTTTAGCCATAAAAGACAAAATAGGCTATTTTAGCCACAAAAAATAAAATATCACATCCAACCCATAATCATTACATTCTTCTCTCACAAAAAAAAAAATAAAAAAAACCAAAAAGCCAAAAAGCCCTTCCCAAACCAAACTTTTTAACCCAGGCTAAAATAGTCAAAAAAATTAAAAAACCAAAAAGTCAACCCACTTCCCAAACGGAGGCTGAATTTGTATAAATGGGGGAGAAGTTGACTCAGTAAAAAGGGAAAGGAAAAGAAGACCAGGAAAGAAAGAAAAGAAAAAGAAACAAGAAGAGAAAGGAGAGAAAAGAAAGGAAGAGAAAGGAAAGGAAAAGTAGTGGAAGTTAAGAGGGTCTTTGATAGTGGAAAAGAATAGTAAGGTATTAAAGTTAAGGTGAGTTATATTATATCTTGAGTTATCAAAATATATTTTACTTATATTTTGACTTACCAAAATCTATTTTATAAAAGTTATATTTTATTAGTATATTTATACAAGTTATGTTTTATAAAAATTTCAGTTACGTGGTTTTATTTCTGAACCCTATTTGCTTAAAAGGAAATCCATGGATATGTCTGTTTTACTTTTAAAGAATATTTGGCTATGACCTTATATGAAAATATATTTTGTGAATACCACCACGGGGTCCCATGCTTTGGGGGACTTAAATAACCATTGGCCAGTGATTGACCACTTTGTGGTCCAGTGTTTGTCGTGGATCCATTGACCAGTGTAGTGCTTGGCACTTAGTGATATACCGTGGTTATGGTTGTATAGTGATTTCCGTATTACATGTTAAATGATCTGAAGTATATGTCAAATGATTTCCGTATTATGTATGTTATGTATCAAGTTCTTTTTGGTCCAACTAATTTTCCATGGTGAATTTTATGCCTTATACTCTTAGTATAATATTTCTCACTCTGCCATGAACTTATAGTTTTTTACCACTTTCAGGTGACATGTCGGGACCAGCGTGTGGGGTAGGCACAAAGCACTTTTATTGATGTATTTTTTTATGTAAATATCGGCCTTTTTGGTCAATACATTTTCTAATAAAAATAGAAACTCCAATGATTATTTTAGTACCCTTATTTAAATATTTCTTCCGCTTGCGTTTATTAATTTGTTTAAAGATTTGGCCGGAGGTAACCTTGGTTACTGGCCATCACGATACTTAATCCTTGGGTACGGGAAGCGGGTCGTGACAATTACAATTGTAAAATATTGTCATTTCATTAAGATTGAAAGTTGTAATTCTTTTTTCTCATTTTTTTGTTTTGTTTAAAAATATTTAATATATCTAGATTTATGACTATCAAATGGAAAGTATATCAAATATATAAAATAAAAAAATAGAAAGTATACTAATCCATTTCAAAATTCAAATTTGAGGGGCACTAAATATGGAAAATATTCCATTAATTTAAATTTAAAATTATAATAATTTATCCAATAATATATAAGTTTTAAATAATGATCTATTCTATGATTTATCTATATATGTATATACTATTATAATTGCAAAATATTGTCATTTCATTAAGGTTGAAAGTTGTAATTATTGTTTTTCATTTTTTTTATGTTGTTTAATTTTTTGTTAGTACGTGGTACAATATGATTGGTCCATAAATTAATTTTATATTCTTAAAATAAATAAAATTTTAAATTTGGATTCTTACTTAAATTATGTTACTATAATTGGAATGAGACAAATATTCATTCCTTAAATTTTGCATCCTTTATTAAATTATAAAATAAAATTTCAAGTAATTTTTTTTTCAAATTATATTGCTACAATTAAATGATATCAATATTCACATGTATCATAATATACATGTGTTAAAATTATTAATCACTATTAATTTTTTTTTCTTTTTTTCTTTTAATTTTTTTTTTTAAAATTATATCCTTCTAAACTATAAAGACTTGAACAATAATATTTTTTAACATAATTTTTTTTTTTTTGACAAAAGAACAAAACATAACTTTTTTTTGTACTTACCAAACATGATAAATTTTGTTAGATTTTTTTTAATCTCAATTGTTAATTAAAGATATTAAAATAAAGAATAAAGATATCTTTGACTCAAAACTTTTCCTAAAATAAATTAGAAAGAAACGTTACTTTTTTATTTAAAGTGATAGTTCTTTAAACTTTTTTTTATTTAAAAAAAAAAGGTTATAAGTGATAATTTATTATTTATCTAAAATTATTTTTAGATTAAATAAAAATATCATACTGAATTCTCTTCTTGCCTTTTTTTTTATTCAAACACTTTTATTTTGTAAGAAATTTGTTTTTATTTTATTTAATATTTTATTGTAACTTTTAAATTAAAAAGATTTTTAAAAAATCTTATTTAAATTATTTGTCATTATAAAAAGTAAATTTTTTTAATATCAACTTATTGGTAGTTTGGAAAGTACTAAATAAGTATACCTTTTTACTTTTTATGAAATTATGTAAAGAAAAATAAAGATGTGATGTGACCTAAAAAAGATAATTAAGTATTTTTTTACTTTTTACAAAAAGATGTATAAAAATATAGAGATGTGATGTGACCCAAAAAAGATAAAAAGATAAAAAAGTGAGCTAATATGGCGTTTCCCAAACAACTCTTTTTTTGATAATCTATTTCTAAAAGGTGTGTTTTTTAAAATATTTTCAAAAAAATTCTATTAGAAATCTTAAGTATATTGCTTTTTCTTTTGTTCATTAATATTAAATTTTTAATTAATTTTATTTATTATTTAAAAAATAAATTAGCAAATAATTTATAAATTTATTTATATAATTTTGTTTTGGTTTTTCAGGTTATTTGTTGTTTCTACCTAAGTTCACTCAAATTCAATTTGAATTTTTGAATTTTTGCATAGGTTCTTACTTAATTAAAAACTATTATATTGTTCAATCTTTAAAAAATTTTAAGCTTGACTCAAGTTGCTTTGATTGATGTAACACTCCAATTTTTATATCCAAATGACAATACGATAACCATGGTTCTTTAAAGTAAAACTGAAAATAAATCCCCACACTTGCATTACATGATACAAATAATCTTCAAGCGATAATACATTCACTTTAAATCAAAATAACATAAACAAATAGATACCGCGAAGAGTTTACAAGTTTCCAAGGTTTAGGCCTGGTTATACAAAATGATTATTCAAACTCACACAAATGCAACCATTGGCTTACAAACAGAGTTACAACAAAATGAGAATCTTGTACTCTCAACATATATTTCATCGTCTTTAGTTAGGCAGGATCATCACATCTTTTCCTGTACAAAAATCTCGTGGGGTGAACATAAAACCTAGTAGAAAACCCTTAACAAAGTATATACATTTTATACGAGTCTCAAGAGATGAAATGCACATGTCATGCTATGCTCCTTTTTAAAAGTAAATCACATTTTCATTTTTTGAAAACCATCATGCTCAATAATGTCATGCAATTTCAATTGTTCAAAACTTAACAATTTATATCAAGGGCAGTAAATACGACTCTGGTAATTCCTACGTTAGTGTCTGCAAGTAGACTATACAAGTACTACCAAATTATCATTTTTACTGATATTAACCGGAAGGTTTGACACCTATCTGCGTGGGTTTTTGGTCTTTCGCCCCGGACTCTCAGACCAATTTATTTAATATCATCTATACCACCTAACAAGACTTATCAATGTATTTACTCCAAAACCATTCCATAAAAACTTGTTTCTCAACATTCTTTTCTCAATGCAAGTTTTCAAATCAACTTTCAAAGTTTAATGTAATCAAATGGATTGATATGCCAATTTCACAAGATGAATATAAATACTTTTATTCCGATTCCTCTTCTCTAGTATCCTCAACAATTAGTCATTTCAAGACTATTTCAACGTTTTGAACAATAATTTCCAAACTAAACAACAATTCTCATATTCCATGAAATTCGTCATTTATATAAATATAAATAAGAAATTTTCCAAACATCCATTTATTTTGACAGAAAATAAATATAACAATATCATTAATGGATTATCAATTTTTTTAAAAATGTCCAATTTTTAGGTTTTCTCACCAAAACTATACAACTCAAATATTTTGAAAGAAAACTTTTCAAAATCATATTTTCTTCAATCAACGAAGATCAAAACCCATAAGATCATTCTAAAAGAGCAAGAGACAAATCCATTTTCAAAATCGTTCAACTTTTTGAATCAACAATCAATTTTCAAAACTATCGAAGGATGATTTCAAAAATCATCAAGATCTTGCAAAAATATATATATATATATATATATAACTTTAAGAAAATCCCTACCTTAAGTATTGAAAAAGAATTGAGATGAAACCCCAAAATCAACGATGCCTAAACTTGATCTCCACCGCATACAAGAAATGAAGAACTTAGGTCTAAATCCTAATAGATTTGGAGAAATCAAAGAGAGAAGATGATTTATAGAGAGAGAAGCTCTAGATCTGAAATTCTGGAGAGTTTTAGAGAGAGAGAAAACTGAAAAAAATGATATGAAATATCAGATTCATGAACTGATATAACACGGTCCGCTCGAGCGTGGAACGCCTCGCTCGAGCGTTAGACACAGCCTCTCGCTCGAGCGCGGAAAGCTCCGCTCAAGCGTTGAATACACTTTCTCAGTACTTTTGCAGACAAGTCAAACTTCTGAAATCAAACATTCTTCGCTCGAATGCATAAACAGTCATTCGAGCGAACAAACAACTTCGAATGCATTTTGCATTTTTGCTTCGGGGGCACTGCCCCTCGTCTCCGCCTGGGCGCTGCCCCGGATCCGCCAAGGGACGCTGCCCCCTAGGCCCTCGCGAGCTGACTGGGCAACTCAATCCCTGACCTACTCAGCGAAATGGCAAAACATGAAAGAATTAACTTCTGATACAACTTTGCAAAGGCACAATTCGGGTTGGATTTGCATCTAAAGGTTTGAAGATATTATATGTTCCAAACACAGCGCTACAACTCGATAACCAAAATAAGGAGAATATAGGTAAATTAAGATACGTAACACTGTTCAAAACCATACCAACTCAAGACTGGAACACCATATAGAGACGGGTCAAAACCGAGACCGCTACAGTTGAGCTTACCTAAATTTGCAATTCTAGCAAGAGGGTTGAAAATGACATGATTAAATTTGTGACAAATTAAAAAATAAAAAATAAATTGTAATAAAACTGTGAGACTTAAATTGTAAATTTGAATCTTATTTGTTTTCATAATTTGCATACAAAAATTTAATTATTTATATTATTTTGTATAAAAATATATTATTAATTTTTTACATACCGTGTATAGCACGGGTTACCACTAGTTTCTTTTAAATAAAAGTTTTTTCATTTTTGTTTTTTTATGGGGCTTTCAAATTTTATTTTTTATTTCTTAACCTATCGCAAAAAATGTAAAAAACTAAAAGGAATAGTTCTTTTAAGAATTTAAACATCAATTTTTGGATAAATTATAATGATTTCTCGTAGAGTTTAAGAAAAATATAATAAGGTTCATATATTTTTATAATTACATTAAACTTTTTAAAGATTTTGATTCACATAAAATTAAATATTTTATAACAAATTCGTTAGAGCATCAGCATCAATATCTTCAAAATAACAATAAGTTAAAATATAGCTAATAAATCATCAAATTCTCCCTCCATCAGTCTCAATAATTTTTTGTTAAATTAACTTTTTGTTAAATTTGCTACAGTAACTCCCCTGATGAAGTGAAGAACTGTTTATCACTACAACACGCGATTTGGGTGTAACCGAATGTTCGCCTGGAAGTCCGGCCGGTCAACAGCAAATTTTTTTTTTCCCTCCAGTTTTATCTTTTGTAAAACATAAGAATTGTTTGGTTGATAGGTTATCAATTTAATTATAAAAAAAAGAATAACAAATATTTTAATAAGATTGAGTTAAAATAGAGAGCTTGATGCAGTGGGTGACTATCTAAAATAGAAAAATGAGTTTTTAAGTTATAATTTGACTCAAAATTTGCTGAGACTAATGCGGATGCTCTTAACCATAGAAATATATAAAAAAAACTTGTATTCACTCTATTTATTTTTTTATTTTCAAATTATTTATATTAGTTATTGTTCATATAACCTATTAAAAAATAAATTAATATACTTTCTGTCAAAACTATAAATTATTTTATATTTTTTTAAGCAAAAAGTCACAAAATACACAGATATAATACAAATATTCACATCTATAGATGAGAATACATTTACAATTATATATACACATATTTTTTTTATCTCATATCTATACATTTTATATTAAAAAAAGATAGGGTGCCAAAATTTTGGGACCTAGAATGTACCTAGAAATGAGTTGTGTGATGGAGATCGAATTGATAAAATATAAGATTCGCATATGAAATGAATCTGAGCCATTAATGTGAAATTCTGGATAATTTTTAGGTTTTTATGTTTGGGTCCGTAGCATTACTATTTTATATTTAGTTTTTATGTTTCTGTTTGGTTTGGAATTTTCAAAAACAATTTTTAAAATTTTTAATTTGTATTTTTGTTTTTCTAATGATTTTTTAAAAATATTTTAATAAATTTTTGTAACATTTTAGATCCATTTAATCCTAATATACTTAAAAATTTAAATTTTTTTTAAAAATTCATTGAATACAACAAAATATAAAAACTCACTAAAAAAAATATAAAAAAAAAGATTTATACTTTTTTATATTTAATGAATTTTTTAAAGTTCACAAATAATATACTTTTTAACTATATATTAAATGTATTTTAAAAATAAAAATAAAATCAGTAAAAATAAAAAATAAAAAATTTAATTTTCAGAAAAACAGTCAAGAAAGTAAACAATTTTTTTAAAAACTCCGTTATCTAGTTACATATATGAAAGAAAGAATCCGTTCCCTATATATAACCCAACAAGGGCATGACTTCTGTCTGGTCTTTAATCGGATTTGATCATATTGTTGGGTTCGTAGGGGCTATTATGGGTTTCATTTTAATAATTTGAACTGTTAATATGTAGAACTCGTCGAGTAATATATTCTTATAAAAAATCACATTAATCGGATATCGATAGCTATGGGATCAATTCAGTTTTGTATAAAAAAAGTACGGTGAATAAATTAACGGTTGAAAAAAATCTGTTTTGATCACATAGCTATCGATATTCAATTAACGTGATTTTTTATAAATATATAGTACTCAATGAGTTCTACACGTTGAATGATTTAAATTATCAAAACGGGATCCGTAATGGACCTTCATGAGTCCAACAGCACGGTTCAATCCGATTAAAGACTGAACAGAAGTCATTCCCAATAAATAATATAAAAAAAAAAGGGTACTTTTTGAGTGATGTGGATCTCTCTGTGCCAGTGGCATAATTAAAATGGCCTACATGATTTCCATCACCCACTCCATAAAGATGATATATATATATATATATATCTATATAGAGAGAGAGAGAGAGCAAACCCATTTATTATCTGCAAATAGTATACATGCTCAAAACATGGCCACCGATGTGTGCAATCTTAACCAGTAACCACTACCGTTTGTCTTCATCTCTCTCTCTTACATACGTAGGGGTGTTTTTGAGAGATGATTAAAAGTTAAATTTTTAATTTTTTTTTTGAAAAAATATATATAAAATGTGAGAGATGATACAATTTAAAATGAGTTAAAAATCTAGAAATAACTTTTTGTCTGAGTGAATTCGGATTTTTTAGAGTAATTTTTTTTTTTTTTTTGTAGAATTGTTGTAATTTTTTAAATGAGTAATTTATTATAGAATAATTTTAGAGTAATTTGTTGAATAGATATTTACCAAACAGTCTATTAACTACTTATTTATTTATAGGTCTAGACTGATAAATTTATCAGTCAATTTATACATAAAAATAAAAGAGATTGAGATAAATTTATCATTTAATAGTTAATAAGTTTCAAAAGTAGAATCTATTGAGAGCTCGTTTAGGAGCAGACTTTTTTAGTAATTTTTTGAGTTTTTGATTAGAAGATGATGTAAAAAAAACTAATTTATTTGGGATAATTTTTTAACTTTTTACGAAAAGATGTGTAATAAGTAGAAAGAAAAATGAATCTTTGATTTTTTGATACAAGTTTTTGACTTTTTAATTTTTTTAATATTTTTTTGACTTTTTACCTAAAAAAATTACTTCCCAAACGAAGCCTAATAATTATAAAAAAATTGAAGGTACAATAATACTGATAATCACTTTAAAAAAAGAGTCCCGAGTGGATGATTCAATTTAAATCTTTAACTGAAAATATACTAGACCCTCAAAAAAAAAAAAAAAAATTCAAACATTCAAAAAAAAAAAAGGGATCCCTCCTTGACTCCCTACTTGTAAGATTATTGGGCTCATTTTTAGGCTCAATTTTGATGATTCGAACCGTTCACATTTTAAGATTTGTTAAGGGTTGGTTTGAAAAGTGGGTTGACTTTTTAGTTTTTTGACTTTTTTGGCTATTTTAACCTGGGCTAAAAAGCTTGGTTTAGAAAGGATTTTTTGAATTTTTGATTTTTTTGACTTTTTTTTTTAGAGAAGAGTGTAATGATTATGGGTTGGATGTGATATTTTGTTTGTTGTGGTTAAAATAACCTATTTTGTCTAGCCACAAATCATCTTCCCAAACGGACCCTAAGTATATTATATTTGTAAAAAATTAAGTTGATAGGATATCAGAAAGTATGTGTTTGGAATATTGTTTATTAATTTTTTTTAAAAAATAATTTTTAGTTCGATGATCCAAACAAGTAGTTTTTGATATCTGATCAGCTTGATTTTTTATAGTTATAATATACTTAATAAATCTTAAAATGTGAATAATTCGAATTATCGAAATTGAGTCCAAAAGTGAACTCAATGACCCAACAAGTAGGGAATCAAGGAGGAAAGTCAAGGAGGAGATCCTGATTTCAAAAAAAACCTCTCTGAGTATTGTTTTGAAGAAGTTGATTAAAAGTTTTTTCAAATTTTTTTTTTTAAATATACATATATATAATAGAAAATTAATATGACTTAAAATAAATTAAAAATCAAAATTTAACTTTTATTGATGTCCCCAAATTGAACCTAAATAATTCTACGAAAAATCACATAGCGGGATGCGGACAAATTCAGCCTGCACTCTTTTTATTTATTTAGGACCGTGCTAGGGAGCTCGAAAGCTCCCCCCCCGAATCCCCTTAATTCTGCGACGACACCGTTTTTGATTTTTTTTTTTTTTGCAGACGAAGGAAGATCAGAGAAGAAAGAAGAAGAAGGGAAGAAGAAGAATGGAGGAAGGAGGAAGGAGGAGGAGGAAGGACTGGAGGGGGCCAACAGGACTAGAAGAGGAGACAGAGGAGGTATGGGGGCTGCGAGGCAGAGGCTGCGATGACGATCGGCGGAGGTGGGACTGCGACGATCGGGCAGAGGCGACGACGGAGGGCTGCAACGGCGGGCGGAGGGCAGCGATGACCTGCCTCCTCTCTCTCTCTCTCTCCCTCTCCCTCTCCCTCTCCCTTTGTTTCAGCCTGCATGACGAAGAAGACGAAGAAAAAAAAAAAATCGAATGTCCAAAACGACATCGTTTTGGGCATTCGGGGGATTAGGGGGAGAAGATTCGAGCTCTGAAACATTATCCATTAATTTATTTATTTTGTTAGGTACGATATTCTGAATCAACTTACGCATACTAAGGCATAGTTTGGGAAGTTGGTTTTGGTGGGTTAAGGGCTAAAATAGCTACAAAAAAAATAAAATAAGCTATTTTAGTCACAAAAAATAAAACATTAAATCCAACCCATAATCATTGCCTGTGTTTGGCAAGTGAGTTTACAAGTTTTTTTGTCTATTTTAGCCACAAAAAATAAAATAGGTTATTTTAGCCATAACAAACAAAACATCACATCCAACCCATAATCATTACATTCTTCTCTCACAAAAAAACTCAAAAAAACCAAAAAGTCAAAAAGCCCTTCCCAAACCAAACTTTTAAGCCCAGGCTAAAATAGCCAAAAAAGCTAAAAAGTCAAAAAGCTAACCCACTTCCCAAACCAAGCCATTATACTTCTCTCTCACAAAAAAAGTCAAAAAAACTAAAAATTCAAAAAATCTTTCTCCAATCAAATTTTTTAATCTCAAATTAAAATAATTAAAAAATTAAAAAATTAAAAAATCAACTCACTTTCTAAACGGGAAACTAAATTAAATTCTCACCATCCAAATAAATCTTGAGATTTGGGAAAGAGCAAATATCTAAACCCCAATCATCACCCCCTAAACTAACACCTCTGATTATTTAGCCTGTACTCCACCTGCCACACAAGCCCCTACTCATTTTTAATAATTTTTAAAAAATATTCTTATATAAATGTTGTTTAAAATTAATGACAACTTTAGTCATAAATATTACTCCCTCTGTCTCAAAATATTGGTCCCTTTTGAGGAATCTAATTTTTTTTGGTAGTATATTTATTGCATTTGAAAAAAGTTGGTTTTCCAAAATTACCTTTTTGATAGTACATTTTTTTGGAATATCAATGTCATAATTGTACTTTTTAAATTGTTTATTAATTTAAAAGAAGGGCAAAATAGGAAATTTACATTATTTTTGTACTTGATTTATAAAGAGGGACTAATATTTTGGGACAATGAAAAATGAAATAAAGGACTAATATTTTGGGACGGAGGGAGTATTTAAATTTTATTTGAAAAATTTTTCTGTATATTTGTACATAATTATCTACGACAATAATCTGTGTGTTTAGTTTGATTTTTTTAAATTAAATTTTTTAAAAATTGAGTTTTTTAGTTTTCGTATTCTTTTGTATTTAGTGAATATTTTTTAAATTTTTAAATTTTTTTTTTACTTTTTTAGATGCACCTTAGTTATACGTATCTAAAAAGTAAAAAATTTGTAAAAAAATATTTAAAAAATTAATAAATACATAAAAATACAAAAAATATATTAAATTCTGGTATTTTTTTTTATATTTTTGGTATTTCGTAAATTTTTAAAAGTTTTTTTACAAATTTTTTATTTTTTAGGTGTATTTATGTTAGGTGTGTCTAAAAAGTAAAAAAATTGCTTAAAATATTAAAAAAATTCAAAAAAAACAAAAAAACACGAAAAATAAGAAAGTAGAATTTTCTGAAAAGAGTTTTCTGAAAACTCAAACCAAGCATGGTAAATATCTCACTGAAAATTTTCTGAAAAGATTTTTTTTTTTATAATTAAACGACATTTTGGTAAATTTTTTATTTTAAATTAATAGGATCACAATGCAGTGTGTCTAGAATTACATTTTTTTAAAAACTTTTTTTATTGCCCTTTTTTTTTTCTTCTTACAACTTTATTTTACTTGACTAGGCATATATATTTATAAAAAAAAAAAGATTTCTTTTTTGTTTGTGTTTAGTGAAACTTTTTTTTTGATTTTTTAAAATTGTTCTATATTAGACGGACTTAAAAATGAATTTCTTAAACAAACTAAAAAACAAAAACAATTTTTTTTTTATAAAAAAAAAATGTGATATTTTTTTTCTAATTCCATACTCACTTTGATATAGCATTCTGTGTATATATTTTTTTGTTTGTGTATAATATCTCACTGAAAATTTAAATCCTTTACTCTGGCCTCGTTTGGGAACATGTTAATTTAGTAATTTTTTGACTATTTAGCTAAAATATGAGCTAAAAAAAACTAATATGTTTGGGATGACTTTTTGACTTTTTACGAAAAGATGTGCAAAAAATAGAGAAAAAAGAGAATTTTTGATTTTTTGGTATGAGTTATTGGCTTTTTGACTAATTTAGTAACTTTTTGACTTTTTGACTAAAAATGAGGGTTCTCAAACGAGGCCCCAAAATGAAAAAAATCCAATTTAATATGGCACACATCTCTAGGCTACCAAAACGATGGTTATCTCATCCAGTTAAAAATCACCAATTTAAATTGACAGAGAAAAAAGGTTGATATATTTTTTAAAATTTTTTAGAGAAATTCATGAGATTTTTCATTGATTTTATTTTGATAATTTTTATTGTATATTATTTTTAAAAAATACTTTATATCTATCCAATAATTTTTATCTTTTTTATTATATCGCGTTTATTTTTAAAAAGTAATTTTTTTATTTTATTTTATCACGTTTGTCTCCTAAGAATAAATATTTTTAAAATATATTTATTGTTTATTTTAAAAAAAACATCAATGTAATAAAATAAAAATAATGTAATTATTAGATAAAGGGATTATATAGAATGTTATAAATACGTGTACTTTTTTATTTTTTATCACAAAATGTATAAAAAGTAAAGAGATGTTGTGACCTGAAAAAGATAAAAAGATAAAAAAGTATATTATGGCTTCGTTTGGAAAGCTGGGTTGGGGCTAATTTTAGTTACAAAAAGATAAAATAGGTTTTTAATCTAATAAGACAAAACATCACATCCAACCCATAATTATTACATTTTTTTTCTCATAAAAAGTTAAAAAAATTAAAAAGTCATTTCAAATGAACCCTATGATAGATTATGCCAAATAAAGCCTAACTTATTTTTTTTTAATGAATAATAAGGGTGTGTTTGGTTTGTGTTTTGAAACATGTTTTTGAAAGAAAATTTCAAAAAACATGTTTGGTTATAAATTTTCTCAAAAAAATTTCAAAATTACTTCTCTTTAGTACACATCAATCAATCACTTTTTTTTCTCTTCTCTCTCCTCTATTCTTCTCAACCATTTTTTCTATCACATTTATTCAATTACAATGAAATATTAAATCATCCCAAATTTTAAACTCCAAAATTATTTTCAAAATATAAATTAAAAATATTTCTAAACTCTCTCCTTAATTTTTTTTAAAATTTATTTCAAAACAAAAATCAAACACCTCCTAAATTTTCGAAACGAGATCCGAGCGATATAAATTCTATAATTTTTTGAAAATTTTAAATTTAAACTTAAAAAAAAATTATCCTCAAATATGATGGTACTGTAGAGTGTGGTCCTGCACTCTCCAGCTGGCTTTGCCGTCTGCAAAGTTAAAACAATAACAAAGTGAATGCCCCTTCATTTCAGTACAGCCCCTTCTCATACTCGCAGGCGAACCAGTGTAATCCACGGGATGTCCAAAAATTAAAAGAAAATATTAAAAATATGGAGAGTAAAAAAATATTTATAAAATAATGGATAAATTATAAGTACACTGCTTGAGGTTTAATTAAAATACAAATTATTATGCTTGGTTATCATTTTTTAAAACACTTTTCAGAAAATTTTACTTTCTTATTTTCTGTATTTTTTTGTTTTTACTAAATTTTTTTTAATATTTTGAGCAATTTTTTTAATTTTTAGACATACTTAACATAAATATACCTAAAAAGTAAAAAAAAATAAAAAAAATCTTTTAAAAGTTCACTAAATATCAAAAATAGAAAAAAAAAGAGAATACAGTACATTTTTATATTTTTATGTATTTATTAATTTTTAAAAATATTTTTTTACAAATTTTTTATTTTTTAGACACATCTAAGTAAGGTGCATCTAAAAAAGTAAAAAAATATTTAAAATTTTAAAAATATTCACTAAAAATAAAAAAACACAAAAATCAAAAAACTCAATTTTCAAAAAATTTAATTCAAAAAATTCAAACCAAACACACTGAATCGTCTCTTGTGATTTTGAAAATTACATTCTATTCCCTGGGATTTTTAATTTCATAAGAACTCGCTCATTTTATTAATAAATCATCAAGTCAATTAACAATTTTTAATAATGTTAAAAATATGTTTCAATTAATAATTTAAGTAATTTTATTATTATATAGGAGAATAATTATGAATTTTACTTTTTAATTAATTCTGTTAAATAAAACATTCCAATAAAGGAGTATTTGTAATTTTTTAAACCATAAAGGACAATTGATATTTTAAGCAAATCTCAAGAAATGTATTTATAATTTATCCTAAAATAATAAAAGTACAAATAATTTATACATTCAAATATATAAAGAAATCTTATACCTTCATCAGTTGGTAAACAAAATTACACTTTTTCATTGACATGTGATTTTCCCAATAGTAAAAACAATGATAAATTACAAAGGGTATGACTTAGGTTCAGTCTAGGATCGGATTGGATTGTGCTATTGGGTTCGTGGGGATTCATCACGGGTCCCCTTTTGATAATTTGAACCGTTCAATATGTAGAAATCGTAGAGTACTATATACCTATAAAAAATCACGTTGATCGGATATCGATAGCTATGTGATCAAAACAGTTTTTTGTCAACAGTTAATTTGTTCACCGTCTAATTTTTTTAATACGAAACTGATTTGATCATATAGCTATCGATATCCGATTAACGTGATTTTTTACAGACATATAGTACTCGACGAGTTCTACACATTGCACGGTTTAGATTATCAAAACGGGACCCGTGGTAGGCCCCCACGGGCCTAACAGCACGGTCCACTAGAAAGCCATACCCAATTACAAATATATCTCTGAAATTTGCTTAATGTAAAGATTGTCCCTTATGGTTTAAAAAATTACAAATACTCATTTATTAGAATTTTTTATTTAACAAAATTAACTAAAAAAATGAAATTCATAATTGTTCTCTTATATAATAATAAAATTACATAAATTATTAATTAAAATATATTTTAATATTAGTAAAAATAGTTAATTGACTTGGTAATTTATTAATAAATGGACAATTTGTTATAAAATTAGAAACCTCAAATGATAGAATGTAATTTTCAGAACTACAGGGGCGATTAATATTTTAATCAAATCTCAATGAATGTATTTGTAATTTAGATTGTAATTTTGTACAATTTTTTTATAGAGGGTAGTATAAATTAAACTCAACTATTTTGAAATTTAGAAAAAATATATTAAAAGACAAATTAACTAATTCGTTAGATTGTTGGGGTGTTTTGGGAAGTTAGTAAAAAACTGAATTTTGGTTTTTTATCAAGCTTTTTAGCTTTTTAGAAAGTGATTTGGGAAGTTGGTAAAACGCTAGCTTTTGGGTTTTTGGTTTAATATTTGTTTATGGTGTCAAATCAAATTAAAATTACCAAAATACCCGTACCCAATATTTGTTTTTTACTTTTTTGTCATAGACTCCAATTTGTAATTTCAACACTTGCGTTTTTTGATTTTCCAAATGAATTTTGTGGCATTTTTGGCCGGAAGCTTTTTTTTCCTTTGGCTAAAAAACGTGGCTTTTACCAAACTTGCCAAAATGGCACTGTGTGAATTAAAATTTTAAGAAAATTTAATTTAATTATATTAAAATTATGAAATTAATTGTATTTCTCTTTTTAAATTCCAAAAGAAGTGAGTGTAATTTATTCCACAAAAATTGTGTTTGTCATATCTTGCTATGGAATGTATTAAATTATAAACTAAAAATTTACCTAAAAGGAATTTTAATGCATCGGTTAATGTTTTTGTCAAATGTAAATTCTACATTAAATTTTAATAAAAATTTTATTTTTATTTTTTTTAATAAAATAAATAAATAAATACTAATAATTGCTAATTACAATTTTTAAGTACTATTCACTCATTATTTGATTTTATTTATTTAATTATCTAATAGATCCAATCACCATTTTTTGGTTCTTCATCCTTTCCCATTTTTATTTGAACTCTTTTTGTTCATCCTCATCACCGTCCAAAAAAGAAGGGATTAGCGGCAAATGGTGGTGGTGGTGTTGGTCGTCCATCACTCTCTTTACTTCTTTTTTTTTTTTCATTTATGGATGAGTGACATCGATTGAAAGAGTTGCAATTGTAGTAATGGTGACGGTGATGGTGATGATCATGATCGTCCCCTCTCTATTTCTCTCTCTAGATGCCAAATATTAAATGAATTTGTCAAGGGTACGGTGATGTTGTGGTAGTGGATAAATTGGTGTGTAGTCGTGATTGTTAATTTCGAGATTGTTAGTGAGGGAATTAGTAAAAGTGTGTTTATTTTGATAATAGTATGAGTGATGATTAGTGATGAAATTGTTAAATTATTTTTATATAAAATTAAAAAAAAATTCTATATTTAAAAATATTCTAAAACAAATATAATTTTTTTTTTACAAGTAACAAGTTGCACTTAGGTAAAAAAAAATAAAATAACACTTAATCCCCTTACTATTTTTTCAATCCCATACTTTCTCCAGCTTTGTTCATCTGGTTGTATAAGGGATTGTTAATCTAACTAGACTAATAATCCAGTCATAATTTTCCTCAACCACACATATTTTTTTAGGTCTAACCTTATTATTACTCCAATCCTACCACTCGTGGGGGATAACAAACATGGCCTTAGTATTATCAATCGATAATCAACAGGAGAAAAGTGAAATTCAAAAGTGAACCTGAGAGAAAATTAGTGTCATCTTACAAATCTCAGAGGAAATTTATGTAATTATCATAATCCTAAGAGATTAGAGGCCTCCTTTGAGAACATCTCAAATAAATTGTTTATTAATTAATTTTTATCAAATTACCTTTCTAATTTTTTTTAATAGATGTCTTTTAGTAACATGAAGAAAAAAAATCAAAAAATAAACAATATCCAAAATAACTCTGTGTAACGTATCCAAAAAAACAATTTAAAATTGTTTAGGGTCGTTCTTGCAAAGTTGCAAGGCGAGTACGGCGCTGTTGTGCACGCACGAGGGTTGTGGTGGAATTGGATCAAAAGAGAGAAATATCGGAAAATTGATTTCATTAGAGAGAGAGAGAGAGAGAGAGAGAGGGGGGGATACCCTTTTTAACTCCTTCTGGCAGTGACAACTGGACCGTATCAATGACCAGCTGTAAGAGTCCACGTGGCTAAATTGCATTGGATGAGATCTGTGCTCAGCCTTTTTTTTCCAAACAGTGACAAGTCGTACGGATGCGTGCCTCCCTCATCGCCATCGCACAGGACCAGCCCTTGGCCAGCTAACCCCATGCCCGAGTGACAACGGCTATAAAATTTGATTTTTATTTCAATTTTCGAGGCCTCATATCCTACGTGGACCGTGACGTGCCATATGTCTCTTGTTTCGGAAGCCAACAAAGATTGGCTATAAAATGCCCGCATTGGCTTGCTTTGGTCTCCAAAGAACATTTCCAGTGTCGAAGCTTCACTGATCTACTCTCTCTCTCAGTTCTCTCTCAGTAATGGCTCGTTCTCTGTCAATGTCTCTCGCGTGTGTGATGTTGGCTTTCTCTGTTGCAGTTGTAATGGTGGGTTCGGTTGAGTCATCAAGGTTTGATGAGTTGTTTCAGCCCAGATGGGCAATGGACCATTTCACCTATGAAGGAGAGCTTCTCAAGATGAAACTAGATAACTATTCTGGTAATTTATTTGTTATTTTCTTCATCAAACAGTGAATTTTTCTGTAATACTCTTGGGTTTCACTAGTTTTACACCGATCCTCTGTTCTCTTCATTCTATTGTTTTTGTTTATTGTTCAGTATTGGTATTCGAAGCTCATAAATTGATTTACTCTCACACATGCAATTTCAGGTGCTGGGTTTTCATCCAAAAGCAAGTATTTGTTTGGAAAAGTCAACATTCAGATCAAGCTCGTGGAGGGTGACTCTGCTGGAACTGTCACTGCTTTCTATGTAAGTTTATGGACTTGTTTTTTCACCTCTTCAGTACCTCACACTATATTCACATTTCACACACAAACACATAAAAAAATGATATTACGAGTTTCAATCAATAATCTGTTTCTGGCACAGATGACAGTCCATTGATTTCGCATTTATGTTCGCTTCCCACTTGCAGAAAACTTAAATTATGTTACATCATTCCGATTCATGAATGGGTAGTTAGTAGCTTTAGCTAGCCATTCCTTTCAGCCTCGTGACTGTGATTTACTTTCACATTTAAAAGCTCTCCAACCCACTATTTGGTCCATGAACCATGAATTTATTGTCATATTATCATATGTCAACGTTACTGTGAAATCAAAACCTTCCTCTATTTGATAATATTTTCTTTACTATTCAAAGCCACTGTTTTACTGATATTTTTGTACTGGGTTCAATTTTGTTTGTTGATGTGGGCACAGATGTCATCAGACGGTGCATATCACAACGAGTTCGATTTCGAGTTCCTGGGCAACACTACTGGTGAGCCATACCTGGTTCAGACCAACGTTTATGTCAACGGAGTCGGTAACAGAGAGCAAAGGCTGAACCTTTGGTTCGACCCCACCAAGGACTTCCACTCCTACTCCATTTTCTGGAACCAGCGCCAAGTTGTGTAAGCCCCTCTCTCTCTCTCTCTCTCTCTCTCTCTCTCTCTCTCTCTCATATGTCTGAAAAGCACAAATGATGATTGTGTTGTGTTTTTGTTTTCAGATTTTTGGTGGATGGGACACCCATTAGGCTACACTCGAACTTGGAACACAGAGGCATACCATTCCCGAAGGACCAAGCAATGGGAGTGTTCAGCTCGATTTGGAACGCAGACGATTGGGCAACGCAGGGAGGCCGAGTGAAGACAAACTGGACCAACGCACCATTCGTGGCCACATACACGGGCTTTGAAATTGATGCGTGTGAGTGCCCTGTCACGGTGGCGGATGCAGACAATGCTCGGCGGTGCAGCAGCGGCGGACAGAAGAGGTATTGGTGGGACGAGCCAACAATGGCGGAGCTGAGTGTGCACCAGAGTCACCAGCTGAAGTGGGTCAGGGCCAAGCACTTGGTGTATGACTACTGCACTGACACTGCTAGGTTCCCAGTCATTCCGGTGGAGTGTGAGCACCATCGCCATTAGTCTCCTCTTGGGTTGCTTTGGGGGAATATGGATGGGGTTCAATTGGATCACACTGTAAAAACAACCAAAAAGAATTAAAAAATCATGGTCTTGGACATGAAGACATGAACTCCATGTTGTTTCATATTTTGGGTTTACTTATTCGTCTACTATGTAAGATACGAGATGTTTACATTAATATAAATTTTTAGATTTTCTTCCATATGAAGCAGGGTTTTATGGTTTGATCCAAATTTTTAGTTTGAATAATTCGGTAAAAGCCTTTTTTGAGTTCCATTTTAAATTTTGTTAAACTTAACTATTAAAATTAATAATTTTGTTAAAATGAAATTTTGCAATATCTCATTTGAAAAAAAAAAAATGAGAATTAATAATTTTATCTACTATTAAAACTAATAATTTTGTTAAAATGAAATTTTGCAATATCTCATTTGAAAAAAAAAATTATTAAAATTGATATGTAGATAAAATTATTGAACTTAGAATAATCAGAATTAATAGTAAAATTTAAGTCAAAGCCACGTGAGTAAAATGAATGTGAAATGTGTAATTTTGTGACATGGATAATTTTTTTAATTGCGGAACTGTTTGGTCATGGACAAACATGTGGAAACTGTGCAAAGTTACTAATGTATGGGCAGTGGGTCCCAAAGTCCCATGAATATCTCACCGAATGTAATCATTCACGGGTTGCCTTGGGGGTCACGGGCGCCAGAGGAACGAAAAAAAATTCATGACAAAGTGGGGCCATGCTTGCGCAGATGTGGGACCCAAATAATTATAATGGAGAATGGGCCACGCATTCACAGCTCCTTTTTTTTTGTTGTCTTGGGTGTTTTTTATATGGGGTCTCAGTCTGTGTATTGAAGTCGCTATTGGGGGTATTTGGTGCAGCTTTTTTAAGCCAACTTATGGTTTTTGGTTTTTAAAAAGTTATTTTGGACTGTTTGGTTAAACTTATTTCAAACAGCTTCTGATTCTAACAACTTATTTTAAGTCAAAAAAGCTGATTCTGAGAAGCTGCTCACCCCTTGCTTCTGATTATCAGCTTCTGCTGTGGACATGTTAATTCACCGTTATACTCTTAGATTTTTTTATTTTTTATTTTTTTAAAAATAGAAAAAGACTTAAATGGACTATTAAATATTATTATTATTTTTTATGAAAAATGTAGACAAATAGTGAATAATAAAAAATAAAAATTAATTGAAAAAGCTACTTCACAGCTTATTTAACAAACACTACTCAGCAACTTAAATCTATAATCCAACAGCTATACCAAACAGATTAACCGCTTCTGATTAAAGTCATAATCTATAATCTGTTAAGCTATAATCTATAATCTGTTTTAACAGCTACACCAAACACCACCATTGGCTTGGAAAGGAGGATAAGTGAGTTCAAGCAAGTTTTGTTTAAATAAAGTAATAGAAGATGTTGATATACACATCATCAAATGAAAAATAATAAGGTGAAGTTTGGAAAGTTCAAAATAATTTATTTTTTTATTATATTATTTTTTTTATATATTTTTTAATAAAAAAATAATAAATATACTTATTTAAGTGATTCCAAACAATCTGCAAACAAAAATAGATAGATGAAGATCCTAATCCTGCACTTGTACATGTCAATGGTGCTTTATTGTGGCGGGGCCCACCAAAACCAGAATTGGGTGCAATGTTTGTTAGTAACATAGAGTTATTTTAATATTGGTTAAAAGTGAATTTTTATTTTTTTTAAAAAATAAATAAAGAAGATGATGTGATTTAAAATATGTTAAAAATTAACTTTTGATTTTTTAGATTTTTCTCAAAAGAGGCCAAATATGGTAGGAATGTAAATTTTAAATCCCATAATATGATGTCAGAATTTGGGATAATATGATTTAAATTGTATATAAAATTAGTAAGTTAGAATTGATTATTTTTTAATACGAATATGTATATAATATGACATGATAACACAAATATTAAACATGTCAAATTAGTGTAATACAAAATTAACACAGATAATTCATATAATAAAGAATTACTTACATATTTAATATTATTTCCACTATAGTGTCATGGCATTTTTTAATTTCTTATGTAATTATATCTAATTTATTTTAAAATATATAAAATACAATTTTAAATTTAATATAGGTTTTGTTTTTGTTTTTAATTAAAATTAATATATTTTTTTGTCTATTATTTAAGTTAATTTAGTAAAAAATATAATAATAAAATATAATATTTATAAAGTATGAAAATAAAATTAAGTTAAAATCAAATATTTTTATGAATATTTTCATTTAATAGAGATTAGTTTCATTAAATTTAATTTATGAAGGAATTTTTTAATTTTTTTCATATAGTTTATATTTTTAGTTACAATAATACTTGGTAACTCAAAATGACTTTGGCCCAAATGGCTCGACTGTCCAAAACGACGTCGTTTTGGACAATTTTTTTTTTTCTTTCTCTCTCTCTTTTTCCTCTTATATCTCTGAAACAAAGAGGGAGAAATGGAGAGAAGAGAGAACAAGAGAAAGAAAACGAGAGAGGAAGAGAAGAAAGAAAAAAGGGGAGGATTTACAGAGAGAGAGAGAGTGCTTGACCTATCACCGGCGCTGCCATCACCGGTGAAGAAGTAAAAGAGATCTATGTGTGTGTATGCATAGATCTGTGTGTGTATAGGTGCCAAAACTATTTGTGGTGGTGATGATGATGATGTGTTATTGTTTGATGTTGATGATGATGATGATGATGTGTTGTTGTTGTTTGATGTTGATGCTCTCCCTCAGTTGTTGATGATGATTTGAGTTGGTTGATGCTCTCTCTCTCATCTCTTTTTCTTTTTCTTCGTTTTCATCTTCATCTCTACTTTAGAGAGAAAAGGGGGGGGAGGGAAATCGAGCTATTCGAGCCTCAGTATTTTCGAGCTACAAATCGGAACTATTTTAGTTAATAGTAAACTTTTTTGACATGGCACATTATCACAAAATAAAGTGGACATGGATCCAAAATAATACGACACAATAATATGAAATAATAAAAGAATTAGATTAGTATCGAGATAATTCTGACATGAACTCGAGATAACTTGACCTAACACAACATGCCGTCAACCCCTAAATACAAATAATTAATGGGAATTAAAAAAAAAATCCAAAAATTTGGGTCTTGCACTGTCGGTTAAGAGAGTTATTCAGTGGTGGTCTTAGGAAGTGTTTGATAAAGTTAAAAACTGAAAATTGAAAATTAAAAATTAAGTGTTGAAAATTAAATGTTAATTTTTTAAGTTAAAAAACTGTTTGATAAAAATTTAAGTGCCGCATTCAAAATAAGTTATTTGATGTATAAAATCAAATTTAAAATTTATTATTTAAAATTGTATATTTTAATTTTTATATTATGACAGTGGTGGTAGTGGTGATTGTGATGATATGATGGTGATAGTGATAATAACGGCGATGTTGGTGGTAAACGATGGTAACGATAGTAGAATGATGATGGTGTGACAATAATGACAATGATGATGAATTTGATGGTGACATGATGGTGGCGGCGGTAGTCGTGGTGGTGGCATGGTGGTTAGCGATAGCGGTGGTAGTGGTGGTGGCGGTAGTGGTAAGTTTATAATAGTATATATCAATACTTATATTTTAAATTCAGTCAGAATTAAGTAACTTTTATATGACTTAAGATTTTCTTAAGTTTTAACTTATATTTTAGGACGCACTTAAATTTTTAAGTAATATCAATTGTGGTTATCAAACGGACTTTGATTATCACTTAGCTTCCGTTTGGGAAGTGGGTTGGCTTTTTGACTTTTTGACTTTTTTGGCTATTTTAGTCTGGGCTAAAAAATTTGGTTTGGGAAGGGTTTTTTGACTTTTTTTGTGAGAGAAGAGTGTAATGATTATGGGTTGGATGTGATATTTTGTTTGTTGGGGTTAAAATAACCTATTTTGTTTTTTATGGCTAAAATAGCTAAAAAAAGCCTAGAAACCTTCTTCCCAAACGGTTCCTTAATACACTTACATGTAAGTGCTAAATTAAGTTATCAAACACCCCTTTAGATAGAAGAGTTTGTAACTTTTTTTTGACTATATAAATCTTGAAAAAATTAAAGATTAACTTCAGACTTATATTTCTCTATTTTGTAAAAATAAATATGATAAGATTATGTTATAATTTTTTTGATTAATTTAATTTTTTTCATGAAAAGATTTTGTCATGACCCGAGCCTGCTCTTATGGATTAGAGTCATAACCGGCCAGTAATCATGAGATTACCTACGGCCTCAGTCAGAAATCGAGTCATATTTAATAATAAGAGGCAAAATTGCGGAAGCAAAATTTTCAAAGATTGTCTAATGAACTGTGCATACATGGCTTAACCAAACATTCTCATATTCATATAGTAACTCACACCATACGAACATTCATATTATGTATGTAATACATATATTCAGGATCATTCGATAGTCAGCATTAACAAAACCAAGGTTGTACAGAATTGGTCATATGTGACCTCAAAAGATCAAAGGACAAGTAAAACAAAGATAAGGCCTCTTGCATGAGGCGACCTTGGTTGACCTCTCAAAACTTGGTTTCTCATTACTTACTGGGGTTGAGGCTGGACATCTCGCTGTTCACCTACATACATATAAATAAGGGGTGAGTTAACGCCCAGTAAATAATACCAAAGCAAAGGAGTTCATGAACAAAATTCTTATAATCATAATTCACTATTACGTTTGAAAATCAATAATAAAATAAAACGACCTCAAGTCCTTTATATCATTTCTCAAACACAAAACGATCTCGGGTCCATGTACCATACAAAATGACCTTAGGTCCATCAAGGGCAAAACGACCTTAGGTCAAACTTACATACAAAATGACCTTGGGTCCATTACACACGGAACGACCTTAGGTCCAATACTCACAGAACGACCTTAGGTCCAATACTCACAGAACGACCTTAGGTCCAATTCATATATACATTTATTGTGTGCACACATTTGAATCTGTGATCATATCCATTCTTGTATCCAAAACGACCTTAGGTCCATATCTTTTTCTTATCCCGAACGGCCTTCGGCCCATTTAATAATCATATAGAACGGCCTTAGGCCCATTTCATACTCATACATTGATCGCCTCGTATATTTCATTCCGAATTGAGTGAGTAGAATACTCATCATAATATCACTTCAAAGGTTTAGAACGTTATCACATAGGCATCGTTTAGAAAATAATGCGTATACGAAAAATATCTTTGCTAAGATATTACTCACCGTATTCCAGTGCTTGATTCGTCCTTGCACTTGACCTTAAAGGCTCCAATTCTTCCAAATATAGTTAAGCCTTGAGTTAATTCTTCTCAATTTTCCAAGCTTGAGCTAAATCTTTCAAATTGTGTTGTCTCGATCTCTACAATCGGTTCACTCTCTCTCTTTAGAGTGTAATCTTAGCCAAGTTGAAAGAAAATCAGCTCAAAAGAATAAACTTAAGTGTATATAGGCTTGCCTAATCAAATTGATTAAGGCTAAGTGATTGTGCTTTAATTCAATCATATTAAATTTAATTATTTTGACCCTAATCAATTTTTAATTAAATCTGACTGTAGGCTCTAAAAATCATGCTAATCGTAAAAATACAGTCAATTTCAGTTTCTTTCGCCTCTACAGCCTTCAATTGAATTTTATAACAGAAAATCAAACAGATTTTCCTACGGTGAACAGATGCAAATTGAGAAACATATATAATCATATAATTAGCATTCAAAATCATATCAAGCTCATAATTATAAGCATAATTAAGATCAATTAACATAACATAGAGCAGGGTTATCACAGATTTACTCATAATGAGTTAAAAATTAAGGAGATTAAATTAGGGTTTGGCTTCTCTCCAGTCTGTAATTGGACTAGAGGGTGTTGTTTGGCCCGCGGGGACATGCGACAGGTCCCGTTTTGATAATTTGAACCGTTCCATGTGTACAACTTGTCGAGTGCTATATGTTTGTAAAAAATCATGCTAATCAAATATCGATGGCTACATGATCAAATCAGTTTTGTATTAAAAATAATAGACAGTTGACAAAAATTTGATCCGATAAAATAACTATCGATGTCCGATCAATATGATTTTTTTATAGGTACATAGTACTCAATGAGTTCTACACATTGAACAATTTGAATTATCGAAATGGGAACCGTGATAGGCCCTCACGGTCCAATAACACCCTATAGTTCAATCACAAACTAGAGGAAAGCCAATCCCTTAAATTATCATGTAGTCGTTTGGAAAGTTGGGTTAGAGTGGATTGAGGCTAAAATAGTCACAAAAAGATAAAATAGGCTTTTTAGCTCCAAACTAAAAGTTGTTACATCTAAACCATAATCATTTTATTTTTTCTCTCACAAAAGTTAAAAAATTAAAAAGCTTATTTCAAACGAGATTTTTTAGTCCTAAGTTAAAAAAATCATAAAGCTAAAAAACTAACCCATATCCCAAACGAAGCCATAATGACACTCATAATAAGCTCATAACATGAATAGCAATCTAGTCCACAACTAGAGATGCTTTGTTCATTTCTAAGCCTTTAGATTTGCCTTTTTTCTTTTTCTTTTTTTGATATAGTGGAAGCCGAAGCCCAAGACTACAGACGAACACGCTGAAAGGAACTTCTTTCTATCTTATTGCTAGCTAGAACCAACTTCGCACACAAAGGGGCTGTAATAAGAGTTTCAAGTCCATCGACCCTATTAATAACAGATTTTCCTAACACATCCGCAAAGTAATTGTCTTTTTTACAAATAGTGTGCAGTTCGCATTGCCAATTCTTCTTGAGCATTTTCCAAATTTCTTGGCAGAGATTGAAGTTAGGATCCATCTGGTTCTGGGCCTTGATAGCTTGAATTGCCTCCACCGAATTTGATTCAACAATAACATGACAGTGCCCATTATCCCATCCCATTTGCATACCACACATAATGGCCCATAGCTTTGCCACTATGGGCGAAGCTCTTTCTATGCAGTACTTGAAACCATCAATCTAGTCCCCTGTTTCTGATCGTAAGAGACCGCCAACCCCAGCCTGATTAGAGTGTTTGTTTACCGCTCTATCCACATTGATTTTTACTAGGAATAGCAACGGGCTGGGATCACACTTCCCGTCCTCGATCTTCAATGGTGAAAATTTTCCCGTTCCAGCCCTGATCCCCGACGGAGAATCTATCACTGTCCCCGCCCCCTCCCGACCCCAAAAATTTCCCTATCAAAAAAAAAAAAATCAGTAATACAGAAGTCTGTGTATAACTTACAGATCGAATACATCAAATACAACATCAAATACCTATAAAAAAAAATATCATCAACAGATTAACACAGATCAGAGATCTCTACCAACAGATCAACAAAATCATCAACAACAAAATCATACACAACTGTCAACAGATCTGTAACATCATTCTCTCTCTTCTCATCTTCGTGATCCTCACAATCAACTTGTAAGATCTACTAGAAATCAAAGAGATGGTGTCGGTGGTGAGGCCACTAGCTCGATGATCAGAGACAGCGACGTTAACGGCAGCGAAGGGAAATACGTTGGAGTCGCTGCGATGTTCTTGAGGAGGAGATCGGCGAGATCGGAAACCCTAACAGCTCTTTCTAACCGAAGACAACGGAAGAAGAGGGAGATCGATGGCTACACTGCCTCTGATCCATACGGTACCACGATGATGATGGTAGATTCACTGTTCACAAGGAGGTCACTGTAGGTCTGAACTATACTCAACAGATCTGGGTAAAGGATGAGCGAAGTGGACGACGAGGATGAGGGGAAGAGACGATGAAGGACGGTGGTGAAGGTAATTAGGGGATGAGGCGACAGAGGCTCAGACCATCACTTCTTTCTCATTTCTCAAAGTCATAGAGAGTAGAGAGAGGGAGAAGAACGAGAGAGAGAGAGAGAGAGAGAGAGAGAGAGTTGAGATAGATAATAAACCCAACTCTAATTTCTAAACACATATATATATATATATATATACGGGGACTGTTCGGGGCTAGATCGGGACAGGGACGAGGACGGAGGCGGAGGCGGGGGCCGGGGCGGGGCTGGGCAGGGCAAGGACAGGGCGGGGCCGGAGTTGGGGGTACCTATCACCGTCCCTGACCCAAAAATCATCGGGGATCTATTTTTCACTACCAGCCCTGGCCCTATAGGGAGTAATTTTTGGGGAAAACCCAGCTTATTGGGGTAGGGCGGTCTGGGTCCTCGTCGGGCTGAGTTCAAATTGACATCCCTAATTTTTACCCACTTAATTAGAGGAGGAGCCTAAGAAGTCATAACTGTGCTTCGGGATTTGGACTTGGTAAGATTATCACGAATATAAATATATTCATTAAATCTTCCCGTAATGATTAGAATCGGGGCATGGGGTTCCTTGAAGTCTTCATCATGCGGTTGTTTATTCTGCCAAAACCATATCGAATTGACAGTAGCCATAAACCTCAGTACCTAATCCTCAGAGATTGATTTAGCCTAGAGGGGCTTTTGTAAGTTGACGTCTATCCACTGAACCAATGGCATAGATAAGAAGGGGGGATAATGTTTCGCCAAATGCGTTGTGCTCTACGACAATCCCTCAAAGCATGGATGGTTGTTTCACAAGGATGATCACACAGAGTGCAAGTTACCTTTGAATTGAGACGTCTTCGAAGTTTCATCCCATTTGTCAACAATCTGTCATGTTGAGCCAACCATATGAGTTGGTCCTTGTTATATCTTTGAGGAGTGAGAATTTTGCTCCATCCGTAATTAGTTGAGTCCCCTTATGAATACTACTCTAGATATGAAAAAGTTGTAGATCATGGCTCCCATACCTGTTTCCCTTTTGCAAGATACTCTTGTTGAAGTGCATTAGCCCAAGGAGCTGACTCTGGTCATATATCACTATTGTGTTTCCATCGTAGAGAGAGGATTATAATCACATTACAAAATCTATTCACAATTAGTAGTCATTTGGAATTTGTTTATCTAATAATTTTTTAATTTTTGACAAAAATATGTATATAACAATGGAAAAATGATATAATAACTTATAATAACTAAATAAATAAACTACTTATTTAGCAACAAGTGCCCCATCCCTTGTGGTGGTCTAATAATTGTATCCAGATAAGGAACGTCCCCTAGCCTGTTTAATGTGTGTTCAACCAAAATCAGATGATCAGTACGAATGACCACAGGGGTTGGTGGTGGCGTGGAAAGGCATTGGCCTTATACACAGGTAAGCGAGGCTTAATTCTTGGACGTATAATAAGGGTGTGTTTGGTAACGTTTACGTTTTCAGTTTATATTTACAAAAATTTTATAAATTGGTTTTTGTTTATTTTTTGAAAAACATAAACTACAAACGCGTTTGGTAATTGACAAAATGTTTAAAAAAATTTAAAAATATAAAAAAGAGTGAGAAATGGCAAGTGGCGGCGGAAGACGGAGGTGGAAAGTGGTGACGGTGGGTGGTGGGTAGCTGGTGGTGGGTGACGGTTGCGGGTGGTGGATAGTAGCGAGTGGATGGTAGTGGTGGTGGCGACGGTGGCGAGGGGTGGATAGATGGCGGGTGGGTGGCAGTGGCGGGTGGTGGATAGATGGCGGGTGGTTGGTGGGTGGGTGGTGGTGGCGACGGTGGCGAGGGGTGGGTGGTGGTGGCGAGTGGGTGGCAGATGGGTGGTGGTGGCGAGTAGTGGCTGGTGGGTGGTGAGAGGTGGTGGTGGGTAGTAGCTGGTGGGTGGTGATTGGTGGTGGCGGGTAGTGGCTGGTGGGTAGTGAGTGGTGGTGGTGGGGGGGTGGGTGACGGTGGCAGAAGACAGTGGTGGAAAATGGTGGTGGGTGGTGGCTAGTGTTGGGTGGTAAAAAAAAAATTCAAAACTCAAAACGGAAACACATTTTTTGTGTTTTCATTTTTTGGCCAAATTTATAAACTGAGACTACTGATTTATAAATCTAAAATTTTACCAAACAAGTTTTTATTTGAGTTTTTAAAATTTTTGTAAATATAAACAGAAAACTGAAAACGTAAGTGTTACCAAACGGCACCTAAGTGTCTAATTTATTTGGTGAAACTAGTTATGTTGTACTCAACTCTTGACTCTACTTTTTTTTTTTTTTGCTGGGGTTGATGCATTCTATACTTACTCCAGTGGTGGGCATCTTCCTTTGAGTTAAGGTAAATCTAATTATGAATTGTTTTGGAAAGATGGTTAAAAGTTGATTTTTTAATTTTTTTGACTTTTTTTTTATAAAAAAAACGTGTAAAAAAATATGAGATATAATATGATTCAAAATAGGTTAAAAGTTGGAAGATGACTTTTAATCATCTTTCCAAAATAATCCTATAATATCGGAGTCTAGAAGTTACAATGATGTCTTCAAAAAAACTTTTCTTTTTTTTTTTCGTTCAAAAAAAAAAAAATGATTAGTGCGAATATGTAAAAGAGTCATCTTAATCATCAATTAAGCCTTCGTTTGAGATGTGGATCGGTTTTTTGACTTTTTGATTTTTGGCTATTTTAGTCTGGACTAAAAAACCCCGTTTGAGATAGACTTTTTGGCTTTTTTGACTTTTGTAAAAGAAAAAATAAAATAATTATGGTTTAGATGTGACATTTTGTTCTATTTAACTAAAATAGTCAATTTTATCTTATATGACTATTTTAGCCCAAATCGACATGCTAAAAGTTTATTTCCTAAGGCCATCTCCAACGGTTCATCAAAGCTTGCATCAGATTTGAAATTTGGCGAAAAAATCACTTTTTGGAGCTTCAATGGTTTCAGCAAATTGGTATCAAAATGAGAATGGAACAAAAACTTCATCAAAGTGAGAACAGGCACCAGGTTTCACCATTTTACTGTGTGTGACCGTTGGGGAAGACCAGCCGGTCAATCACAGTTGACCAACCGGTCGACCGGTTCCCTTTCAAATAGGTAGGTTCAAACAGGTTGAAAGGTTCAAAGAGGTTAAAAAAAAAAAAAAAAAAAAAAAATTTAGTCTTACCGGTCGACCCTTCCCTCAATTTTGCATATATTTTGTTCGACAGGTTTGATGCTCACCGTTGGAGGAAGCTGTATCAAATTGAGAAAACAACCTATTTTTTACTCAAATTTGGTGAAAAAAGAAATAAACGGTTAGAGATGCTCTAAGAGGACCCACATTTTCACTCATTAATTCTCTACAAAAAAAATAAAAATAAAAAGGGTAAATTACACTTACACCTTGAGGTATAAGTGTAATACATATCATCCATTGACGTTTGGAAAATTATACTATCCCCTTGTTATTGAACTTATGCACTCTCTCTTTTCTTGTTTTTCTTTAATTCCACTTCTTTTTTTTTTTTTTTTCCCTTTCCTTTGCTTTATTTTTTTTTTCAATGTAATTTCCTCTATTTTTCTACTAAGAGTTGTTATTTTTTTTATATAAGTAGGGAGTTTGTAAAATGAGACTATTAATCACAAGAGTGAGAATATAATTTTTAGAACGTCAGGAGATGGGATATAATTGGACTAAATCTCAGGAAGTATTAGTGTGATTTACCCAAATAAAAACAATACTGTGAAGTTCGGTACCTGCATATGACATCCGGGCAAAAGGGCAAATTGCACTAACAGTCCCTATAGTTTGGGACTCGTGTCACTTTGGTCCTTGACTTTTTAATTGTGACACATTTGATTTTGAATTTTGAATCTTATTTTAAATAAGGATAATTGAAGATATTATTGTTTAATTTTAAGGGCAAAATCATCAATTTAATAAAATATAAATTAATTTGACAAAAATAAGTGTCAAAAAAATATTTTTAATTTTTTAAAAATTATTTTTATTCACCAATGATAAAATTATGTAAAATTGATAAAAATTAATAAAATTTACATGATTAATTTTTAAAAATTAATTTTACATGATCATTATCCAAACACATAATTTGGTAAAATAAATAAATAAATGTCTAAAAGATTTATCAATTTTACATAATTTTATTTTTAGTGGATACAAATAATTTTAAAAAAATCAAAAATATATGTTTGACATTTATTTTTGTCAAATTAGTTTATATTTTATCAAATTGACAATTTTACCCTTGAAAAATTTAATGATATTTTCAATTGTCCTTATTTGAAACAAGATTCAAAATTCAAAGTCAAATGTGTCACAATTAAAAAGTTCGAGATAAAAATGACACAAGTGCCAAACTATAGGGACTATTAGTGTAATTCATCCTAGGCGAAATCAACCAATTCCAAGCCATATTCCACACTATCTAATGCAAACAGGCCAGTTAAAAAACTGGAAATACTAAAAATACATCGGGACACAAAAATGAGACACAGTTGGTGTGTCTTTTTTTTTTTTTTTTTTTTAGAGTTGCATTTTCATAATTTTTTCTAATGTTGTGTTTGGTTGAGGAATTTGGAGAAGGGTTTGGAAAGGGAAAGAGAAAAGGTATGTGAAACTAGGTGAAATGTAGGTATATTTTATTCACATTTCACCTAACTTTTCTCTTTTCTTTTCCAAATCTCTACTCAAATTCTCCAACCAAACACAGCGTAAAAGATTTAAATACACAAAATTAGATGACAATATTAGACACTATTCTATAGCTAAAACACACAAAATTTTATAATCAAATTTTGTGTATATAAAATAACTGTCCTTTTCTTCCCAGTACCATCAATGAAAGTTGTGTTGGGTTGCCAACTATTTTTATTCTCTCTCTTTTTTCTCTGTAGAGAGGAAAAAGAGTGGACAGAATTGCTGGGTTTGGTTTTTGTTGGTTGTTAAATCATTAAGACATGAATAAAGCCATACATTTTGCTACTACCGTCCTTTGTCAAACAAGAGCAAGCTGTGAGTTGTGCATATTGTTAATTTTACTTGGGAGCATTATTGAGCGAGCATAATTGGGTTGATGATAGGGATTGCCCATCATCGTGGTGGACCCCTTAATTCTTTTTGGGTTTTTGAGTTCCCTACTATCTCGTCTGCTTGGTGAAGAAAGCATCGATTACTTTTAAATTGCTTTTTTTTTATAATAATAATAAATAAAAAAAAGATCATTTTTACAGTTTTTTTTTTAAAAAAAAAAAAATTAGATGAGTTGGTGGTATTGGAGTAAATAATTTTTTTTTGTTCAGACGCCTATCTAATAATTATAAGGGGAATTACACAATAATGGTGTGTGAGAAAAAATATTACAATATATATATATATATATATTAATAATTAAAATCATTAATTTTTTCACTATTGTATAATAATTTTTCAAAACACGTCTTGAATAGTAAATTTTTTTTAATTATAATATTTTTAGGGCATTGAAGACATAAATAATATAATTACTTTTTTTTAATAATTTAAAATTTTAAATGAGTAATAATCAACAATTTAATAACTTAATTTGCTTTTTGTAACAGTAGGAAAGGAATGACAATTTTCCAAATCTAGCCTAATTTAACCTCACTTAAGCATATTTCGTCCCTCCCCATCCCACGTGGGTAGGGGATGTATTTTCATTCTTTGTCCACTACAATTAAATATCAAAATATTACACTGTATTTTCACTTTAATTTTCTCTCTCATGATTTGTACCAATTATTATCTATGACATATCACATAATCTCTTACTATCCCTAATTAAAAGCAATAAATTAAAAGCATCCCTAATTAAGAGCAATAAATCAAAAGCACATGGACCTCAAGAGAGAGGGAGAGAGAGAAAGGAGCGAAGGAAATCATATCTTCCCAAGGGAATGCATATGGATCATATATATCAAAGTGATGGACAGCAAAAAGAGGCTCTACTAAGCATCACTTTGGGCATCAAATGGTAACCACCATGGGGTCCCTCTTTCTCTGATGTGTTTATAAATTGTGAGTTGTGGTTGTAGTTCTGGGGAGTAACTCATGAGATGACAAAACAACAAAATGTTCCAAGCATTTCCATCACTAGCCCCATAAAACAGATATTGCCACCGATGCCCACTCAGCCTTCTAATTAGGACAACTTTAGGTAAGTGTTGACCATCTAATTGCACGTCCAATCTAACTTTAGACTAGTCCTTAACCAAATATCAAGGGAAAGATTAAAAAAAAAACACTAATAATTACACAGATAATAAAACAGACCCATATCTACCTACCGATTTCTTTCTATGACTTGAGAGGCTCTCTGTTCTTCAATTTTCACGCACCTGCAATTTTGGACACTTTCGTCCTAGACAAGTGACATTTTATCATCCAACAATTCCAATGATCAGTTTTTGTTTTTGTTTTGTTTTCATTATTTGTTTTTTTTTTTTTAAAAACGATTTTACAATATATATCAACCTTACAAGGGAAAACAGAGTCTCAGATTTCAAAAATAATTGGGTACTGGCATGATACCACAAAAAATCATAAATTTAAGGTGGTCAAATTTCCCAATCATAAATAGTTTCTCTCTCAAATTCCAACATAAATATGATAAATTTTATTATCTAATCTCAATTATCGTAACATGAGATATCTCATTTGTTGTTAATATACTACCATGTTATATCACTGTTATACCCAAGAAACAAATGGGGGTCCCTAACTCTTCCTCAATTTAGCCCGTAATAGAGCCATTGAGAAATGAAGATGGCATTGCTGAGTGAACCTAAAAGTAAATGCCAAAGTTCGAGCTACTTCCCACAGAAATCAACATTAGATTCTTTGGTATTGGCTTGAAATAAAATCAATTCATCTTTCTTTCACAATATCAATCCAACATAACGAAGTTAATTTTGAGTATCTCCTAACCATCACTTTATTCCTGCATATCTTTAAATTCTAAAATCCTCATACATTCAATAGCTACCAGAACATCATTTTAGAATTCAAAAGTCCTCAACTATGGTTCTTGCCCACAAAGCCACACCTAAAATCTGCATTAAATTTTTTTTGCTGATGAACACTTGCTCAGAATTGGCATGTTGAAACATTCTCTTTTCCTTTTCTTCATTTGTAGTCAGAATCAAATGTCTATAAATTATTCTAGTGACCATTTTAAATGATTATTTTTTGGAAATGATAAGTCCTTATGATTAACTTGTATAAATTGTGGAGTTACTGGAGAAAGTGGGTGCCACAAAGATTTCTTTATGGCTAGCATTAGTTGGCAAGCATATACAAAAGAGGGTAAACATTGGATTAAAGCTGGAAGTTTTCTGGAATTCCAATTCCCTTTCTTCCTGTGTTTTAGTAGAAAACATTTTACAAGAAACGTTTTCTAAACTAAAATCTTACCATCTCCATTACCGCTGCCTCCACCATCCTACTACTACCACCACCACTTACCACTAGCACATTAGTTTCGTCAGAAAATGTTTTCAGCTTCTGATTTAAAATGGAAATCGTACCCCAATCTATGGTTCAAGAATATGCGTCCCATGGGTCCTATTGTGGGACCAAATTGGAGATGGAAGTAGAAGTGGAAGTGGTGCTGGCCTTGGCAATTTTGTTTGGGTAAGTGATTATATTATTGTTCAGAGCAGGTGGGGTGTGACCTACTCCCTCCAGCAAACTCAAATACATGATTAAGTACTTTTGTCGAACACCTTTTGGTGCCTTTTAGCAGGATACTGGTACACACACATGTAGTGAACAATTGAGCAGAGATACAGACAAATTAAATATACAGAGATCCACTTGGTAGTTGTAGACATGTTTTGCGTTAGAGGCAAATTTAAAGGACACAATTCACAATGCAAGGGTAGTGATGATGGGGTTGGGTGGTTGATAGCCCTTTGTGTCAAGGGATGGGATTAGGCTCGGAAGCTTGATGGTATGTTACAATTCTGATGGTTCTAATTTATATATGAGACATAAATTGAATAATAATGCTATGAGGGGTTAATAAAAATTGATATCAAAGCCTTCTATTAGATTTGAGTCTTTTATTGTATTGATCAAATTCTTAAAAATCTGTCTTTTAATTGTTTCTCACAAAAACACACCTCAAAATGCTTAGCTAAAGCATACTCGTGAGTTTACAAATAGTGATGATAATATTAGGGTTATGTTTGGTTCATGAAGTTGGAAATAGAAAATAAAAAAAGAAAACATACGTAAAATTAGGTGAAAGGTAAATATATTTTATTCATATTTCACATACTTTTTCTATTTCACTTTTCAAGTCTCTCTTTAAATCTTTCAGCAATCTAAAAAAATTTTGTATAAAATTTTTATACAAAATGATGTATCATCCAGTAATATTTTCATTTCAAGTTGAAAAATACATCATTGTGACTCAAATTTTAAAAAATACCACTATTATTTTATCTGTATGAATTATATATATTTTTTCAAATAATAGCATGAATTCTTGAAAGTTGAGAGAGAGAGAGAGTGGGGATTAGTACATTCAGGCCCCGTTTGTTTTGGGCTATAGAGAGGGTATTAGGACTAGTAATACCAAGGTATTACCAAAGCCTCTGTTTGTTTGCAGAGAAAGGGTTGGGACTATTAGTCCCTTGGTATTGCTAATACCCTTGGAAGGGGGATTGGTAAGGAGGAGGTAGAGATGGTATTAGAAAATAGTGAGGGGATTAGAAATTTTTTTATTTTTTATATATTGGGAATTTTTTTTTTAATATAATGTTTAATTTTTTATATTTTTTTATTTGTTTTATTATTTTATATAAAAATAATTTAACAATTCCTCATTATTAATCCCCTCACTATCAATCCCTTCACTATTAATCCCCTCACTATCAATCCCCTCACTAACAATCCCCTCACTATTAATCCCCTCATTATCAATCCCCTCCATTCTATCTCCCAAAACAAACGGGCCCTCAGTACATTCATATTTGGTCCGATAGAAATAAATTAATAACTTAGGAGAAGTTCTGAAATTCCAAAGATTGGGCCTAATGGAAATTGAACCAAAAGGCTGGGCACGAAGGTGTACAGATCCAAACATTTGATGGAAGGTTGGGCTTTCTTAGCCCAATAAAAGGAAGGTTGGGCCGGCCTGGGCCCAATGGTTTCTATTGATGCCCTCGTCATCAGCTGATTTATGATGATAGGTTTGTTGATTAAAAACTAGCTATCAATATAGGATTAACAAATAGGGCAATGACAGAGACCACTAAAAGTGGTGCTCTAAAGCAATCACTAATGATGTGGTATTCACTTTTCAAAAAAAAAAAAGAAAAAAAAATAGACACAATAACACTGTGGTAGTGGGTGGGACTCACTGCCACATCATTAGTGATGGCACTAATTAGGCACACAATATAAATGACCATATTAGGCACATAATCTAATGACAAGCAAATGGATGTGAAGAGAAATATCAAATTATTAATTTTTTTCTTAAAAAATTTCTTTATAAAATAAGGATAGAGAAAATTTGAATATTTTGACAATACATCAAGAAATTAATGTACATTTCCGTATATGTTTTGGGTAAATAGTAAAAAGCCAGTATTTTGATTTTTTGATTTTTTTAACTAAAAAAATCAAAAAATCACAAAAAAATTAAAAAATTAATTTTTACTAACTTCTCAAGACGCCACAAAGTCACTTGAAAAGTTGTTATTAACGCAAGACGCCACAAAGTCACTTGAAAAGTTGTTATTAACGCAATAATAATGGAAATAAAATGATAGATTTCACAAATGTGTCTGACTAAAGATCTAAGCTTACTCACTGCTGGCTGGGTTGTGTTTGATCTCATAACCCCCAACATTATGGGCTTGGGAAAGATCAAGGGCCCAACCTGATAATGGTAACTCAAAATAGAGAAGTGCTGCAGACCCCAGTGGGTCGCACCCCTAGTGACGTGGCGCGCTCCCACTGAGTGAAAATCAAAAAAAAAAAAAAAAAATAATAATAATTATATTTTTTGCCCAATCACAGAGCTATACCTCACTAGGGGTCGACCCCCAGTGGGGGTCTCAAGCATTTTTGCTCAGAATATTTGTTTGGAATTGGCTTTTTTTAGTGATTTTTTGGTTAACTTTTTATTTTTTTTAATACACCGTTTTTTATAAAATTTTCAAAAAGTTTTACAATTTTTGTAAGATTTTTTTACACTAAATAATAAACTTGATAGAAATTTGAAAGAAAAAAAAAAAAACACTAAATATATAAAAAAAATGCAACTTTTTTAACTGAATGCCAAACAAAAAATAAGTCCGTATGTGGTGTCAAATGCTATTAGGATAATGTCCGATAACAGTAACGTCTCAACAGATGGACACTGATAATAGACAAGGTTGATTATCTCTTTATAAAAAAAAATTATTAAATGCTCTCGAGGCAATATTGCACATTATTTATCAATTTATAACTTTCGTGTTGTCTTCTGTAATGCAAACATAAAAATGGCAATGCCTCCAGTCTAAACCAATAACTATCTGACTAGAACATCAAATAAATTTGCTCTAACAGTATTGAATACTTTCTCTGGTCTGGATAGGAGTTGTGGTCTGCTGGGAATTTTTTTGGTTCTTTCTCCTAATGTTTTATTGGCACCACAATCACCTCATTAATGTTGGGCTCCCTCTTGTATTGGAGATGCTGAACAGTATGGGATCCAACAAAACACGTTGACAAGCCTCTGTCAACTGAACTCAAATAATTTAGGACAAGAGTGTCCCAATCTGAA
Organism: Camellia sinensis; assembly: GCF_055761805.1. Lineage (NCBI taxonomy): Eukaryota > Viridiplantae > Streptophyta > Magnoliopsida > Ericales > Theaceae > Camellia > Camellia sinensis. Next base: position 155,113,462 of record NC_138968.1, on the reverse strand, counting down.
TTATGTGTTGGACTTTGATTTGGGCCTTGGAAGATGACTACACGCACTCTCTCTCAATTGTGTAAGAACTGGGCCGTTTATTTTCGGAGGTAGAATGAAAGGAATTGATTGTGAAAGAATTACTAGTAAAAAGATTAAGTAAAATTGTATTTGTTTTGATGATAGTTGTTAATGTGAAAATTGTTAAATTATTACCCTATAAAAGAAATATAAAATATTAAAACAAATAAAATTTTGATTTTACTTAACAAAAAATACAAAAACATTAAACATTAATGTTCAAAACAAATACCCATCATGTAAAAAAAAAAAACTAAGCCGAAAGACTAATTTCCTAATACTACCTCTATGGGATTATGAATCTCTTTACTATCTCCCAAAACAAACACAATGTATAGTGGGTCTCACCTCCATCTCAATCCCATTCCCACTTATATCTCCCAAAACAAACAGGGCCTAGGGGTGCAATTTGAGCTGACTCAATCAGAGCAATTTGAGTCCAGCAAAAAAAAATTTAGTGCATATTTTTGAATTTGGTATAGATTTGTGAAAAAATTCAAAAACCCAAATTAAATTTGAACGGACTTGGACTAACAAATCAAACAATCTGAGCAATTTGAAATCCGAATTATACATATATTATAGATATATAATATATTAAATATACATATAAATTATTAGCTAATGCATGTTATTAAAATAATTTAAATTATTAAATAATATTGAATATTATTATATACACAAGTAACACAAAATCTTATATTTTTTTTTCTTTTCACTCATAAATTATAAAGATTATCATAGTGGTATCTCTCTTACATTATATAAATAATTTGTTTTGATGTTATTAATAATTTTCTAAAAAAATGTAAATAGAGTCTAATTTTAATAAATTAATAATTTAGTTGCAAAAAAAAAAAAAAATGAAATTCATGAACAATTCGGGCAACTTGGACAATTAGGGTTTAACTCAAATTGAGTTTGGACAGACAATCTCGAGTTACAATTTGGCCTTAAGCAAGCCTGGGTAAGTCTCAATATAACTTAGGTTGAATTTGAATAATCTCTCAATCCAACTGAATCGCTTAAGTTATGCCCCTAACAAGAATGGTAACTTTTATGCAAATATTTCCCCATATTATGTTAATCTCTAATATCCGGCTAATACTATATTTGATAATGAATACTGAATACAAATAATGTAATTGGCAGGCATAGCTAAATGATTGGAATTCCAATGATATCAGGTTGGGTCAAACAAAATGAATTTGCAAAATTGGTGACGGAAAAATGTTAAATCAAAATTAGAAGATTAAGTGGCCAAAGATATAAATTGAGCGAAATAAATGGATCGAATGTAGCTTAATCTCGCTGAGTTTGAAGAATGGTGTTTATGCGAATTACCGAATAACCCTTGTTAGTAGACATTTAGCATGACAAATGTTTTTTCTTTTGCTATGCATGACAAATGTTTTTTCTTTACGTGAGTAATTTTTGTCAAAAAATTTAATTGGAGACACAAAATTAAAAATAAAAAATAATTAAAATTATAAAGATTAAAATAACATGAAAGACAAAGTATATAAACTATTAACATAATTTGCACTCATTTTTAATTGTGAAATTTTCATTCAAGCTCCATTTTGATCCCTTATATATCAACTTTTACTATTTGAAATTTAAGGACTTAATTGTTACAAATAGAAAGTAAAAAAATTAAAATAAAATTTAGATAAAAATTAAAATGTAAAAAATAAAATTTATAGAAAAACTAGTAACATCATTTACGCATAAATTTTATTTATTTATACTAGTAGGTGACCTGTACAATACACGGGAATTTATTTTTAAAATAAAAAAATTAATTGTAAGTCTTAATATTTTATGTATAGAAAATTTTAAAATTGAAAGTCAAATACAAATAGATTTATTAATGGTTGTTGAAAATTTTTGTCACTGTGTGATTCTATGTAAAATAAGCTTATAAAAATAATTTCTTTTAGGTTTTTTCTTTTAAAAAAAAAATGTATTCTTAACTTGAAATCAAATCATATGTGTTAATTGAATTTATCAAAAATCATGATTTTCACTTGTATTTAAAATATTTTTTTATGGAAAAATATCAATAACGAAAAATTTTATAATATACAAATTATTGTGTATCATTTTGGTTATTAATTGAAAAGGTCTTTGTTAATTTCTTATGTTTTTAGTTATGCCTAAAGTGATGTGCCGGGTCTTTAATTATACTTTAAGTGATGTTTGACTATGATCTATTATAATATTTTTATATGACAATATTTAAGTATTTTACTACACGAAAAAATACTTAAGGTGAGTTGACTCAAAGGTAAGATTTATGCTTATATCAGTAAGATCGTAAGAGTTATTCACATTGATGCATAAAAAATTATAAATTTAAATCATAAACAACATTCTTAAAGGGAATCAGGTATAAAATCTCTATAACCTTAGTAATTTCAATTCTCAAAGGAGTTTTGATTAATTATGTGACATATTATGATAATCGCAAAATTTTTATTTTAGACAAATTATCTTTACATATCTTTTCTGCCAGAGCTTATGAAGGTGCATTATTAGCAATACTATAAATTCAAATTTTTTATTTAAAAATTATTCAAGAAACATCAATAGGGGCCTTTAAATAGGGCTTTGATAGAGACCCCCTCCAATCACCGCCCCCACCACCCCTACGCACACATCACGGGTGGTGATTGGAGGAGAAGAAGAAAAAAAAAAAAAATCTGACCAATGAGAGAGAGAGGGGGTCAAGGGGTGGGGGGGGAGAAAGGGTCTTTTTCCCTTTAAATATACACAATCATTTTCGATGAATCATTATCCTTTAATAATACTCCACACTATTTATCATTTGACGTTTGTTAATTTATTTTTTTAACTCCACACTATTCATCATTTGACATTTGTTAATTTATTTTTTAAAAAAACTTAACGAAAAGAGTATTGAATCCGTTATTTTAATCAATCAATATCAAATTAAACACTACACATGTATGTAAATCACTTCTAAAAATATGATATCTGGCATAAAATCACAACAGAGTTAACTTTAATTAATGTAATATTATTTTATATTATGATGTGTTAAAAAAAATTAATTTAAAATAAAATTTAAATTATTTATTTTAATAATCTTAGTCTTATTGTTCTATAAAATTGTTCCTTTAATACTTATATATAATAAATTCAGTTAAATTAATTATTTATTTTGATAATTTTACTTATATTGTCCTATAAAAGTGTAATTATCATATAATAATTTTATATGATATATATTAATAATAATATCAAGGATTTTTCATCATTTGATTAGTATGTGGTATTTTGTTGTATATATAATCTAAAAGTGGAGAATCTTTCATGATCATGATCATATTCATGATATTTTTTTCATGATTCCTAACATTACTCATATATTAAATTATAAGATAGTAAAATAAATATTCATTTTTATATTAAAAATAATAGTTAACGTAGAGAGAATTAAGTAATATAAAATTAAAAGTGATTCTAATTATTTATTTTTATTTTTATTTTAATATTTATATAAAAAATAAAAATATGTAGAAATAGAACTACACAAAACTTATTTAAAAGATTAAATACAAATATGTTATGATTGGGTTAAGAAGAAAATATATAAATTAATTATGTAGGATATTGATTTTTTTCTTTTATATATTTTTTGAATTATTCTTACATATTGTATATAGGCATATAAAATTTAAATTAAAAATAAATATTTTTTAATAAACAATTTCATGTTAAATAAAAAATTAAATATAAATTAATATTAAGACATCAATAAGATAGATAAAAAATAAAAAATATAAAAAAATTTAATTTAATCCGTGCAATGCACATAATTAAGCACATTCTATCTTATTTATTTATTTATATGTATATCAAGATTTTTTTTTTCAATTATTATAGTAATTAAATTAAAATATCAACTATTGAAAAGAAATCTGACAAAACTAAATACACAATGACAAATATACAAAAAATAAATATTTTTCAAATAGAGTCTATATAAAATTAGTTGTTATAATAAAAATTGAGTTTGCATAAAATTTTATATGTAAATAGAAAAGACATATTGATTTGATTTTTTTTTTTTTTAAATAAACATTTAGAATATACCACCTAAATAAGGACAAACTTCACTTTACCCCGTTGTGGTTTGGGTCGGGTGCAGATTACCCCCCTGATATTCGAATATCACCACATAACTCTCCTGTGGTTTATAGCGATTCCAGTTTTGACCCGACTTTTGTTGTATTCTAGAACTCGGGTTTTATGGTTTTCAAATGTTGTTCATATCTTTTCTCCTTTATTTTGCTTGAGTTTGGCTATTGAGTTGGTTGGAGTGTGTTTAGAACAGGTTGGTTGTTTAGTATTCAAACTTTTGTTGCCCAGATTTTTGCTCTTCCGCTCGAGCGGCACTTCTTCCGCTTGAGCGGGTTTTGCAAACTCTCAGTACTTTTACAGGTCTGCAAAATTAGTGGGAGAGTGTATTCTATGCTCGAGCGGTTCTTTTTACGCTCGAGCGGGCTCAACTCAAGCGGCCTTTACTGCGCTCCAGCGATGGTCTGTTTTCTGCAAAACTACTGGAAGTATGTATTTTGCGCTTGAGCAAGACAACTTATTGTATCTGACGCTCGAGTGTCACTTTTCACGCTTGAGCGGACTGTGCGTCTATCAGTTCACAGCCGCACCTTTTTACATCACTTTTTCATATCTTTTTCCACCAAAACCCTAGATCTAGTCTCTCTCTCTAAATCTCACATTCTCTCTACATTTTAACCTAAATCCATTGGGTTTCCTACCCTAGTGTCTTTGAGAAAATGGTAGAGCATTCCAAGAGCTTCGTCTTGATCCAATTGAAACTTGGTTTTGGCGTTGTTGAAGGTTCCACTTTGCTTTACTCGTCTCCTAACTTTGAGGTAGGGACTTTCTACACCCTCTATGAGTTTTAACTTTGTTATTTCTTGATGTGTGAGAAACATTGGGCTTTGAGGTGATTTTAACAAACCTAGGATTTGGGGGTTTAAATTCCAAAGAGGAGTTTTCAATTAGATGTCTTGGAAATGGTTATGGGAATGGATATGACCTTGGGTTATGTTAAAATGGTCGATTTTTGGTGTTTGGGATGAAATTGAGAAAAAGGGTAGTTTTTTCCTAAAATGTCTTGAATAATTATTTTGTATATATAATGGAAATTGTACAAGAAATGTGAAATTGGTTAGACATTTATATAGATGGTGTAGTTAGATACGTGTTATCTCTCACCTATGGAAATTTGAATAATTTATCTCTTGAGAAGATTGTATATCTGTTTAGAAATATCTGTTTTGGGCTATCAGTGGGGGATAGCTATGATTGTTATAGAAATTGCATGAGGATTAAGTAAATTGAAACTAATTCCTTATCAGTTGTCGTTGAATGTGACTGTGTTTTGATACATTATATATGTATGATGCTTGGGAGGAGAAAGGAGATAGACTCCATTAAATTAAGTTGGCCCGTGTGTCCTGGGTGCAAGTCTCGAAAATTACGCGTATACATGGGTGCCAATCCCGCGGATGAAATTTCCTTAAAATGGAAAATTGAAGTGTTTGTGTGTAATGGTTGTGTGGTAAGAAATCACTGAGTTGTAGTCTCAGTTGGGTTGTTTGGATAACAACAAATATGACTCATGAATTGAGGAAATATGAAATGACATGAAACGAATCGGTATAAATTGGATTGGAATATAATACTTGGCATAGTATGGTTTTTTAAAGGAAAAAGAATTGTAATCGATCTTATCTTGGAGCATTGAACATGTGCATCATATTTATAACCTTGTTAAAATTCATATATTGTGTTAGACTGTTTCTATTGGACTTTGGCTCACCCTATTTGGAAAAAACCATTTTCAGGTGTCGGTGATATGTCTCCACCAAGGTAGTAGATTGGGAGCAAGAGTTTCTATGTTGTTATATCATTTTTTTTTTTTTTGGTACAACTAAGGACTTTAAATTGTGTCGAGCTAGGCTTACTTTTGTTATAACCAAGGAATGACTTGGAAAGATGTAAGCCGTTAGGGCATTTATATATTTGTTTATCTTTCATCTTTTGATTACTAGTCACACATGCTGTAGATTCAAGATAGGACATTTATGAATGTATATCGCATGTGTCACCTTTTGTATATTAACTCTGATGAATGAAAGTATGTTATTTCAATTCTATTTCCACAAATAAAATGGATTTGTCATATTTATTTTGGGGCGTTACAACTTGGTTCCAGAGCGTACCGAGTTTGAATACTTTGGGTATGTAAGAAGTGGTTCTTACCACAATGGGTTTATCTTACTGACAGAGATGTTTATATGTTTGTAATGTTATGTGATAACATGTCAATGTGATTATATGGGTATAGGATTTAATTTCTAAGATGTTGACCGAGTTTACAGGTTTCTAGGAGTCCAATTAGAAAGGCACTTGATTACTGTCGTTTCTAATTGGAACTTTGACAACGCCGAGGAACGGTCATTATCTGGGAATGAAATTCGTAGATGTTTATGTGACTGCGTGCTAATGTGAAATGAATTACTGTTGTCCACCGTTTAGGACGTGAGTGAGTTAGCTTCGGCACATTTGTAAGTGTGCTAATCTCTTTTGTTACCTTTATTAGAATGTCAGGACTTGGTCGTGGTGGTAGGCGTGGTAGGCCTAGACGGTAGGAGATACAGATATCGGATGATATTCCGGCACAGGAGAAGGGAGTTGGTCAAGCCAACGTGGCTAAACCAGTGGGTCAGCAGGCCATGGGCGCCTTAGCCCACGAGATGGCCAGAGCGTTGTGGGATTCCATGGACATTCTTAGGGCTAAGAATTAAGTCCAGGTCAAAGTATAGAGGCAGGTTCATCCTTCTTGAAGTGGGAGTTTTTCTGGTCGAATCCGAATGAGTTTGTGAGGATCCTAAAGAGCCACTGAAGGCAGATGAGTGGTTGGAGCAAATGGTGAAGACATTTGAGATGTTCGGCATAAAAAATGGAGGTTTGAGAGTAATCTCGGCGTCCTTCCAACTAAAGGGAGACGCAGGTCAATGGTAGAAGTATGCGCATGGGCGTATTTGGGTGACGTGGGAGGCTTTGTCAACGCCTTTCAGGACAAGTATTTGCCTTCTACCATTAGGGAGACGTTGAGGGATTAGTTTTATTAGCTTAAGCAATTGAACACTCCAGTGGCCGAGTTTGAGACCGTATTTACTAGCTTGTTGAGGTTTGCACCGGAACTCATAGCGACGGAGGAGTGTTGTTGTCTAGAGTTCAAGAAGAGATTGAGGATCGGGCTCTTGTTTAGAGTGGTCGGGTCTATGACTAGGGATTATGGACACCTTGTGGAGGCGACGACTTATCTAGAGACCGTGATGCAGGAAGATGAAGAGAGGATGAGGGGCTCTAGGAGAAGTCTAGTTGTTTAAGGGGACAGTAAAAGGCAGAAGGTTCTAATCCATAGCTGTCCCAGGGAGCTCAATCGAGGTCCACTTTTCCAGTATCAAGTTCGGAGTCTAGGAGAGGTGGTCAGGGGGATTTCACTTGTTACAAGTGTGGCCAGTTGGACCACAAGTCTCCAACTTGCCCGTAAAGAGGAGGAGGGCAGCGAGCGGCATTCTCTTTGGCTCGTTCTTAGAGCCAGAGTCAGGAGAGCGGCCAACTGCTTACTTGTTATTAGTGGGGGTAGGTGGGACACATAAAGAGGTTTTGTCTATAGTTAGGTGGCACACCTGGTGCATCTGGTTTGAGACAAACACAGAGTCACCAGCCAGCACAGGCCTCGAGGGCCAATTAGGGAGCCTCTCCGGCTTAGTCTGTCCATCAGACCTATGCTCCGAGGGGTGAGCAGGTAGATCAGAGGCCTACACGGCGTATATATGTTGTTATTGCGCCAAACTTGGTACCGGCTCCTTCAGTAGTAAGAGATACCTTCTTGTTTTGCAATTCAGTTGCTAATGTGTTGATTGATACGGGTGCATCTCATTCATTTAGCTCGTTTGCATTTGCATCAGTTTTGGGGTTAGAGTTGGCTCAGTTAGCATCTCCTATTTGTGTAGAGTCACCTATTAGTGGTGAGATTATCTTGAAACAAGGGTGTCGGGGTTGTGACATAGAGGTTGTTGGTCGCCGACTTCTGTTTGCGTTTTTATTGATTAATATGTCTAGCTTTGACGTTATATTGGGTATGGACTGGTTGTCATCTAACCGGGCTGTTATAGATTGTTACCGTTAGAGGATTACTGTATGTACATTGAACGGTGATTGCTTTTATTTCTTGGGGGACCGAGTTAATGGAGTCTTATCACCGATGTATGATTCACGTAGGTGAAGTGAGCTTACTTGCCTTCTTGCTAACTTATTGAGCACTGAGTTTGATAAAGTCTGAGTTGAGTTTCCAAGAGTAGTTTGTGAATACCCAGATGTTTTTTCGAAGGATCTTACTAGTTTACCACCTCATCAAGAGATCGAGTTCTCTATTGACTTAATGCTTAGCTCGACACTGATTTCTATGGCACCGTATCGATTTGCACTAGCTGAGTTGAGTGATTTGAAGATTCAACTTCAGGAGTCGTTAGATAAAGGTTTTATCCGCTTTAGTACTTCACCTTGGGGAGCACTGGCTTTTTTTGCTAAAAAGAAAGATGGTGCGTTGCGATTTTGTATATGTAACAACCCTAACCTGTGATTAATTGATTAACCATGATCAATTATGACTAATAAGTAATCAAGAAGAAATTAACTGCATGTGTTATGTGTCATGTGAGTTTCTCTCTGTTCTATATAGGAATATTTGTCTCTGATTTTGTCTTATTCTGTAAATTGAAGGACCTATCGGCATTCGATCACGAAATTAACTTGATTTATGTGTTATTTTGCTAAAAAGAAAGATGGTGCGTTGCGACTTTGTATATGTAACAACCCTAACCTGTGATTAATTGATTAACCATGATCAATTATGACTAATAAGTAATCAAGAAGAAATTAACTGCATGTGTTATGTGTCATGTGAGTTTCTCTCTGTTCTATATAGGAATATTTGTCTTTGATTTTGTCTTATTCTGTAAATTGAAGGACCTATCGGCATTCGATCACGAAATTAACTTGATTTATGTGTTATTTAGGATTTTTGGAAAATTATGGTAGGTTTAATTAAAATTTGGTTCGGAATGATTAAATTAGAATAATTTAATGTCCAATTGATTTGTTGATCAACAATTTAATTAAGTCATTAGCTAAGCCTATATAACGCTCCCATATGTGCCTTCACTCATTCCTTTCTTCATATCAACACATTTTTGAGCTCACATACATAACCAAACGTCAGAGAGAAGGAAGAAGAGAGGTTTGAGCTCAAATTAATGAGATTGCTAGAGAACTTAGAGAATTTGGCTTGGAACTTGCAAGAATTGAACATCTAGAGCGTCATTGACAAGCCTAGGTAAGAATTCAACCCTTAGATTGAACAATTATGAAGTGTAAAACATGAACTGTAGAGAATTATGATGGACAATGCAAGAATTGAATTAGAATTGAAGAGAAGTGAACCATACCATGCATGCATGTTCATTCCATTATAATTTGAAGTTATTTTCAAAGAATTCCCTTTTGCATGTCCTTATTGTGACCTTGGTCTAAGAATTCAACATATTTTTGAGTTAGACACCTCATTAGATCATGTTTTGAAAGCTTGGAACTTGCACCTTTACATGCATGTTATATAATGCTATGTTTTCAAGGATTTTGGTTTTGTCTTGAACAATTGGTAAGCTTTTAGGCCTTGATTTTGTGAAATGATTTTGGATTCACCATGGTTTCACCATTTACAATTGTTTCCTCAAGTTTTTGGCCCAAAAGACCTTGTTTTACATCTTCAAATTTGAGTTTTGGGCTGAGAAGAGCAATCTGGAAATCCCAGAATTTTGCTCACCGCTCGAGCGTCAAAATCTACGCTCGAGCGACCACTTCGTGATCTTACATTGTTGCTCGAGCGACCAGAAGTCTGCTCCAGCGTGAAATGTAAGCTCACAGAAGTTTCATGTTTTTACAAACTGCTCGAGTGACAAGAGTTGCGCTCGAGCGAGGACCTAAGTCTTATGCTCGAGCGACCGTCGACCATCCGTCGAGCGTGAAAATCATGTCCGCTCGAGTGAAGGAAGCTGCACTCAAGCGTGACTCCTGTTTTCAACAAGTTTTATAAAACATGTTCAAATGCATTTTTGCATCCTCATTACATCCTAGGCATTCCTAGGCCAACATTAAGACAGAATAATGAGAGTGAAGGGCTAGAAACACACTAAAAACAAAATGAAATGAGTTGTGTACCATCCAAGTGAGTGTTTCAATTTATGTGTGTACTATGTTAGTATAGGTCACGCGCCGTGAGCGGTTGATTCATTGGTTTGCAGCCAAGTTATCTGTGAAGCCACCTGTGAGTAATAACTTAGTAAAGCTATGTTCGATATGAAATAATTTCTGAACATTATGATATGTTATAGACTATTTTTGAATGATGCAAAAGGCTATTATGTGGTTACATAAATGATGATCCACTTCCTTGAAATGTTTATGTGGTATCCTTAGTAGAGGCCCTCGTCTAAGGGAAATAATACTGTGGGTTATGTTCATGAGGCCCTCGCCCGGGGGAGATAATATCGTGGTCCAAGCCCTCGCCCGGGAAAAATAATATCGTGGCACAGGCCCTCGCCCGGGAGAAGTAATATTGTGGCCCATGTATGAGATATGTTATCCAGTACCGGAGGTTCCGACGTGGAACTTAATAAGCCTGACCTAAGAGATATGTTTAATGATAATGATACACCACTCATGATATGAATATGTTTATGATTCTGTTTTTGACACGAATATGGTTATGCTTCTGTTTAAAAAGAGATTTGAAGTTATATTGTGATGGACATCATTCATTTAAACCCTTTACTCTGTTGTTATTCACTGGGCTTTCGCTCACTATTTATATTATGTATGTAGGTGGCCAGGCATGTGACCAGGCTCAGAATTGAGGACCTGGCGTATCAGTTTTGTCAGCCAATTGTTGTGCCTCCGAGGAGGTTCCCTCTTGTGAGCGAGTCGAGTTTAAATGGCTTATGTTTAAGACCTTGTTTTCCTTTGGGTTTAGAACAAGTTTTCTGTTATCCATGTTGGGCTAAGTCCCTTTTGGCCATATCTGTAATGAATGTGACGAAGACTGTTACATAATAACGTCACGTATATGTGTATAAAGTTTTAAATTTCTGTCTCATATAAGTCTCCACCGCTCAATGGACTACGTATGTTTCCATATTTGCTTCTGCAGCCCCTAATTATAAGTTATTCTGTTAAAAAGCCTTTGGTAATCCAAGGATTACTGGCCGGTTATGGTGCTAAACCCATAGGGACATGTTTGGTTCGTGACAGAGTGGTATTAGAGCATATGATTATACCGTACACACAAGTCCATATGAGTTATAGGGTGTTCTAGTAAGCATTAGGGGCATCTCATTTGCATGTGTGAGTGTATATACTAATGTCTGTAAATGGGGAAACTGAATTTAACCATGAATACATGAAATAGAAATGAATGGATCGTGATTGAATGATCTAAACATGGAGAAAAGAATTATTAGCCTCTGTTTATTATTACTTTGTTTACCTATAGCAACATGGAGAATGCAAGGGGAAATGATATAAGTGAGTCTTCTGAGGCCCGAATGAATAGAATGGAATAGACGCTTACAGCCCTGACTGAGGCAATAACGCAACAATAGAGACAACAACCTTTGCCTCCTCCGCCTCCACCGATACAAGTTGAACTGAATAATAATGACATTATCGACATAACTCAGAAATTCATGAAGATGAAACAACCAACTTTCTTAGGTGGCATTGAGCCGTTGAAGGCAGAAACATGGTTGCTTGAAATGGAAAAACTGTTCAAGGTCTTTCCCTACTCTGAGACTCAAAAGGTTCTTTTGGCCACCTATACCTTAAAAGATAAAGCCCGTAGAAGGTGGTTGTTAATCCAAGGTAGTAATGGGAATATGACATGGACTCGTTTCAATGAAATCTTTTATGACAAGTACTTTCCTCAATACTTCAAGGATCGGAAAGTGTTAGAATTTCAAGAACTCAAGCAGGGCAGGATGTCTGTGGCCGAGTATGAAGCTAAATTCGCTGAGTTAGCTCGGTTTACACATGGTGGACACTGAATACAAAAAGGCGCAGAAATTTGAAGGCGACTTGGATTTGGAAGTGTTTGTCCAAGTACGCATTTTGAAGTTGTCTACCTATGTAGAAGTTTTGGATAGAGCAATAATGGCTGAAGCTACCTTAGCCGCTATGAAACAAAGTAAGGCCCCATTGACAATAACATAATAGAGAAGAAAAAGGTCTAGTTACAGTTTTAGAAAGGGCCTTCTTATGCAAGCAAAAAGCAGAACACGGGGTCTACAAGTAGCTCAAATCAGAGCAGTGGGTCTATTCCAAATTGTCTAGATTGTGGAAGAAAGCATGGGAGAGTGTGTCACTATGCATCTGGTGCCTGTTATCGGTGTGGCAAAGTTGGCCATATGATGAAAGATTGTCTACTTGGGCTTGAGAATGCCAACCGCCTCACAGCAAGTTCAGCTGCGTCTACTTCGGTGGCTAGGTCAAATGCTAGAACTAATGTCAAGGGTAACACTGGGAATGAAACGTTAAGGCAAGGGAGAGTGTTTACACTAGTACTCGGAGATGTACAAAACACCGAGTCTGTGGTGTCAGGTATAATTTTCATTTGTGCTCAAAATACATATGTCTTAATAGATTCTGGTTCTACACACTCATTTGTGTCGCATGCCTTTTCTTGAAAATTAACTAGACCCTTAGAATCCATGAATTATTTATCGTCTGTATCTACGCCATCTAGGGATTCTATGGTATGTGCATATGTGTATCTGGCATGTGATATTGTGATTGGTAATGTGATGTTGTATGTTGACTTATTGCCGTTGGGAATTGATCATTTTGATTGCATACTAGGTATGGACTGGTTAACAAAGTACTGTGCAACTATTGACTGTGTGAATAAATTTGTTGTATTTCGTCCATCTGGCTTACTTGAGTTTGTGTTTACTGGGAATGGGGTAGTTCCTCCCCCATACTTGATTTCTGCCATGAAAGCTATTAAACTACTTAGGAAGGGATATAGGGGTTACATGTGTTGTGTTTTGACTGAGATTTTTGATAATTCTAATGTGAAAAATATTTCTGTTGCTTGTGAATTTTCTGATGTGTTTCCAAATGATTTGTCTGGAGACTTAATTGATAGGGAAATTGAGTTCACTATTGAAGTAGCACCGGGAACACAACCTATTTCTAAGACCCCTTACAGAATGTCAACCTCAGAACTAAAAGAATTGAAAACCCAATTTCAAGAACTGTTAAACAAGAAATTCATTCATCTAAGCACTTCACCTTGGGGTGCTCCAGTTTTGTTTGTTAAGAAGAAGGATGGGTCCTTGAGATTATGTATAGATTACCGAGAACTAAATAGAGTAACTATTAAGAATAAATATCCATTGCCCCGGATAGCTGATTTATTCGACCAACTTTAGGGAGCCCAAGTGTTTTCCAACATTGACCTCCGATCGGGCTATCATCAGTTAAAAGTTAAAGCAGAAGATATAGGGAAAATAGTATTCAGAACTAGATACGGACACTATGAATTTTTGGTCATGCCATTTGGGGTAACTAATGCACCAATAGCTTTTATGGACCTTATGAACAGGGTTTTCAAACAATATCTCGATGAATTTATCGTTGTGTTTATTGATGATATCTTGATTTATTCTAAAAATATGGAAGAACATGAGAGTCACTTGAGAATTGCTCTACAGATTTTGAGAGAAAGGAAATTGTATGCAAAATTGTCCAAATGTGAATTTTGGCTTGACAACGTGACTTTTCTAGGTCATGTAATCAACAAAGATGACATAGCAGTAGACCCACAGAAAATCGAGGCTATTGTTGATTGGCCCAGACCAATCAATGTGTCCGAAGTCAGAAGTTTTCTGGGACTCGCTGGTTACTAAAGAAGATTTGTGAAGGATTTCTAGAAACTCGCTATGCCATTGACACAATTGACACAGAAAAACATGCCATTTGATTGGACTAATCAGTGGGAGTCAGCCTTCCAGGAATTGAAGACTAGATCGGTAACTGCACCTATCATGGCATTGCCTAATGGAACCAATGGGTTCCAGATTTACAATGATGCTTCCTACAAAGGCTTGGGGGGTGTGCTAATGCAAAATGAGAAAGTAATTGCTTATGCCTCTCAGCAACACCGTCCTCATGAAAAGAATTATCCAACTCATGATCTTGAACTGGCAGCTGTGGTGTTTGCTTTGAAAATTTGGCGTCACTACCTGTACGGCATAACTTGTGAAATGTATACCGATCACAAAAGTTGAAAATATTTCTTTACTCAAAAGGAATTGAACATGAGACAGAGAAGATGGTTGGAATTGATAAAAGACTATGACTTGCAAATTTTGTATCAACCAGGGAAGGCAAATACCGTTGCAGATGCATTGAGCCAGAAATCTATTGGGAATTTGTCATGTTTGTTCACCAGTCGGAGAGAGTTATTGTATGACTTGGAAAAGAATGAGATTAAAATAGTGTTGCGTGAACAAGGCGAGATCTTGGCCGCTATTTCTGCTCAACCTACTATCATTGAAGAAATTAAAGAGAAACAATGTGAAGATGAGTTTTTGTAGAAAATCATTGAGGAGATTGGTTGAAAACTGAAGCCGGGATTTGTGATTGAGAATGGTGTGCTGAAATTCCAGAATAGACTTTGTATACCGGACCATTCTGATTTAAGAAAAAGTGTTATGACTGAAGCCCATAATTCCAAATTTGCTATGCATTCGAGGAACACAAAGATGTATCATGATTTGAGGCTAGATGTTTACATTGTCAACAAGTTAAAGCTGAATATCAACGACCCTCTGGATTACTTCAGCCGCTTCTAATGTCAGAATGGAAATGGGAACATATTACCATGGATTTTATTGTTGGGCTACCTCGCTCTTTTCGAGGTATGGATTCTATTTGGGTCATTGTTGATCGTTTAACTAAATCTGCTCACTTTTTACCTGTTAAATCTTTCTATAATGCGGATAAGTTGGCTAACTTATATGTCAATGAGATTGTGAAATTACATGGAGTTCCAGTGTCCACAATATCTGACAGAGATCCTAACTTTACTTCGAGATTTTGGCAGAGTTTACAACAAGCTTTGGGAACTGAGCTACAATTAAGCAGTGCTTATCACCTACAGACAGATGGCTAATATGAACGGACCATTCAAAATTGGAAGACATGTTATGGATGTGTGTGTTAGACTTTCAAGGCAATTGGGAGACTTACCTTCCTCTGGCCATATTTGTGTATAACAACAGCTATCATTCAAGCGTTGGTATGGCTCCTTATGAAGCTTTGTACAGTAGGAAATGTTGTTCTCCGATTTGATGGGCCGAAGTAGGTGACAGACCTTTGTTGGGACTAGAACTTATGCAAGAAACCACTGAAAATGTGAAATTGATTCACCAGAGATTGAAAACTGCACAAAGCTGTCAAAAGAGTTATGTAGATGTCCGAAGGTGAGATAGGGAGTATGAAGTCGGGGACTACGTGTTCATAAAACTAACTCAAATGAAATGCCAAACACGGTTTGGAGTGAAGGGCAAGTTGGCACCAAGATATGTTGAACCGTACGAAATCCTTGAAAAGATTAATTCAGTGACGTATCGAGTAGCCTTACAACCAGTCATGGAACACATGCACGATGTTTTTCATGTCTCTATGCTTCGAGATTATTTGAGAGATCCACTACATGTGATTGAACCGACTCATGTGCTTTTAAAAGATGATTATACATTTGATGAACGGCTAATTCAAATCGTTAACCGAAGAATTAAGAGATTGAGGAACAAGGAAATGACATTAGTGAAAGTTGATTGGCAGAATCATGGAGGAACTTATGCTAAATGAGAAACAAAAGAAGATCTGAAGAAGAGATATCCGGATTTGTTTCTGTTGGACCCAACGTTCTTTCGAAATGAAAGTACTTCGAGTTCGGAAGACCAAACTCTTTAAGGGGGGAAGATTGTAACAACCCCGACCTGTGATTAACTGATTAACCATGATTAATTATGCCTAATGAGTAATCAAGAAGAAATCCTGAATTAATTACATGTGTTATGTGCCATGTGAGTTTCATCTGTTCTATGTAGGAATATATGTTTCTGATTTTGTCTTATTCTGTAAATTAAAGGCCCTATCGGCATCCGATCATGAAATTGACTTGATTTATGTGTTATTTAGGATTTTTGGAAAATTATGGTAGGTTTAATTAAAATACGGTTCAGAACTATTAAATTAGAATAATTTACTATCTAGTTGATTTGTTGATCAATAATTTAATTAAGCCATTAGCCAAGCCTATATAACGCTCCCATATGTGCCTTCACCCATTTCTTTCTTCATATCAACACATTTTTGAGCTCACACACACAACCAAACGTGAAAGAGAAGGAATAAGAGAGGTTTGAGCTCAAATTAAAGAGATTGCTAGAGAACTTAGAGAATTTGGCTTGGAACTTGCAAGAATTGAACATCTAGAGCACCATTGACAAGCCTAGGTAAGAATTCAATCCTTAGATTGAACAATTATGAAGTGTAAAACATGAACTCTAGAGAATTATGATGGACAATGCAAGAATTGAATTAGAATTGAAGAGAAGTAAACCATATCATGCATGCATATTCATTTCATCATAACTTGAAGTTGTTTTCAAAGAATTCCCTCTTACATGTCCTCATTGTGACCTTGGTCTAAGAATTCAACATATTTTTGAGTTAGACACCTCATTGGATCATGTTTTGAAAGCTTGGAACTTGCACCTATACATGCATGTTATATAATGTTATGTTTTCAAGGATTTTGGTTTTGTCATGAACAATTGGTAAGTTTCTAGGCCTTGATCTTGTGAAATGATTTTGAATTCCTTATGGTTTCACCATTTACAATTGTTTCCTCAAGTTTTTGGCCCCAAAGACCTTGTTTTACAACTTTGAATTTGAGTTTTGCGTTGAAAAGAGCAATCTGGAAATCCCAAAATTTTGCTCTCCGCTCGAGTGTCAAAAGCTACGTTCGAGCGACCACTCTGTGATCTTACATTTTCGCTTGCGCGACTAGAAGTCCACTCCAGCGTGAAATACAAGCTCCCAGAAGTTTCATGTTTTTACAGACTGCTCGAGCAACAAGAGTTACGCTCGAGCGAGGACCTGAGTCTCATGCCTGAGCGATAATCGAGCGTGAAAATCATATAACCAGTACTTTTCCAAAGTTGCAGACCGCTCAAGCGAGGAAATCTGAGCTCAAGCAGCCCCTCACATGTTTGCATGTCCACTCAAGCGAAGGAAGCTGTGCTCGAGCGTGACCCCTATTTTCAGCAAGTTTTATGAAACATGTTCAAATGCATTTTTGCATCCTCATTACATCCTAGGCATTCCTAGGCCAACATTAAAACACAATAATGAGAGTGAAAGGCTAGAAACACACTAAGAACAAAATGAAATGAGTTGTGTACCATACAAGCGAGTGTTTCAATTTATGTGTCTATTATGTCGGTGTAGGTCACGCGCCGTGAGTGATTGATCCATTGGTTTGCTGCCAAGTTATCTGTGAAGCTATCGGTGAGTAATAACTTAGTAAAGTTATGCTCGATATGAAATAATTTCTGAACATTATGATATGTTATAGACTATTTTTGAATGATGCAAAAGGCTATTATGTGATTACATGAATGATGATCCACTTCCTTGAAATGTTTCTGTGGTATCCTTAGCAGGGGCCCTCGTCCAGGGGAAATAATACTGTAGGTTATGGTCATGAGGCCCTCACCCTAAGGAGATAAATTCATGGCCCAGGCCCTTGGCCGAGGGAAATAATATCATGGCACATGCCTTCACCCGGGAGAAATAATACCGTGGCCCATGTATGAGATATGTTAACCGGTACTGGAGGTTCCGACGTAAAACTTAATAAGCTTGACCTAAGAGATATGTTTAATGCTAACGGATACACTACTCACGATATGAATTTGTTTATGATTCTGTTTCTGACACGAATATGGTTATGCTTCTGTTGAAAAAGAGATTTGAAGTTATATTGTGATGGACATCATTCATTTAAACCCTTTGCTCTGTTGTTATTCATTGGGCTTCCGCTCACTATTTATATTATGTATATAGGTGACCAAGCACGTGACCAGGCTTAGAATTGAGAACTTGGCGTATCAGTTTTGTCAGCCAGCCGTTATGCCTCCGAAGAGGTTCCCTCTTGTGAGCGAGTCAAGTTTAAATGGCTTATGTTTAAGACCTTGTTTTCCTTTGGGTTTAGAACAAGTTTTCTGTTATCCACGTCGAGCAAAGTCCCTTTTGGCCATATCTGTAATGAATGTGACGAAAACTATTACATAATGACATCACGATTAAAGTTTGAAATTTTTGTCCTATATAAGTCTCCACAACTCAATAGACTATGTATGTTTCCATATTTGCTTTCGCAGCCCCTAATTATAAGTTGTTCTGTTAAGAGGCCTTTAGTAATCCAAGGATAACTGGTCGGTTACGGCACTAAACCCATAGGGACGGGTTTGGGTCGTGACAATATAGATTACCGAAAGTTAAACTGGGTAACTGTTAAGAACAAGTACCCGATGCCTCGTATAGATGATTTGTTTGACCAGTTGAAGGGAACTTCTTGCTTTTCTAAGATAGACCTGAGATCGAGTTATCACTAGTTGAGGGTAAGGGAGGAAGATATCCCAAAGACGGCATTTCGTACGCGGTATGGCTATTATAAGTTTTTAGTGATGCCCTTTGGACTAACTAATGCACCAACTGTCTTTATGGACTTGATGAACCGGATCTTCCGTGAATTCCTAGATTGTTTTGTGGTCGTTTTCGTAGAAGACATCTTGATTTACTCACCCTGTGAGGAGGAGCATGGAGAACACTTACGAGTGGTGCTTGAGTTGCTTACAACCCATAAACTGTATGCTAAGTTTGGAAAGTGTGAATTCTGGCTGAAGGAAGTTAAATTCTTAGGCCATGTAGTATCCGGGGAAAGGGTGACTGTAGATTCATCCAAGATAGAGGTAGTGCAAGATTAGGAACAACCTAAGAATGATTTCGAGATCCATAGTTTCTTGGGGTTGACCGGGTATTACCGTCGGTTCGTGAAGGATTTCTCTAGGCTAGCCTCACCATTGACTAGATTGACGAGGAAAGGGATCAAATTTTTATGGGATGAGACTTGTGAGAGTCTTACAAGAGCTTAAGGTTAGGCTTACTGCTGCTCCAGTATTGATTATTTCGGAGAGGAGTTTGGGCTATTTGGTATATTGTAATGCCTCACGAAAAGGTTTGGGTTGTGTTTTGATGCAAGGAGGGAAGGTAGTAGCTTATAGCTCGTGGCAGTTGAAAACACACAAAAGGAACTATCTTACCTATGACCTAGAATTAGCGGTGGTGATCTTTACCTTGAAGATTTGGAGGCATTACCTGTATGGTGAGAAGTTTGAAGTGTTTTTTGATCACAAGAGTCTAAAATATCTATTTACACAGAAAGACTTGAATCTGAAGCAGAGGAGGTGGATAGAGTTTATAGAGGATTATAATTTCGAGTTACATTATCATCCGGAAAAGGCCAATGTTGTGGTCGATGCTTTGAGTATGAAATATCTTGGTAGTGTGGCTAGTGTTGCCAACCGAGAATGGGAGATGTTAGGTGCTATTGGTGAGTTTGATTTGTAGCTTAGCAAGCCTATGGAGTCTGCAGCCTTGTTTTCTGTAGTTGCACAACCCACACTTGTGAACCGGGTGATAGAAGCATAAAAGAGTGACCTTGAGGTGGAATCCCTTCGGGAAAAGATCTCTAGTGGGAAGGTAGAGAAAGGGCTTAAATGTGTATCTCAACTTGAGTGTGAGGTATCGTGATCGTTTGTTCGTGTCGAAATCTTACCGAGAAGAAGTACTCCAAGAGTTCCACCATTCACGCCTTACG
Organism: Camellia sinensis; assembly: GCF_055761805.1. NCBI lineage: Eukaryota > Viridiplantae > Streptophyta > Magnoliopsida > Ericales > Theaceae > Camellia > Camellia sinensis. The sequence continues at coordinate 155,093,259 of NC_138968.1, read as the reverse complement.
ATGCATCCGGGAGGCACAAAGATGTATCATGACCTTGGTCGTTAGTTTTAGTGGAGGGGTATGAAGAAGGATGTAGTTGTGTTCGTATCGAGATACCTTACTTGTCAATAAGTGAAGGCCGAACATCAGAGGCTAGCGGGTTTGTTACAACCCTTGCCTATAGCCAAATGGAAGCATGAGCATGTCACGATGGATTTTGTTGTAGGTCTTCCGAAGATTCATCGGGACAGTGATGCAATTTGGATGGTAGTTGACTGACTGACCAAGTCGGCGCACTTTATACCTATGTGCATGAGTGACTTGGTAGATTTCCTTGTCGACCTATACATTAGGGACATAGTGAGGTTGCACGGGGTCCCAGTGATGATTATATCGGATAGACCGCGTTTTATGGCTCGGTTGTGGCAGAGCTTACTGCGTATCATCCTTAGACTAACGGAGAGTCCGAGCGTACCGTTCAGATCCTTGAGGATATGCTTCGGGGTTGTGTTCTTGACTTTAAAGGTTCGTAGGAGAGGCACTTGCCCTTAGTGGAGTTTGCCTATAACAATAGTTTCCAATCGAGTATTGGTATGGCACCGTTTGAGGCCTTGTATGGCCAACTGTGTAAATCTCCCGTGTGTTGGGTTGAGATGGGTGATGCACCTTTGTTGGGCCCTAAATTAGTTCGGAGAATGACTGAGAAAGTTGCACTTATCCGTAAGAGGTTGGTTACTGCTCAGAGTCGTCAGAAAAGTTATGCCGACCGTAGGAGAAGACCCTTGTCTTTTGAGGTGGGAGATCATGTCTTTCTAAAGATATCACCTAGGAGGGGTTTAATGAGGTTTGGGAAGAGTGAGAAGTTATCCCCTCGATTCATTGGGCCTATTGAGATCCTTGAGCGGATTGGAGAGGTAGTTTATCGTTTGGCCTTGCCGCTATAACTTTTCGGGTTCATGATGTGTTTTATACTAGCATGCTTTGAAAATATGAGCCGGATCCATCGTACGTGTTGGATTGGACTGACTTAGAGGTATTTGAGGGTGCCTTGTATAAGGAGGGACCGGTGAGAGTCTTGGATACCCGGGACCAAGTCTTGCGAAGCAAGACAATCCCCTTGGTTAACGTATTGTGGAAACATCATGGGGTTGATGAGGCAACTTGGGAATGTGAGTTGGAAGTCTGTGACAAATATTCGGATCTATTTGTTGATGTTTGAACATGTAACGAGATTTTGTTATGATTAATGAAAATATGGAAACATTGTATATGTTTTGAGAAGTATGGAAGTATTGTATATGTTGAATATGTTTTGGGAACACAGGTTTAATATAAACATTGTATATGTTGTTTAGTTTTGGAAATATGAATTTATTAAAAACATTGAATATGTTTCGGAAAATATAAAATTTATATTTAGTATCGAGAAGTTCTTCATAATGTGATGGGATTGAATGACCGGTGGACGAGTCATGGTATTGGAATTGATTTGAAATCATCGTGGAAATTGGTTAAAACTTGGTTGTGAAACTTGATTTGTAATTTCGGGTATGAAATTCTTTGAGGGAGGGAGATTATAGCAATTCTGGTTTTCACTCAACCCTTGTTGTATTTTGGAATTCGGGTTTTATGGTTTCCAAATGTTGTTCATATCTTTTCTCCTTTATTTTGCTTGAGTTTGGCTATTGAGTTAGTTGGAGCGTGTTTGGAATAGGTTGGTTGCTCAGTATTCAAAATTTTGTTGCCTAAATTTTTGTTCTTCCGCTCGAGCGGACTTTGCAAACTCTCAGTACTTTTGTAGGTTTGCAAAACTATTGGGAGAGTGTATTCTACGCTCGAGCGATGGTCTGTTCTCTACAAAACTACTAGAAGTGTGTATTCTGCGCTCGAGCCGGACAACTTATTGTGTCTGACGCTCGAGCGTCACTTCTCATGCTTGAGCGGACTGTGCGTATATCAGTTCACAGCCGCACCTTTTTATATCACCTTTTCATATCTTTTTCCACCAAAACCCTATATCTACACACTCTCTCTCTCTAAACCTCACATTCTCTTTACATTTTAACCTAGATCCATTGGGTTTCCTACGCTAGTGTCTTTGAGAAAAGGGTAGAGCATTCCAAGAGCTCTGTCTTGATCCGATTGAAACTTGGTTTCGGCGTTGTTGAAGGTTCCTCTTTGCTTTGCTCATCTCCTAATTTTGAGGTAGGGACTTTCTACACCTTCTATGAGTTTTAACTTGGTTATTTCTTGATGTGTGAGAAACATTGGGTTTTGAGATGATTTTAACAAACCTAGGGTTTGGGGGTTTAAATTCCAAAGAGGGGTTTTCAAATGGATATCTTGGAAATGGTTATGGGAATGGATATGACATTGGGTTTTTTTTAAATGGTTGATTTTTGGTGTTTGGGATGAGATTGGAAAAAAATGGAGTTTTACCCTAAAATGTCTTGAATAATTGTTTTGTATAAATAATGGAAATTGTACATGAAATGTGAAATTGGATAGACATTTATATAAATGGTGTAGTTAGATACGTGTTATCTCTCACCTATGGAAATTTGAATAATTTATCTGTTGAGAAGATTGTATATCTGTTTAGAAATATTTTTTTTGGATTATCGGTGAGGGATAGCTATGATTGTTGTAGAAATTGCATGAGAATTAACTAAATTGAAACTAATTCCTTATCGGCTGTCATTAAATGTGATTGTGTTTTGATACATTGTATATGTGTGATGCTTGGGAGGAGAAAGGGGACGGACTCCATTAAATTAAGTTGACCTGTGTGTCCTGGGTGAAAGTCTCTAAAATTGCGCGTATGCATGGGTGTTAATCCTGCAGACGAAATTTCCTTAAAATGGAAAATTGAAGTGTTTGTGTGTAATGGTTGTGTGGTAAGAAAATCACTGAGTTGTTGTCTTAGTTGGGTTGTCTGGATAAAAATGAATATGACTCATGAATTGAGGAAATATGAAATGACATGAAACGAATTGATATAAATTGAATTGGAATATAATACTTGGCATAATATGGTTGTTGGAAGGAAAAAGAATTGTAATTGACCTTATCTTTGAGCATTGAACATGTGCATCATATTTATAACCTTGTTAAAATTTATATATTGTGTTAAACTGTTTCTACTGGGTTTTAACTCACCCTATTTGGGAAAAACTATTTTTAGGTGCCGGTGATATGCCTCCGCCAAGGCAGCGGCTTAGAAGGATTAGGAGTAAGAGCTTCTATTTTGTTATATATATATATATATATTGTATAGCCAATGGCTTTAAATTGTGTCGAGCTAGACTCATTTTTGTTGTAACCAAAAAATGACTTGGAAAAATGTAAGTCATTAGGGAATTTATATATCTGTTCATCTTTCATCTTTTGATTACTAGTCACACATGCTGTAGATTCAGGATATGACATTTATGAATGTATATCGCATGTGTCACCTTTTGTATATTAATTCTGATGAATGAAAATATGTTATTTCAATTCTATTTCCGCAAATGAGATGGGTTTATCATATTTATTTTGGGGCGTTACATGTGTTGCCCAAAAAGCAACCTAAGAAGGAGGGTGAATTAGGTTTCTACAAATTAAAATTAATAATACCCCAATAAAATTAACTACTAGTATAACAAATTATTAACAAGCACAATGATGAACTTAGCAGTAAATGATCAAGCAAAATAACAATGATGTATAACTAACATACATGGTAAATCAAATGATTAACACATGAATATTAGATAGCTATAGTAGTAGTAGGAAAGTAAAGAGATTAGGGAAGATGAGACAAACAAATTTATAGTGGTTTGGCTTCAACCAAGCCTACATCCACTCCTCAAGTTTCACTTGAGATTTTCCACTATCTTCTAGCTTCACAGGGGTGCTAGCAACCTCTTTACAAATTGAGCAATCCTCCATGGATTTTACACAGACTTCACAAGCCCAAACCCTTGCAAATCTTAGGTGATTCACAATCACTCTCAAGATTTCAAGAATACAGTGTTTGCAACACTTTTACAAGATAAAATGGTATTTTTGCTTTCAAAGAAAGCTTGCAATAAATATCTCTCAAAGATAGATATATAAAATGAAGTCTTGATTTTTCTGTAAATCTCACACAGGAAAGATTGGCTTAAAGCTATAAGGCTCAGTGTATAATTTCTGAGAATGGATGTGAGTGATTATAGATCAAAGAATATTTTTAAGTTTTTTGTAACTTGTTTACATTAGAGGCTTTGGTATATACAATGAAAATTATAACCGTTTATGGCCGTTGTATTTATTTGAATTTATAACCGTTTATAGCCGTTATAGTCATTTGAATTTATAGCCGTTTATAGTCGTTGTACTTCCATCATTACCAATTTGAATATCTTCCACTTCATCATTACAAATTTGAATATCTTCCACTTGAACCTTTTGAACCTTTATAGCCGTTTATAGCCGTTGTACTTCTATCATTACTAATTTGAATATCTTCCACTTGAACCTTTTGAACCTTTTGGCCTGCTGCTGTGATAGGTTGTTTGAACCTTTGTTTTGGGCTGTTTGAACTCCTAATTTTATCAAATATTAAATACATTCAAACAACATTTAGGATAAAGGTTTAGGTGAGAAATAATGGGACAAAATAAATTTTGATTATATTTTTCTCTTTCAACTAAATTATCAAAATAAATTTTGATTCTATTTTTCTCTTTTAAATAAATCATCAAAATAAATTTTGGATTCTATTTTTATTTTTCAAATAAATTAAAACATAATTAAATAAATCATCAAAATAAATAAGTCTAACAATCTCTCCTTTTTTGATAATGGCACACAATGATGTTTTGATTTGATTTGGGAGTAAGAAAGGCTCCCCCTCAAGTCATGCTCCCTGAATTCATTTCTAAATACATAGGTTAGCACATGTGTAATAAATAAGCTTTAATTAGAAACATGATATGAGATTAAGATATCAAACTATAAATACATAACATCAGATTAGTTTGAAAATAATACCATAGTACATAACATCATATAATTTCTCTCCCTGTGACATTATTAAAAGGAAATCACGGGTCAGAATCTGGAGGAAGAGAAGGAAAATGATAGTGATAAATGACATTAAAAAAAATATATATATATATATATATATCAATCAACAGTCAATCAACAAATATATATTACATAGCAATACAATATATATACATATATGCATGCACATACGACTCTCCTGCGTCTCTCTCGTTTTTCGCAAAACGCGATTTGACACGCGGTCTCACTTTTGCATCATTGGCCAACAAAAGCAGGCCTCGATTTGTACTCACCTCGGCTCCCTCTCCCTCATTGTCTTCTTCTCTTTTGCCTTCCTCTTAATCACATACTCTTCCATTTTCTTATTCACTATTCTCTTCTATCTCTTCTTCACGACTCTCTTCTGTTTCTTCTTTCTCATCGAAAGACAAAAAAAAAAAAAAAAACTGAACGGAGGAGGCCAAACCTCAGTCTGTTCTCTTCTATTTCTCTGCAACTCATTGCTTTTAGACCTCTCACCTCTAAACCATGGCTTCCACATCCCGTCCCCTCACTCTATTTCCGGACCTGAACGATCCCATAAGTTCTGTTGGACCGAGTGTCCCTGCTCCTACTCTTCCTGTCATTCATTTTCCTAACCTTCCTATGATATCGATTGAGCAAATCATGGCAGCTCAATCTGACATAGAAGCCAATCATTTCACACTGACGTCTTGTATGGAGACGGTGATGGCAGTCACAAAATTGGCTCACCGATTGCAGAACAGAACAAGTGAGCTCCATCAGGTCAACGCCCAACTCTCCCTCTGCTCTAGCGCATGTACAACGATGCGCGAACAGAAATAGGCGCACTGAAGGCCGAAAATAAAGAGCTTAAAAGGAAGACCACCTCCATGGCTCGATTTGGAACAACGTCGTTCTTGGCCTTTGATAGTCAGCGAGGAGTCGTCGCTTTCGACGAAAGCACGGGGCAGGGGTGTCAAGGGTCACCCAAGGTGATAAAAAAAAAGAAGAAAACGATGGAAGAGGCGAGTAAGTAAGATCGGCGTATGGCCGAAAAAAAATGAAGATTTTTTTTTTATGTTTATTTTGATCGGCGTGTGGCCGTAAAAAAAACGAATGGTGTTTTTTTTTTTATGTAAATAATTGTATTTTGATTTGTTATTGTGTTTATGTTTAAGTATTGAAAAATGAAATTAAAAAACAGAGAAAAAAATAAGAAAATTAAGCCCAAACAAAAAATAATAATGAGAGACCAAATTGTTAATGAGTATATGAGAAGCATTTGAGCATAATCTAATTCTTAATTTCTTAGCAAGAGCATACCAATCTCAAGACTATAATAGACATAAAGTGCATAGATCAAACAAGGTTGCCAAGCAAGAGCATAAATATGGAGCTAAAGTTCAAGTCACTCTTCCTTGAGAAAAACGATCTTCCTCTTACATTATCAACAACTAATCAGCTCAAAGGTCATGTTATAAGAATTAAGATACCAAAAACATAGAGATACCAAAACAATCAGAGATACTAAAACAATCAAGTCTCTTTTTCTCCTCCGATGACATTTTCAACAAAATCAAGCACAAGGAGGGAGTATGGTATAGCATATAGGATGAAAGAATGTAAGTCTCATTATAGCACAAATAATCATCCATATCAAAGTAGCTCTATACCAAAAAAATGATAGCACATAATTATCATACAATTGAAGCTCATACCATTTGACAATAATGGGCAAAAAAAAAAGTAACATGTAAAGATGCAAGCCCATAAGTTTGATATCAAAACAGAATAAAAACTGAGGGGATTTTTAAAAAATCATCAAGTTTAAATTCTTCCCCTTGTTTTATTTGGCAAAATCAATAGGAGATATGATAAATGAAAACTCATAACTGAAAAGTTCCCGTCAATAATATCAAATAGGATGCCAAAATGATACCAACATGCATCTACCAAGGATACTAATATACAATCTAGAAGATTTAACAATCATAGCTCAAGCATTATGTGGAATACCAAATATTTCTCATAATAGGTTAAACTCAATATAATCTCATGGAGCTAATGTAATTCAAAAAAAAATGAAGCATGTTCAAGGTATAGCAATCTATATGCCAAGAAAAATCATGAATTTCAATATGTACCACACATTTAAGCATAGGCATGATTTTTAGATAATAGCATAATCAAAGAGTATACATTGCAAATCATATGAAGCATAATCAATCTTTTTCATATCAAAGTAATAACAGTATTAGCTCAAAGGCTATAAGATAGAATTTTTACCTTAAATGCTTAAGAGAGTATATGAGGCATACCTTAGTTTCAAGAGATGGAAGTTTTTCAATCTTCAATTTTCTTTCATGAAGAGTTCATCTCAAAAGGGTTTAACGAATATGTTAGCAAAATGATTTCTCCCCCCAAAGTTGGTGCTACCATTTTCTAATGTGATTTGTGTAAATATAGCATTCATAGAACAATCATTATTACTCAATAAAAATACAACACAAATCACTTCTTATCACAAACTCAAAAAATGAAAAATAATTCAATGATTAAACAAGAGTTTGGAATGTTATTTTTCAGAATTTTCAAGTTATAGCACATAGCATAATATGCATACGAAAATAGTGTTATGCTTTTTGTTTTAAAAATGATGCAACAATCTCATTTAATCACATAGCATTATCAAGAAGCATTTTTATTAATTCAATCCACATACTCAAGTGTGATAAAACATTTTACTCAATGTGGAACACAACATGAATGCTATAAACAATTAATTCAACAATTTATCAATCAAAAGCATTTTATGAGATGTATGCCAATATAATTCACATTCAAAAGATATTCAATAGGATAGATGCAATGTCTCTACAAACGTATGATACTTCTTTTCATTTAGACATTGTTAATGGATCATAATCAATGAATTTCATAACTCATTCAAATATTTCAATGTAAAGCATATAAGGATGAAATTTTCATATTGAGCATATTCTTGAGATTATAAATGTACAATTCAAAATATAGATAGTATACATCTAAAAAACATGATATGATATCAAAATTGATTCTGCAAAGATATGACTAAAAAAGGAATTAACATATTAGTATGAAGTCATATATAAGATGTGAAAAGTATGCTCACAAAACATATTTATCACTTCTTATCTCTTTTTCATAGCAATGGATGACATGATATACAATGTTAATGAATACATGAATCATTCATATTCTAATAGGCATTCATCAAAATAATATAATTTTCATTTTTGAGTTCAATGAATGTTTGAAAGAAACTAGCATAACATGACTTAGCAAACTTAGTACAATTAGGTTACATGGAAGCAATGATTAGACACAACCTATTGTACACAAATCACACTTTAAAGAATATAGAATTTTAAGCTTAAAGGTGTGTCAGGAGTTATACCTTCATTTACCTCTTTGGAATCTTCACCTATATATTACCTCTATTTTTATCTTGGTGATTTTCATTTCATCATTCTTCTTCTTGTAGGAGTTGATTTTGCTCTTTAGATTGAACACTCTTGTTGTGCATTTCCTCTCGAAGTCCTTGGTGTTCTTTGAGATTCTACCTACAAAATATCTTGATTTCTTTCTTGGTACCCATACTTTCTTGGGTCCATAGGGATTAGTCTCAAGAACATTTAATCTCATAAAAGGTTTAGGAGGATCAAAACCAATGCCTACTTTGTCAAAAACACATTTTTTATTTCCAAGAAGCTTGTCGAGGTTTTCTTTTCCTTTTACAAAATTTTCAAGAGTTTTGTTTAAATACTCAACATTGTTTTTCAAAATGTTTTTCTCATTGGTAATAGACGTAAAGTCATTTTTCAAAGTAATATTTTCCATTTTTAAAACATCCATATCATTTGAAAGAGAAGTAACTAATTTTTTTAATTTAAAATTCTCAACACAAACATTGCTAAATATGTCATGTAATTCATTGAAAGCACTTTCAAGTTCTACATAATTAGAAATTACCTCATCTTGAGTGAATTCTTCTTCTCCAAGAGCCATGAGACACAGGTTGACTACTCCATCATTTTCTCCCCAAATGGCTTCCTTTTTGCTACCATCAATCATTGAAAGTTCTTGAGCTATGAGTGAGCCTAGGAGTTTTTCAATGCCTAATTTTGTTAGGTCTTTTGCTTCTTGGATAGCTGTAACCTTAGCTTCCCATTCATTTGGCAAAGACCTAAGTATTTTTCTCACAAGCTCACCATTAGTATAAGATTTGCCAAGAGATTTTAGAGCATTAATAATATTAGTAAATTTATAAAACATCTCAAAAATAGATTCAAATGATTCCATAGTAAAGAGTTCATAATCATGAATAAGTATGTCAATCTGAGACTCTTTTATTTGGCTAGTTCCTTCATAGGTGATTTCAAGTTTATCCCAAATCTCTTTAGCAGTAATACACCCAGAAATTCTATTGTATTCATTTGCATCTAGTCCACATACAAGAATAAGCTTGGCTTTAGCATTAATTTGAAGGAGTTTATAATCACGTTCATCAAATTCATCCTCAAGTTTAGGCACACTGATATGATCTACTACCTTGGTAGGGATTTTAGGATCTTTAGTGATAATGAGCTACAAAGCATAATTGGTAGCTTGAAGATACAAAGTCATTTTTTCTTTCCAATGAATGTAATTACTACCATCAAAGAGAGGTGGCCTATTGTTAGCTTGTCCTACAGCAGAGTAAGTAGAATACATGATTGTTATGGATCAAAAACTCAAGATTGTTAAATCTAAACAAGAGCCCCAGGCTTTGATACCAATTGTTATCTAAAAAGCAACCTAAGAGGGGGGTGAATTAGGTTTCTACAAATTAAAATTAATAATACCCCAATAAAATTAACTACTAGTACAATAAATTATTAACAAGTACAATGATGAACTTAGCAGTAAATGGTCAAGCAAAATAACAATAAAGTATAACTAACATACATGGTAAATCAAATGATTAACACATGAATATTAGATAGCTATAGTAGTAGTAGGAAAGTAAGAGATTAGGGAAGATGAGACAAATAGATTTATAGTGGTTCGGCTTCAACCAAGCCTACATCCACTCCTCAAGTTTTACTTGAGATTTTTCACTATCTTCTAACTTCACAGGGGTGCTAGCCACCTCTTTACAAATTGAGCAATCCTCCACGGATTTTACACAAACTTCACAAGCCTAAATCCTTGCAAATCTTAGGTGATTCACAATCACTCTCAAGATTTCAAGAATACAGTATTTGCAACACTTTTACAAGGTGAAATAGTATTTTTGCTTTCAAAGAAAGCTTACAATAAATATCTCTCAAAAATAGATATATAAAATGAAGTCTTGATTTTTCTGTAAATCTCACACAGGAAAGATGGGCTTAAAGCTATGAGGCTCAGTGTATAATTTCTAAGAATAGATGTAAGTGATTATAGGTCAAATAATATTTTCAGGTTTTTTGTAACTTGTTTACATTAGAGGCTTTGGTATACATAATGAAAATTATAGTTGTTTATAGCCGTTATATTCATTTGAATTTGTAGCCGTTTATAGCCGTTGTAGTCATTTGAATTTATAGCCGTTGTACTTCTATCATTATCAATTTGAATATCTTTCACTTCATCATTACAAATTTGAATATCTTCCACTTGAACCTTTTGAACCTTTATAGCCGTTGTACTTCCATCATTACTAATTTGAATATTTTTCACTTAAACCTTTTGACCTGCTGCCGTGCTAGGCTGTTTGAACATTTGTTTTGGGCTGTTTGAACTCCTGATTTAATCAAATATTAAATAGATTCTAACAACATTTAGGATAAAGGTTTAGGTGAGAAATAATGGGACAAAATAAATTTTGATTCTATTTTTCTCTTTCAAATAAATTATCAAAATAAATTTTGATTAAAATATAATTAAATAAATCATCAAAATAAATTTTGGATTCTATTTTTCTCTTTCAAATAAATTAAAATATAATTAAATAAATCATCAAAATAAATAAGTCTAACAACATGGTTAATGGATTGAAGTGCACAGTTAATACCGTTAATGACAGAAATAAAAAGACCTTTTTGCCTTTATATATATAATCCTTGTTTACCATTTCTCATTCAACAGTTGTGCATTTGAGAAGAGCTAGGGTTGTGTGAGAGAACCTAGAGTTTTAATCCCTTCAAATCCGACGATCAAAACCCCTCTCCTCCATTCCAACCCTCTACGCCTTCCTTAGACGATCACAGCCCCATCATCAACGTCAAAGAGGACCTTTTCGTCCTCGACCAGACCATCGGCCGCCAACTCTGGCGTCGCTGCCTTCCTTACCCTTCCTCAACCACCACTTGATTCCTCTCAGACACTCGTCGGCATAAGGAACGATCTAGTCGAGATCGGCCTCCAATTTGTTGTAGTTTGAGACCAACCAAGCCAATGAGGTTGAAGGAGACGATGACGATGAGAACAATGAAAACGATGGCTCTGAAGTGGCTGGGGTTACAGATGAGGTTCTTCAGATCTGGATATTGATGAAATTGTAAATTGATGATGAAGATGAGGGTAGACTGTAAATTGATGATTTTGTGACGTGAAATATTATTTTGTATAATATTATTTTCATCACTGTAAATGTGATGATTTATTTTGTGACTAGAAATGTGATGATTTTGTGTAAATTGTTGAACTTAGGAAATGTGATTGAAACTACCGCAACAAAGTCGTCTCTAAGATGATGTTGTGTAAATTATATTATCATCACTGTAAATCATCACATTTCCTCTCTCTCTCTCTCTTTCTCTCTCCTCTCCTCTCCTCCAACAAAGCCATCTCTGAGATGATTTTGTGTAAATTATCACATTTCCTTAATTATCACAAAATATATTATTTTCATCACATTTCCTAAATTATATTATCATCACTGTAAATTAATGAACTTACAATTTCACATCACAAAATAATATTATACATTTCTTAAATCATCACATTTCCAGATCTGGATATTAATGATGAAGATGAGGGTATACTTTGAAAATTGATGATGAAGATGAGTGCATTTTAGTCATTTAATTCGGAAGGAAACTTATATTTTCATGCCCATTTACACATTAGGCACGTGTTATACACGGGCTGTTATGTTAGATGAAAATGTAACTGTACACTCCAATTCATTAACTACAGGAGGTCATGTGGTGATATTCGAATGTCAGGAAAATAATTCGCACTCTGCTTAAACTGCAGAGGTAAAGTGAAGTTTGCCCAAAAATATATTTTAAATAATATATATATAATTTCAGTAATAATTCAGACCCCCACAAAATATCATTCCTATAACTTCCCACTCACTCATGATTGATCCAAGTAAAAAAGAAAAAACAAAAAAAAAATAATATAAACACATCATTAATTCATATCACTGTAAAAATAATAAAAATCTTTTCAAAAAGGAGTTTCAAACATTTTCCATATAATTTGTGGATGCTCAAATGAAAAAGGACTGTGGGTGCTGAGGAGGAGGTTCACGCCAATTGAAGAACGGCGCACGGATACTGTAGGTCGGTGGTCCGCGTCTTTTCGGACTTCCCAAGTTCAGTTCCAACTCGGATAAAAAAAAAAAAAAATCAGTTCCAACTGTCGAGTCCAGATCCCCTCCTTGAGCCCCCTCCTTCATTCCCTCCTTGTAGGGGCCTTCGGGTCCACTTTGAGGCCCAGTTTTGATAATCCGAACCGTTCATATTTTTAGATTTATTCAGTATATTATACCTGTAAAAAATCAAGTTGATCGGATATCAGAAAGTATGCGTTCAAAAAATTGGGACTACAAACTATTTTTTAATAAACAGTTTTCCGAACACATACTTTATGATATTCGATCAATTTGATTTTTTACAGGTATGATATACTGAATAAATCTAAAAATATGAACGATTCGGATTATCAAAATTGGGTCTCAAAGTGGACCCAAAGGCCCCTGCAAGGAGGGAATGAAGGAGGAGGCTCAAGGGGAGGATCCCAATTCCCAACTGTCCTCTTTTAAGCCCATCTCTCTCTCCCATTTCTATTTTCTTTTTTAATTTTTAAAATTTTTTATTAAGGAGTTGCCTTTCTGACTTTCCATTGTCCTCACTTTCTTTGTTGCTACATTTTGCGGGAGTTGGTGGCAAGTGCTTGACGACGGTGGTTCTTTTTCCCTAGGTTGGGTCCAGCCCACAACAACAACCACTTGATTTTTGGTCACCCTATTGATTTACTCTGTTAAACATGCTTAATTAATTTCTTAATTGTTTAATTTGAATTTCATTAACTTTTCAGATAGGTCAGGTTGGTGGTGAAAGTTCAATGAAATACCTAATAAAAACAATAGTAAAATAACACAATCACATGTTTTATTTATGATTCGTTTGTCAACTATATATTTTAATTAAAAAATTACCATAAATTATTAAATTACTCTCTTTATTTTTTTATATATATCTTTTTATAAAAATTAAAAAATTATTAAAATAATTTATTCTTAAACGAGGTCTCAACCACCATGTCCATTGCTCGACTGTTCAATGTAGTAAACTTAGATTTTACCTCTCACATTAAGATCTATTTTGGAAAATAGATTAAAAATTAAATTATATTTTTTTTAAAAAAAAATATGTAAAAAAATAGGGAGATGATTTGATTAAAAAAATTAAAATATGTTAATTTTTTACTTTTAACGCAATTATCAAAATAAGCCTAAATATTTCAAATATTCTCAAAATCCCACGAAAGTCAACTAATTTTTTGGTGCATTGAAGGAGTCAAAATTTATTTTTGATTAAAATATGAAAAAAAATTCAAACACTAAACAAAAAAATTGTTTTTTAAGTGGAAAAAAAAAAAAAAAGAAAGCCAAACGGAAGGAGGAAAATTTTGGTAGAAAAGTGAGGCATTTGATATGTTTCAATAATCCGATCAAAAAAAAAAAAAATGTTTCAATAATGGGATGAGTGAGTGAGGACAGCCTTCGTGAATTCCAAAACCGAAATTCCCGAAAGAAGCAAATTGACAGCAACGAACCTATTACTAGTCTATTCACTACTACTACTACTTCTGTTGTATTCCAGCTGTGTTCTTTAAACGCTACTAAAATTCTGTAATCTTTCTTTGATGAGTCACACGGAACCAAATTCAAATTTGGTTCTCTGACAAATGGTCCCAAAAGCGTCTACGTAGTAACAACCTCATCAACAATAAATATTAATATCTGACCTCACATTAATCAAAGACCTACTACTACTACACACCCAACAAATCTAGGACTACCACCTAAAATATATGGGATAAATAAGGCAGATTACTAATTAGTGGTTGTATTAAGAATGTGATTGTGGGTTTCACTTAGGCTTCGTTTGGAAAGTTATGGTTTGGACTTTTTTGACTAATTTAGTCATAAAAAATAAAATAGGCTATTTAGTCATAACAAATAAAACATCACATCCAACCCATAATCATTACATTCTTCTCTCACAAAAAAACTCAAAAAAGTCAAAAAGTCAAAAAGTCCTTTCCAAACCAAGCTTTTAAGCCCAGGCTAAAATAGCCAAAAAAGTCAAAAAGTCAAAAAGCCAACCCACTTCCCAAACGGAGGCTTACTATCATATTTGTTTTATGTCTTAGTTTTTGTTTTTACTTGTCACATTATTAGTGGTGGTATTAGTGGTAGAAATTTAGTAGTCTGTAGCATTGTTGAATATATGACATTGTTTGGTTTTTTTTTCAGAAAAAATTTTAAAAAAAATTTTTCTAAAAATAAAATTTTAAGAGTAATCAAACCAAACAAATTTTTTTAAAAAAAATTTCAAAATTTTGTTTGGTTACTTACTTTCCAAAATCACTCTTTTTCTTATACACATCAAATCAATCACTTTTTTTAAAATTCTCTCCCCAAAAAAATTTTCAAAATCATTTCTGAAAAAAGACAAACCAAGCAAGTTTTCGTACTTTTTATCTAAAAAACGACTCTATAAATACAAACTAAACACACTGATTTCTTAAATAAATAACAACATTGTTATAGGCTTACAAAGGCTCCGTTTGGGAAGATGGTTTATGGGCTTTTTTTAGTTATTTTAGTCACAAAAGATAAAATAGGTTATTTTAGTTACAACAAACAAAACATCACATCCAACTCCTAATTATTACACTCTTCTCTCACAAAAAAAAATCAAAAAGTTTTTTCCAAACCAAACTTTTTAGCCCAGGTTAAAATAGTCAAAAAAATCAAAAAGTTAAAAAATCAACACACTTTCCAAACGAAGCCAAAAAATACAACCCCACCGTTTTAGAAATATAGTTAAAAGTTATTTTTTAATTTTTTTTTACCTTTTTTTGAGAGAGAAAAGTGGTTAAAAGTTAGAAAGTGAGTTTTAACCTACTTTTCAAAATAATCCAATCTCAGCCATGGTTTGATTAACATTAAGTTAATAAAATAAAGTATTAATTTTTATTCATAATTATTATATATTTTTTTTTTATAAAAATTTAAAAAGTCCTAAAATAAAAATTAAACGAGGTAAAAAAAAAGTCTTAACACAAAAAAAAATTGGCTAAAAAAATCGATGCCAAACGAATCCTCAGTCACTTGTGATTGGTTTAAGAAAGAAAAATAAAATAAAATAAAAAAAAAATAAAAACACATAATTAGCCTATATCATTTTAATGGTCATAGAAATCTTCAATTTTAAAGGTTCCAAGCAAATTTTTTTTTTTTTTCGAAAAAAAAAAAAGAAAAGATACCATTTCTAAATATGTGAAGTCGAAAGAGTATGAACTTCATTCCCAAACCCCAAACCAATGCTTTGACTCACCGATTTGGACTGGCCTCTCACTCTGAATTTATTTATTTTTATTTTTATTTTTATTTTTATTTTCTGAATTACATTAAAGTTGTTTAGGTGCCGTTTGGTAACACTTACGTTTTCAGTTTTCTGTTTATATTTATAAAAATTTAAAAAACTCAAATAAAAACTTTTTTGGTAAAATTTTTGATTTATAAATCAGTGGTCTCAGTTTATTCCATTTTGAGTTTTCAGTTTTTTTTTTTTTACTACCCAACACTAGCCACCACCCGCCACCATTTTCCACTACCGTCTTCCGCCACCACCACCCACCCCCCACCACCACCTACCACCACCACTCACTACCCACCTGCCACCACCACCCGCCACCACCACCCACCAGCCACCCACCAGCCACCACCCACCCCTTGCCACCACCACCACCACCACCACCATTACCACTACCACTCACTACCCATCCGCCATCCACCCGCCACCACCCACCACTACCATCCACCGCCTGCCGCCGCCACCCGCCACTTACTTGCCACCATCACTCACCACCCACCACTAGCCACCTGCCACCCACCCGCCACCACCACCCCCCACCCACCACCACCACCACCACTACCCACTTGCCACCCACCTGCTACCACCACCTACCACCCACCACCACCACCACTACCACCCACTCGCTACCACCTACCACCATCACCACTACCACCCACTCGCTACCACCTACCACCCGCCACCGTCACCCACCCGCTCACCACCACCACCACTATCACCCGCCACCTATCTGCCGCCACCCGCCACCACCACCACCACTATCACCCGCCACCTATCTGCCGCCACCCGCCACCACCACCCACTCGCTACCACCCACCACCCGCCACCGTCACCGTCACCCACCGACCCACCATCACCATCCACCACCCACCACCCACCCGTCACCACTCACCGCCACCACTCACCACCACCGTCACCCACCCACCCACCCACCACCGCCACCACCACCCGCCACCACCACCCACCCGCCACCACCCACCTGCCACCACCCACCCGCTACCACCGCCCATCTGCCACCACCACCCGCCACCACCCATTGTCTACCACCCGCCACCGTCACCCATCCACCCACCACCACCACCCACCCGCCACCACCCACCACCACCAGCTACCCACCACCCACCGTCACCACTTTCCACCACCGTCTTCCGCAGCCACTTGCCACCACTTGCCATTTCTCACTCTTTTTTATATTTTTAAATTTTTTAAATATTTTGTTAATTACCAAACGCGTTTGTAGTTTATATTTTTCTAAAAATAAACAAAAATCAGTTTATAAAATTTTTGTAAATATAAACTGAAAATGTAAACGTTACCAAACACACCCTTATAGTTTGGAGTTTATATTATTTTAATTTTTAATTTTTCAATTATAGTACATTTGATTCTGAATTTTAAATCTTATTTCAAATAACGACAATTGAATATATCATTAATCAATTTCAAGGGTAAAATCGCCAATTTGATGAAATATAAACTAATTTGATAAAAATAAATGTCAAAAAAACATTTTAAAATTATTTTTACCCACCAAAGATAAAACTATATAAATTTGATAAATTTTTTACACATTTATTTTTTTTACCAAATTTATTTTTATTATGTATTTGGATGATGATTATGTAATAAGATATTGTTTTTATTTTCATTAAATTAATTTTTATTTTTTTAAAAGTCAAATATTTTGTACCCACCAAATATTTTTTTGAAATTATTTTTATCAATTTAATTTATATTTTATTAAATTAATGACTTTACTCTTGAAATTAAGTAATGATATCTTCAATTATCTTTATTTAAAATAAAATTTATAATTTATAATTAAATATGTCACAATTAAAAAATTAAAAATCAAAATAACACTAATAGTAAATTATAAAGACGGTTAGTCTACCTCGTCTTTATTTATTTATTTATTTACTCCAAAAGTCAAATGCTTTGGGTATTCCAAATTTTATTTTTTCTTCTCAACAATCATACCATGCACCTCATGATATTTGGAGTGTGCTAAATACGTCACTTCGTTTTTTATTTTTTATTTTTATCAACTTTTTGTTTCTAAAATTATATAATTTTTTTTTTCAATCGATTCGTATTTTAATCAAATCTTAAAAGATGTATTTATAATTTTTTTAAAAAATAAAAGAGATTTCTCTACCGTTCAAAGTTTAAGCTGGACAAGTTATTTGGGTGTACGAGATTTATTAAGGGTCCCATTTTGATTTTGAATCGTTTATTTTGTTAGATATTTTGTGTATTTCATTCACACATAAAATTAAATTGATTGAATAATTGCAACATCAAAATAATGTATAGTATATTTTTTTAAAACACAATTATTAAATTAATTTATTTTTTTATAAATAAAATATATAAAAATATAAATAATTCAAATCATAAAATAAACACTAATTTTGAGAAGTGAATTAAAAATAAATTTTCATCTTTTAACTAATTTCTTCCTCTCAAAAAAAAAAATCAAAAAATCAAAAAATAATTTTTAATCATCTTCTCCCAACACTCCATGTCGAATGCCTCCCGTCCAAAAGGGGATCCTCCTAAAAAAAAAATCAACATCGGCCAAGCAAAGAATCCAGTTGGAAGTCGTCCCTCGTCGTTTTGTGACCAGCCAGGTGTGTCCTTCATATTACACACTTCATCTGCCTGCCTTGGTTGACGAGAAACCTATGCATCCCCCACCACCACTCTCCTCTCTCTCTTCTAAACTGAATTCATTAATGTGGTCCCACACCATAACCCAACTTTACTGAACCTTCTCCCAAGTTTCTCAAACCACACGATCACAATGGTCCTGTTTGGTACAGCTTAATTTCAGCTTTCAGCTTAATTTAAACTGTTTTGATGTGTTTGGTTTATCTTATAACTTATAGCTTATAGCTTTGTGGAAGTCAGAAAACAGCTTATTCTTTTAGTGGGACAGGAGATGCTTTAAGAATAAGCTGAAAATCAGCTTAAGCTGAAAGTTATAAGCTATAAGCTGTTTAAGCATAAGCTATAAGCACTTTCCCACAACTCTACCAAACAGGGTCAATACAAACAACATAATCAGAACCTTCTTTCTTCTCTATATATATGCCCACAACACTCACGCCTCATACAGCAAATCTCCCACACGTACTCTAAGCAAAAAAACAAGTCGAGATCTTCTCCTATCAGCTCACTCTCTTGTTGGTTTATCATACAATGGGTCGATTTGTGCTGGCTTGCTTGGTCTTGGCTCAAATCTTGCTGGTCCAAGCAATGGCTATTAGATCCGACGGTTCTGAGCTTAACCCACCAACTGTGGTGGTCCGAACCAGCGACGAGTCACACCCTGCGGCGGTTGATCATGCCATAGCAGATCCACCATCGAGTAGTGAGTCGGCATCCGAGGGAGAGGCACAAGCGCCGGAGATCAGACGGCTGGGAAAGCATCACTCGCCTGATAAGTCGGTGGCTGGTGGTGGGGTCATCATTGGTGGACTCGTCACCGCCATTTTCGCCGCTGTTTACTGCTACATACGTGTCACCAGAAGAAAAGACGGAGAGGAGAAGCACTGAGAAAAGATCTGTGTTTTGGGTGGTGACTCTGCTTTGAGTTTTGACCCGAACATGTAAGCGAGTGTGGTAGTATGTAATGTTGAAAGGAAATCTGTGAATAATAGATTAGAATCATACACTTAAAAATCTTAATTAGTTTGTTCATGTAAGGGTTAGGAAGTGTTTGTAAGGGAAATACGAATTGAGAAATCTTTGAAATTAGTTTCTATTTTAGATTGAAATTACTTGATTAATGCTCTTATTTCCTTTTTTTTTTTTGGTTACGTAAGATATCTGAGCCAGCTTCTTTTTTTTATTAATGCTATTTTTTCTCTTGCCTATTATATATAAATATGTTTGTCTTCATATGGCATATGTTATACGCACAGTGCCGGGCTTGAGTAATGCCAGAAGTCAAAAGATCTATCAAGATTTTTATCAAATATTTCAAATGTATCAAGATTTTTATGAGGGTTGGTTTGGCAAGGGTTCATTGGGATTTTTTGGCTCAATGAGCCATAAAAGATAGAATAGGTTCATGAGGCACAACAGACAAAATATTCCATCTAACTCCATAATCATTACACTCTTCTCTCACAAAAAAAATTAAAAAAGTTAAAAAGTCAAAAGTTCTTCCCAAACTAAGCTTTCGAGCTCAGGCTCATATAGTCAAAAAAGTCAAAAAGTCAATTCACTTTCCAAACGGAGGCTCAAAGATTTATAAATTTTTTGAGATAATTTGTATTTTCCTTTAAAATGTTACACATGATTATTTTATTTTATTTTATTTTTTTCTAATTAAATATTCACATTGTAACTTATTGTTAAGAGTGGACTATTACAATTAAAATTATAAATATCAATTTCTTTATTTTTTTTTGACGTAAAGTGCAAGTTGTAAAATGTAATTTTGCCAAGAGATTAACAAACATGAATGTTAATTATTTAACCATTGTAGATATTTTGACCCTTTTAATAGCCAATTATATATGTCTACAAGCATCGGTAGCCAAACTTTAAATCATGCTTTGTTCAATTCTGGATTGTTTCGTATCAAAACCAACTCCAAAGTATTAATCAACTAATCAAGGTCTGCATTTTGGAATTGGAATGGAATTGGAGTCCATGTGGACTTCATTTCCACGGTGAGTAGGTAATAGATTATGCAATAGTTTGTTTATTTTGTTTTGTTTTGTTTTGTTCCTTTTTTTTTTTTTTTTCTCTCTCTAATTTTATTCCTTAGATATCATAAGACTTACGTGTTGGTTTGAATTTGGTTTGAATTTAATATTATGATAACTTTTTAAGAGTGCATCTTTAAAAGTTGAAAAATATTAAAAAATTCAAATATTTTATAAAATATTTTATTAAATGTCTCGTATAAGTGTGAGATTCACATCATGTGAGTCCTATGTGGGCTCACAAGATAAAATATTTGATAAAATATTTGAAATAACTAGTATTACTCGAAATAAAAACAAGCAACCACTACAAGAAATTAGTGATTTAGAGATTAATATTTAGAGACTAATTAAATTTGGTCTCTAAAAGTCATCATTTAGGGACAAAAAAGAATTTAAAAAAAAAAGCCATACAAACCCTCCATATTACTTTTATGAGATGGATATATACTGTATTTGACCAGTTGATGATATGGTTAAGAACTGGGAACCAATATATTTGGTTACTAATGTGTGAAGATTTTTAGAGACCGTATTTGACCAGTTGATGATATGGTTAAGAACTGGGAACCAATATACATTACCAGAAAACAGGGTTTTTGAGTCGACAGCGTGCCGTCGCAAATAACATATTTGCCGACGCAAAAACTTTTTGCGACGGCAACTCAAGGGACGAAAATGGTGGGATCGCAAAAGGTTTTTGAGACCGTATTTGGTTACTAATGTGTGAAGATTTTTAGAGACCGTATTTGACCAGTTGATGATATGGTTAAGAACTGGGAACCAATATACATTACCAGAAAACAAGGTTTTTGAGTCGACAGCGTGCCGTCGCAAATAACATATTTGCCGACGCAAAAACTTTTTGCGACGGCAACTCAAGGGACGAAAATGGTGGGGTCGCAAAAGGTTTTTGAGTCGGCAATCTGCCGACGCAAAAAGTTTTAATTTTTTGAGACGGTAGATTGCCGACTCAAAAAGTGGTTAAATGTTTTAAAAAATTTAACCCATAATTTTCTCATTGAGGCTCCCAAGTTTCGAACCCACTCCATTTGAAAGATTTGACCCGAAGTCACCACACTAAGTCCACTTCACCACTATACCTCTTTCAGATTTTAAATGAGATATATCTTATTTATAGTATATACACTCAATATTAATATAAAAGTATATGTATAAATAAATATATTTATTAAATATAATCAAGTAAATATATATATCTTGGCTATAAATTTTTTTTTTTTTGCTACGGCATCAGTTGCCGACACAAAAAGGTCTAATTTTTTGTGTCGGCACAAATTTGCCAACGCAAAAGAGCTATGCCGACGCAAAAGGTCTATCTTTTGCGTCGGTAAATTCAACCGACTCAAGTAATGCTATCAAATATTAATTTTTGTGTCGGCCAACGGTGCCGACGCTAAAGTGTTGGTATTTGTGTCGGTAACTCTGTGCCGTCTCAAAAAGACTAACTTTTGCGACGGTAAAATTTGCCGACTCAAAAAACCAACTCAAAAGACCGTTTCTTTAGTAGTGATATTTGGTTACTAATGTGTGAAGATTTTTAGAGACCAAATTTAGGTCGTCTCAATAATAGGCAAATAAAATCTCATCCTCTCGCCCTAATTTGTCAAATGCATGCTCTCGATATGTTCTCTCTTCTCTCTGTCTAGGGCTCTCTGTCTAAGACTCTGATGGAGATCCAAGATCTTCAGCTTCAATCGTCTGGGACTTCAATGGAGATCTAAGATCTTCAGCTTCAATCGATCTCATTTTCATGATGGATCTCATCTTCATGATCGATCTCATACTCTAACGCAGGTCTATCCTCTCTCTCTCTTCGTTTCCGCACCAGCACCCCTTCTTGCTTAGGTCTGTGTGTGTGTGTAATGTATATATATATATTTGAGAGGGTAATTTATGATCTGGGGTTGGGCCGAGATATTGACCGATCAGGTTGAGAGCCCAGCAGCGCACTGGGCCGAGATGATCCACTGTTCGCCCAGAGAAGGGGAGCCAAAACTTGGGCCGGGCAGAGTTTGGACCGAGCTTGTGCCACCCCGGACCGTACAGAAATTGCTCGGCCGGGAAGCGACCGGTCAGACCGGGATGTTCGGTCCGAGGATGGTCGAAGCCAGGCATGCTGAGAGACCGGCGCCCGGAAAGGCGCGGTCAGCCGAGGTAGTTGATTGACCGGCAAGAAGGCCGATCAAAGTAAGTATCCGGGCTAGGCTCGGCCGGGATGCCACTTAGCCCGGTCCTCCGTTTGTTTATCCGGATAGGCGCTTAAGGTATGAAGCATGGTACGACCGAGGTAGGGAAGCTCGGCTGCCGAGCTCCAGCTGTGCTGACAGGCAGTTGAGGGCAGGTGATGAATGGCATGGCTTATGCTGACAGATGGGATAGCAGAGCCACGTGTCAGGAGATGACAGGGAGTGGATATGGGGCTCAGAAGGTATATAAGCATGTCTGCGCCCCCCATACGCGGGACACGAAGACATCTGTAAGGATTTCTTACACTCAAACACTCTCTCCCTTCTCTCTATTCCCTCTAAGGTGTGTGCTAACTTGACCGTCGGAGGGTTTTTCCGGCCACACACCGCCGGGTAGCTCACCATTACTTGCTCGCAGGTGATCGGACATCGACGGAGCTCAGAAGAAAGGAATACGGGCACGCCGGAATATTTGCTCCCCGTACAATTGGCGCCGTCTGTGGGAATTTGACAGACAAAACCTTGTCTTCCAGGTTTATCTGATCGCCGTCCATGGCGAACAACGACGAGTTTCCGTTGTCCGCCATCGACGGAGCCACCCCGGAGTATACCCGAAGAAGAGAGGGACCACCTGCCGTCCATCCAATGGCTGACTTGGGGACGCCCACTGGAGGACAGTCAGGAGACGCGCGGGATAAGCGCGGAAGGAGTCATGGGCATTCACGGAGTCCAGACGGTCACCGGCGGGGAGACTCACACGCCAGGCGACTGGAAAGCAAGTTAAGGGACCAAGACGCTGTCATCAGGCGGATGGCGGCGGAGATGGAGGATCTTAAGCGGCATGTCAAAGGGAAAGGTGTAGCTGGAGTGGGAGACCACAGTGAGCGCACCCCATCCCGCCGGTCAGGCGATCAGAGTCAGCGACGTACTCAGTCCATTTCCATCACTAGGAGTTACCAGGTTGGTGATTCCGACATGCGTGCAGAAAAGTCTAGCGCGCAAGACAGCACTTACAAACCCTCACGTCCGGCGACGACGTCGAGGTACTCTTATTCTGCACAGTCAGAGGACCTACGGGCAGTGTTAAGAGAGCGGGCTCGCCGGCGCGAAGCTCAGAGAATACCAGCTTTCCAGCGGCTTTCCTACGGGGTTCACGGCAGCGAGGAGGTCGGAATGTCTCCACCCCGCCAAGCAATGCCTATATTTGAAGATACAGACTTGGCAAGGCTGAGTGCCACTCATTTTTCCCTGGAAATAGAAACAACACCGCTTCCGGCAGGCTTCCACCAGCCTAAGTTCACACTTTACGACGGAAAAACCGATCCGTACATGCATGTGAGCCACTTCCGACAGGTTATGGCCGGACATCGGCGCAATGACGGACTTATGTGCCTAATCTTCCCGTCAAGTTTAGGCGAGCTGGGCCTAAAGTGGTTCGAGAGGTTGCCGGAAGGGAGCATACAAAGGTGGCATCAGTTGGCTGAGGCGTTTGTTACGCGCTTCAAAACCAACACAAAAACACCAAAGGAAGTCGATCACTTGCTAAGTGTCAAGATGGAACCGTGCGACACACTGAAGGCGTACAATTCGAGGTATTGGGAAACCTTCAACGAGATCTTAGACTGCCCGGTCAACCTTGCTATCACGCAATATAAGCGCGATCTCCCGGTCGGACATAGACTGCGGGACTCGCTTACCATGCATCAACCGACCTCCATGGGCCAGCTCATGCAGCGCATCAATGAGCACATCCGAGTAGAGGATAATGCGTCGGCTTCCACCGTGAAGGCCACTCCGGTCGGAGCAGACAAGAAGACAGCAGGCAAGGTGCACGCAGTTGGGCAAGAGTCCAACCGCTCGAATGACCGAGCAGAGGAATCAGACCGAGGTTCAAATCGAAAAAACCGGGGAAGAGGACGTCGGAATGACCGAGATGATTACCCCCGAGATGACGTTGAGGACGCAAACAGAAGAATGAAGGCAAGGACTGGCATAACCACGGTCTTCAAGATTCCAATCTATCGCATACTTAGTGAAATCCGAGACGAGGAGTATGTCCGGTTTCCTGCTAAGTTGGGCGATGGACAAAAGGGCTACAATCCGCGGTATCGTTATACGTTTCACCGGGAGAGGGGCCACCGGACTGAGGATTGTTTGCCTCTACGACAACACTTGGAAGAACTGGTTGCGGCCGGGCATCTGGACCTTTACATTGATGGCGGAGTGAAACCGAATCAGGCCCCGGTCGATCCCAGGGGACAAGACGACCGAGATGCACCACCACAGGGAGTTATTAATGTCATCCACGGAATCGTGGAACCGGAGCGTGTTTGCGAACTCCGGGGCATGATTAAGAAGGCAGAGCATATGAGGGAAGTTTTGTCAGTACAGCCTGCCATCAAAAGGGGGAAGACAGAAGAGAAAGACGTGATCAGTTTCACCTCAAGGGATTTAGAGCGTATCCAGACGCCGCACAACGATGCTCTTGTAGTAACACTACGTGTCAAAGAATTTGATGTTAGACGGATCTTGATCGATCAGGGAAGCTCGATCGAGATCATGTATTATGATGGGTTCAAACAGCTCAAACTCCGCGAGACAGACTTGGCTCCGGCCACTTCGCCACTGGTTGGATTTAACTCGCAGCCGGAGTGGCCATTGGGAAAGATTATCCTGCCGGTCAAAGCGGGATCCGTGGTCAAGCAAGTAGAGTTTTGGGTGCTACAAGTGCCTTCAACGTACAACCTTATCCTTGGAAGAGGATGGCTTCACGCCATGCAAGCCGTAGCATCGATCTACCACCAGGTGATGAGATTCCCCTCGGCTATGGGGGCAATCGAGGAGATTTGGGGAGACCAGGTCATGTCCAAGCAATGCTTCGTGGCGGTCAACGGGAGCCGGGCTGCCAAAGGATTCGTTCAAATGATCGAGGGACCGGAGGACCAGAGTGTCTTGGATGATGTTGGCACCAAAGCCGAAGACAAGGCTGTTGAAGAATTGGTTGAGGTGCGGATTGATGCCGAGCAGCCGGACAGATTCTTCTTGCTCGGTTCAAGTCTCTCGGCCATGGAGAGAACCGAGATGATTGAGTTTTTGATGGCGAATATCGAAGTCTTTGCATGGTCGCCCTACGACATGCCTGGCCTTGACCCAAGTTTTATCTGCCATCACCTCAATGTCTTCCCTGGAGCAAAGCCAGTCATCCAGCGAACAAGGAGATCGGCGCTGCATCACGCCGAGGTAGTAGCGGAGGAAGTAAAAAACTTACTTGAGGCACGAGCAATACAGGAAGTGCACTACCCTCGGTGGATTTCCAACACGGTAGTGGTGCCTAAGAAGAATGGAAAGTGGCGAGTTTGTGTCGACTACAAGACAGTCAACCGAGCTTGTCCAAAAGACAGCTTCCCTTTGCCGTGCATTGACCAGCTAGTGGATTTGACGGCTGGACACAATCGGCTCAGTTTCTTGGATGCGTACCGCGGCTATCACCAGATTGCCATGCATGGGCCTGACCAAGAGATCACCTCTTTCACGACTCCAAGGGGACTCTTTTGCTATCGAGTTATGCCTTTTGGTTTGAAAAACGCCGGGGCAACCTTTCAGAGGATGGTGACCAAAATGTTTGCTCCTTTGCTCGGTCGGACAATGGAGGCTTACATCGATGATATGGTGGTAAAGAGCCGACATGAGGCAAACAATTTGTCCGACTTAACCGAGATGTTCGCCATTCTGAAGAAGCACAAGCTGCGCTTGAACGCCTCTAAGTGTGCCTTTGGTGTGGGATCCGGGAAATTTTTGGGTTTCTTAGTCACGAACCGAGGCATCGAAGCAGACCCTACTCAGATTAGAGCCGTGCAAGAGTTGAAGCAGCCCAGCTCGGCTAAAGACGTGCAGCATCTGGCCGGGATGGCCGCCGCGCTTAATCGATTTATAAGCCAGTCATCAGATCGCTGCCGCCCTTTCTTTCAAGCATTGAAGTCAAAGTTCTCTTGGGATGACGAGTGTGACCGAGCTTTGGCCGAGCTCAAGGATTATTTGTCTTCTCCGCCGCTGTTGGTTACACCAGAGCCCGGTGAGGAACTCTACCTTTACCTTGCCGTCTCCCAGCACGCAGTAAGTGCGGTGTTAGTCCAGGCTGAAGGGATTAAGCACCTCCCAATTTTTTACGTAAGTAAGACCTTGCTGCCGGCAGAGATGAGGTACTTGCCACTGGAAAAGCTTGCGTTGGCACTGATGATGGCTTCGAGGAAATTGGCACATTATTTTCACGCCCATACCATCGTCGTATTGACTGAGTTTCCCCTCAAGGCCTTGTTTGAGCGCGCAGACTTTTCAGGCCGAATTTTAAAATGGGCGGTCGAATTGGGACAGTTCGATGTGAAGTTCCAGCCGCGCACCGCAATCAAAGCCCAAACCTTGGCCGATTTTGTTGCCGAGTTCTCACCTGGTACTCATCCGGTATGCCCGGTCGACATTGCCGAGGCAGATGATGAGACGTACACAATGCCAACCGAGGGACAACCAGCCGAAGAAGGTCGCGCCGCGGAGTTAGCGCGCACCGACGCAGTTCCCTCAGTTGGCATGGTAATACCACCCGGTGATGCGATGGCGGGGTTGTCTATTCCCGACCAATCCACTCTGTCCGGTACCGCATCACCAAGGGGGGCAGGTATGGTTCCACACAGCTCAGCACCTGATGATTCGCCTACGGACTTGGGCATCCTGAACCGACTTGCTGAGTCCGGTGTCGAATCATCACGGGGGGAAGGAATGGTTCCAGACAGCTCAGAACCTGCGGCCGGCTTCACACCGCAACCTGGTGATTCGCCTACGGACTTGAGCATTACAGACCAACTTGTTGAGTCCGGTGTCGAATCACCAAGGGGCACTGAATTTGAACCGGTCAATACCAAACTTGACACCGCACAGCCGAGCAGTTGTGATCCCATTGCCCTTCGCAACTCTCAGGACCCATCTGATTGCTGGAAACTTTTTGTGGGGGACATGTGGAAGCTTTTTGTTGATGGAGCGTCCAACCGCCATGGTGCCGGCCTAGGTATTGTTCTTATATCCCCGGACGGCCTACCTATTGAGCATTCTATCACACTCGGCTTCCCGGCGTCTAACAACGAGGCTGAGTACGAGGCCCTTCTTGCCGGGCTCAAGAGCGCAATTCAAATGAAGGCTGCCGAGCTTCTGGTATATAGTGATTCCCAGCTTGTGGTCAACCAAGTTTCAGGGATTTATGAAGCGAAGGACGACAGGATGGTGAAATACCAAGCTCTGGTCAGGCACCATATCAAGCAGTTTGAGGCAATCAGAGTCCAACGGATTGGCCGAGAAGAAAACAGCCGGGCTGATGAACTCACCGGCCTCGCTTCCATGGTCAATAGTACGTCTCCAAACCCATTGTTGATTGAGTTTCTTCCGCGGCCGAGCATTGAAAACGCCGGGCAGACGGATGTACTCTGCGCCGAGCTAGGCCCTTCATGGATGGACCCCTTGATCTTGTTCCTTAGAGACCGGACTCTTCCAACAGACAAGAAAGAAGCGCACAAAATCCGGGTGAAGTCAGAGCGGTTTTGGCTCTCTCCATCTGGCGCGTTGTATAAGAAGTCCTTCACCGGTCCTTATCTCAAATGCGTGCACCCGAATAGTGTGGAGGCCTCCTTGTTTGAAATTCATGAAGGCATTTGTGGCAGCCACATCGGGGGCCGGTCCTTAGCCTACTGAGCTATTTCGCAGGGATACTGGTGGCCGTGCATGCAGGCCGACGCGCAAAAATATGTCCGCAAGTGCGAGAAATGCCAGAAATTTGCCCATCAGATCCACCAGCCTGCCAGGGAACTTCTTCCCCTCACCAGTCCTTGGCCTTTCGCCATGTGGGGGCTAGATATAGTGGGACCGTTGCCAACAGCACCGGGCAACCGGAAATTCTTCATCGCGGCCACAGATTACTTCACAAAGTGGGTTGAAGCTGAGCCCTTGGCAACCATCAAAGAGAAAGACGTGAAGCGATTTGTCTGGCAGAACGTTGTCACGCGGTTTGGTGTCCCCAAGATTTTGATCTCTGACAACGGCACCCAGTTTGACGGTCGCCTATTCAGAGGATTTTGTGAAGATCTGAAGATAGAATTCTACAACTCCACCCCGGCCTACCCGCAGTCCAATGGTCAAGCCGAAGCATCAAACAAGACTATACTGGATGGGTTGAAGAAACGGTTGGAAAGGGCTAAGGGCAAGTGGGCTGAAGAATTACCGAGCGTTCTTTGGGCATACCGAACAACCCCGCGACGTTCGACCGGGGAAACTCCATTTGCTTTGGCTTATGGCATGGAGGCGGTCATACCCTTGGAAGTTGAAATGCCCACCCTCAGAACTGAGAGTTTTGAGCCCGAGTTAAATGCCGAGGCTATTGCCTTGGAGTTGGACCTAGCGGAAGAGCGCCGGGAGAAAGCCCTCATCCATGTGGCCGCCTACCAACAAGAGCTCTCCAAGAAGTATAACAAGACAGTGCACCCCAGACCGTTCAAAGTTGGGGATTGGGTTTTGAGGAAGATTATGGGCAACACCCTGGTGCCAGGAGAAGGCAAGCTAGGGGCAAATTGGGAAGGACCCTACAAGATCACTGGTCTGGCTGGCAAGGGGGCTTACCACTTGGAGGATCTAGAGGGAAGAGCCATACCCCGGCCATGGAATGCGGCCAACTTGAAACTGTATTACTTTTAAGCTTTTACTTTCCTCTTTTTGTAAAGAAATTTTTTGGCTTGCAAAGCAGAGTGTAATTGTTTTTGTCAATTTATAGAAATAATTTCGCCTAGCACTAGCACTTGAATTGTTCTTTTAATGTTTAAAACCGAGATGATGTACTTCGGTTGGAAGAGTTGGTGATTTGCCCAACTTAGGATTCCCAACCGAGATGATGTACTCCGGTTGGAAGAGTTGGTGATTTGCCCAACTTAGGATTCCCAACCGAGATGATGTACTCCGGTTGGAAGAGTTGGTGATTTGCCCAACTTAGGATTCCCAACCGAGATGATGTACTCCGGTTGGAAGAGTTGGTGATTTGTCCAACTTAGGATTCCCAACCGAGATGATGTACTCCGGTTGGAAGAGTTGGTGATTTGTCCGACTTTGGATCCCCAACCGAGATGGTGTACTCCGGTTGGGAGAGTTGGTGTTTTGTCCAACTTTGGATTCCCAACCGAGGTGATGTACTCCGGTTGGAAGAGTTGGTGTCGTGTCCAACTTTGGATTCCCAACCGAGATGATGTATTCCAGTTGGAAGTGTTGATTTGTTCAACTTAGTTATAGCCGAAGTGGCTATTTCGGTTCGTGAATTTGTCTTGTTCTGCTGAAGTACTTAGACCGTGTTATGTATTCCGGTTCGATGAGTTATACCGAGACGTTTTGCTAAAGACAGAACTGATTACAACCGTGCATACACTTGCAAAAATTCGAATTTTCATTGATAAGAAATTCATTACAAAAAGTGGGGACCAAGCCCGGTTACATCAGCAGTGTGGAAAGCAAAAATACAAAAGAGAAGAAAATTAAACTAAAGGGGATAGATGAGTGAATTCGTCCTCGCCGGCTTCAAGGTCAACGGTTGGACCGGTATCTTGGGCACCGGGCTCCTCATTGCCGGGCTGCTCTTGCTCCTCGGCCTCTTCTTCATCAGAATCTGTCTCCCCGTCCCCATCTTCAAGTCCCTCCTCGGCCTCAGTCTGTAAAGCGCTGAAAACATCGTTGGCATATGGCACGAGGTAGACCGGTAGTGAAGCTTTGGGAGGATTGGCAAAAACGTCAGTGTCAGAGCCCTGGCCGAGCTGTTCGCAAGTGGATTTCCAGCCAGCCTTGAAGTATATGTCTTGTGTTGCAAAGACTTGCTTCTTGTAATTCTTCTCGGCCTCGTTGAAACCCGCGTTGTTGGCAGCCCGGCAAGCCTTCCTCTTCGCCTTCTTCAAAGTGTCAACCTCGGCCTGGAGCTCGTTCTGCTTTTTCTCGGCTGCATTCAGTTGACCGAGCAGCCTGTTATTATCATGGTTGGCCATCTCGAGGGAGGCTTTAGCCCGGCCGAGCTCGGCTTGGAGGGTTTCAACCTGGCTGGCAGTGTCGTTGGCTTTCTGCCTAAGCCGGTGGATGCGCTCCAAAACCAAGTGCTGTTTTTGAATGGCCTGCACAAAGGAGCAAGGTTCATCAGAAAGGGGACCGAGCAAGAAGGACCGAGCAAACACTTGTGAAATTTTCAAAAGAACGCCGACTTACCCTGGCCATGGACTTCACGGATGACTTGACCAACCGAGTGTCAGGGACGTGGTCACTGCCGACCACGTCGCTCGGTAGTAGGAATGCTTTGGACAGATCAAAGGCGAGCAGATGCTCTTTGTCAGCCTTGATCGAGGCAGTGGCCGGGATGTCCTGACCCCGGTGTTTCAACTGTGGATGCCAGGCCGGTACTGGGGTGGGGGAGTCAGTGGGATGCTCCGTAGTTAGCTCGGCGACTAACTCGGCAGATGGATCTGCCCGAGCCCTTTTCCCGGCCCGCCGAGCAGAAGGTTCTCGGCTGGATTGGCCGGCCGGTTGAGAGGCAAGGGCGACCACGGCGCCACTGGATTGACCGGCGACGGGTGAGCGAGTTGAAACGCTCGGCGGATGTGGCGGTGAGCAGGTTCTTGATTCTGCTGCGCTTGGCCATCTCTTGTTCTTCGGTCAGGCGAACGAGGGGCACGTCTGGCAGAGTAGGATCCGGTGGAGGAGTTGGAGCTCGGAGGAAGTCGGTGACCTTACTCCGGCGGGGAGCAGAGTATCTATATGTGGGACTGTAGCCGAGGAGTTGGTTACAATCTCGGTCGCGGTAGCGAAGCGCGGTCCTGATCGCCTCGACGTTGGGGAAGTTGTAGTTGGCTTGCAAGGCTTGGATGGCTGCAAAAGAAACAAGAGAATCGTTAGTCTACAGAAACATCAAGTGTAAAAACCGAGATAATTTGCACGGCTTACATGTGCTCCCAAAATTTTTGCTAATCATCCAGCCCGGTACCTCGGCTGTCTCGTAGTTACCAGACACCCAGAAGAAATCATCATCATGGAGATCCTTGTCTGGTGTGCCGGTCACGATTTTCTCTCTGCCCGGTCTAATCTTGAGGTAATAGGCGAGACCGTCGCCGGTGTGGCCCATCGTGTATTGCCTCAGTATTTCGGCTAGACCTAAGTTGATGCCTAGCCGATTGTTTAATTCGTGAACGCCGTTGATTATTCTATAAGTGTTGGTGGACACCTGTGTGGGTGCCAGCCCGGTGCGGCGGAGGAACTCGGTTATGAGAGGGTTGAGCGGGAAACGAAGACCCCCTTCAACGATGGATAGCACGGTGAAGGAGCATTCCTCCCTACCCCAAGGAGTGGTCTCCTCTTCTGCGAGTTGCAGGTGAACATCGGCCGGGACGCCGTAGTCCTCCCTGAACGTAGCCAGCGCAGCCGGAGTATCCACTAGAAAGCGGAATTTCCCCATTTTTGGCCGGCTTAGTGTATCCCAGCTGAGGGGTTTGGCTCTGGGTATTGGATGTTGCCCGGTCCTGAGAGCCTCAGGAATGACAGTGGTCCCCTTGGACTCTGCAGGAAAAGGATGGCAAGTGTTAGGTATTAGCGCGGTCGCGCGAAAGGTGCTGGATTTTAGCTCGGTCATTAAGGGTGCCAAACTACCTCGGTTGTCTATTCTATCTAAGGAGCCCGGTCGCCCAAGCGGACCAGATGTTAGCCCGGTTGAACGGCCAAGCCCTCTTGTTATCTCGGTTTTCGCTTTGGTTGAAACAAACATGTTGTTTGCCCGGTTTGGTCGGTTTTTTGGATCAAAAGAAGGCCCAGAGCCCGGTTCACCCCAGTTCTTTAGTGTTCTTCAGGAAGACGAAGAACACCAAGAACAGTGGAAGGTTTAATGCGGATTTTACGACCTATGCCCTAATAGCTATGTTTTTGTACCCTAATGTGTGTAATATGAAAGAAAATAGCAACTAGGGGGATCGAAAACCTTACCTTTGGAGGATGGGGGCTGTTCTTCCAAGAATGAGAAATGGCAGTCGAGATAGAGGAGAGGGCTTGAGCTCTGGATCGTCAGATGGTAGAAAGACAGTAGGGAGGAATGGCGTAGAGAGGCCGTGTGTATATAAGAGTGAAAGGCCGCCAAAATTCAAAATCCGACAAGAACGGCGGATTGGCTTCTCGATGACCAATGGGAGCTCGCCACGTGTCCCCATTTATGGCTGCGTCAGGATTGAAGCGACGGGATGAAGAGACGAAGAGCCAGCCGAGCTACTTTTGACGAAAAGGCTGTAAGCCGAGGAACATGACCGGGGAAGGATAGCAGATTAGCTCGGTGAAGGCTTGGCGTCTTGACGACCGGAGAGATGTTATCTCGGTCGAAGTGAATAATCCCAGTCACGCTTCCGCGGACGGAATTAAGGGGCAATTGAGAGGGTAATTTATGATCTGGGGTTGGGCCGAGATATTGACCGATCAGGTTGAGAGCCCAGCAGCGCACTGGGCCGAGATGATCCACTGTTCGCCCAGAGAAGGGGAGCCAAAACTTGGGCCGGGCAGAGTTTGGACCGAGCTTGTGCCACCCCGGACCGTACAGAAATTGCTCAGCCGGGAAGCGACCGGTCAGACCGGGATGTTCGGTCCGAGGATGGTCGAAGCTAGGCATGCTGAGAGACCGGCGCCCGGAAAGGCGCGGTCAGCCGAGGTAGTTGATTGACCGGCAAGAAGGCCGATCAAAGTAAGTATCCGGGCTAGGCTCGGCCGGGATGCCACTTAGCCCGGTCCTCCGTTTGTTTATCCGGATAGGCGCTTAAGGTATGAAGCATGGTACGACCGAGGTAGGGAAGCTCGGCTGCCGAGCTCCAGCTGTGCTGACAGGCAGTTGAGGGCAGGTGATGAATGGCATGGCTTATGCTGACAGATGGGATAGCAGAGCCACGTGTCAGGAGATGACAGGGAGTGGATATGGGGCTCAGAAGGTATATAAGCATGTCTGCGCCCCCCATACGCGGGACACGAAGACATCTGTAAGGATTTCTTACACTCAAACACTCTCTCCCTTCTCTCTATTCCCTCTAAGGTGTGTGCTAACTTGACCGTCAGAGGGTTTTTCCGGCCACACACCGCCGGGTAGCTCACCATTACTTGCTCGCAGGTGATCGGACATCGACGGAGCTCGGAAGAAAGGAATACGGGCACGCCGGAATATTTGCTCCCCGTACAATATTTATATGGCAAAATTTTTTTAGTGTGCAGGTGTTTGGATCTGTGAACTGGAAGAGAAGATGAATCGGTGTAGGGAGATTAGCGGGGTCTCGATTTTTGCATCTGACTCCATCTTCTTCTGTAAACCTCGATGAATCGGTGTTTGGTTTTATTTGTGTATCTTGAATCCCTCCGTAAACGACCAATTCAGACCTTCAAGATGGCATCTCAAGTATATGATCTAACTGTTTCTGTTTTTTCATTAATATATTGCATTTTCATTAATTTTACTCTCAATTTCTGTATAAAAAAAATAATCTGATTTCGTTGTTTTTATCGAATAAATTCCAGTCATCAAACTGAGATTTTCAACTCTAAAGCAAAGATGGAGCTTCTTGACATCATTCTAACCAAGGTATACACTCCTCCTCCATGTGCATTTTCGACTCTAAAGCAAATATAATTTCTGTAGTTTGCTTTTTAAATTTAATGTGATTTTCTATTGCTTCAAATTTGCAACTATTCATGATTTCATTAATTTATACATCGCATCAATGCCTTGTTGCTAAACTATTACGTGCAACTTTGCAGCTAGAGACTCATGGCTTTCATCTGATTCATGTTTGTAACTTATCTTTTGTAATAACCCTCACCACTGATTACTGGTTAACCACTGATTACTGCTAAATTGAGACTGATTATGATAAGTAATTGAATCGATTGAAATACTGAACTATCTGATTGAATGTAAACTGCAAATTGAAGGTCTTATCGGCGGCCGAATATGAAATTGATTAGTGATATGTGTTAATCATAATTTATGTGATTTTATGGCATATTTATCTGAAATGCGATATGGTATGATTAGATTAGATTAAATGGTGATAAATTACAATGGTTGCCTTAATTACCATATTTCCATGTTAGTGGACCATTTAGGCAATACATGTTGAAGCCTTAATACATTGTTAGCAACATTTCATCAGCCATTTCTTGCACTCAACCGACTGGAGAGAGAGAATAGGGAGATAGCTTGATTTCTTCTTGATTTGCTTGGAGGCTTAGAGATTTTGGAAGATAATTGGCTAATTGAGCTTCTAGACCTTTAATTCAAGACTTAAGGTAGAGCTTATACCTTCTTGTTCATGAATTCAAGTCATTTTGTTACATGGTACATGGAAGTCTAGAGCTTAAAGGCATGAAATAGCTTCATATGTTGAATTGAGTTAGAATTCATGCATGCATGTGTTCATCCTTGCATTGTGAGGTGGATTTCATAGAAATCTTGCATGCATGCTCATATTTATGTTTAAGTTCATGAATTCACCATGATTTTAGAAGAATTGGCTCATTAGAGCAAGTATTGGAAGCTTTGAATTGGTTTAAACTCATGCATGTCATGTTTGAGTTATGTTCATGAAAATGTTGTTTGAAATTGGATTTAATTGAACTACCCTTGGGCTTTGATTTCTTAAATTGATCTCTGAAGCATGTAATATAATGGGTTTTGAAGTGTTTTCCAAAAAATTAACCCAAGAGGATAGAATTTGATACATTTGAAATTGATTTTGAGCTTGAGGTTCAAATCTGGGAATTCCAGATTTTAAACTCACGCTCGAGCGGGGTGACTGGCGCTCGAGCGTGAAATTTGTGCTCCCAGCACTTTACACTGTTTTGAAGTCCGCTCGAGCAGGGTAATTTACGCTTGAGCGGGACCTTGTGTCTTACGCTCAAGTGGGTGTCGAGCGCCCAATCGAGCGTGATTTTCACACATCCAGCACTTTTGACTGTTTTGTAGTACGCTCGAGCGGGTAAGTATACGCTCGAGCGGAAACCTTTTGTTACTTGCCGCTCGAGCGGATATAGCCACGCTCGAGCGAGACCCCTGTTTTCTGAAAATTCTGAAAAGTGTTTTAAAGTGCATCTTTGCATTCTCATTTCATCGTAGGCATTCCTAGGCCTAGTTTAAGGCATCTTAATGAGGATATAGATGTAGAACCACACCGAGTCTAAGTAGGGACTAAGTCTTTGATTCCCGAATGTGAACTTAGTGTGTGTTCATCCTGTAAACTGTGTAGGATTGGCATCTAAAGACGCGCTCTAGCTTAACTGTAGCCCAGAACTCTGTAAGTAACAACTGTGTAAAGATATGTTCAAACACGAATATCTTCTGAATAGTTAAACTGTACTGTTTTTGAATTGATACTGTTAACTGAATGAATGTATGTCCTCTATTCTGAACTATATTGTGGCATCCATAGCAACTACTGTTACTGTTACTACTACTGTTATAGAGATCTCTGTCAGTTCCTATCTTGGAACTTCTGTTTACTGTTATGATGGCCATCATTGACTGTTCGGTCTTTCAAGACCTACTGTTTACTGTACTAGTCTGCTATCGGATATACCACATATGACTGTTATGACTGAATGACTGATATACTGAATCAATCGACTGTTTTCATTACTGAAAGGATATTCATTCTTAACTTCTTTACGCATTATGTTATTCACTGGGCTTTAGCTCACTGTTTATATATATATGTAGGTGTACAGGCACCGGACCGTTGCTAGAAGCATCGGGGTAAACTCCAGTTTTGTCAAGCCAACCTATGTGCCTCACTGCGAGGTTCCGAGCCCGTTTAAGCTATGGCTTTGGGTTGTTTTAATTTTTCCCCCCATCTGTCTCTGTATCTGTTTTGTAATACTGTATAAACTGTAGCACTGTACAGTGCTGTTATAATAGGGATTAGGTCCCTGTTCTGAATGATTGTACATATGTATAGATTGTTTCGTTATGAATATGCATACGAATGAAAAGTCTTTTTGCATATAGACTGTCACAGCTCAATGGACATTGTTTATTTACTGATTTGGCTTCCGCCATGCCCCTGTACTCTGTATTACTGTTTTACTGTTAAGCAGGCCTTCGGTAATCTCGGATTACTGGCCAGTTACGGTGCTAAACCCATAGGGGCGGGTTTGGATCGTGACAGAGTGGTATCAGAGCGATACCTAACCACGAGTTATACCGCACACATGTGTCCAAACGAGCTATAGGGTGTCTTAGAAAAGCAATTAGGGCATCACATGAGCATGAAAAGTGTGTGTGGGCATGACGTGAATATGTGTTAATGTGTTTAAACATATAATTGCTTATGTTTAAATATTTAAAGTATGCAACTTCCTATGTTTATTATTACTATGTTGCATATAGTGAAATGGATAATGCAAGCACTGCTAACGAAACTGAATCATCCGAGACCAGAATGGCAAGACTTGAAAGAATTGTTGAACTATTAACTGAAGCCTTAAGGCAACAACAACAACAGAACCAACAGCCCCCACCTCCTCATTCGGTACAGCCGGAACCGAATGTTAATGACGGGGATATAATTGCTCTCACCCAGAAGTTCAGCAAAATGAAACCGCCATCCTTTCAGGGAGGCCTTGAACCACTAAAAGCTGAAACTTGGGTTCTTGAAACAGAAAAATTGTTTGAAGTGCTTCCGTGCACTGAAGCACATAAAGTATTGCTAGCTACCTTCACCTTAGAAGAAGAGGCCAGAAGGTGGTGGATGCTGGTCCGTGACACTAACACTGTTGTAACTTGGGCTCAGTTCAAGGAGTCCTTCTTCGAAAAGTATTTCCCTCAGTGTGTCCGAGATCGAAAGGTGACTGAGTTCGAACAGTTAAGACAGGGCACCATGTCCGTCGCCAAATATGAAACCAAGTTCAGCGAACTTGCCAGGTATGCACCACACATGGTGGATACTGACTACAAAAAGGCAAGGAAGTTTGAAGGCGACCTGAATGTGGAAATTCTTGACAGAATAAATATACTGAAACTGCTGAAGTATGTAGATGTTCTTGACAGAGCCATCATGGCTGAAGCAAACATTGAGGCACTAAAACAGACTGAAACACTGGGAACTGAATGGCGTGGTAAGAGACGGGGTTTTAAATTCAAGAAAGGCAGAAACAACCCGTTGAACAAAAAGCAAAATACAGGGTCAACGACTACTTCTAGTCAAGGGAACCGTTCCATACCGCCCTGTTCTGAATGCGGTAAGAACCATAAAAGAGTTTGTTATAAAATTTCTAGTGCTTGTTACAGGTGTGGCAAGGTGGGCCACATGGTCAAAGATTACCCTTCCACTTCACAGGGCAATAGTAAAGCTGCACCAAGCGTAGCAGCATCAACTGTTGCACCAAAACCGAACCCCAAGGCTACCGGGAAAGAGCCTATGAGGCAGGGCCGAGTGTTCGCCCCTAGTACCGGGAGATGTGCAGAATACCGAGACCGTTGTGTCAGGTATCCTCTCAATTTGTACTCAAAATACATAAGTTCTGATTGATTCGGGGTTTACACATTCATATGTATCGCATGCTTTTTCGCAAAAATTGAATAGACCATTGGAACCCATGAATTACTTGTTAGGTGTATCTTCACCTGTCAGGGGATCTGTGACTTGTGCTTATATGTACCCTGCATGTGAAATTATTGTTGGGGATATGCATCTGTATATTGATTTACTACCATTAAATTTTGACCATTTTGATGTAATATTGGGGATGGACTGGTTACAAAAATATCATGCTACTATTGACTGTGTAATGAAACAAGTGATTTTCCGTCCACTTGGTTTACCCGAATTTGTGTTTGACGGGATGGGAGCAGTACCTCCTTCATATCTGATTTCATCTATGAAAGCCTGTAAGTTGATTAAGAAGGGGTGTAAGAGATACTTGTGTTCTGTATTGACTATATCTACTGATGTTAACGCTAATGTGAACAGTATTCCTATAGTCAGAGAATTCCCAGATGTTTTTCCAGATGATCTGGAAGGGGACTTGATTGATAGGGAGGTTGAGTTCACTGTGGATGTTATTCCGGGCACACAGCCAGTATCTAAAGCTCCTTATCGAATGGCTCCGACCGAACTGAAAGAATTGAAAGTGCAGCTGCAAGAACTGTTAGATAAGAAGTTCATCAGGCCTAGTACTTCACCGTGGGGCGCACTTGTCTTGTTTGTGAAAAAGAAAAACGGCTCATTGAGACTCTGTATCGACTACCGTGAACTGAACAAGGTAACTGTGAAAAATAAATATCCATTACCGCGTATTGATGGCTTATTTGATCAGTTACAGGGTGCTCAAGTATTCTCTAAGATTGATCTCAGATCCGGATATCATCAGCTAAAAGTTAAACCAGAGGACATTGATAAAACTGCTTTTCGAACGAGGTATGGACATTACGAATTTTTAGCTATGCCTTTTGGAGTTACCAATGCACCTGCTACATTTATAGACCTCATGAACAAGATTTTTAAACCATTCCTTGATGCCTTTATTGTTGTATTCATAGATGACATTCTGATTTATTCCAAGAGTAGATAAGAACATGAACATCATCTGAGACTTGCCTTACAGACCCTAAGAGAACATAAACTTTTTGCTAAACTGTCTAAATGTGAATTTTGACTTGATCATATTATGTTTTTGGGACACGTTATTAGCAAGGATGGAATTTCAGTTGATCCACAGAAAGTTAAAGCAGTGGTAAATTGGCCTAGACCAACAAATGTTACAGAAGTCCGAAGCTTTTTGGGATTAGCTGGATATTACAAAAAATTTGTCAAAGATTTCTCCAAAATTGCCTTACCGTTGACTCAGTTAACTCAAAAGGGGATATCATTTGACTGGACTGACCAAAGGGAATCAGCTTTCCAAGGGTTGAAAACTCGACTTGTGACTGCACCGGTTCTTACCCTACCTTCAGGTACGGATGGTTTTACCATTTTTAGTGATGCTTCTCATAAGGGTTTGGGATGTGTTTTAATGCAAAATGGGAAAGTTATTGCCTATGCTTCCCGACAACTGAGATCGCATGAAAAGAACTACAAGACCCATGACTTGGAACTTGCTGCAGTAGTATTTGCATTGAAAATCTAGCGTCACTACTTTTATGGGGCGACATGTGAAGTGTATACCAACCACAAGAGTTTGAAATACTTCTTCACACAGAAAGAACTGAATATGAGACAGTGGAGATGGCTAGAATTGATTAAGGACTATGATCTACAGATTTTGTACCATCCGAGGAAAGCCAACACCGTTGCCGATGCATTGAGTCGAAAATCGATTGGGAACTTAGCCTGTTTACTCACCGGACAGAAAGATTTGTTATGTGACCTTGAAAAGTTTGAAATTGAGGTTGTTTTGCGAGAACAAGGTGGAACAATAGCTACTATTTCTGCTCAACCGGCACTGATTGAAAAGATTAAAGAGAAACAGTAATAGGATGACTTTTTGAAAAAGATCATCGAAGAATGGGAATCTAAACCGAAATCGGACTTCAAATTTGAAAACAATGTACTGAAATTCCAGGGAAGACTGTGTGTACCGAATGATTCTGAACTGAAAAGGAGAGTTCTACAAGAAGGCCACAATTCGAAACTGTCTATCCATCCAGGAAACACAAAAATGTACCAAGACCTGAAACTGAATTTCTGGTGGCCTAGAATGAAGAAGGAAATTGCTGATTTTGTATCGAAATGTCTTCATTGCCAACAAGTCAAAGCCGAACATCAACGACCTGCAGGCTTATTGTAGCCCTTACCGATACCGGAGTGGAAATGAGAACATATCACCATGGATTTTATTGTTGGTTTACCTCGCTCCAGTAAAGGTATGGACTCAATTTGGGTTATAGTTGATAGACTGACTAAATCTGCTCACTTCTTACCTGTCAAAATAATTTATAATGCGGACAAATTGGCTATAATCTACATTGATGAGATTGTTAGACTGCATGGAGTGCTCGTGTCCATTGTTTCTGATAGGGACTTGAAATTTACTTCGAGATTCTGGCAAAGCCTACAGACAGCATTGGGTACTGAACTGAGACTGAGTAGTGTATACCATCCTCAGACAGATAGCCAGTCAGAAAGGACCATCCAGACTCTGGAAGACTTACTGAGAATGTGTGTTCTTGATTTCCAAGGAAATTGGGAAAGCCATTTGCCTTTAGCTGAATTCACCTACAACAACAGTTATCATTCAAGTATTGATATGGCACCTTTTGAGGCATTGTATGGTAGAAAATGTAGATCTCCGATTTGCTGGGCAGAAGTTGGAGATGGGCCTTTGCTTGGGCCCAAGATTGTATATGAAACGACTGAGAAAGTAAAACCGATACAATAGAGACTGAAAACCGCACAAAGCCGACAGAAAAGTTATGCGGATGTCAAAAGACGAGACAGAGAGTATGAAGTAGGTGATCACGTTTTTGTGAAAGTGACACCGATGAAAGACCAGACTCGTTTTGGAGTCAAGGGCAAACTGGCGCCGAGATATGTCGGACCATATGAGATTATTGAGAAAATCAATCCGGTGGCGTATCAAGTAGCGCTCCCTCCTGAAATGGAGCATATGCATAACGTCTTCTACATTTCTATGTTGAGGGATTACCTCCGGGATCCTTTTCATGTGATAGAGCCTACTCGTGTAGTGCTGAGTGATGACTACACCTACGAGGAACGGCCTGTTCAGATTGTGAACAAACGGATCAAGAAGTTAAGAAACAAAGAGATTCCGTTAGTGAAAGTTGACTAGCAAAACCATGGTGGCATATATGTCACTTGAGAGAGGGAAGATGACATGGCCAAGAGATATCCTGAACTGTTCCCACTGGATCCTGTTTTCTTCCAAAACGAAGGTAATTTGAGTTTGGAGGACCAAACTCTTTATAAGGAGGGGAGACTGTAATAACCCTCACCACTGATTACTGGTTAACCACTGATTACTGCTAAATTGAGACTGATTATGATAAGTAATTGAATCGACTGAAATACTAAACTGACTGATTGAATGTACTAGTTTAAATGCATGTCTATCTGTTTGACTATTTAATTATCTGTTCATGTTTTATGTTTAAATTGCAAATTGAAAGCCTTATCGGCGGCCGAATCTGAAATTGATTAGTGATATGTGTTAATCATAATTTATGTGATTTTATGGCATATTTATCTGAAATGCGATATGGTATGATTAGATTAGATTAAATGGTGATAAATTGCAATGGTTGCCTTAATTACCATATTGTCATGTTAGGGGACCATTTAGGCAATACATGTTGAAGCCTTAATACATTGTTAGCAACATTTCATCAACCATTTCTTGCACTCAACCGACTGGAGAGAGAGAATAGGGAGATAGCTTGATTTCTTCTTGATTTGCTTGGAGGCTTAGAGATTTTGGAAGATAATTGGCTAATTGAGCTTCTAGACCTTTAATTCAAGACTTAGTGCCTGTTTGGCAGAAATTATTTACAGCTTATTTCAGCTTTCAGCTTAATTTAAGCTATTTTGATGTGTTTGGTTTAGCTTATAGCTTATAGTTTATAGCTTTGTGGAAGTCAGAAATCAGCTTATTCTTTGAGTGGGGCAGGAGATGCTTTAAGAATAAGCTGGAAATCAGCTTAAGCTGAAAGTTATAAGCTATAAGCTGTTTAGGCATAAGCTATAAGCACTTTCCCACAGCTTTACCAAACAGAGCTTTAAGGTAGAGCTTATACCTTCTTGTTCATGAATTCAAGTCATTTTGTTACATGGTACATGAAAGTCTAGAGATTAAAGGCATGAAATAGCTTCATATGTTGAATTGAGTTAGAATTCATGCATGCATGTGTTCATCCTTGCATTGTGAGGTGGATTTCATAGAAATCTTGCATGCATGCTCATATTTATGTTTAAGTTCATGAATTCACCATGGTTTTAGAAGAATTGGCTCATTAGAGCAAGTATTGGAAGCTTTGAATTGGTTTAAACTCATGCATGTCATGTTTGAGTTATGTTCATGAAAATGTTGTTTGAAATTGGATTTAATTGAACTATCTTTGGGCTTTGATTTCTTAAATTGATCTTTGAAGCATGTAATATTATGGGTTTTGAAGTGTTTTCCAAAAAATTAGCCCAAGAGGATCGAATTTGATATATTTGAAGTTGATTTTGAGCTTGAGGTTCAAATCTGGGAATTCTAGATTTTGAACTCACGCTCGAGTGGGGTGACTGGTGCTCGAGCGTGAAATTCGTGCTCCCAGCACTTTGCACTGTTTTGAAGTCCGCTCGAGCGGGGTAATTTACGCTCGAGCGGGACCTTGT
The DNA here is from genome assembly GCF_055761805.1 of Camellia sinensis. Classification (NCBI taxonomy): domain Eukaryota; kingdom Viridiplantae; phylum Streptophyta; class Magnoliopsida; order Ericales; family Theaceae; genus Camellia; species Camellia sinensis. Next base: position 155,050,006 of record NC_138968.1, on the reverse strand, counting down.
GTCTTACGCTCAAGTGGGTGTCGAGCGCCCAATCAAGCGTGATTTTCACACATCCAGCACTTTTGACTGTTTTGTAGTACGCTCGAGCGGGTAAGTATACCCTCGAGCGGAAACCTTTTGTTGCTTGCCGCTCGAGCGGATATAGCCACGCTCGAGCGAGACCCCTGTTTTCTAAAAATTCTGAAGAGTGTTTTAAAGTGCATCTTTGCATCCTCATTTCATCGTAGGCATTCCTAGGCCTAGTTTAAGGCATCTTAATAAGGATATAGATGTAGAACCACACCGAGTCTAAGTAGGGACTAAGTCTTTGATTCCCGAATGTGAACTTAGTGTGTGTTCATCCTTTAAACTGTGTAGGATTGGCATCTGAGAATGCGCTCTAGCTTAACTGTAGCCCAGAACTTTGTGAGTAACAACTGTGTAAAGATATATTCAAACACGAATATCTTCTGAATGGTTAAATTGTACTGTTTTTGAATTGATACTGTTAACTGAATGAATGTATGCCCTCTATTCTGAACTGTATTGTGGCATCCATAGCAACTACTGTTACTGTTACTGCTACTGTTACAGAGATCTCTGTCAATTCCTATCTTGGAACTTCTGTTTACTGTTATGATGGCCATCATTGACTGTTTGGTCTTTCAAGACCTACTGTTTACTGTACTGTTCTGCTATCGGATGTACCACATATGACTGTTATGACTGAATGACTGATATACTGAATCAATCGACTGTTTTCATTATTGAAAGGACATTCATTCTTAACCTCTTTACGCATTATGTTATTTACTAGGTTTTAGCTCACTGCTCATATATATGTGTAGGTGTACATGCACCAGACCGTTGCTAGAAGCGTCGGGGTAAACTCCAGTTTCGTCAAGTCAACCTATGTGCCTCACTGCGAGGTTCCGAGCCCGTTCAAGCTATGGCTTTGGGGTGTTTTAATTTTTCCCCCCATCTGTCTTTGTATCTGTTTTGTAATACTGTATAAACTGTAGCACTGTACTGTACTGTTATAATAGGGATTAGGTCCCTGTTCTGAATGATTGTACATATGTATAGACTGTTTCGTTATGAATGTACATACGAATGAAAAGTTTTTTGCATACAGACTGTCACAGCTCATTGGACATTTTTTATTTACTGATTTGGCTTCCGCCATGTCCCTGCACTCTGTATTACTGTTTTACTGTTAAGCAGGCCTTCGGTAATCTCGGATTACTGGCCGGTTACGGTGCTAAACCCATAGGGGCGGGTTTGGGTCGTGACATCTTTCTCTTTTAATGAGCATTGATTCTATTTTATTTTCCTTTTTCTTTAGGGGTCGGAACACATTGAGAACAAAAGATATCTGTAGTGTTGAATTAGTTCATTCATTTCTTTGTGATTTTATTATGTTGGAAGTTCTACATTTAAGTTAGTGTTGTTTCCTTCTCAAATCTTGTTGCCCAAATTTATGAATTGAGGCAAAGGAAATGTAGAAAGATATTTTTCCTTGTGTTTGAATTTTGGGAGGGGTACGGGGGGCTAAATTTCTGAACAAAGTTGACTATTCAAACAAAAGTGCTTCAAATGCTCAAATTATTTCTTGCATGTGATCTACTTCAGCTTTTGCCAAAGTACTCCCCCTCATATTGTTAAGTGAGAGAATTTTGAGCCTGATTTCTCTTGCTTTGTTTTCCAACTTCATCAATTTAGTAAATAATTAACTTCTATACTACCGCATATAGGCATTTATTTTGTTGAGACTGCAGTTTGCTAGTGTCTTGAAGTGCACTTAATGTACTTTTTAAAATTAGCTACTGCCTATGTAATTTAGTCTCATCAAGTATGACGAGATGTTTAAGGCAACATTGATACCTTATGAAAATCCTTCATTCCACTACTTCACCTTATTGATTATGCTTTGAACCAAGTTTCTGGAGTAACTTTAAATCTGAGGCATTGTTGGGTTGTGTGTCTTACTAATCCCTGTTGACCTTATATGCAGATGTTTGGTAACATTTGTTTATGTTTATGTTTTCAAAACAATTGTGAACTGTAAATAACACGTTTGACAACTGCTTTCATTTCCAAAAAAAATGTTCGACAGTTATGAAATTTTACAAAATATTAGGAAATAAAAAAGTGTTTTCACTTGATTTGAAAACAAGTTTTAATTTACAAAATATTAGGAAATCAAATATTGACATGGAAGATAGAGTTGCATACAAAATATCAGATGGGGATGGAGTGATTCCAACCAAGTTTTCCAGAGGATGGGACTGGATTTTTTTGACAAAACATTCTTTCAATTTGAAAACAAAAGTTCGTCTTATTTATGTTGTTGCCTCTGTTTTTAGAATTTTAAATAAAAGATTTTATAGAAGTATCCTGAACTTGTCCATAAGGTATCTGGTTGTATCCTAGCTGTATCTGTTTCCCTGTTCAGTATATGAAAAACTAATTGGTTGATAGAACCCAAGATGACAATTACTATGCTTTTCTCAATTTGTAAAACATGCATATTATGTTATTTCATGTTTTTGTTTTAAGCCTTGCTCTGTATTACTGAGCTGTAGTTTAGGAGCTATGCATTATTGTATTTGCATGATGAAACCGAACTTTTTGGACCAAAGAGATGTGCTTCTTGATAACCATTACATATGTTTTAGGAAATCGTGTGATTTAATGTGTGCATTTTGTGGCTGTTAGAAGTTATAAATTGTTGGGCTATGGACTTCAAGAAGCAAACAACTTAATAACAAAGGAAGCTTCTAAATAAAAATGAAGACCGTCTTCTCACAGTGTTACTATATTGTTTTTGTAATTCTTGTTTTATTTGTATTAATATTTTCCGGTGAACAAGGGTCATAATTATTGTCTTTCCTCATGTAACCAGGTTCTGTGCTGCAGAAGTTCTTTTGGCACTTGAGTATCTGCACATGTTGGGAGTTGTGTACTGCGACCTTAAACCAGAAAACGTTCTTGTACGTGACGACGGCCACATATTCTTCAATTAATTTTTTTCCCCTTCAATGTGTTTCTATGAGATGGCACTAACCTTCATCTTTGTTATATTGTTTTTGCTGACCACAGGGTTGAAGTCTGCAAACAATGAATGATATTTTCTTAAGTGGTTTGTATTAGATAACCCGTTGCACTGAATCCGTGCAGAGTTTTGTAGTTCTTATCGATATTTTTTTCTTCTCTCCTGATGACTGCTGGTTAGAGTGCCAACATAAACAGTAACTGAAGATTCTGAATGAGATTTTACATACTATAGCTGAGGTAGCTGTCATCTTGTTTAGTAATATTTCAGTAATCTTGTTCGTTTATGTAATCTTGTTCAATAATATTTCAGCAATTTAGTTTGTTTAAATTTTTGTAAAATTTTACTTTCTATGTACTCATTGTAGTTTGGGAATAGAATGCTTTGATGTGTGAATGTCAATTTTTTTTTTCTTTTTATTTTTATAATTTTATGGTTGGATGATAAATTTAATTTTTGTGAATTTTTAGCTATCAAATTAAATGGTTATAAAATGTTTTTAAACTGACTTTTAGTGACGAAAATATATGGTAGAGAGTCATTTATCCTTTAGTGACCAAAAATAATTGTTGTTAAAAATGTCACTATTTTGTATTTTGCGGCTAAATAGGGATATTTTGTGACGAAGTATTAGCGACGAAATGTTTTAGTTTTGCAAAATGAAAGATTTTGTGGCAGTGTAAAATAGGTCACCAATTGTCATTTTTAGCGACGTTTTTGAAAATTAGTCGCTAAAAACTTTCTTGGACGCACTTTTAGTGATGTTTATGGTGACGAATATAATTTTGTCACAAAAAGTATTTAGAGACTAAAGCAATGGTTTTTGGGACTAAAACAATTGGTCACTAAAAGTCTTATATGTTATAGTGAACTCTATATATGTAGCCACAAAATCCATTATTATTAAAATTCATGTAATTTTGTCCTTAGAGCACTTTCAAATGTCCAATAGATTCTTACCATATCAATTCTTAACACAGGCAAAATTAAATAAAATTTTTTAGAACAAAGGATTCATTTGACATTTGTAGTCAAGAAACAAAATTTTAAACCCCGAAAATTGTTATATTTTGAAAGTTACATTGATGATTTATTGAGTAAATCATATGGAGTATAAAGTAGAAATGTGAGATAAACAGACATGTTCAAGTTTTACTGTCAACATTAGCTGGTCAACTATTGTTGTTTTGTCGATTGCTACATCAAACAACTCTTTCTAAATCACTTATTTTTAATGTATGTAATGAGAGGACCTCTTTTGTTGAGGTAGGCCAAGGATTGTATTATGCATTCCATGTGCATTAAAATGGGATGTTTATAAGGGTCATTGTCATAGCCAAGATGGAGTTTGATTAATTTACTAGAAAAAGTATTTAGAATAATATCTTATTGAATTTCAAACAAAGGCTTCGTTTGAAGCCCAACTTGGGGCTTTATTTTATTTTATTTTTTTGACTATTTTAGCTACAAAAAATAAGACAAAACATCATATCTAACTCATAATCATTATATTCTTTCTCTCACAAAAAAGTCAAAAAAATCAAAAGCCCTTCCCAAACCAGACTTTTTATCCCCAGGCTAAAATAGCTAAAAAGTCAAAAAGTCAGTCTACTTCCCAAACGAATCCAAAGTGTGTTGTGAACCACATGCATAATAAATTTGGTTTACAAATTTAAATTTTGAAATATTTTTGTTGGATACAAAAAAATGATGTTTAATAACTTTATAATCCATAAGAAGATTGCCGACATGATATACATCGAAGAAAAAACAAGTTATAAAACCCTTGAATTTAGATAAATATTTTTTAGTATCAATCTATAAGAAATTATTTGTGAAATATTAGTAATATACTAATGGAAAGTGTATATATAATTTGTTTACAGAGTAATGTGGAAGTAATTAAACTTGTCATTTTAAAATAATGTGCCTATTAAGATAACATTTAATAACGAAAATGTCAAAACCAACTACATCATTTTGGTGACACAATTTGTATATATATATATATATATATAAAATCAACATGAATAACAATTTCCACTGTGAAAAAGTTGAGTTAAATATTGGATGGGTGTTATCTGTGGCTTTCCATGAGGAATTCCAAATACAAATGTAACTTAAGAAATTTCAGGACATAAGCAATTGCTATGAAAGGAATTCAACATTGAAACTAGTTGTCATGTGAAAAATGGTTGAATAATAAACATTGTTTTAGAAGTTTCACATGCACGGTTTTCATTTATTTATTATTTTACAATGGGTTGGAGAGGAATAGAGAAGATAAAGTTGTAAGACTCAAACTCATGTATCTCCCTTGATAAGATACTATCTCATAATTCTTCAGTTTTTATTGAACTAGTTGAGGGAAATCCGTGCACAATATTGGACCTTAAAACAGATCTAACAACTCAAAGCCTTGCCCTAAAAGTTTTTTATTTTTTTTATTGGTCTTAGAAATCATGTAGAAGCCCAGCCCATCCTGTCCTGGACCAAAGCCCAACTTCCCAAGAAAACTGAATAAACCTCCAAGACCACCATTCTTGGGAATTCTCTCTTGCTCTGTTCTCTCTCTCTCTCTCTCTCTCTCTCTCTGTGCAACATCAATGGCAACTTCATGTTCACATTGGTGGCACTGCCCATTCTACTTCACCATGTCAGTGGTCCTTGCTATCATGGCAATCTCTGCATCAACCCATTCAACTCCCAACAATTCAATCCCATTGAACCAAACCATCATTCCACACCACCTCTCCTTCAACGCCTCCCGTTCTCTGCGACGCCACGGCTTCAACGCCATAGCCACTCTCCTCCAAATCTACCCCGAAATCTTCCTCTCATCGCCCCAATCAACCATCTTTGCAATCCCAGACACCGCCATCTCCAACACCTCTGCTCATCCAAACATGTTGAAACAACTCATCAAATACCACACTTCTCCTTCCAAGCTTCCCATTCATGAGCTCCTAAAGAAGCCCCAAGGCACTTGCTTAACCACCCTTGTTCACAAAAAGAACATCGCGATCACGAAGATTGATCCCAAACAGGGCTCGATTGAGATCAACAATGTGTTGATTTCTCATCCTGATTTGTTTCTTGAAAGACCCATTTCAATCCACGGTGTTCTTGCCCCTTTCTCTCCATTATTAGGCTTCGATCGAGATTGGGAAATCACTCAGTCACCCATTTGTGAATCCAAGAATTCCAGTGAATCCAAGAACATGGTCGAGTGGACACACATGGTTCGATTGCTGAGCTCTAATGGGTTCGTGTCGTTTGCGATTGGATTGCACTCTGTTCTTGATGGGATTCTTCAAGATCACCCGGGTTTGAATTCAGTGACAATTTTCGCTCCACCGGAATTCATTTTTGTGGCATCTTCATGGTCTTTGCTGGATAGGATTGTGAGGTTTCATATGGTGCCTGAGAGGTTTACTTTCTCGGAATTGGCTTCATTGCCTGAGAAATCATCATTAAGAACACTGGTTTCAGATAGAAAACTTGTGATTACTACAAATTCTAAGCGAGGACTGACCATTAATGGGGTGGAGATAGCAGCACCAGATATATTTTCATCTGAGCACTTTGTGATCCATGGAATTTCTCGAGCTTTTAGTATGGAGGAGCTTCCAACAATTTCCATATAGATTGGTTTCGGATTAGAGGAAGTTAGGGGTATCCATTTGTGCTTGTGTAGGTTTTGGGCAAGCTTTGTTCATAGATTGTGATCATGATTGCCAAACGACAAATAGATTTAGATTTTGCATATATTGTTTTGATTTTGGAAGGAAAATGTCTCGTAACTCAAATTATGTTGTTCTGTATTCAAAACGATGTCGTTTTGGCCATTTGAGCCACTTTTGAGCCGCCAAATTTGAGTTACGTAACATTGTCGATTTTTGAAACCCATCTCGTGTGTATAATAATTACCTTTTCTTACTATTATGATATATGTTTATTATTTTTTTTAATGAATTAAATATGAAAATAGATCCTATTATGATTGGAATTGATTATTTTATTTTATTTTATTTTATTTTATTCTATTCTAATAAATCGGACAAAATATAAAGATTTTATAAAGTTCTTAATGTCATTTATAGAGGTTCTAGGTTTGGCCCTATAGTCTTGTAGTCACACTTTGTCACTGTTTGGAAAGTGGGTTTGGAACTAAAATAGTCATAAAAAATAAAATAGGCTTTTTAGTTCCAATAAGACAAAATATCACGTCTAACTCATAATCATTACATTATTTCTTTCACAAAAAAGTCAAAAAAAATCAAAAATCCTTCTCAAACTAAATTTTTTAGCCCCAAGCTAAAATAATAAAAAAGAGCCAAAAAATCAAAAGTCAACCCACTTTTCAAATCAAACCTTCATGGTGTGGCAAGGGAGTTTGGAATTTGAGCTTATAGAGCAACGACGACCCCGTAATTATAATATAACTTTATTGACAAATCAACATTCTACAATATTGAAAAAAAAAAAGGTTTATAGGTGATATAAAAATAAAAAAAAAATAAAAGAGTTGTAATGGTGGACTATTTAAAAAAATAAAAAGCAAGTGGGGTCATTGTTTTTTGTTGGAATTTTTTGCCATAACACCTTCATATAGTCCGTTATTCTTGAAAAGAACAAATTATAATTTTTTGGCTCATAAACTCCTCCAAAATAAAGAAATCTTGTAAGAATGACAAAAATTTTCAAATTTAATTTTTTTGTGACAAATTTACCCATTCATACGCACACTTTCTATCTCTGTCTTTTTATCTTTCTCATCTTTCTCTTCATCAGTTTGTCATCTCTCTCTCAGCTCTTTCTTTCTCTATCTCTTTTTAAGAGCTCTCTCCACCATCACCATTGTCTACACCACCACTACCACCACCGTCACCATCTCCACTACCACGACTACCATCATTTCCATTACCTCCATCGTCTCCACCAACACCGTCTTAATCATTGACGTCATTCATCACCGCCACCGCTACTACCGTTTCACCACTATCATCTCAACCACCAGTGCCATTCGATGCCACTGTACCACGGGCAACCACTACCGTCATCCTTAGCGTTCAAGACCTCAAATCTGAGATTGACGATCTCAGATTTGAGATCTATCATCTCAGATCTATATTCTCTCACTCTTTTTCTCTCTGTCTCCTCATCATGCTCTCTTTTTTAGACAGTAAAATTTTCTCTAGTTTGAACCAGGTTTAAGGCAATATGCGCTCTCTCTATCTTTCTATTTTTTTTATTTTTTTTTTCTGGTATGTCCTATGTTTTTGCTTGACAAAATAAGAGTAAAATTTTACTCTAGTATGTACTCTTATTTTGTTTGATAGAATAAGAGTAAAATTTTACTCTAATATGTGCTCTATTTTTGTTTGACAGAATAAGAGTAAAATTTTACTCTGGTATGTGCTATGTTTTTATTTGATAAAATGATAATAAAATTTTACTCTGATATATGCTCCGTTTTTGTTTGATAAAATAAGAGTAAAATTTTACTCTGATGTTATGTGTTCTGTTTTTTTTTTTTTTTTTTTTGGATACAATGACAATTAAATTTTACTCTATTATTGTGTACTTATGTTATTTATTTTCAGAGCAACGAGTTCAAGCGATGAAACAGAGTGAGGGAGACAAACTGTTCCATCGTTTGATATTTGCCTATTTATATGGAAGGGTATTTCGGTCTTTTCATTATTTTTAAAAAAAATTATTTGAGGGAGTTTTGAAACCAGTATTTTATTACATGGTCTTCACACAAAAAAGGCCCAATGGAAGGGACTTTTCACTAAAAATTTCTTTTTTGTTTTGTTTTGATGGAGAGTGGGGTTATTGTTAGATGTCACAAAATTACCGATGAAATTATGATTTAGAGTGACTAACGTAAGCCTATTTTTGTAATTAGCAAAAAAAAATTAGTTTATTGACTTATATTGGATCACATTATTTTTTATATTTTTTTTTCCAAAAAAAAACCTAAAAAATTGACTTTTTTCCCCCTACTTATTGTTCATAAGCAAGCCAAAACAGAATTTTAAATAAATAATGATTTTTAAAATTTTATTTATTATTATTTATAAAGATAAAATAATCCACATAATACTTTTAATATGATAAAAAAGATCTATTGGAATTCAAGTTCAAATGTCTGAGATTAAGTGGAATACAAGAATATTTTGTGAATTTATTGGGTTATAAGTCCTTTAAATAAGAATTATAAATAAATCTGTCTTTATTTAACATTTTTAAATAACAAACACAACACTAATAAGTCTACAATTATTAATAACAATATACATAATAATAAAATAGTGAATTATGAATTTATTGCACAATAAATTATTTATGTCTAAAAGAAATATAATTTATTTATAGTCACTTAAAAATAATTGAGAGAATTACAGTGTTAGTAAAACATATTTATCAAAATGTAAAAAATATTATAAATATTAATAATTAATATTATAATTTTTTATTAATGTAAATTTTTTTTTATCGAACACCACTATGAAATAAATGTCCCAAAATAATAAGGGGGAATTACTTGTCAAGAATTTTTTTTACAAATCAATAAAAAGAGTATAATATTATAATTATTAAAATATATAAATTTTAACACTAATTTATATATATATTTTTCTTGTACCACGGTACGTTTCCCCAAGTAATTACGTATGATGGTTACCTTACCTCTTATGATCACGTCACTACATCGTCATCACTAGGACGATCGTAACCACGGAAGTGGGTGGTGGACTATCACGAAAAAAAAAACATAGGGAATAAAGTTAAAAGGCTATGGCCCTGTTTGGTAGAGCTGTGGGAAAGTGCTTATAGCTTATACTTAAACAGCTTATAGCTTATAACTATGAACATAAGCTGATTTCTGACTTATAAATTAAGCATCTCCTGCCCCACTCAAAGAATAAGCTGATTTCTGACTTCCAAAAAGCTATAAGTTATAAGCTATAAGCTAAACTAAACACATCAAAATAGCTTAAATTAAGCTGAAAGCTGAAATAAGCAGCTTTTAAGCTGCACCAAACAGGGCCTATGTTGGCCAATAATGTAAGAAAGTTTTTACTTTTGTTTATTTTTATTTTTTTGAACTAGATAGTGGCATTATTGCAATCCTTAAACTCCGGTACGGAGGCTAAATTTAGCGCATGATCTAAATAAGTGTATTATTTATCTTTTTATAAAAAGATATGTAGAAAAATAGAGAGGTGATCTGATGAAAAAAAATAAAAAGATAGATTATTTTAGAGTTGCCAAACTTGGCCTTATTCTATAAAAATATTAGAGATTTTAAAAGTTTTAATAAAATTTTTATTAAATATCTTAAATAGGTGTAAAACTTACACGAGACTCATATAGTATAGGTCCCATAACCATGTGAGATATTTGATAAAAATTTTAATAGAATTTTTAAAATCTCTAGCATTACTCTTTATTCTAATTCATAAGAAAGGATTGACTACCGAGATAAGAGGAGAACGCATCAACCCTCAACATAGAAGGTAGAGTCACGAGCGGAGTACAGTACGATCAACTTAAATTATAAATTTTATACTAATTCCATCCTAAAATATTAGTTTCTTTTGAAGAATCTAACCTTTTTTGTAATACAATTATTACACTTTAAAAATCAATTTGTTTAGTTCATATTTTTAGGATTTACTTTTCAAAAAATTGAAATTTTTTTTTGTATATTTTTTTATTTTCACTAAATTTTTTTAATATTCTAAGTAATTTTTTTTTAATAAATTTTTTAGATATACCTAACATAAATACACTTAAAAGTATAATATTTGTGATTTTTTTTAAAGAAAATTCACTAAATGCCAAATATATATATATATATATATATATATAAAATACAAGAATTCAGTACATTTTCATATTCTTTTGTATTTATTGATTTTTTAAAATATTTTTTACAAATATCTTCAATGTCAATTGCTTATTGCTTTATAGCTTATTGGGTTCTTTAATGGGTTGAACACAATTTTTTTTTATTTTTCAATTTGTTAATCTAAAACAATTGGTGTTTTGTTACTAACATTAGGATCCTTAACTTAGTTGTGACTGTATAAAAAAAATTTAATTTTTTGAATTTAAAATTAGAGAACCCTTAAGGGAACTCCAGGTTTTTGAATTAATTTTGAACGCATGTGATTGTATAAAAATTAATTTCTTGAATTATTATTTTTTTATATTAAATTCATTTTAATTTGTAATGAGTTGAAAAATTAGTTTGAATGATTAATGCATGTCAGTTGAAAATTTTGCTTCAATATGTGAGTACATAATTTATTTGTTACTAATTTTTTTCACAAATATTTGTCCCTCAAATGGCAAGAACCCTATGCAAACCGTTTCATATGGGTGTTGTGCATATTTTGAGTAGTCTTCTAAATTGACTTGAGGTTTATTGGGATACTTTTGGTTTAAGAATTGTAAAAATGTTGCCTTTGCTATTTCTCATGAGCACATATAATTTTGGTCTATTTCCTTGATTTTTAAATATTCAACTTTTTTGTTTATTATTTTTATGTTTATTGTCAGTGTCGCAACTATCTAAATCTCTAACATGTTGGTGAGACAATTCTTAATTTGTTATTAACCTATGAAAATATTGTTTTTGAAGAAATTTCTTACAAGATACTATAGTACATACCTTTCTATCAATGCCATTCACACTATAATTCATCACATTAACGAATTCTTGACAATGTAATGCCATTCACATTGTAATCCATCACATTAGCTAATTCTCGACAATACAATGGAATCATGATGAGTGTGGCACCAACTTAGCCCAAATGAGCTATTTTTATTTTTCGATTTATATTATTTTTGTTTTTGTAATATATCACATGCTTTGTTCAAATAGCTATCATATTTCAAATTTCTGTTTTTTTACTTCTCTAATTATAGAAAGCTTAGCAAATCAATTTGTTTATTTCTCCCATGAAACGATTGTTGGGAAAAAAAAAAAAGGTTTTATGGTGACTTTAATGTGAAATTAAAGTAGGCCCCAACCATTAGTTGAGGTGGGATTAAATGGGTTTAGATTTTTTATAACAAAATCTTTACACCATAAAAAGAATAACAAAAAACTATTAAAAATTGAATGAAAAATTGTCTCATAAAGTTGGTCTTATAAATGAGGTATTTAAAATTATGTATAACTACCAATCCCACATTGATTGTAGAGGAAAACTTTGATGGGTATTCAAACTTTAAGATTTTGATAAGGGCATGAGCCTTTTGGAGCAAATTTTCAAAAGAATGGAGTTATGGATGCTTTAAGGATAAGCTTGGGCCAAGGCCAAAACTATGGTCCAAGTTGGTTATGCAAAAATTGCCACACACGTATGCCACCAGCCCGCATGGACCGGGCCGGGTCCGTGATCCATGGGTCGTGAGGCTTGAGGGAATTGGCTGGGTTGGATTGGTGGTCCACTAACCTAATCTATATAGAGTGTGTAACTCATCTATACTATATATTAAGCAAAAAGAGGTTTTTAACCCTAAGCCTTGTGGGAGCTCCAATCTCTCAATCTAAATTTCCTGATTTTTTGATTAAAAAAAAAATCCTAGCATTTATTAACTTCTCCCAACTCCCAAGTCTTACCATCATAACAACACTTTAATGCATTAAGAACAAGCATAAAAAAAATTCTTTAAAATCCAACACATATGAATTCCTTGAAAAGTCTCAGCACATATGATTATTATCCCGCATAATGACACTTTAATGCATTAAGAATAAGTATAAAAAAAATTTCTTGAAAAGTCCAACACATGATTATTATCAAAATATTAAACTTTAATATAATATAATAAAAAAAGACATTTAATTTTTTGAAAAGTCTAACACATATGATTATTATTAAAATATTAAACTTTAATATAATATAAAAAAGAAAAAAAAAGAAATTTAAAAAAAGAAAAGAGAAAAGAAGACATTTAAAAATTGCAATTCACATATATAGATAATTGTAAACACAATTATCTAAGAAAATGAGGTTTTTAACCTACAAGTCTTGTGAGAGCTCTAATATTCTAATCCTAATTTTCTAATTTTTTGATTTAAAAAAAAAAACTCAATATTTGTTAATTTCTCTCAATCCCGATGCCTTTTGGGAGATTAGGTCAAAATCCCCTCATAATTAAACTTTAATGCATTAAAGACTAGCATAAACAAAATTCCTTGAAAATTTCAACATATCGATCTATCTATATTATATTATCTATATCTACATCTATATCTATCTATACTATATATTAAGTAAAATGAGGTTTTTAGCCCCAAGCCTTGTGGGAGCTCCAATCTCTCAATCTAAATTTCCTGATTTTTTGATTTAAAAAAAAAAACTTAGCATTTATTAACTTATCCCAACTCCCAAGTCTTACTCTCATAATGACACTTTAATGCATTAAGAACAAGCATAAAATAAATTCTTTGAAATCCAACACATATGAATTCCTTGAAAAGTCCCAACACATATGATTATTATCCCTCATAATAACACTTTAATGTATTAAGAACAAGCATAAAAAAATTTCTTGAAAAGTCCAACGCATATGATTATTATCAAAATATTAAACTTTAATATAATATAAAAAAAAGGAAAAAAAAGAAGACATTTAAAAAAAAAATTAAAAAATTACAATTAACATATATAGATAATTGTAAACACAATCCGTGCATGGCACGGGTGATATGCTAGTACACATGTATGTATATAGAGTGTGTAACTCATACACTTACTCCCCATCATTGTGCATTATTCCATCAGTTTTGTAGGAGTAAGGAGTGCATTTGCTGCCAGGCTTCTCATCTCTCCCCCATTGTGTATAAAAGAAGACCATCTTCCTTGGTTTCAATAGAGAATTTTTGCCTCCATATTAGACAGTTAGTCTGCCCATATAATTTTCTTTCTATGTGAGAAAATGCTGTCATTGTCAGTTAACCGGAGCTAAACAGAATGTGCTTTTGCGTTAGCTGGTTTATATTGTCGTATCTTGGGAGACAGACGTCAATATCTCTCTGGCATCCACGGTGAGGCGGCAAATCTGTTTTAAGGAGACTGTGATATTACATAGACTTCAGTTTGCTATTTTTTCTTCGTTTTATCTTATTATGTATTTCTGTTCAATCTAGTTGTAATTTTCCATGATTTAATGTTTTGTAATTTAATTTATTAAACATGAATCTGTTTGTTTATTTTTTATTGTTAAACAGGAAGGCAACCCAATAGGAGGGGTGAATTGGGTTATTAAAAATTTTAACCAAAAATAAAGTTGAAAAGATCTATGTAAGTAAATGCAGCAGATAATCAAAGTAATAACTGAAAGTTAAGAGAATGGGCTAGAAGGATTTAACACAGAGATTTATAGTGGTTCGGCTCACCGGCCTACGTCTACTCCTCAAGAATCCTCCTTGAGAATTTCTTCACTATGAATCAAAGCAGCACCAAGCTCTTTCAAGTTGAGGTATTTTACAAAAGGACTTACTTCAATCTGTTGAGGAACTCACTCAACAAAATGCCTCACTTGACAAATGTTTCACTCAGAAACTAAGAAACTAAAAGAAGAGGATTAACTGTCCTCTTTTACAAAGATTATCTCTCAAAAGATGGATTATGAAAGTGTAAGCTCATACAAAGTTTTGGACTTGTTTAAATCTGAAAATGAGATAACACAAGCCAAGTCACAGATATGAAAGTGATGCTCAGAATGTTTGGTGTTGATGCGGTAGGATGTCTTCGTCTTCAGATTTGGAAAACATTCTCGATTTATAGCTTTCATCCGACTCAACTCGTTGAAGAAAAAACATACCCACGTAAGTAATCTATCCGTTGGAGTTGGAATAAAAACGTTTCCAGCTGTTGTGAGTGGAGAATGTTTGGTACAGGCTCTTTTCTGACCATTAGAGATGGAGCTTCCTCAAAGGAAGTGATGCCCATGCTTGGAAGATAAGATAATGGTGGAAGGATATAATGTTGTCTCCATGTTCTTTCCTTTTTCTGATCTTAGGAGAGGTGTGAGTGGAGAATGTTCCCTCCATTTTGTCAGAAAATATTATCTCAAAGTTCCTTTTAATTAGAATAATATATGTCAGAGAATGATGTCAGATATCCTTTGAGAGTTGGAAGATGGCGGCTAGGTTTTGTTCAACCCAGACATAAGGGTGTTGACCCCACAAGTTGGGTGTCGACCCTTTACTCTGATTTTTCTTTCCTGAGTTGAGTTACATGTGTTCTTGGTGTCGACCCTTGCTGCTGAAGTGTATATTGTTTTTTGGTGTTGACCCTTGTTGCTGTTGGTGTCGACCCTTACAACTGGAGTGTATACTGCTTTTTGGTGTCGACCCTTGCTGCTGTTGGTGTTGACCCTTGCATCCGGAACACTTGGTTATTTTTCCAGCTTTTCCCTGGTGTCGACCCCTGCTTTTCTAGTGTCGACCCTCTGTTCTGGAACACTTAACATTTTTTAGGATTATTCTAGTGTCCATCCTTGGACCTGTGATAGACACAAATAGATACTTGCAACCAAGAGCTAATGCTTATATTTTTGATAACTTAAAAGGTTTTTTGAGTCAAAATATTTTAGAGTCTCAAACAATTAGAATCATGAAGTACAAATGTTAATTTTGAAACTTCAAATAATAAAGTGTTTGTCATAAATCAAAATCAATAGAAATTAAATTTTGAGTAACCTTGGGGCTAACATATGTAATTACGCTCTATTCATGGTTTTGATGGTTTGAATTGTTTTTATATTTTAAGAACCATAAATTGTAATACTTTATGTAAATGAGACATGCTGTAATTGTAATATGTGGATGAGGCATGCAGTGATTGTAATATTCTAAAGTTTCAAACTTTCTTTCTTTGAATGAGGCATCCAATGATTGTAATACTTTTTAAAGTCATTGACTGTAATTTTTTTTTTAAGGAAGTGCACAAGTTGAATTATGTTGAAAATTTATAAAATTTTAAACCGCCAAACCGATTCGCATCCATCCGCTAATCCGCCAATCCGCTCAATCGACATCCGTCTGCATCCACCGGATTGGCGGACGGATGTGGATTGATTTTCTCTAATCCGCCAATCTGGCGAACGAATGGCAGATTGGAGGTTCCGTGGTTGCAACTGATCCGCGCCCACCCCTAGGAAAGTATATATCATTGTTTGATTTTCCTTAATTTGTAATCATGTTTCACTTATATATGATTCAATTACTTCATTTCGTTGAACTTTTATCCAGTTAAAAAAAAGATTATTGTATTAGAATTCTTGATTTTCTTATTAAAGTTTAATTTTTTTTCCTCCAGATTTGTCTATATATATTATCCATTTTTACTAATGTTCAAGTTTTTTCCACATTTTCACTTTTTCCTACACTCAAAACAATTGAATTTTATGATTTTTCTTTTATGCTTGTTAGTGTGTTTAAAATTGAAGTTGGAGAGATGAACCAGAAGTTTTATAATCCATATTTGTTAAGGTAATAATGGTTATCCTTTGCATATCGTTCTTTCTCAAGCTCCATTTTTTTTATCATCATATAATTTTTGTGAAAGTATTTTTGCATTTTTTAATGTTTGGTTGCACGAGAAATGGGTAAAAGAACTTTTTCAGTGAAAATATTTGATGACTTTGTTGCAATGATTTGTTATGCAGCAATAAAACAATGTTTATGATCATGACATTGTTCTCTCATCCAACCATTTGACAATGTAGATGCAGATGACAAGCAATCACAAATTCACAAGATAGTTGAATTAACAAAATTATTCTATTGGTAAACATAGAAACTCCTTTAATTAAAATTATTTTCTTGATTTTGGCTGTGATTTGTTTCGTTTCTTTGTTAACGTAACTCTTTTACAACTGTTAATCATGTAATGCAATGGAGATCTTCATTTTCAACTTGTAATGGAGAAGATTCAAATATGGAAAATAATGCTTCAAAATCTATAATTCAAAGCTTGTTGTCCAATGGGATTGAGGCATGCAACTTTAGAGGACTAATGACCTTTTTCTTTGTTGTGTCTTCTATAGTGGAATTTAGGAACAACTATGAGGGAATGAAAATTTAAGTTGCATATATCAATCTTACCATATGTAATTCATTGTCTTCACTCTCTTTTTCTATGTGTATATATACAATGTAGTCAACTCAATTTAATTGATTTTTTCTTATTTAAATTAACCATACTCTCTTGTAGGCGATTTTGTGTAATTTCAATTTGAACTAACAAGTAGATGCCTAGAATAAAACGAGAATGTAGTGTTCTAGCTATAAGACTTTTGGTCTGGCTTATGATAAAATGCTAGGTGCCCAATAAAGTCTTGTATGAACAGTGTAGAGAAGAGAGACGTCTATTAAAATGCAAATTTTTTGTTAAATGGTTTGGCTGTACAAAATTGCAATTTATGTGTTATAATATGGGATTTTCGGTGAGACCCCATTTTTTGGACCTTTTTTTAAGATAAAGGACAACTCGATCAAGAGAAGCCCAGCTCAATAAGGACATTCTATAATTTGTTTTTTTTTTTTTTAACCATATTGCCCTCATATATATATATATATATATATATCATATATTTAAACAATCTCAGCTCATGCATAAAACGATCTTGAAGATGATCTACAAAGTGAAGATGATCTGCGAAATCCATGAAGACGATCTCAAAGTCTGAATATCTCACCGCCGACGATCTCACCCTTGGTCAATAATGCACGATCTCGCCATCCAAGATCAATACTCTCAATTAAATGAGAGATTACGTTGCAAAGCTGCATAAATTTGTTGTTATTCTTTATTTGTTTTTGTTGATTTGCTGAGTTCAATCAGGTGTGTGCTCTATTTTTGTTTGACATGATGAAAGTAAAATTTTACTTTGGTTTGTGCTCTGTTTTTGTTTGACAGAATGAGAGTAAACTTTTACTCTGGTTTGTGCTCTGTTTTTGTTTGATAAAATGAGAGTAAAATTTTACTCTTGTGTTATCTGTTATGTTTTCTTAACATGCAAGTAAAATTTTACTTTATTTCAGAGTAAAATTTTACTGTATTTCAGAGTAAAATTTACTCTGAATTGAAAGTAAAATTTTATTGTGTTGTTGAATGTTCGTTTATGCAGTTTCTGATTTGTTTTCTGGTAAAATTTACTCTGAATGTTCAGAGTAAAATTTACTTTGAATCTTCAAGTAAAATTTTTACTTTATTTCAGAGTAAAATTTTATTGTATTTCAAAGTAAAATTTACTTTGAATTGAAAGTAACATTTTACTGTATTGTTGAATGTTTGTCTATGCAGTTTCTGATTTGTTTTTTAGTAAATTTTACTGTATTTCAGAGTAAAATTTACTCTGAATCTTAAAGTAAAATTTTATTGTGTTGTTGAATGTTTGTCTATGCATAAGAGAATAAACTTTATTTTTCATTAACCAGAGTAAAATTTTACTGTTGCGAAAACAGAGTACATACTAGATAAATAAATTATATTCAAATTTTATTTTAGATCTATGAACAAACAAACAAAAAAACTCTCGATTTTTTATTGTAATATATCAATTTATCATTTTTTTGGACATATATGAGGTCATTTTATCTCAAATCTGAAACTATTGATCTCAAACATGAGTTCATAGGCATCAAATCTGAGATGGTGATGGATTTCAATGGATGATTTCAAGATTTCGATTTTGTGAGATGGGTCGAAAATGGAGATCAAAAGGGTTTAAGGCTTAAAAAGAGAGAAAATAAAGGAAAGGGAGAGGACACCAGTAATGTAGAGATAGAAAGGGAAGAGAAATGGTTCAGCGAGGGTTTTGGATTTTATGAAAGGACATTTCAGCCTTTTCATCATATTTTTTTATTTGAGGGCCTTTGAAACTATTATTTTATTTGGTGGGTTTCACACAAAAAAGCCCCCATAGAAGGGGCTTTTCACCAAAAATTTCTTATAATTATAAGAATGCTCTACTTGATAATGTGTCTAGAGTATGTTGCTTTTCTTTTGTAATAATTCAAGTTAAGAAACAAAAACAATAATTGCCATTCATAAATTATTGTAAATTATAAATTCATTATTTTTAAACTCTTAACAAACAAAACAATTAACTATAATAAAAAAAAGATTTCAGCAACTTGTAGTGGGCATTTATAGTGGACGAATAATGCTATATGTATCAATTAGTGTACTAATTAATGATATGGTATAATGTGACACTATTGTACACTTGTTTGCCTGCTTTCCACGCAACCAACTTCACTAGTCATTAATAAAGATGGAATATGAATAATGGAGATGTTTTGGACATCAATGAAGACAATTCTATAATAATATCTGAATTGGTGCGTTTTACTATTAAAGTCTATGCCTTTATTGCTGTGGAAAGTGGCAAAGCATCCCAATATAACTTTTTTTTCTCAAAATGAATTGCATATGTGAATGGCACCGCAAATATCTCTGTTAAATATACTGTAATAATTATATATTCTATCTATCATTTATATCATATTATATTTATTATTATATTTAAAATTATTATATTTAAATTTCTCTCATCTTATAAAGGAGTCTTATATATATCATTGTATAATGAAAGACTTATTTATAAATCCTTTTTCAGACACTTATGTTAGACTAAGTCTTATGTAATTTCTTATAGAGTCTCAAATCCTATTTAGATAAGAATGTATTCCACAAGATCCTACATAAACGTAATGTGACGTGACACTTACATAAATGTAACGTAACGTGACACTTACATAAACGTAATGTAACGTGACACCTATATAAACGTAACGTGATATCTACATAAATGTAACGTAACGTGTCACGTTACGTTTCGCAAACTTAATGAGTTTTTATTTTTTTAAATTAAATGTGAAAATGTTGCTGGTTTATGTTAGTGTCACGCTACGTTTCATATAAATATGATCTATGATAACATTCAATTTCCTATATAAGAAATTGAATATTGCCATAGATCATAGGTGTCACGTTACGTTTATGTAAGTGTCACGTTATGTACATGTGTTACGTTACGTTTATGTAGGTGTCACGTTACGTTACGTTTATATAGATATGATCTATGGTAACATTTAATTTCCTATATATGGTTTTACTATTATTTATGATATTAACAACTAATATTGAGGGTAAATGTGTCAATAAACTTCCCGCAGGACTTATGGGAACATATGTTTTTTAGTGAGACCATATGTAGTATAAGTCTCCCTAATAGAACTTATAAATAATTTTCTCATTATTCAACATAATATTAAATATGAGTCTTTTTTGATAAATCCTCTTTTTACGAATTTTATTCCATCTAACCAATATTTTTTTTGACTATTCCATTAGATCCTATTTAAGGTAAAAAGACTAAAACACCCTCAATCTCTCATGCCCCTTATTAATGTTGATATTTAATATTGATTGTCATTATGTTTTGGTAGTTCCCATGCATGAGGATGTTGACTATTATTATATTTATATTAATTTGAAATGAATTTTTACATGATGTGAATATTCACATCATATAATACATGATATGAATCTTCATACTAAAACATACAAATGTAAACGTTCACATCGCTACATTAGATGAGAGAGAATGTTCACATGTTGTGAACGTTCACATCACTACATATTGTGAATAAAAGTATGTTGTTAATTAAAAATAAGAAGGTTCACATGTTTTGAACGTTCATATCACTACATTAAATGAGAGCGAATTTTTCAAAAAGTGTTGTAAATGTTCACAACAGATGAGAGAGAATATTCACATTATTGTTAATGTGTTGTAAATTAAAAATATATTAACATTATATAATAATATAAAATAATAATATCAATGTTATTTAATATGTGTATGAAATTTACTATGCCTTAATCCTTTCATTTCTCTCTCCTCTCCCCAACATTAAATATCAATATTAAGGCCTCGTTTGGGAAGTGGCTATTTTAGTAGGCTATTTGGCTTTTTGGCTATTTTAGTAGGCTATTTTAGTTTTTGTGTTTGGGAAGATGAGATGGATTTTATTTGAGTTGTTGTATTAAAAAATGTGTTGAAATGATGTTTGAAATTAAAATGACAAATTTATCTCTAAAAAAATATTTTTTTAAATTGCTATCAAGGGGTAAAATTGTAAAATGCTCATTGATGGAACAAGTGACAAAGTGACAGTGTAGGCTGTGCCTACACTGCCGCTGTGCAGTGCTATATATTTTTTTTTTGAAAAAGCTAGCCAAAAGTGGCTTTTTGGCTAAAATTTTTTTGTAGGCTATAATAGCCTCTTTAGGCGGTTCCCAAACAGCGCCTAAATATAAGGGTATAAGAGTCTAAGAAAATAGTATAAATTAAGAAAAAGAACTTTATGGAATAAAAGTACAAATACATGGGACTAAGTAGTTTAAAAAATTCCTTTATGGACTTCTTGGGTTAGAACATTTTTAAATGGGATTTATTAATAAAAATCTCATTAAATATACACATAATATAATATTCTCTTTCTCTCTTTCTTAGATATTATAACATCGTATCAAGAGTTAGGTTAAGTACTTAATAATTTTGCTTCACCGGCGGGCAGTAACCTTACCTTGGCTACCCGTTGGACCTCAACCCAATCCATTGCCATATTTTTCTTACGGTGATAAAATTCTCCAATTATTGCATTAAATTGCCGGCTTCTTTTTGGCCTTTGTTTTCTTTTCCGCTGACTCTATTCTCAGCCATCATCTCCTCCTCTATCAGCTGTCGGTCTACATAGTTTTCTCTACTATCGCCTCAACTTTTAGCTCTCTGCAGAGCATAAATTTTTTTTTCTTTTTTTTTCTCTTACTTTATTTTCGAATCCAAATCTTGGTTTTTTTTACTCTCTTATTTTTCTCTTTTTTTTCATACACTCATGCTATTTTCTCTTTTATTATTATTATTATTATTATTATTATTATTCTACACTCTACCCTGCGTCCCTTTTCAAAGTCTTGACATATTCATTTTTTATTATTTATTTATTTATTTATTTATTTTTCTTTTCTTCATTTGTCCATTTCCACCATTTTTTTTTTGTTTTTCCACAACCCATATCACCTAACTTTTTTTTTGTACCCAATATTCTTCTTCTTCTTCTTCATTTTTTTTTAATTTATTTTTTTTTTTTTTTAACATGGTCTCTCCATTCCGCTCCACTTTGTCTTTTCCTCTACTTCAACCTCAAATAGGTTTCTATCTTCAACCCTATTTAAATTTGAAAGGGGTATTATACTTATATCATGGTGAGCATGGTTATACATCATGCGAACCACCCAAGCCGCTCCCTTGGTTCACTACCTAAGCCGCCCCATTGGTGCACTCCCTAAACTACTTCCTTGATGCACTCCCTAAGCCGTCTCCTTGGCGCATTTTTTGTTCCTGCCCAAGTTGTCCCTTGGAGTACATGGTTCCCTTTCATGCCGTCCCCTAGCGTACTCCTTCATCTGTTGCCATCATCGTTTAGCACTACGTCATAAGTTACATATGTGCCACGTTTGCTGGTTTAACACCCGTTACTCTTCTATAACAGTTCGACACGACCATAAACTATCTTTCGACATTAGCTTTGTTAGCTTCGGCCTTATTTCTACAACAGCCCAACACGACCATAAACTATCTTTTGGCATTAGCTTTGGTCTCTGTTCTATCTCAAGCGTCCATGTGCTCCCATTTGAATTTTGCAATCTATTTGCCTCGAATCTATCCATATGTTATTTCACATTTTAGTTTCTCTTTCCAAACTCAAGTTGGTACACCTACTTGAGTTTGAGAGGGGATGTTAAATATAGTAACTATATATTCTGTCTATCATACATACCATATTATATTCATTATCATACTTAGGTTTCTCTCCTCTTATAAAGGAGTCTTGTATACATTGTTACATAATTATTCAACATAATATTGAATATACACATAATATAATATATATATATATATATATGCATTTTTTTTCTCTCTCTCTCTTAGATATTGTAACAGTTTCCATCAAGGTTTTAAAAATCGGATTGGACCAGCCGATTTGACCGGTTGAACTGTTGACCGATCAGGGTTTTGGTTCGAATGTACCCTCGAAACCATTCCAATCCAAAAACCGGCCTATTTAGAGAGAATCGAAAAAACCAGTAGTTTAACTGCCGAATCGGTCGACCTGGGGATGGGTCAGCTGAATCAGCCGGGTTGATAAAATTAAAAATTTTGAACTTTTTTTTTGGATATTTTCTAACTATTTTTTTATTTATTCTTTCTTTCTTATTTTATATATATATATATATATTATATAAAAAAAATTAATTAGAAACTCTCTTTCAAAGGTCTTCTCTTGTGAGGAATTTCATTGAGAGCTTGAAATTATTGTGAAACTCTTTACCCATTTATAAGAAAATAATTCTTTCAAAAAAATTTAAGAAATTCGTGTGGGATTTAATCAAATTTATTGGAGGGAGACTTGAAATTTTGACATACTTCCAAATTTTTTGCTCTTCTTTCAATCAAATTATTTGAATTAAAATCATATGGAGGGAATATTGAATATTTAGTTTCCTATTCCAAAATTAAAATTAATAATATTTTAAAATATACTATTATATTTTTCAGTAAAAAAAAATATTAGGAGACATATTTAAGATAATTTAATATTTTCAAATTTTTTTATTTATAATTTTATTACTTATATTTTTATTTAAATATAATTTTAATATATTTAAGATGTCACGGTTCGATTCCGATTTAACCCAATGGTTGAATCAGTTACCCGTCCACTCAATCCCTTTTTCAATTCGCTCACTGATCTAATTTTTAAAACATTGGTCTCCATGGCCTATTTGTGAATTTTGAATTTTGATTTCGTGTCATCATATTTGCTTTACTCTATTGGTGGTGAGATTGGTTAGCAATTTACTGAGTCTCACATAAATTATATTTATTTTGTAAAAATATTATGGGATTATTGATATGTTCAAAGGGTGGGATTAGTAATTTTACGGAAGTTGAGATTCACAATCTAATATCCGAGAATTTGAGATAAAAATATAATTTTACTCCCACTTTATAAGAATAACAAAGTTACTTTTAATATATATTGAAGACTTTGACATAAATTTATAAATTTAATTACAACCAACAAATATCACTATATTTAGTACATCATTTAGGCGCTCAATTGAAAATTTTGCCCTATCTTATTTATTTATTTGTAGTGATATGTACCTTAAGGACACTTATTAATAAGACAACCCTCGCCTCCCTCAAAAAAAAAAAAAAAAAAAAAAAATTGCCATCTTAAAAAAATTATTTTGTTAATTGGTTGATTTAGGATATTTTGTATTGGTTGTTTGTTTTGGCAATTTTTCCCTACTTAGACCATCTCAAACGCTTGCTCAAATGTTTCATCAAATTTAACACTAACTTTTTCGACTCCAATCATTTCATTAAACTCATATCAAATAAAGGCAAGAATATATTTTTCATCAAATTAAGAAATTTTTTATCCTTTCATCAAATTTCGCAAATGACCGTTGGTGGACAATTGGACGGATGATTAGATTTTGGCCGCACAATTTGCTTGTCAATTGAAAATTTACTCTATGCCAGATGACTGGCTGAATTTGATGAAAAGTTTTGCTCACCATTGGAGTGCATCATATCAAATTAAACTTTTTATCAAATTTTTACTTAAATTTGATAAATTTTTTGAGTAAGTATTGGAGATACTCTTAAGTATCCAAATTCTAACTTGTCATTTTTGATAAAATTAATTCAAAATATATGACATTAAATATTCCTCAATAAATAACCAGTAAGAAACTTCTTAACAGCAATGTTATAATTATGGGATTAAAGTGGAATACATTTTTCTTTTTTGAATAAATTATACAAATAGTTCTTATAGCTTACATGATGTGTCAATTCGGTTCTTATTGTTTCAATTTGCTCAATTTTTTCCTTTAATTTAACGGATTTGTCATTTTAGTTCAATAAATAACGGTTGTTAAGTTTGGTGGACGGAAAATCTAGTTATGTGTCAATTTAGTCCCTATCAAAATTGTGCAAATTAAAATAACAGGGACCAAATTAACACATTGTGTAAACTTTCCGTCTATCAAACTTAACAACCGCTATTTATTGAACTAAAATGACACAATCTGTTAAATTAAGGGACAAAATTGAGAAAATTAAAACAGCAGAGACTAAATTAACACATCATATAAACTATAAAGATTATTTGCATAATTACCCTTCTTTCTTTTAAGATCCAAAAATGGAAAATGTGTTTGGCTGCCTAAGAAATGATAAAAAGAATTAGCTGGTTTGGATTTGGTTTTCAGAAAATTTTACTTTTTAATTTTTCATATTTTTTTGTTTTCAATAATTTTTTTAAATATTTTAAGTATTTTTTTAAATTTTTAGACACACTTAACATAAATATACTTAAAAAGTATAATACTTATGAAAAAAATATTTAAAAAATTCACTAAATATCAAAAATATAAAAAAAATACTAAAATTCAGTACATTTTTCTTATTTTTGTATATTTACTAATTTTTTAAAATAATTTTTTTATAAATATTTTACTATTTAGATACATCTAAGTAAGGTGTATATACAAAAAGTTAAAAAATTACTTCAAATTTTAAAAATATTCACTAAAACCAAAAAATACAAAAAAATAAAAAACTCAATTTTTAGAAAATTAAATTCAGAAAACTGAAACCAAACACACTTAATTTTTTTGAAATTTAATTTTTTGTTTCTCATATTTTTTTAGTAAATATTTTGAAAATTTTAAATAATTTTTTCATTTTTTTAGATGTACTTTATTTAGATGTATTTAAAAAGTAAAATATTTATAAAAAATATTTTAAAAAATCAATAAATACACAAGAATATAAAAAATGTATTGAAGTTATATATATATATATATATATATATTTTGTATTTTTGATATTTAGTAAATTTTTTAAAGATTTTTTTCGTAAATATTATACTTTTTAAGTGTATTTATATTAAGTGCATTTAAAAATTAAAAAATTACTTAAAATATTAAAAAAATTTAATAAAAATACAAAAAATAAAAAATCTCAATTTTTTAAAAATTAATTCCCGAATTTTGAAACCAAAGAAGATAGTCTTTCCTACCTTAATATTTTAAGGTGGAGGAAATATAATTTTATATATATTTTTTACCGTAATAAAGTGACCATATTATTTTTATAAATAAATTTACTTTCATGAGTGTTTATTATAAAATAATTTTTTTTACATTACATCATATAATTATATATAAATTTTTTGTAAATTTTGTTGTTGTTTATCATTAATAAAGATGGAATATGAATAACGGAGATGTTTTCGACATCAATAAAGCCAACGGCGAAATCTCAAAGACGACGACTAGTCTGTTGAGTCAAACAAAAAAAGAAAAGAAGACGATTAGTCTATATATATGGGTGTTTTGAGAAGTTGGTAAAAAGTTGGCTTTTGACTTTTTACTAAATTTTTTGGCTTTTTTGAAAGTGATTTGGGAAGTTAGTAAAAAGCTGACTTTTTTTGTTTTTAGTTTAATATTTTTTAAAAATGTCACATCACTTTAAAATGACCAAAATATCCTTACTTGACATTTATTTTTTATTTTTTCACTTTTTTCTCATGGCCCAAATTGTAATTTCAACTGTGGCGTTTTTTGACTTCCCAAATGCATAAACTTGCGTTTTGGGCCAGGAGCTTTTTTTGAAGTTGGATAAAAAACGTGGCGTTTTGATAGTCTTCCCAAAACGGCACTGAGTTAGCGCGTTTTTATTGATGTATAGAGAGGAAAAGCATCCCAATATATCTTTGTTTTTTAAAATGAATGCCGCGTGTGAATGGCACCACAAATATCTCCATGGTCTATTTGTGAATTTTGGAATATGATTTCACGTCATCATATTTGCTTTACTCTATTGGTGGTGCTCAGGTTGATTAGCAATTTATTAAGTCTTACATAAATTATACTTATTTTGTAAAAATATTATGGAATTATTGATTTTTTCAAGGGGTGGAATTAATAATTTTATGAGAGTGAAGATTCACAATCTAATATCAGAGAATTAGATATAAAAATACAATTTTACTCACACGTTATAAGAATAACAAAGTTACTTTTAGGCCATGTTTGTTTGGTTGGACATGAGCTTGGGATTGGACTAATAGTCTAATAAAATATTAATCTGATGTTTGGTTAAACAATTAAAGTACGGATTAATTATTTCAAACTTAACTATTAGTTAAGATAGGATACATAATCCAACGGATTGGTAGTCCTAGGACTATTAGTCATGGGAATACTAATCCAGTCCGCCCAAACAAACATGACCTTAATATATATTGAAGACTTTGACATAAATTTATAAATTTAATTACAATCAACAAATATCACTATATTAGTACATCATTAGGTTCTTAATTCAAAATTTTGCCCTATCTTGTTTATTTATTTGTATTGTTTAGGGGTTGTTTGGGATAGCCTAAATAAGTGTACTTTTTGTCTTTTTACGAAAAGATGTGCAGAAAAGTAGAGAGGTGATGTGATAGAAAAAAGATAAAAAGATAGATTATTTTGTGTATGTCAAACTTGGCCTTAATATGTACCTTAAGGACACTTATTAATAAGACAAACCTTCCCCCAAATTTTGCCGTCTTAAAAAAAAATTGTTTTGTTAATTAATTTGTCTAGAAAATTTTGGATTGATCGTTTGTTTTGGCAATTTTTTTCTCCTTAAGACCATCTTCAATGCTTTGTTTCATCGAATTTGATGAAAAACAAATGACCTTTTTTTTACTTCAACTACTTCATTAAACTCATGTAAATGAAGGCAATAATACATTTTTCATCAAATTAAGAAAGTTTTTATTTTTTTATCAAATTTCATAAGTGAGCGTTGATGGACGATTGAGTGAACGATTGGCCGGACAATCAAAATTTCGTCGCACAACTTGCTTGTCAATCGAAAATTTACTCTGTGCCTGATGATCTACTGAATTTAATAAAAAGTTTCGTTTACCATTAGAGTGTATCATATCAGATCAAGTTTTTTATGAAATTTTTACTTAAATTTAATAAAAATTTTAACTAAAGTATTGGAAGTGCTCTTAACCATCCAGATTCTAACTTGTCATTTTTGATAAAATTAATTCAAAATATATGACAATAAATTTTCCTTAATAAATCACCAGTAAGGAACAGCAATAATTAAAGTGGAAAACTTTTTATTTTTTAATCCAAAAGTGGAAAACGTGTTTGGCCGCCTAAGAAATGATAGAAAAGTTGGTGAATTACACACTCCGTTTGATTTCAATTTTTTAAATTTAATTTTTAATTTTTTATATATATATTTTTATTTTTAGTAAATATTTTTTTAAATTTTAAATAATTTTTATTTAAATTTTTTAGATACATTTTGATTAGATATATTTAAAAAATAAAATATTTGTAAAAAATTTATAAATATATAAAATTTATATTGAATTTCGTATTTTTTTTTATATTTTTGGCATTTAGTGAATTTTTAAAAAAAAATTTCACAAATATTTTACTTATGTTAGGTGTATCTAAAATTTAAAAAAATTATTTAAAATATTAAAAAAATTCAATAAAAATTAAAAAACATGAAAAGCAAAAAATTTTAATTTTCTAAAAAGTAAATCCTAAGTTATGAAACTAAACAATAAGACAGTGGAATGTGGATTGATTTTTTAGTTATTTTAATTTGGAGTTAAAAAGTTTCGTTTAAAATAATTTTTTTTTTAAATTTTTATAAGAAAAAAATAAAATAATTATAATTTTTATATGGTACTTTATTTTGTTAATTTTTTAACTTATTTCGTTATTTTATGATTAAAATAGCCTTTGCTATGTAAACGAGTGCTAAGTTAAAAAGTTTGGATATCAGTGTGCACTCACACGAGAGAAGAAGAGAGACTTCTTTGTCTACCAGACCCCAAAAAAAAAAAAAAAAAAAAAAAAAAAAAAAAAAAAGGCAGAAAGAAGAGAGACTGAGGGACTTGGTTCTGATTCTAACTCCTGAAGTTATGGATACATGTACACCATCGGCAAGAGTTAAGCCTCTCCAAACCTGATCAGTTTCTTATAACTTTTTTCTCCTACAAAGTTGATCTTCAATCTGGGGTGAGTTGCCTCTTTCATTGCACCATCTATCATCTTTGCTAAAAGAAGTTTTTTTTGTTTTTTTTTCTCTTTCTATAGCAGCATCTTCAATACCTACTCTTTTTTATTTTATTTTTGTTAAAATATAGTTAAAAGCTTGATTGTAACAGTCCAAGCTCTTATTTTTTAATCAATTTTTTTTTGAAAAATTCTAAACGTAGCTGTTTAGTAATTTTTTTATGAAAGAAAACGATCTTCCATCCTTATTTTTTTGGGATAAAATTTCATTAAATGTAAGTAAAAATATGATTGTTAAAATTTGGTAAAAGATTTGGTTCATCTATGTTTTAGTAAAAAATTGGCCTCCTTTGATTTGATATAGATTTGATGAAATATTTGAAACTTAGCCATTTTTTCATCGAATTTGATTTTGATGAAAAAATTGATAAATAATTAGACATGCTCTCAATAATGATATGATTATATGCCTATCTTTGAACAAGATATATATATATATATATATATGGGAAAGACTATACTTTCTTAGTCATAATTTTAAAAAATAAATTCATAATCAAATAACACATTAACCATAATTAAAAATATTATGAGTCATAATTAAAATATTATTATAATTAAAAAAATTAATCATAATTAAAAAAAAATAGTATAACTAGATGCATATGGAACAACCCTTTCAAAATGTGTATATAATAAAATTTCCCTATATATATATATATATATGTATGTATGTATTATACTTCACTTGATCTGCTGTTGCACTGGTTTTTTAGGAGAGAGTTTATGTTTGGCTGAACTTTTTCCACTGAGAAAAAGAGATCAAGATTTTCTAATAGCATGTGAAATTGAACTATAAAAATATCAAAATCAAATAGGGGAAATTATAACATATCATTTAAACAAATCATTGATACCCAAAATCTTAATGAGTTGAGGAAGGTTACTAAAGTAATCATTTCTTCCTCTAGTCTAATAACATTTTGGCAACTATAAATCCAACAAAATCTCTTCCCCAAATTATGGGCACCATAGAATTTATTTAATTTCTTGTTTAAGATACCCAAACAATATTTTGAGAGTTGATAATCTTCTTATTAGATTCCTTGTAACGGATTGGTTATTTGATTCTATTTGTGTAATTATTTATTTATTTATTTATGAATTTTGGGAGCAAGGATCCTCTAGAGTGATTTTTTCCAGTTTCCTAAAGTGCTACAGTGTATGGTTGAGATTTACTGGCAAGTGATGTGACTTGCCAGTAAATCTCAACCATACAATATAGCACTCTAGGAAACTTTAGGAAAATTTCACTCTAGAGGATCCTTGGTGGAATTTTGGGTGTTCAACACATAAATGGCAAGGAAATTCCAGTATGCAAAATATCAGAAAGAAACATGAAGCTAAATAAAATGACACAAGTTATATGTCACGTACTGCGTCTTCTGGGTTGGTCCTTGGGCATAATGCATGGGGTATGCAATATCACTCGTGGAGCCGGCTTCTCGGGCGGATGACAAGCGCCCAGTCCGTGACATATAGCTGTCTTCACTACTGACTGAATCTGAAAGATATAATATAACCTTTAACTGGATACAAATTGCAGGCAAAATGAAGATACCAGATCCAGTGGTCAATGTCCTTGTGCAAGATTTGATACATCAACTCTACACCGAAAGTAATTATATTCTTGAATTCCAGACTCACTTTGCGGAGATGAAGACTCAACTTAACCATATGCAATCCTTCATTAGCGATGCAGACAGCATTAAGGAGAAGCATAAAACTGTCAAGACTACTTTGATTGATCTGAGAGAACTCACTTATGAGGCTGATGATTTGCTGATTGATTGCCTAATCCGAGCTGACTATCATACGAGGAGAGTGAGTTCCTCTTGCTATCATCGTTTCTCTCTTCGTCAAATTTACTTCCATTATCAGACCGGAAAAAAGTTGTCAGGCATTAATAACAGAATCACCAAGATGCGCACCAACTTGAGTGACTATGTCACTCCAATTCTGGGGCGAAGCAGCGATGAAGACGCTGGCAACAGAACTATAAGGTGGACTTCACAGGTTTACGATCAGTCCGGGATTGTGGGATTGACAGAAGATACTAGCAGAATCAAAGGATGGATTTTGGCCAGCAATGAGGTTTTGCATCGGGTTGGGATTGTGGGAATGGGGGGATTGGGCAAAACCACCATCGTGCAAAAAATCTTCAACGACACGCATGTCATTGCTCGCTTTGAAAAGAGAATTTGGGTGTCAATTTCTCAAACATTTAGTGAGCTTGAAATCATGAAAAGCATATTGAGACAGGTAAGAGAAGATGATAGTGGATCTGATACAGGTCAAATGTTGCACAGAATTCACCAATTGCTCTCTCACAAATCGTACTTGATTGTCATGGATGATGTGTGGAGCACGGCCAATGGTTGGTGGGATCGGATCTCTAATGGGCTAGCAAAGACACCGGGCCATAGCAGTTGCATCATAATCACATCGAGGAACGAGGAAGTTGTGAAGAATATGGGAGTTGTGGATGCACGAATTCACCGGCCAAGGCTTCTAGACGAGGAAGAGAGTTGGTCTTTGTTCTGCAAAGTGGCTTTCATGGCAACAAAAGGGATATGTAAGAATCTTCAAATAGAAGGAATGGGGAAGGAAATTGTGAAAAAATGCCGAGGTCTTCCACTCGCTATCAAGACAACAGGAGGGTTATTGTACTCGAAAACATCTTTCAGCGAGTGGAAACGCATATGCGATAATTTCCACGAAAAATTAGCAACAGAAGGGAATAGCTCGGTAATGGCTTCTTTGCAGCTGAGCTATGATGAACTCCCTGCTCATCTCAAGCATTGCATACTATGTTTCTCAATTTATCCCGAAGACCATGAAATAAATGTTGAGCAGTTGGTTCGGTGGTGGATAGGGGAAGGTTTCGTGCACGAGAGGAGATCAGAAACCGCGACAGAAACAGCTTATAGGTTTCTGTCGGAACTAATCGGTAGATGCCTCGTTGATGTCATGCGAAGGAGGAATTATGATGGGAGAGTTTATAGCTGCAAAATGCACGACATGGTTAGGGACTTGACGATTAGGATTGCAAGGGAAGAGGCATTCAGCAGCTTTGATGATGGTGGCAGGCAGATACCCACAATGGATTCTCGGCGTTTGGGCGTTACCAATGAAATGAAATTCCATTCCCTGGAAAATAATTCGAAGATAAGAGCTCTGTTACTCATGGATAGTCGATCAATTAGAATTAAAAGGAATGCTGGTTTGGCCAAAGTAATGTCTCTCAGGGTCTTAGACCTCTCACATGTTAAGTTGGAAAACATTTGTGTATATGATTTCTGGGGTTGGATTAGTTCCTTGAAACGCCTCGCTTGTTTGAACCTATGTGACGTTGCAAGCCTAATCGAAGTGCCAGACTCAATTGGAAAGCTTTGGAACCTCCAGATTTTGATCCTAGCAGAATGTAGTAACTTACAGAAATTGCCAGCATCGATCACAACGCTACACAAGCTCATTGTTTTGGATCTGGGGAATTGTCCGGCTCTCAAGTACTTACCGCAGGGGATTTCGAGCCTCTCTAATCTTCAAGAGCTCTATGGATTCAAACCGGCAAGTCTTGCACACACCGAAAGCTGTCATTTTGGCGAACTTAAGAATTTCATTGACCTTCGAGTGTTACATTTAGACATAAACCAAGAAAGCATAATTGAGGACGAGGAGCTCGGAGCACTGGCAGATCTGCAAAAACTGAGGGTGTTATTGATCAATACCGAAAATTGCGAGGACATGAATATTCTAAATAAGCTCAACAAGCTCACCCCTCCTCCGCATCTTGAAGAGCTGTACCTTGGGCATTATCATGGAGAAGCTACACCAGATTGGATAAACCCTAACTCACTTCCTGAATTACAATATCTTTGCCTTGAGTATGCGAGGCTTGTTGATATGAGTCCGTTGTTTTGGAGCAGTGATGGTGGGAATTCATGGAAAGTTGAAGGGCTGTGTTTGAAGTTCTTGCCTAGATTGCAGGTGGAGTGGAGTAGGGTGCAGAGTGTGATGCCGTCACTGAGGTACTTGGAAGTTAGCCACTGTTATATGTTGCAGTCATTCCCCTGTGATGTTGTGAATCTTGGATCATGGATGAAAAGAGACGAAGAAAGCGAGGATGGCAACTTGATAGTTGATACCATCAATGCCCAGCAGAGTGTTATGAATAATTAATGTGCGACTCAGATTTGTTCGCAACTCGCATTGATTTTTCGAGATACAATATATGTTACTGTATTTGTTTGTGTAGTTACAGGATGATGTTTTTAGGTTTGATCTCTATGAATTGGTATTGTATTGTATTGTTCTATTATATATATTGGTCTGAAATTTGGTAGTTTGTTTGTAATGGGTTTGCTGACTTATTTGGGCTTTGCGAGATATGAAGCATATTATATTGGATTGTAAAAATGTAACCCATATTGGTAAAGTCAAATACAATCCTGTACCGTGCTTGGTGGAGACCACGGGTGTGTTTGGTTTGTATTTTAAAACACATTTTTGGAAGAAAATTTTCAAAGATTTAAATTTTTTTTTTTTTAAAATTACTTCTCTTTTTATTATACATCAATCAATTATTTTTTCTCCCTCATATCTCCTTCTCAATCATTTTTTCTATCACATATATTTACTCAACTATAACAAAATATCAAATCATTTCAAACTTTCAAATTCTAAAATTATTTTCAAAATATAAAACTAATGAAACTAAAAAAATTTCTAAAGTCTCTCTAAATTTTTTTTTTTTGAAAATTTGTCTTAAAACACAGGCCAAACGCGCCTCACATTTCTGGTTGTTTTGTAAAAATGATTAAAAGTTGGTTTTTTAATGTTTTTTAAAATGTATAAAAATTATGAAAGATGATATAATACAAAATAAATTAAAATTTAAAAAATAACTTTAATCATCCTCTCAATATAACCCTTCGTGGGACAGAACGTGGCAAATTGTAATTCTCTCTCAAAGCATCATACCTGGAAACAAAAATGAAATTGTAAACGTAAACAAAAGGGGTGGTCGAGTTTAAATCATGAAAGTGAGGCAAACTAAACAATAATAAATAATAAAAAAAATAATGATTTATTTTATAGTGTTAAACGTATGAGGATTATTAAACTCGTAACCAAAGAGTGTTAGAATAGCGCGAGAGTTGTTTGCATACTCATGTGAGGGAGATTAAGAACTATTTTAAGGAGATGGTTATAATTAATTTTTTGATTAAAAATTGATTATAATTATTTTTTTATGAGAGAGAGAAGTGGGTTATAATTTGAGAAGTGGATTATAACCCATTTCCCGAAAGGCCCTTAATACAACCCTGCAGTCAAACATGCGCGTTGAGCTCCCAATCCCATCACCAATTTCGGTTCAACCCAACGGTTGAATCGGTTACCCATCCACCCAGTTCTTTTTTCGATTCACTTAACGATCCAATTTTTTAAACATTGGTCTCCATGGTCTATTTGTGAATTTTGAATTTTGATTTTTGATTTCATGTCATCATATTTGCTTTACTCTATTGGTGGTGAGATTGATTAGCAATTTATTGAGTCTCACATAAATTATATTTATTTTGTAAAAATATTATGGGATTATTGATCTTTTCAAAGGGTAGGATTAGTAATTTTACGGAAGTTGAGATTCACAATCTAATATCAGAGAATTGGAGATAAAAATACAATTTTACTCCTACTTTATATGAATAACAGAGTTTCTTTTAAAATACATCGAATGCTTTGACATAAATTTATAAATTTAATCACAATCAACAAATATCACTATATTAGTACATCATTTAGGCTCTCAATTCAAAATTTTGCCCTATCTTATTTATTTATTTGCATTGATATGTACGTTGAGGACACTTATTAATAAGACAACCCTTCCACCCCAAAAAAAAAAAAAAAAAATTGCCATCTTAAAAAAAATGTTTTGTTAATTGGTTGATTTAGGATATTTTGTATTGATTGTTTGTTTTGGCAATTTTTTCCTACTCAGACCATCTTAAACGTTTACTCAGATGTTTCATCAAATTTAAATTTGATAAAAAACAGTAACTTTTTCCACTCTAACTATTTCATTAAACTCATATCAAATAAAGGCAATAATATATTTTTCATCAAATTAAGAAATTTTTTATCTTTTCATCAAATTTCACAAATGACCGTTGGTGGACAATTGGATGGACAAGCGGTTAGACGACCAGATTTTGGCCACACAACTTGCTTGTCAATCAAAAATTTACTTTATGCCGGATGACCAGTTAAATTTGATGAAAAGTTTCGCTCACCATTAGGGTGCATCATATCAGATTAAACTTTTTATCAAATTTTTATTTAAATTTGATAAATTTTTTGAGTAAGTATTGGAGATACTCTTAAGTATCCGAATTGTAACTTGTCATTTTTGATAAAATTAATTCAAAATATATGACATTAAATATTCCTCAATAAATAACCAGTAAGAAACTTCTTCACAGCAATGTTATAATTATGGGATGAAAGTGAAATACTTTTTTCTTTTTTGGGTAAATTATACAAACAGTTATTGTAATTTACATGATGTGTTAATTTGGTTCCTGTTATTTCAATTTGCTCAAATTTTTCCCTTAATTTAACGGAGTGTGTTA
The DNA here is from genome assembly GCF_055761805.1 of Camellia sinensis. Taxonomy (NCBI): domain Eukaryota; kingdom Viridiplantae; phylum Streptophyta; class Magnoliopsida; order Ericales; family Theaceae; genus Camellia; species Camellia sinensis. The sequence goes on along the minus strand of NC_138968.1, from coordinate 155,014,034 downwards.
TTTTAGTTCAATAAATAACAGTTGTGAAGTTTGGTTGATAGAAAATCAAACTATGTGTTAATTTGATCCATATAGTTTACACAATGTGTCAAATTGGTCCTTGTCAAAATTGCGCAAATTAAAACAACATAGATCAAATTGACACATTGTGTAGACTTTCCGTCTATTAAACTTAACAATCATTATTTATTGGATTAAAATAACACAATCTGTTAAATTAAGGGATAAAATTGAGCAAATTAAAATAACAGGAACTAAATTGACACATTGTGTAAAATATAAGAATTATTTGCATAATTTACCCTCCTTTCTTTTAAGATCCAAAAGTGGAAAAATTGTTTGGCCGCCTCAGAAATGATAAAAAGAATTGGCTGGTTTGGTTTTGGTTTTCAAAAAATTTAACTTTTTAATTTTTAATTTTTTTTTGTTTTCAATGATTTTTTTAATATTTTAAGTATTTTTTTTTAAAGACACATTTAACATAAATATACTTAAAAAGTATAATACTTGTGAAAAAAAAATCTTTAAAAAATCACTACATACCAAAAATATAAAAAAAAAAACTAAAATTTAGTACATTTGTCGTATTTTTGTGTATTTTCTAATATTTTAAAATAAATTTTTTTACAAATATTTTACTATTTAGATACATCTAAGTAAGGTGCATATAAAAAAATAAAAAAAATGCTTAAAATTTTAAAATATTCACTAAAATCAAAAAAATACGAAAAATAAAAAATTCAATTTTCAAAAAATTAAATTCAGAAAACTGAAACCAAACATACTGAATACCATCTCATTGTGTTTGGTTTCAGTTTTTTGAATTTAATTTTTTTGAAATTTAATTTTTTGTTTTGCACATTTTTTTAGTAAATATTTTGAAAATTTTAAATAATTTTTTTTTTCACTTTTTTAGATGTATCTTACTTAGATACATTTAAAAAGTAAAATATTTATAAAAAATTATTTTAAAAAATCAATAAATACATAAGAATATAAAAAATATATTGAATATATATATATATATGTTTGTATTTTTGGTATTTAATAATTTTTTAAAGATTTTTTTCGTAAATATTATACTTTTTAAGTGTATTTATGTTAATTGTATCTAAAAATTAAAAAATTATTTAAAATGTTAAAAAAGTTTAATAAAAATACAAAAAATAAAAAATCTCAATTTTTTAAATTTTGAAACCAAAGAAGATAGTCTTTCCTACGCTAATATTTTCAGACGGAGGAAATATAATTATATACATATTTTTTTACAGTTATAAAGTGACCATATTATTTTTATAAATAAATATATACTTTCATTAGTGTTTATTATAAAATAAATTTTTTTACATTACATCATATAATTATATATGAAAGGGAGACTTATTTATAAGTCTTATTTCAGACACTCATACTAGGTTAAGTCTTGTGTAATTTTTTATAAAGTTTCAAGTTTTATTTAGATAGAAATATATTCTACAAGATCCTATGAGTTGTAAATAAATAGTATTAATATACTATTATATACTATAATGGCAAAACCATATATAGGAAATTGAATTTAAAAAATAAAAAACCTAATAAGTTTGCAAAACGTAACGTGACACGTTACGTTACGTATATGTAGATGTTATGTTACGTTTATGTAGGTGTCACGTCACGTTACGTTTATGTATTGTCCCATCTGATATGGTCACGTTACGTTATGTTTATGTAGGTGTCACGTTACGTTTCGCAAACTTAATCTATGGTAACATTCAATTTCCTATATAGGAAATTGAATGTTATCATAGATCATATTTATATGAATGTAAATTTCAAAATACACGAACAAGTAACATTTTCACATTCAATTTAAAAAATCAAAAACCTAATAAGTTTACGAAACGTAACATGACACGTTACGTTACGTTTATGTAGGTGTCACGTCACGTTACGTTTCGTTTATATAGATGTCACGTTACGTTTCGTAAACTTAATCTATAGTAACACTCAATTTCTTATATATGATTTTACCATTATTTATAATATTAACAACTAATATTGAGGGTAAATGTGTTACTCAATTTCATACAGGATTTATAAGAACATAATTTTTTTAGTAATATCATATGTAACATAAGTCTCCTTAATAAAATTTATAGATAATTTTATCTATATAAAAATCTTGTAAATTTTGTTGTTGTTTATCATTAATAAAGATGGAATATGAATAAAGATGGAATATGAATAACGGAGATGGTTTCGACATCAATAAAGCCAATGGCGAATTCTCGAAGACGACGACTAGCCTGTTGAGTCAAGAAAAAAAAAAAAAAAGAAAAAAAAAGTAGACGATTAGTCTATATATCTGAGTTAGTGCGTTTTTATTGCTATATAGAGACGCAAAGCATTCCAATATAACTTTATTTTTTAAATTGAATGTGTGTGAATGGCACCACAAATATCTCCATGGTCTATTTGTGAATTTTGGAATTTGATTTCATGCATTCATATTTGCTTTACTCTATTGGTGGTGAGATTGATTAGCAATTTACTGAATCTTACATAAATTATACTTATTTTGTAAAAATATTATGGAATTATTGATTTTTTTAAAGGGTGAAATTAATAATTTTTTAAGAGTTAAGATTCACAATCTAATATCAGAGAATTGGATATAAAAATACAATTTTACTCACACTTTAGAAGAATAACAAAGTTACTTTTAATATACATTGAACACTTTAACATAAATTTAATCACAACCAACAAATATCATTATATTAGTGCATCATTTAGGCTCTCAATTCAAAATTTTGCCCTATCTTGTTTATTTATTTGCATTGTTTAATATGTACTTAAGGACACTTATTAATAAGACAAACCCCCTTCCCTCTCCCTCTTCAAATTTTGCCGTTTTAAAAATAATTTTTTTTTTGTTAATTAGTTTATCTAAGATATTTTGTATTGATAGTTTATTTTGGCAATTTTTTACTCCTTAAGACCATCTCCAATGCTTTGTTTCATTAAATTTGATGAAAAATAGTAACTTTTTTTACTTCAACTACTTCATTAAACTCGCATAAAATGAATGCAACAATATACTTTTTCATCAAATTATGCAAGTTTTTATCTTTTTATTAAATTTCGCAAGTGATCGTTGATGGATGATTGAGTGAACGCTTGGCCGGACGATCAAAATTTAGCCGCATAACCTGCTTGTCAATCGAAAATTTACTCTGTGCTTGATGATCGGCTGAATTTGATAAAAAGTTACGTCTACTATTAGAGTGCATCATATTAGATCAAGCTTTTTATGAAATTTTTACTTAAATTTAATAAAAATTTTAACTCAGTATTGGGGGTGCTCTTAACCATCCAAATTCTAACTTGTCATTTTTGATAAAATTAATTCAAAATATATGACAATAAATATTCCTTAATAAATGACCAGTAAGGAACAACAATGTTATAATTATGGGATTAAAGTGGAAAACTTTTTTTTTTTTTTGTAAATCCAAAAGTGGAAAACGTGTTTGGCCTCAATTTTTAAAATTTAATTTTTAAAAATTAAAATTTTTATTTCTTTATACATATATTTTTGTTTTTAGTAAATATTTTTTTTTTAAAATTTAAGTAATTTTTATTTTTATTTTTTTAGATACATCTTGATTAGACATATTTAAAAATAAAATATTTGTAAAAAATTTATAAATACATAAAAACTATATTGAAATTTCGTATTTTTTTATTTGTATTTTTGGTATTTAACGAATTTTTTAAAGATTTTTTCACAAATATTTTACTTATGTTAGGTGTATCTAAAAATTAAAAAAATTATTTAAAATATTTAAAAAATCCAGTAAAAATAAAAAAACATGCAAAAAACAAAAAATTTAATTTCCTAAAAAGTGAATCCTATGAAACCAAACAACAAGATAGTGGGGGTGTGGATTGATTTTTTAGTTATTTTAGCTTGGAGATAAAAAAATCTTGATTGAAATAGATTTTTTTTTAAATTTTATAAAAAAAAAATTATAATTTAAATGTGACATTTTATCTTATTAATTTTTTAACTTATTTTATTATTTTACGATTAAAATAGCCTTTTAACCCAAAATCTGCTATCCCAACGAGTGGTAAGCTAAAACGTTTGGCACTCACACGAGAGAAAAGAGAGACTTCTTCATCTACCAGACAAAAAAAAAAAAAAGCAAACAAACAAACAAAAAAGAAAGAAGAGAGACTGAGTGATTTAACTCCTAAAGTTATAGATACATGTACACCATCGGCTAGAGTTAAGCCTCTCCAAACCTGATCAGTTTCTTATAACTCTTTTCTCCTACAAAGCTGATCTTCAATCTTGGGTTAGTTGCCTCTTTCATTGCATCATCTATCATCTCTGCTAAAAGAAGTTTATTATTATTATTATTATTTTAGAGCAGCATCTTCAATAGCTACTCTTTTTTATTTTATTTTTTTTGTTAAAATACAGTTAAAAGCTTGATTGTAACAGTCCAAGCTCTTATTTTTTAATCAAATGTTTTTGAAAAATTCTAAACGTAGCTGTTTTAATAATTTTTTATGAAAGAAAACGATCTTCCATCCTTATTTTTTGGGGTAAAATTTCATTAAATGTAAGTAAAAATATGATTGTTAAAATTTGGTAAAAGATTTGGTTCATCTATGTTTTAGTAAAAAATTTGCCTCCCTTTGATTTGATATAGATTTGATGAAATATTTGAAACTTAGTCATTTTTTCATCAAATTTGATTTTGATGAAAAAATTGATAAATAATTAGACATGCTCTCAATAATGATCTGATTATATGCCTATCTTTATACAAGTTATATATATATATATATATGTGGGAAAGACTATACTTTCTTAGTCATAATTTTTAAAAAATAAAGTCATAATCAAATAATTAAAAATTTTATAAGTCATAAATAAAATATTATCATAAATAAAGAAAAAAAATTAGTCATAATTAAAAGAGAAAATAGCATAACTAGGTCGCATAAGAGGGTGTATATAATAGAATTTCCCTATATATATATATGTATGTATGTATTATACTTCACTTGATCTGCTGTAGCACTGGTTTTTTAGGAGAGAGTTTACTTTTTCCTCCTCCGAAAAAAAGAGATCAAGATTTTCTAATAGCATGTGAAATTGAACTATAAAAATCATCAAAATCAAATAGGGGAAATTATAACATATCATTTAAACAAATCATTGATACCCAAAATCTTAATGAGTTGAGGAAGGTTACTAAAGTAATCATTTCTAACTCTAGTCTAATGACATTTTGGCAACTATAAATCCAACAAAATCTCTTCCCCAAATTATGGGCACCATATAATTTATTTAATTTCTTGTTTAAGATACCCAAACAATATTTTGAGAGTTGATAATCTTCTTATTAGATTCGTTGTAACGGATTGATTATTTGATTCTATTTGTGTAATTATTTATTTATTTATTTACGAATTTTGGGTGTTCAACCCATAAATGGCAAGGAAATTCCAGTATGAAAAATATCAGAAAGAAACATGGAGCCAAGGTTCTGAAAAGCGGTTGCAGTCGCCGTAACGGTGGCGGTGACGCGGTTGCGGTTGCGGGGTGTAAAGGTCGTAGTGTAACGGTTGCGGTAACCGGAACCGTGAATTTTTTTATTTTTCGCACAATTTGAAAAAAATTTACCGATACACATATTTTTTTTCTATGATCATATTTATTGGGTTAAAAATAAATATTGATCAATTTTTGTAAATTTTTAAGTATGATCCAATATATTTCATATTTTTAAATCATTATAAATTGAGTTTTTTACATTTTATTTTAATAATTAATAACTTTATATTATACAAAAAATTAATTACTAACTATTATATATAAGATAAACAATGACAAAAGTAAGAGAATAAATAAGAGCCTAAATATATATATACATATTTTAACCAAACTAAGGCCAAGTTTGGGAAGACTAAATAAGTGCACTTTTTGTCTTTTTGGACTAAAAAATTGAGATTGAAAATATGGATGTTTGGGTTAACTTTTTGACTTTTTATGGAAAAATGTGTAATAAAAAATTGTAAAAATTGGTTTGTAGAGGAAAATTTGAATTGGGAGTTGTGCAGCCGTAATTGTTGACTTTTGGTGAATAGTGTTAACTTTTTAACTTTTTGAGTAACTTTTTGGCTTTTTGGCTTATTTGGGACTTCCCAAACTTAGCCTAAATAGATAATGACCACACTTATTATTATTATTGTTATTAGTATTTTCAAACAATATATAGATAGACACACACAAACAAAATGGTTTAGTGATAGCAGCTGAATAGAGTAGCATAGGTCTTACAGTTTTAACAAATCAATAACATGTTCTTCATCTTCCCTCTTCTCTCTCTCTATCTTTTGCTCCTCCATTTTCTCTCTTTATCTTCCCTCTTCTCTCTATCCCTCTTCCCCTATTTTCAGCTTTTTTTTGTGTGTTTTTTCGAAAGAAACAGTTTGAAACCGTTACGTAACGGTGCGTAACAGGCCGTTACGACACCGTTACGACTACTATGGCAGCCGCTACGGCCGACACACCTGTGAATCTCAATCACACTGCAAAAGCGGCCGTAACGGGTGGCGGTAAACGCCAAAACCGTTACGTAACGGCGTTACGTAACGGTTGCGGCCGCTTTTTAAAACCTTGCATGGAGCTAAATAAAATGACACAAGTTATAGCTGTCTTCACTACTGACTGAATCCGAAAGATATAATATAACCTCTAACTGGATACAAATTGCAGGCAAGATGAAGATACCAGATCCAGTGGTCAATGTCCTTGTGCAAGATTTGATACATCAACTCTACACTGAAAGTAATTACATTCTTGAATTCCAGACTCACTTTGCAGAGATGAAGACTCAGCTTAACCATATGCAATCCTTCATTAGCGACGCAGACAGCATTAAGGAGAAGCATGAAACTGTCAAGACTACTTTGATTGATCTGAGAGAACTCACTTATGAGGCTGATGATTTGCTGATTGATTGCCTAATCCGAGCTGACTATCATACGAGGAGAGTGAGTTCCTCTTGCTATCATCGTTTCTCTCTTCGTCAAATTTACTTCCATTATCAGACCGGAAAAAAGTTGTCAGGCATTAATAACAGAATCGCCAAGATGCGCACCAACTTGAGTGACTATGTCACTCCAATTCTGGGGCGAAGCAGCGATGAAGACGCTGGCAACAGAACTATAAGGTGGACTTCACAGGTTTACGATCAGTCCGGGATTGTGGGATTGACAGAAGATAATAGCAGAATCAAAGGATGGATTTTGGCCAACAATGAGGTTTTGCATCGGGTTGGGATTGTGGGGATGGGGGGATTGGGCAAAACCACCCTCGCGCAAAAAATCTTCAACGACACGCATGTCATTGCTCGCTTTGAAAAGAGAATTTGGGTGTCAATTTCTCAAACATTTAGTGAGCTTGATATCATGAAAAGCATATTGAGACAGGTTAGAGAAGATGATAGTGGATCTGATACAGGCGAAATGTTGCACAGAATTTACCAATTGCTCTCTCACAAATCGTACTTGATTGTCATGGATGATGTGTGGAGCACTGCCAATGGTTGGTGGGATCGGATCTCCAATGGGCTACCAAAGACACCGGGCCATAGCAGTTGCATCATAATCACATCGAGGAACGAGGAAGTTACGAAGAATATGGGAGTTGTGGATGCACGAATTCACCGGCCAAGGCTTCTGGACGAGGAAGAGAGTTGGTCTTTGTTCTGCAAAGTGGCTTTCATGGCAACAAAAGGGATATGTAAGAATCTTCAAATAGAAGGAATAGGGAAGGAAATTGTGAAAAAATGCCAAGGTCTTCCACTCGCTATCAAGACAACGGGAGGGTTATTGTACTCAAAAACATCTTTCAGCGAGTGGAAACGCATATGTGATAATTTCCACGAAAAATTGGTAACAGAAGGGAATAGCTCTGTACTGGCTTCTTTGCAGCTAAGCTATGATGAACTCCCTGCTCATCTCAAGCATTGCATACTATGTTTCTCAATTTATCCCGAAGACCATGAAATAAATGTTGAGCAGTTGGTTCGGTGGTGGATAGGGGAAGGTTTTGTGCACGAGAGGAGATCAGAAACTGCGACAGAAACAGCTTATAGGTTTCTATCAGAACTAATCGGTAGATGCCTCGTTGAAGTCATGCGAAGGAGGAGTTATGATGGGAGAGTTTATAGTTGCAAAATGCACGACATGGTTAGGGACTTGACGATTAGGATTGCAAGGGAAGAGGCATTCACCAGCTTTGATGATGGAGGCAGGCAGATACCCACAATGTATTCTCGGCGTTTGGGCGTTACCAATGAAATGAAATTCCATTCCCTGGAAAATAATTCAAAGATAAGAGCTCTGTTACTCATGGATAGTCGATCGATTAGACTTAAAAGGAATGCTGGTTTGGCCAAAATAATGTCTCTCAGGGTCTTAGACCTCTCACATGTTAAGTTGGAAAACATTCGTGTATATGATTTCTGGCGTTGGATTAGTTCCTTGAAACGCCTCTCTTGTTTGAACCTATGTGACGTTGCAAGCCTAATCGAAGTGCCAGACTCAATTGGAAAGCTTTGGAACCTCCAGATTTTGATCCTAGCAGAATGTAGTAACTTGCAGAAATTACCGGCCTCGATCACAACGCTACACAAGCTCATTGTTTTGGATTTGGGGAATTGTCCGGCTCTCAAGTACTTACCAAAGGGGATTTCAAGCCTCTCTGATCTTCAAGAGCTCTATGGATTCAAACCGGCAAGTCTTGCACACACCGAAAGCTGTCACTTTGGCGAACTTAAGAATTTCATTGACCTTCGAGTGTTACATTTAGACATAAACCAAGAAAGCATAATTGAGGACGAGGAGCTCGGAGCACTAGCAGATCTGCAAAAACTGAGGGTGTTATTGATCAATGCTGAAAATTGCGAGGACGTGAATATTCTAGAGAAGCTCAACAAGCTCACCCCTCCTCCGCATCTTGAAGAGCTGTACTTTGGGCATTATCATGGAGAAGCTACACCGGATTGGATAAACCCTAACTCACTTCCTGAATTACAATATCTTTGCCTTGAGTATGCGAGGCTTGTTGATATGAGTCCGTTGTTTTGGAGCAGTGATGGTGGGAATTCATGGAAAGTTGAAGGGCTGTGTTTGAAATTCTTGCCTAGATTGCAGGTGGAGTGGAGTAAGGTGCAGAGTGTGATGCCTTCACTGAGGTACTTGGAAGTTAGCCACTGTTATATGTTGCAGTCATTTCCCTGTGATGTTGTGAATCTTGGATCATGGACGAAAAGAGACGAAGAAAGCGAGGATGGCAACTTGGTAGTTGATACCATCAATGCCCAGAAGAGTGTAATGAATAATTAATATGCGACTCAGATTCTTTTTTGCGATACCATAGATGTTACTGTATTTGTTTGTGTAGTTACAGGATGATGTTTTTAAGTTAGTTCTCTATGAATTGGTATTGTATTGTATTGTGTTGTTCTATGCATTGGTCTGAAATTTGGTAGTTTGTTTGTAATGGGTTTACTGATTTATTTGGGCTATGCGAGATATGAAGCATAGTATATTGGACTGTAAAAATGTACCCCATATTGGTAAGTCAAATACAATCATGTACCATGCTTGGTGGAGATCACATTTCGTGGGACAGAACGTGGCAAATTGCAATTCTCTCTCAAAGCATCATACCTGGAAGATCGCTGGTGGTAGGTAGTGCACAAAGGTAGTTGCGGAGGATCGAAATTGGTTTTTGGCTGTCGAAAATGGTGGATGACGTGAGGCGATGGCCAAATGTCATTCTTAGTTGGATGCAGTGAGCAGAGATGATTGTCAGTTGAAGATAGGAATGGCCAATCATATGTCTGTCTATAAGCATCAGTGGCCAAACTTGAAATCTTGCTTTGTTCAATTCTGGATTGTTTCGTATCAAACCAACTCCAAAGTATTAATTAATCAAGGTCTGCATTTTGGCATTGGTTTTGTATTATTGTGCATACATTTTTTAAACCTAAAAAAGTTGCCTAGCGCGATTTGAGCCAACTCAAAGCTTAAATATGAATTATATACTAGTCTTGTTCCGGACACTATTTTCTAGTGTCTATTTGCAATGGAATTGGAGTCCTTGTGTGGACTTCGTTTTCACGGTTTGTAGGTAATAGATTATGCAATAAATTTTTTTTTTTTTTTTTTTGGTCTCTAATTTTATTCATTAGATACCATAAAACTTGCATGTTGGTTTGAATTTAATATTATGACAACTTTTTAGGAGTGTATCTTTAAAAGTTTGTTAGTTAAGATTATTGCAAAAGCATTTATAGGCACTTGTTTATTTATTTATTTATTGGTACAACGGAAGTAAAATCAAACAACTCTATATATGTAGCCACAAAATCCATTATTCTCAAAATTCATGTAATTTTGTCCTTAGAGCACTTTTTGATGTACAATAGATTCTTACCATATCAATTATTAACACAGGCAAAATTAAATAAAATTTTTAAGAACAAAGGATTCATTTGACATACGTAATCAAGAAACAAAATTTTAGACACTGAAAATTGTTATATTTTGAAAGTTAAATTGATAATTTATTGAGTAAATCATATGGATATATAGTTGCAATTAATCAGTGGAGTATAAAGTAGGAATGTGGGATAAATAGACATGTTTAAGTTTTGCTGTCAACATTAGCTAGTCAACTATTGTTGTTATGTCCATTGCTACACCAAACAACTCTTTCTAAATCACTTATTCCAAATCAATTATTTTGTATGTATGTAATGAGAGGACTTCTTTTGTTGAGGTTGGCTGAGAATTGTATTATGCATTCCATGTGCATTAAAATGGGATGTTTATGAGGGTCATTGTCATAGCCAAGATGGAGTTTGATTAAGTAATTTACTAGAAAAAGTATTTAGAATAATATCTTATGAAATTTCAAACAAAGTGTGTTGTGAACCACATACATAATAAATTTGGTTTACAAATTTAAATTTTGAAATATTTTTGTTGGATACAAAAAAAAAATGATGTTTAATAGCTTCAAAATCCATAAGGAGATTGCCGATATGATATACATCGACGAAAAGACAAGTTACAAAAAATCCTGAATTTAGATAAATATTCTTTAGTATCAATCAATAAGAAATTATTTGTGAAATATTAGTAATATACTAATAGAAAGTGTATATATAATTTATTTACAGAATGATATCGCAATAATTAAATTTATCATTTTAAAATAATGTGCCTATTAAGTTAACATTTAATAACGAAAATGTCAAAACCAACTACATCATTTTGGTGACAAAATTTGTATATATATATAATCAACAAAACAATTTCCATTGTGAAAAAGGTTTAAGTTTAAATATTGGATGGGTGTTATTTGTGGCCTTCGATGGGGAATTCCAAATACAAATGTAACTTATGAAATTTCAGGACATAAGCAATTGCTATGAAAGGAATTCAACATTGAAACTAGTTGTCATGTGAAAAATGGTTGAATAATAAACATTGTTTTAGATGTTTCACATGCACGGTTTTCATTTATTTATTATTTTACAATGGGTTGGAGAGGAATAGAGAAGATAAAGTTGTACGACTCAAACTCATGTACCTCCCTTGATAAGATACTATCTCATAATTCTTCAGTTTTTATTGAACTAGTTGAGGGAAATTCAGTGCACCATATTGAAGTGGGTTAGGTTGGACCTTAAAACAGATCTCACAACTCAAAGCCTTGCCCTTAAAGTTTTTTATTTTTTGTATTGGTCTTAGAAATCATGTACAAGCCCAGCCCATCCTGTCCTGGACAAAAGCCCAACCTCCCAAGAAAACTGAATAAACTTCCAAGACCACAATTCTTGGGAATTCTCTCTTGCTCTTCTCTCTCTCTCTCTCTCTCTCTCTCTGTGTGCAACATCAATGGCTACTTCATGTTCAAATTGGTGGCACTGCCCATTCTACTTCGCCATGGCAGTGGTGCTTACAATCATGGCAATCTTTGCATCAACCCATTCAACTCCCAACAATTCTGTTAATGTATATATGATATATATTTCTAGATATAATAGATATTGATTTCCTAAATATATTTGTATTGTCACAGTTAAGTTTATTATAGGATACTCTTTCTTAGGCTATATATGCAGGCCTTCTATTGTATAAGATCATAATTTATTGAATATAATATATATTATTTCCTCTCTCTCTCTCTCTCTCTCTCTCTCCCCCCCTTACTATTATAACATGGTATCAAAGTTAGATTAAATACCTAGTAATTTCACTTCACCGGCGGGCAATAGCTTTGCCTTGGCCGTCCGCCGGACGTCAAACCATTCTGTTGCTATATTTTCCTTTCAGTATTGCTTCATGGTGATAACTTCCTCTATCTGCTAATTTATTCTTACTTCAAATATCTCTGTCATATATATGTATATATTTATTTATTTTTTACTCGCAATCCTCGTTCTTTTTGTGTGTGTGTGTGTGTGTTTTTCTACTCCACTCTGTTTTTCCTTCTGCTTTAACCTCAAATAGGTTTCTATCTTCAAACCTATTTGAGTTTGAGGGGGCTATTATATCTATATTGTGGTAAGTATGGCTATACACCATGCAAACCACCCAAAACAGCCCCTTGGCACACTCCCTAAGCCGTCTTCTTTGGCACACTCTCTGAGCTGCCCCATTGGCGCATTACCTAAGCCACCCTTTGTGGCGCACTCTCTAAGCTGCCCCATTGGCGCATTACCTAAGCCGCCCTTTGTGGCGCACTCTCTAAGCCACCCTATTGGCGCACTCTCTATGCCGCCGCTTGTGGCGAACAACCCAAGTTGCCCCATGTGGCACATTATCTGAGTTGCCCTTTGGCGGACCACCTAAGTCGCCCCCTTGGCGCACTTTCTCATAAGTTGCCCTCTAGTGCACAAAGTCATCTGTTGCCATCATCATTCAGTACTACGTCATAAGTTATGTGTGTGTCACATTTGCTGGTTCAACATCCAGCCTCTGCAATGGTTTGACGTAACCTTGTAAACTGTTTCGATACTGATTCTAGTCAGTTCCTACAACGGTTTAGCATAACCTTAAATTGTCCTAGCATTAGTTTCGGCCAGTTCCTACAACAATCCGATACGACCATAAACTGTCTCCCCGTATTAGCTCTAGCCTTTGATATATCTCAAGCGCCCTTGCGCTCCCATTCAGATTTTGCAATTTATTTGTCTTTTATTTTATTTAAAAGTTTTATTTCATGTTTTAGTTTCTCTCTTCAAACTCAAGATATTTATCCTCATTGAGTTTGATGGATGATGTTGACGTATATATGATATATATTCCTAGCTATATTATGTAATGATTTCCTAGATATATTTGTATTGTCATAGTTAGGTTTCTTATAAGATACTCTTTCTCAGCCTATATATACATGTCTTTTATTACATAGGATCATAATTTATTGAATGTAATATATATTATTTCCTCTCTCTCTCTTTACTACTGTAACAAATTCAATCCCATTAAACCAAACCATCATTCCATACTACCTCTTCTTCAACGTCTCTCGTGCTCTACGATGCCACAGCTTCAACGCCATAGCCACTCTCCTCCAAATTTACCCCGAAATCTTCCTCTCATTGCTCCAATCAACCATCTTTGCGAACCTAGACACCGCCATCTCCAAAGCCTTTGTTCATCCAAACATTTTGAAACAACTCATCAAATACCACACTTCTCCTTCCAAGCTTCCCATTCATGAGCTCCTAAAGAAGCCCAAAGGCACTTGCTTAACCACCATTGTTCACCAAAAGAACATTGTGATCACGAAGATTGATCTCAAACAAGGCACGATTGAGATCAACGATGTGTTGATTTCTTATCCTGATTTGTTTCTTAAAAGACCCATTTCAATCCACGGTGTTCTTGCCCCTTTCTCTTCATTATTAGGCTTTGATGAGATTGGGAAATCACTTAGCCACCCGTTTGTGAATCCAAGAATTCTAGTGAATCTAAGAATATGGTCGAATGGACACACATGGTTCGATTGCTGAGCTCAAATGGATTCGTGTCTTTTGCGATTGGATTGCACTCTGTTCTTGATGCGATTCTTCATGATCACTCGGGTTTGAATTCAGTGACAATTTTCACTCCACCAGAATTCATTTTTGTGGCATCTTCATGGCCTTTGCTGGATAGGATTGTGAGGTTTCATATGCTGATTGAGAGGTTTACTTTCTTGGAATTTGTCACGACCCAACCCCAGGGGCTTAGAGTTAGAATTGCAACTTACTAACTTATTCTAATCCTAGCAAATTAAACTGCGTAAGTAGAGGCAAACGGAAATAAAAATAATTAAACAGAAAGTTATTTCATTCTACTAAAAAAAAAGAATGCATCCATAGGTTTTTATTATTTTATTATGCAGCGACCGACCATTAGAAAAAAAACGACAGGAAGAAAAGAAAAGAAAAACAAATTAACGGATTTGTATCAATTTCTTGCACAGGTTCCACTACACGAGGTTATGGGTCCTTCTTACATCTTATCACCTAAAAGGGTAACAGCTATAAGTACACAACAGAGTGAGAAATATTATGCTAATAGTATAGGGATTACAAAATAATCATGGATAGTTAGTTAAGCCAAAACATTTACATAACTTAATTTGGTAAATAAATCATTTAGTTGCAGAAACTGAAATATAGAAATTATATAAATAAATAACCATAACCATGGTACAGAATAGAACAGAACATAGGTCACAGGAGTGACATTCAAAACAGAGGTCAATGGATCTATAACAAACAGAGGACCACAAAGTGGCCAGACAAAGGCCAATGGTTATTTAAGTCCTCCAAGGCATGGGACTCCCATGGTAGTACTTACAAAACATAATTGTTTATAAGGTTATAGTTAAATTCTTTAAAATTTAAACAAACATATCCATGGGTTTCATTTTTAATAAATAGAGTTCAGAAATTAATCTCCGTAATTGAAATATTAATATAACTTATAAAATATAACTTGTATAAAATAAATTATGATAAGTCAAAACATACGTAAAATATATTATGGTGATTCAAGGTATAATATAACTCACCTTAATATTGACCCTTAGCCTTACTCCACTATCACAACCTTCCTACTACAGTTTCCTACTTCTAGTAACTTACATGCCTCTCCCTTTCTTTTTTTTTTCCTTTTCTTTCCACTGATCTTGATCAACTCCTCCCTATTTATAGGGAAGTAAAAGCACCCCAAGGCTAACACGTGGCACAACTCAAATCCTCCCCAGATTTGATCATAAATCACCATGGATTTATACTTATCTTAATGAATATTTGTGATAATTACACTTTAGCCCAGTTTTCTAATATAACTATATAAACAAATTAATTCCTAATTAATTTATACTTTATCATATACCAACAAAAAATTAATTATTTATTTTACTATCACACCCACTATTATTATTAGTATTTATTTATTTATTTATTTATTATTTTAATAATATATTATCACATATAGCCACAATTATATATAACTATAAATATATATGTGGCATTTAATTAAACGTTCAGGTGTCACAGAATTGGCTGCGTTGCCTGAGAAATCATCATTAAGAACACTAGTTCCAAATAGAAAATTTGTGATTACTACGAATTCTAAGTGAGGACTAAGAATTAATGGGGTAGAGATAACAGCACCGGATACATTAGCTTTGTTAACTTTGGTCCTGTTCCTACAACAGTCCAACATGACCATAAAGTGTCTCCCAACATTAGCTCTGGTCTCTGATCTATCTCAAGCATTCATGTGCTTCCATCTGAACTTTGCAATCTATTTGCCTCGAATCTATCCATATTTTATTTTATTTTTAGTTTTATTTCATGTTTTAGTTTCTCCCTCTAAACTCAAGTTA
This sequence comes from Camellia sinensis, assembly GCF_055761805.1. NCBI lineage: Eukaryota > Viridiplantae > Streptophyta > Magnoliopsida > Ericales > Theaceae > Camellia > Camellia sinensis. The sequence continues at coordinate 154,998,058 of NC_138968.1, read as the reverse complement.
GTATCCCTACTTGAATTTGAGAGGGGATGTTAAATATAGTAATTATATATTTTGTCTATTGTCACGTCCCGTATTTTATTACTCAGATAACATTACTAATATTCATTAGTTAAGTCCATTTACAAATGACAATTCATCATTTGATGAAATGATGAATGATTAAATATACATGTTCCCTCTCGTTATACAACAATGTTATTTACATACAAATAAAATAAATGCCCTAAGGCTTACAATAAATAAGAGAGCGTTGACCTTTACAAAGCATAGAACTCAGCCAAAGAAACAAATAAAAAGTACCACGGCTCATCACCACTATACAACGATACGAAATTGTTTGACCCTCAAATCTGAAAACATTCCCTGCACACATGTACAGGTAGGGGATGAGCAACCACTAGCTTACCAAACAATCTCATATTATAATATTAGAAAATATATAGGTACAAAGATACTCATACATATATGTGAAATCATATCATGTGAAAACCATATGATTTTATTACATAATCTCTTAAATCCAATTTATTTTAATTAACCACAACTAGTTAACTTAAATAAATAAGCATGCCTCAAAAGCAACATGACCTCCCTTTCAATTTATTCAATTATCCCACTGTCAATTGAATCAAATAATTAAACAATTCATAATGACATCAACAAAGCATCAAATACATTTTATACAATCTTATGAGATGAATGCATATACCATGTCATGCTCAAAATATTTTTCTCATATTTTGAAAATCTTGTACATAATGCCAATTTGAAAACGCATTAATCCAATAATTTTAATAAAATTTTAAGGTGGTAAATACAACTCAGGTAATCTCTAAATTGGTATCTGTAAGTAGGCATATCAAGCATTGCCAAATCCCCACTTTATTGGTCTTTCACCGGAAGTTATGTGGTACGTCTTCCGCGCGTATTTTCGGTCTTTCACTATGGACACTTAGGCTAACTTAACCAATATCAAATTACACCTCATTTCCGGATTTACCAATGTATTTACTCAAAATAAATCAAAATGATCTTGTTTCATAAAAACAATTCATTTTTCAAAACAATAGTTTCCAATTGCAATTCGAAATCCATTATAACAATGAAATGGAATGACAATACAATATGTAACAATGCATTAGAATAGTTTCAATTTCAATTCCACCACATAATACTCCATTGTGATCAATTTCCATATCTCTATCAATGTAATATCATGATACAATCCCAAGAGATAATATAATAATGTCAATGTTCATGTATTTACCACATGTAAATCAACAACTTCCAACTTAGTCTTTTCAAGACAATTCAACAATATCCTTTTCAAGATAATTCAACAATATTCTTTATATAAAACAAACTTCCAAAATCAAACATTTTATTACCTTTCCAAGAATCTCCTCATTTAATAACAACATGGTAATCCTCTACCGCTTACCAAAACCAAAACTTCTAAACAATAGGTTCATCAATAGCAATAACATATAACACCAAAACGAGTTCAAGGTTTCATCAATTTCTAACTCACATACTTTTATCAATGAAATGTAATTACAGTCTTTCCAAAACTCATTCCCATCCCAAACATTAAATAGAATCAAATTCTCATTTTTCTCATACAAGTAAAATCTCGGGATCTTCAAGTTCAATAATCATTCTTAATAAGCATAAGTGAATATTCAAATACTTAATCAATTATTTTAAAATCTTCTCTTGACTATAATTATAAAATATAATACGAGTGTTCACTTTTCAATTATCAACATCAACCCCATCAAATTAAACCAAGGAAAATAATAAATAAATAAAAGTTTTGATAACTCATTCTTGTTCTAATCCAATTCATCCATGTACTCCAAACAAGCTAAAGTCACATTCTTTTCTTTTCTTGTCAAAAAACCGCCAAACAATTCAAATATCTCATAAGAATTTGAAGTATGAAATTATTATAATAACATTACTCAACTAGTAAAAGTAGGAACCCAATACTAAGTCACCTTAACTTAACTAATAATCTTAGTTCAACTTTGTTTCATACCAAACAACTGCATCTTACTTATTTTCTCTAAAATCTCATACTTATGAAATATTAAAATTTCCATCATACTATATTAAAAGTTATGGTATAATCTCAATAACACACTTTTAACCATAAATGATATAAACTTTTAACTAAACTAATTTAATCCACTAAATTAGTAATTTTATTATATTCACATTTTTTCAAAAGAAATAATACCAAACATAACTTAACCTGTCTCATCTTTTAAACATAATCATATTTCATGCTAAGCTACTCAAATAGCTAATCTTTTCCAAATTCTCTTCAAATAACAATTTTCACAACCTTTCTAAATTTAACTAATCAATATGATATTTACATCAAAATTTTTGAAATATGCCCAAGAGTACACTTTTAAGATTGAGAGTTCAAAAGTTCTCATTTCATACTTTCATTTTCGCAAAAATGAACAAAAACTAAACCATCAACACATCACCCTTCATAAAATATCAAGAATATAACACTTGTAGAGTTTTTAATTCCAAAATAACTCTATAATCCCAACTTAACAATTTATACAATATTCATAAATATCAATTTATTTTTCTCAAAAATAAAATCCAAAATCAAAGATGAGATAATATTTCAACATTATTTTTCTCAAATAAAGTATTTAATCATAACCTGATGTAGATACCAAGCATACAACTATTAAATTTGTTTTAGGATTTTTAACCAAAATTATCAACAAAAGATGATTTTCCCAATTTAATCTCAACATACTAATGTTCTCAACATTTCACATAATTTTCTTCCAAAAATTATCTAAACAAAAAATCTGAGAAATATATATGCAATACCTCCTATAATGATATATTTTCTCAAAATATTTCTAACATAGCTTTAAAGTAATAATATGAAGAAAGTTCGTACATCAAAATATAAAGAAAAGTAAATCCGAAAAAGCAAATATCGCCCGATCATGAATCTGAGACTACCATTGCAAAGAGTATGACGAGCTCTCTGATTTTCATTTACAACACTATTGCAAAATCTCACTTTAAAGATTCTCACTCTAAGCTCAAATGTTGAGCCAACAATAGAGGCTAGAGAGAGAGAGAGCGCCAAAGCTCTCTGCTCAAAACCAAGATGAAATGAAAGAAAAGGAAATGATGGGCAAGGAAAAAGGGGGGAGGCAATCCCGTGTGGATTTGCTTTCCCAAGAATTTCTAAAAAATAATTTTTGTAATATCTTAAAATTTTATAATGTAAATTATAAAATGATATAATTTTTTTCATCATAAAATATAATATTTTTATACACCACAAAATGTAATATTTTGCTCACTACTAAATATCTACACATTTCATTCCTTGCAACGTATGTAATTTTTTACCGTATGGCACATGCTATAAATTCAACTTTCAAATATTTATTATAATCCCATATAATAAATGATAATAACTTACCAATCATACAATTAAAAATGACCAAATAATTAAACATGAGTCATAAATAAATGCAAATTAAATTACCAAATAATTAAACATGAGTCATAAACAAATTCAAATTAAATTAAATCTAAGTCATGGGTCTCACCATAAGCCAAACATGGTCCAATTATATATACTAAAATAGACCCAACAAATTTATCTCAAATCATGGTCCAAACACCTAAAACTCAATTTTAAATTTTGCTATAAATTAAACTGAACACCAATCAGTCTGCGAATTTTCATAAAATAAATACTCACCATTAAATTTTGAAATTTTTATCCAACATGCTAGACTTTTATAAGAACAACATAATAAAAATGTCATAATTTCTGAGATCGAAAATTATATATATATATATTTTTTAAAAATCATTACAAAATTGAACCATTTTTGCACATAACTTTATACAACAAATATTACTCAATTAATTTATGCACTGACTATTTAAAAAAAAAAAAATTTTCTGGGTTGTTACAACCTACCCTCAAAGAAATTTCGTCTTCGAAATTAAACTTAAGTAATGTAATACATTTTACAGTCATCTACGAACTCATTCAGGTGCTTACCAACTTCTAAGATATTTACTCCGAGTTACAACACAAACTCCACACTAGTATTATGGTGACTCACAGGGTCCATCTTGAATGCAACCATGATTCGACTAACACCACTCACGGGATACTTAAAACAAAAGTGACAATCCCCTGGCCAACTAACAAGAGATCTTACTTTTCTTCTAGGACATATCCATAATTCATTCTAACTCACCCAATTGCAAGGAAAAGATAACTTAGTTCTCAAGGCTATTCAAACTGCACAAAGATGAAACCAACTACCATTCCAAACTGCCCACGGGCCAAAACAATTTAAAATCTAGATTACACCGCCAAACTATCATACTCGTAGAATCATTCCAAGACTCCATTTGAAAACCACTAGACCAACCAACCAGACACAAGATGTTCCCAGGAGAAAACATAATCATGAGTCAAAATACTACACATTCCTTTGAAGATAATTCTCTTACCAACGAGTGTTAGACACTCTCCCTGACACCTAGGGACAAAATAAATAAATAAATAAGGATAACAACAATTATGAATATTTTCCGTGATCTCGTCTTTAGACCTTACATAGTTTGCACTTTATAGATTTTATAACAAAATCTCAAAACAATAAACATTTCCAGGGAAATACGTCCCTTACCACCATTCACAATCCCTACCATGTTGAGGCCACGTTTTTTTTTTTTTTTTTTTTTTTTTTCAAAATACACACAAGGGTATACAACCCAAGGTTCAGGACTAACTCCACACATACTCAAGTGAATAGAACAAATTCATAATCATGCAAGGCCATATATTTATATCATTCATAACATTTAGCATCAACACCTCTCACTAAGGTACACCCTCATGTTCCAACATGAAACTTAACATATGTACATCAAATAGCATAGAATCACATAACCACATAACAAGTAACGGGTTATTCTTACGAAGATTGTTAATCGTTCTAGAAATCCTTTTAGACCTCCAATTAGAAATCATGTTGATCAAGTGCATTTCTAATAAGATTTCTGAGAAACTTTCTGGACCCGACACAACAACCCCGAGACTTAACCCCATGCCTACATAATCATATAACATCTTAGCACATAAGCATGTTATCACATAGAATGCAAACGTCGCTCACAATCTTGAGGTAAAACCCAGCTGCGGTCAAAACCGTTTCCCAAGAGCCAAGGTATTCAAATCCGGTTAGCTCTGATACCAAGTTGTCACGCCATGTATTTTATTACTCGGATAACATTACCAATATTCATTAATTAAGTCCATTTATAAATAACAATTCATCCTTTGATGAAATGATGAATGATTAAATATACATGTTCCCTTTAGTTATACAACAATGTCATTTACATATAAATAAAATAAATGCCCTGAGGCTTACAATAAATAAGAGAGCGTTGCCCTTTACAAAGCATAGAACTCATCCAAAGAAACAATTAAAAAGTACTACAGCTCATCACCACTATATAACCAGGCGAAGTTGTTTGATCCTCAAATCTGAAAACATTCCCTATACACATGTACATGTAGGGGGTGAGCAACCACTAGCTCACCAAACAATCTCATATTATAACTTTAGAAGATATGCGGGTACAAAGATACTCATATATATACGTGAAATCATATCATGTCAAAACCATATGATTTTATTACATAATCTCTTAAATCCATTTTATTTTAATTAACCACAACTAGTTAATTTAAATAAATAAACATGCCTCAATAGCAATATGACCTCCCTTTCAATTTATTCAATTATCCCATTGTCAATTGAATCAAACAATTAAACAATTCATAATGACATCCAACAAAGTATCAAATACATTTATACATATCATATTTTATTAAACCATACTTAGGTTTCTCTCTTCTTATAAAGAAGCCTTATATACATTGTTATATAATTATTCAATATAATATTAAATATACACATAATACAATATTCTCTCTCTCTCTCTCTCTCTCTCTCTCTCTTTCTCTCTTATAGATATTGTAACAGTCTCCATGGTCTATTTGTGAATTTTGGAATTTGATTTCATGTCATTATATTTGTTGTACTCTATTAGTGGTTGTAACATGCCCTGGGGTTACTCGCGGGCGTTAACAGTTCGGACCCTCGATCTATTAAATTTAGTCTCACAAGTGCAATGTGAAACGTAGATGAAAGTCCATATTTGACAACTTTTATAGAAAATTTATTTTATTGCAAAACCTTTGCCAGAAATAGACAGCATCATCAGATCTTAGAGTTGCCACCTAATATTTTGGAAAAATTAGAAAACCCGTGACTCGTGACAAGGCCACTATTTGTTGTACTCAGGGATGCTTGGCTCGGAACCTTAGGCATGGAGGGGGAATGTCATTAATTCAGCACCCCCGCTTACCCGATCAAAAGATCAACATTTACTAACCATGATATGATTTTTATTTCCATTATGTGTTCATATTCTGATTATTAATAAATCCTAAAAATTTACTATGTGAAGCAAAACAAATATAGGCTATGCCGTCCAATTTGGAGCAATTTGATTTCATTGTTTTGAAAGTGTTTTCGAATAGTGCAATCATGAAAATTAATTTTATCCCAAATTAAATAACACAACGTTCACCCACTGGCATGCATAGAGTTATATCGAATAAACGCATAGCCATATGGTAGGATGCTAAACATAGTAAGAAAATTATGTACAAGTGGGATGCTAAAGCATAAAAACTTACATATTTACTGACGTTCCACGAACAGCTGCAAAACAAAGTTTGGAAATATGCATGATCTTATATACAAATCCTAATGCAATTCACACATGAAATGCAACTACAGATCCGACTTCAAATATATGACATGTGAAACATGTTAAGACATGAGGTAGTGCACAAAATCACATAATAGGCAATTAAACCCACAAATGCAAATTAGTCGGATCTTAAGGCATAAAGTATGGATGCAAAGCATGAATATGCTGACAAGCAAAATATACAACATATGTATATACATAGAAAGCAAATAAAAGAACGAGATAGAAAGAAGCAGAGCGGAGAATTATTGTAACACTTGAATAATTACATATTCAAATATAAGAAGAGAGGAAGAAATATTACAACAAAATAAAATCTTACAAATCTCTCAAATTAAAAGAAAAACAAAAATTTAATATTCAAAATTTCTCCATTTTGACCTTACGGTTGCGCCTGAAACGATCTTTTTAGTTAGGAATAAGTCTTCTTGTCTCAAAAAGAGCCCGAAGTTACCTTTTTGGGGAGAATATTCTGTTAGAGAAAAGAATATTCCGTGCAGATGCAGACTATTTCGTCAATACTGACTGTGACGCTGACATGGTAGGTTTGTCAACGTGGCATGACTTGATTGGCCCATGTTGATGATGTGGTGCTAAGATGATTATACCCAAAAATGAATTCAGGGATGGAATAGAGTTTTGAACCCTCAACCTAAAACTCAACATCCTTAACCTTAATCATTCTTCTAAAGCAACCTTGTGATGTATTTTCCTTAAAAATATATTTAAAGATTAAAACTAATAGGAGCAAAAAAAGAAGGTCAATTGTACCTTTTGTTAAATCTAAACAAGAGACCCAGGCTTTGATATCAATTGTTACCCAAAAGACAACCTAACAGGGAGGTGAATTAGGTTTTTACAATTAAAAATTAATAATACCCTAATAAAAATTATGACTAGCACAATATATAAATATAGTTAATGAAATAAAAATAATTAAAAACAAGTGTTCTAACAACTATGTCAGTTAATGATTTTAGCACAATGAAAATGTGAAATATAGCTACAGCAATTTAAATAAAGTAAAGAGATAAAGGAGAGAGAGGCAAACAAATTTATAGTGGTTCGATTTCAACTCGGCCTACGTCCACTCCTTAAGCTTCACTTGAGATTTTTAATTATGTTCTAGCTTCACGAGGGTGCTAGCAACTTCTTTACAAATGGAACAATCCTCCACGGATTTTACACAGACTTTTAAAGTCACGAACACTGAGTGTACTACACTCTTACAAGGTTGAAAAGAAGGTGTTTTTGCTTTCACAAAAAGCTACAAGAATTATCTCTCAAATATAGATATAAAAATGAAACTCTGGTTTTTCTGTAAACCTCAGACAGGAAAGATAGGTTTAAAGTTATACGTCTTAGTGTATAATTTCTGAAAGTGGATGCAAACAAAAATTGAAGAACACTTCTCAGAGAATTTTTCAAAAAATAGATGTGAGTGATTATAGATCAAAGAATATTTTCTGATTTTTTGTTACTTGTTTACATTAGAGGCTTTGGTATATATAATGAAACTTATAGACGTTTATAGCCGTTGTATTCATTTGAATATATAGCCATTTATAGCCGTTGTATTCCATCATTACTAATTTGAATATCTTCCACTTGAACCTTTTGGCCTGCTGCTGTGCCGGGTTGTTTGAACCTTTTGGTCTGCTGTTGTGCTGGACTGTTTGAACCTTTTGGTCGTTCTTGTGCTAGACTGTTTGAACCTTTTGGTCTGCTGTTGTGCCAGGCTGTTTGAACCTTTTGGTCTGTTGCTGTGTTGGGCTGTTTGAACCTTTTAGCCTGCTGCTGTGCTAGACTATTTGAACCTTTTGATTTGATCAAATATTAAATACATTCTAACAATGTTTAGGATAAAGGTTTAGGTGAGAAATAATGGGACAAAATAAATTTTGATTCTATTTTTCTCTTTCAAATAAATTAAAATATAATTAAATAAATCATCAAAATAAATGTTGATTCTATTTTTCTCTTTCAAATAAATCATCAAAATAAATTTTGATTCTATTTTTCTTTTCCAAATAAATTAAAAATATAATTAAATAAATTATCAAAATAAATAAGCCTAACATAATATTTATGCCAATTTATCCCTTCATTCACTTGTTGACCGGCCTTTTATAGGCAACAAACAAACATAAACAAACAAACATATAAACATATGATAATAATAATATTATAAAAGATATTATATATAATATGCATATATATATATATATATATATATAAAATGTTTGGAAATACTAAAAATGGAGCACTAGGGGAGCTCTAATGAGCTGGCCCCCTATTGATGATAATGAATGTGAGGGTAAACTACCAATAGGTCGTAATAATTAAACTTAATTCTCATTAAGTCCTATTGAAAATAAGTCTTAGTAAAATCGTCATTAAAAATATTTTTTTGTGACGATTTTTTACATATGTCGCTAAAAATTGACAATTAGTAACTTTTTGTTGTCATGATTTTTATAAATTGTCTCTAAAATTTACAATTACTGATGTTTTTTTGTGACGAATTTTTCAAATTGTCGCTAAAAGTTGTGAATTAATGACACTTTTTTATGACGATTTTTTTAAACTGTCGCTAAAACTTATAATTAGTGACATTTTTTGTGACTTTCATATTGTCGCTAAAAATTAACAATTAGTGACATTTTTTAATAGTGTTTAATAAAAATGTCATTAATTATTATAGGACCTATTGGACCATAAGTTCATTTATTAGGACCTACACGTAGGTCCCCCATAATGTGATGGCTGAGTTTGTTGCTGTTGTTTTTTTTTTGGGTTAAATTTCCAGCTCATTAGCACTGATTAATGCTCTGTTTTTTAGAGCTCTCAGTCAGCTCTCTCTCTCTCTCTCTCTCTCTCTCTCTCTCTCTATGGTGCCTTTGGTCAATTGAGGTGGCTGCCAACTTCAGATTGATTATTTCTTCTTCTTCTTCTTTTTTATTCAATTTATTTTTTAATATAATATAGAATATCTAAAATATATTATTTATACCAATTTATATAAAAACATCAAAAATATATACAAACACATAAAATTATAAAAATATTACAAAATAATAAACTAATAAAATATAGTTTATCGATCTAAAATATTTTGGCCAAAATAGGTAAAGGTTGGAATTTAAAGATTAAATCTAACTTTTTTACTGAGAAATTCATAAAATAGCTGTGGAGGGGTGATTTGGAAATACTCTTGGATCCTGAAGGGCGTTCCTGATCCTCTGATTGCCACCTGAAAAAGGGATTAATACTCCGGTCGGGGATGCCGAAATTAGCACTCCGACAAACAAATCAGTATATATCTCACATTTGCTTATGTCTCAAGCTTTTTTTTGGGGTTCTTTCTTACATACCTTTCTTTGGCTGATCTTTTTCTATTTATATCCGCTCCTGGGCCTCAGGGTCGGGCCCACTTTTAATCCACCGTGTGATTGTTCACTCGACTTCTTCCGTCGTCAACCAATTTCTCCTCGCTCCTTGCTCAACTGGTCCTATGGCCGATCATGATGCTCGGCTTCTGGATGATACAAGACGGGGCTGAATATAATATATATCTTGATCTTCCACACGTGTATTCAGCATCTTTGCATCTCATTTTATTCGGCTCCCACAATTGCCCCCCAAACACCCCACTAACAACAGTTAGTTGGCGTGTTTGATTTCAAACTTGAAAAGTCAAAAAAAAAAATGGCAGTTGACCCCATTCCAACGCATGTCAGAACACATGTGTTTTAGGCATCATTGCATCTTCCTGCCTCTTCGTACGCTTTCCTCATTTAATGTGATTTGAAACTATGTTGTCCATTCGGATGTAAGTTTTTGGAATACTCAAAGCCTACAGTTTGCCTTTCGATATACCTCCATTTCGCGACCTCTGCAACTTCCTCCTATCTCTCATTGTTTTTTCTGTTTCCTGTAAGTTCTCTTCTCCCTCATTTCGAATCCCATTTCCTTGTTTATTTTTAGTTTTGCATAATCCTTAGGCTGGGTAGGATGGCGAAACACTTGAAAGAACTCTTTTCTGCAGATCGAATTGCCGGTTTTCGACGCCAGTATTCCATCCCCGACGATGTCCATCTGTCACTCGCGGCAGATGGTACCATTGATATGGAGAGGGCTGATGAAAGTACAATCATCTTTCCTCTCCTATCAATTGCTGAGGGAGGAGTCTGTTTTCCTCTTCATCCATTTCTAAGAGCCGTCCTTCGCCATTGGGGTCTAATCCCTTCCCAACCTAATGTAAATTTTTTTCGAATCATAATGGGGATTATAGAGTTGAACTGACGCCTTAGGATTAACCTTGGTATACCCGTAATTCGGCATTGTTATACCTTAGCCAAATCTTCTGGCCGGCAGGGACACTATTTTCTCAGGGCCAAGGATATCGATCATCACTTAGTGACTATGCCTGCCAGTTCTGGCAAGCGTGTTGACGATGTAATGGTCATTATCCGAGGTAACTAGGAATTCGGTGAAGGTGAAGATCGCCTGGATCCCGTGCCAAGACGAAGAGGCGAACCAGGTGGCCGTATAGCTCCTTATTATTTTTTTATTGTTATATATTTATCTGGCTCTCCTTCTACGTACTTACCGTTTGATTTGTGCAGGCAACGCTTTAAAAAAAGTTTTGGTTTCAACCGACGACGCCGTACTTTCGGACATTAAAATCGCACTCAAATTCTTTGGCTGTCCAAGCCTTTAAAAACAAGGGAGGGCGGCCCACATTCTTCTAAGATACGAGCCGACTTATACAATGTTTTCTGCGGCAGACAACATTCAAATTCCAAGAGGCGACCAGCAGCTTACGGCCCTTATCTTCCCTAACTTCAAAAACCTAAGGCAAATTGGTTTAAAAGCCTCCGATTCGGAATACGTGGAAGAACAAACAGCTGAACCGGTCGCTGAGGACCCAAACTAGTTGGCAGCCAAGGTAGACGAAGCTCTTAACTCGGCCTTTGAGGAAGCCGGACTCAATCCGTCTGACCCTCCATCCACATCAGGCCGAGGGGACGTCTCATTTGAAGACATTTTTACAAACTTAAGAGACCTTCCTAGTGCTTATCTTGAGAATATGGCTGGGAAATCGCTCATGCAACTTGCCAGGAAGAAAAACGCCGAAAGAATGGCCGCCAGGAGGAGAGCTGAGGTCGTCCGATTGGAAACTCCACCCGCCACGGTTACTGAGTCTTCTCCGCCTATTATTACAGAAGAAATGGCTCAAACTGAAACGGCCGAGATGGAGCAGGTAGAACGCGTGGATGAGGCTGTGTAAAGGGGGGGAAAATGCCCCATCGGGTAAGAAGCCATGCACGACGAGGACCAGAGCGACAAACGACCGCGCATTGAGGAATTGGACTTGGTTGTTTCGTTCACTGTTCAACCAAGGATAAGAAATATGCCGATTGCCTCTGATGCATCGGCTTTGAAGGACTCAGCTATGGCCTTGAGTATGGCCTCCTCAATATCCCTACCGGTTGACAAGGCCACATTTCGCACGGAGCTAGATCTAATGCTGATTGCTTTGGCCGCTTAGTCGGCCTTATTGGTACATTACTTGCCTTATCTGTAGGCTTCCATCTATATATATATATATATATATTTCTTATTATTTGTTTGTTGTAACACTATTTCCTTGTTTTGTAGACGGTGGGCAGGATAGCCGAGATTGGCCGTCGTCAACATGACGCCATAGAACAGATCGGCTTGTTGAAAGCCGAAATTGACAATGAAAAGAACAAGGTTATGGTAGCCTCTCAAAGGGTCGATTATGAGCCAGCGCAAGCGGGAGAGGAACGAGCGAGAATCGACTCTGAGGCTGAGCGAGCGAGCGAGGAATTTCGACCAATTAAGGCTTGCCGCCGAGGAGAGGGCAATGGCGAGCGAAGATGCGCTCAAGTTAGCCAAGGAGGTGATCACCAAGCTAGAAGCTGACTTGGAAGAATCGAAGAAGGCAAAGGCAATAGCCGACTCTGAAATTTCCAAAGTGTTCCAGGCTGGGAAGGATGTCGCCTTAGAAAACTACATGGAAGAAGTGCCGAAGTTCGAGAATCGAGGCTTCAAACATGGTTGGGTCAAAGCCCTCACAACTGCGAATGTGACATTGGCGGAGCCGATTCCATACGAGCATGTGGATGTTGAGCGGCTGGCGTCTGACCCTGAAGATTGATTTAAGGCATATTTTGGTTTTTGGTAGGCATCTTAGATGCATAGTTTTTGTAGGTTTTTGTTTGTAGATTTTCATTTCTTTAAATGTGAGCTAATTTTCATGTGTAAAATGACTGCTATTAGCTCTCAATTTATTAATGAAAATTTTCTATGCTCTCAAGTTTACTGCATATACTATTTGTCTTTAATTCATTAATGACAATTCCTTATGCTTTTCTGTTTGCTATATGAGTAAATATTATATCCGATAAGTTAACCGACTCAATTAAACATCCTCTGCCTCTTTGCTATTTAGCCAAATAACTAAAAGAATTAGCAGTTAACAATTTGGAAAGGTGCATGAAAATTTGATAGACTAACAAGTAAAACGGCTTAAGGCTTCGGCGTCTGGCCAATTATATTACTGAATCTACACTTGACCCAGCTGGTGCGTGAACTGGGACGCTGAATAACATTAGCTCATGGAATGGCTGTGGCTCATGAGATGATCTGCATCAGGCCTGGACAAGCCGATTCGATTAATGAAGCTGCCCTTGCCCCAGCTGGTGCATGAACTTGAACGCTGAATGCTATTAGTTCATGGAGTGGCTGGGGTGCCGAATGATATTATTTCATGGAATTACTGGGCACACAGCTTGATCGGCGCAAGGCCTCCATTTGGCCGATTAGATTTGTGAATCTACCCTTGCTCCAGCGAATGCATGAACTTGAACGCCGAATGCTATTAGTTCATGGAGTGGCTTGGGCGCCGAATGATATTAGTTCATGGAATGACTGGTGCACAAAAGCTGATCGGCGCATGGCCTCCATTTGGCCGATTAGATTAATTAATCTGCCCTTGCCCCAGCGGATACGTGAACTGGAACGCCGAATGTTTCTAATGCATGAACTGGAACGTCTAATCGAATCTGGCGAAAGGTTTTGAAATTGAGCATTGATGAGACCGCCTTGGGGGCGTTGCACCCGTTAGGAATAAATGGGGTGGGTGCTAAGTGCACAGAGGTGCTATTGTTACGTTTAGAGTCAACAAATTGAAAGGGAAAAAAACAGTATGGAAATTGTAGATGGCAAGAAGATTATTCTTCAACAGCAGAGGAGAAGGGAGAACACTGACAGAGCTGGACGCAGAGATGAATCAAGGTGGCGAGCCTACGCGCACAGGGAGTAGGACGTTGAGGGAGTGTGAAAAACGCCAGTCCCCACGTCATCGAAGTAGGTCACCCAGAAGGGAAAAAAAGCAACGGGGTGGCTCCCCTTTACTACGCTCGAGAGGAGAAACCAGTGTGCCGCCACACCCGTTAAGTTTTGCGGTTTTTGTGGGGAACAAACCGATGACAGAAGCGGATTCAGTTGTTCACAACCCAAATGTGGCAGTCGAGTTTGCTCGACAGATTTTTCCACCAGAGGTCCAGCAGTTGATGGTCGGTCGACCTGATTTTGAAGTGTTTCGGGAGGGTATTCATGGAGTGGTGAAAGGGCTGTACACCCCTTATGAAATCGGCATGCGTCTACGTGCCACGCTGCTGGAGATAGAGCAGAAGGATAAACACATCCAAAATTTAGAAGCTCGCGCAGAGAAGGCTGAGCATGAATTAAGAGAGGTCAAAACTGTCGAATCACAGTCTGCCGGCCAAGCTAACCCGATTGTGGAAGAAAGGGTGACCCAATGGCTCTTAAGTCATGCGATAACCGATCGTGATATGGCAAGCATGTTTGCAATAGAGTCTGCAAAGGGCAAGGCTTATGAAAAAGGCTTCCATAACGGTTGAAAAGTTGGGATACAAGGAAAATCTCGCTGAAGAGGTCTGCTGATGCGAGAATTGTGGATTTAAGCACAGATGGATCAAGGCTCTCCAGGTCGCAGAGGCTCTCCAGGAAGCAGGCATCGATTCGGCGTTTCCGTTATATTAGGGTCATCATTTTCCTTTCGCGGCTTTCGAAGTCGAGAAGAGCGATGACGAGAGGGATGCTGAATGAAACTGAACGTATTGTACCTCTCTAATGTAGATAGGAAGCTAATTATGTACTATTGATTAATTCAATGAAACATATTGTTTTAAATGTTGGCATGTTATTTCAATTTTATGTTTATGAATTCGACTATGGTCCCCTTTCATTTCTCGTCAGTTTGCGTTTATGCTTGTCAATCATAATATTTACGAAAAGAGCGCCAAATTCGGAGGAATTTCGTGATTTTCACGAAGGGTGTTCTGAATTCGGAGGCTTATTCAGCCCAAACGTGATTTTCACGAAGGGTGCTCCGAATTCGGAGGCTTATTCTCTTAGCCAATCGTGGAGTCCACGAAGGGCGCTCCGAATTCGGAGGCTTATTCGGCCCAAACATGATTTTCACGAAGGGCGCTCCGAATTTGAAGGCTTATTCGGCCCAAACGTGATTTCCACAAGGGGCACTCCGAATTCGGAGGCTTATTGAGCACAAACATGATTTTCACGAAGGGCGCTCCGAATTCGGAGGCTTATTCTCTTGCCCAATCGTGGAGTCCATGAGGGGCGCTCTGAATTCGGAGGTTTATTCGGCCCAAACGTGATTTCCACGAAGGGCGCTCCGAATTTGAAGGCTTATTGGGCCCAAACGTGATTTCCACGAGGGGCGCTCCGAATTCGGAGGCTTATTCGGCCCAAAAATGATTTCCATGAAGGGCGCTCCAAATTTAGAGGCTTATTCTCTTGGCCAATCGTGGAGTCCATAAAGGGCACTTCGAATTCGGAGGCTTATTTGGTCCAAACGTGATTTCCACGAGGGGCGCTCCGAATTCGGAGGCTTATTCTCTTGGCCAATCATGGAGTCCACGAGGGGTGCTCCGAATTCAGAGGCTTATTTGGCCCAAACGTGATTTCCACGAAGGGCGCTCCGAATTCGGAGGCTTTTTAGCGAACAAATAACTGGGCAAAAGAGAACATTGCATTAAAAGCGAAAAATGTTTATGGCGAAAAATCAAGACGAGTTGTCCTGCCATATGAGTTAATGATAAAATTTGTGTAAGTGTGTGGAATTCCACAGACATGGCAGGCTTTTTCCATCCATATCTTTGAGCTGATATGCCCCTGTCCCTACGATTGAGTCAATCTGATAGAGGCCGTCCCAGTTGGGAACCAATTTTCCTTCGGTGGGAATCCTAGCAGCGAGTAGCACTTTCTTGGGGACCAATTCTCCTGGTGTATAACGTCGTAACTGAACATGCTGATTATATGATTTAGCGAGCTGTTGCTAGTACCGTGCCATGGAAGCGAGGGCACGGTCTTGGCGTTCTTCAATCAGAGTCAGGTCCAAAGCCAACATCATGTCATTTCGGCCCATATAAAAAACTTTAAATTTCAAGGTTGGAGGCCAATCTCCAGGGGGATAATTGCTTAGGTTCCGAAGCATAGAGCAAATGGCGTTTCCCTAGTAGATTGCCTCGAAGTAGTGTGATGAGCCCACAACACACTGGGCAACTCTTCGACCCATTTGCCTTTAGCTTTTCCCAGCCTTTTCTTGATGCCGTCCAAAATAACCTTGTTGGTAGCCTCCTTTGGGGGTAAGCTGGCAAGGAAAAATAGGGCCGGATACCGTAAGCGTCGCACAATTCTCGATATACGCCACAATCGAACTGGGTGCCGTTGTAAAAAACAAGTGCTTGTGGTATGCCGAATCTTGTTATGATGTTTTTCCACACAAAACGCTTAATGTCGGAATCTCAAATGTGTGTTAGTGCCTTCGCTTCGACCCATTTTGTGAAATAATTAGTCACAACAATTAGGAATCGCCTGTTGCCCGGGGCCCGTGGTAATGGTCCGACGATATCAAGGCCTTATTGAGTAAACAGCCAAGGGCTAGTGATAGAATTTAACTCCTCGGCTGGCAGGTGAGTTAAAGGGGAAAACTTCTGGCACTGAATGTAGTTCTTGACATAACACTCGGCATTGGTGCCCATGGTCAGCCAATAGTACCCTTGCGATACGGCGCTATGAGCCAAAGAACGTCCGCCCAAATGGGCACTACAACTGCCTTCATGTATTTCAGACAAAAGTTCCTCGACTTTATTCAGGTGAACACACTCTAAGTACGGCCTGGAGAGAGATTTTTTGTAGAGCTTCCCCTGTGGATCCATATAATATCGGAGGGCTTTGTTTAGGAGCTTGTGTGCTTCTTTTTTATGCATCGGGAGCTGTTCTGAAGATAGGAATGCGGTGATAGGGTCCATCCAACTCTATCCTGGTTCGATAACGTTAACCTAAACTGATTCAGAAGAGGTAATGCTTGGCCCGGGGACAAATCCCACTTTAATTGTCCGCTTAATTTTTGAGTTGATATCAGAGGGTAGGCAAGTGAGGTCGTCTGCATGCGTGTTTTGATCCCGGGTTATTTGATTCAGGTCGTGGTGATCAAATTTGGCGAGTAAAGAATTTGTCGTTTTCATATAGGCTACCATGCGGTCATTTTTGGCTGCATATTTCCCTTTCAACTGGTTGATTACCAGCTTCGAGTCACAAAAAACAAGTAGACGCCGTGCATCGAGGTGAAGTGCGTTTCGCAGGCCGGTCAGCAGTGCTTCGTATTCGGCCTCATTATTTGATGCGTCGAATCCCAATTTGACGGCCTGTTCAATTATTGCCCCCTCAGGAGTCATGATTACTGTGCTAGCCCTGCAGCCACGCTGGTTGGATGACCCATCACAATACATCTGCCAAACGTCACCGACATACATTCTTTAGTCGGGCTTAGTTTGCGCTTGATCAAACTTAAAGTCGGCCAGGGATCCTGTGAACTTGGAAACAAAGTCAGTAAGCACTTGTCCTTTGATGAAGATTCTGGGTAGAAACTAGATATCGTACTGGCTGAGTTCAAGAGCCCATTTCGAGACGCGCCCAGACGTTTCCGCGTTGCGGAGTGCGGATCGGAGGGGATATTTCGTTGGCACCCCAATGGTATGCCCCTGAAAGTAGTGCATCAGTTTTCTTGCAACCATGATGAGAGCAAGGATAAAATTTTCAAATGGAAGATAACGTGTCTCGGTGTCAACCATAGCCTTGCTCACATAGTAAACTGGTCTCTGCTTCCCTAGTTCTTCTTTTAACAATACGGCGTTGACTGCCCGGTCGGATACTGCCAGATACAGAATGAGTGGATCGTCGGCTACAGGAGTTGCCAAGAGCGGAACTGATCGGAGGTAAGATTTCAGGCCGTCTAAAGCAGCTTGGCACTCAGGAGTCCAATCAAATGCTCTGCCATGTCAAAGAGTGTGAAAGAATTGTCAGCAGCGATCTGTTGAACGGTTTGATAAATCTGTTTAGAGCGACGGCCAGCCCCATTAGCTTCTGAACCTTTTTCACTAACCAAGGGGATCCAAGCTCTAGAATTGTTGTGATCAGTCTTAGATTGGCTTCGATGCCACGGTGGTTAACGATGTAACCAAGGAATTTGCCAGAACCGATGCCGAATGCACACGTAGAAGCATTCAATTTCATCTTGTATTTTCGAAAAATACTGAATGTCTCTAACAAATCAGCTAGATGGGAGTGTTTTTCCTTGGATTTGACTACCATATTGTCGATGTCCACTTCCATGGTACGGCCGAGTTGTTCCTTGAACATGGAAGTCACTAGTCTTTGATAAGTTGCCCCCATATTCTTCAGCTCAAAAGACATGACCTTGTAGTAATAGGTTCCTCTTGGGGTGAGGAATGCAGTTTTTTCCTGATTCTCTAGATGCATGGCAATTTGATGATAGCCTCTGTAGGCATCCAAGAAGCTCATGCGTTGATGATGTGCCGTTGCATCTACGAGTTGGTCGATTCTGGGCAAGGGAAAACAGTCCTTGGGACAAGCTTTGTTCAAGTCTGTAAAATCCACACAGACGCGCCAAGAACCATTCTTCTTCTTCTTCTTCACGAACACAGTATTGGACAACCATGTAGGATAAGCTATTTCGCGAACTGCCTCGACTTCAAGTAACCTATCTACCTCTTCAATGACGGACAAAGTATGCTGCGAGGCTGACCACCGGCTTCTTTGAACGATTGGCTTACACTTTGGATCAACATTCAAGTAGTGTTGGGCTACCGATGGATCTATTCCTAGCATTTCGTATGGGGACCATGCAAACACATCAATATTGCCGAGTAAGAAGGCTACCAATTCCTGCCATTTGACGTTATCCAACGAAGCGCCGATCATGAAGAACTTGTTAGGATTTTCATCAATTTCAACCCGGTGCAGGGCTTCGGTTGCTTTTTCACTTGGGATCCTCCCAATGTCGTCGAGACTCTCCCTATCCGATACCTCAATTGAATGCACCTTCAGTTCCCTCGGTCTCTTTGCAACTAGAAGATAGCATGCTTGAGCTGATTTTTGAAAGCCGCGAATTTGTTCAATGCCATACTCAATCAGAAAACGGAGTAGTTGATGGTAGGTGCTCGGCACGGCTTGTGTAGACACCCAATTTTTGATCGTCCTCAAGACCTGGACGTCATCGTTTGAACACTCAATGATCATCCATGCTCGTGTTTGTTTTGAGTTCTCGGGGGTCTCGGTCGCGTGCCTTGCCTTAAGATCTCTCAACTTGTCTGTTTTGTGCTTGGTTATGGACCAAGCACTTGTGTTTTTGCTTCTGAAGGAAGAGGGTGGCTTGTTGGCAATCCCCTCAACCTATCAGCCATGGCATGAAGCCATCGGCCTTGTTTTCTTGCCATTGGCCAAAAGTGTTGGCCGATCGGCACTCTTTTTAGTCGATCGGCCCTTGTGTTGGTCGATCGGCCATGTTTTCTGGCCGAGCCCTGTTCGTCTACTTTATACAGATATTTATGCCAGCTGTCACAGCTGGCATGCACAATTCACATTCTCCATACACGTGTATAGAGGGATTTGAACCTTGTTTTAGCTTTCTTAGGAAGCTTTGGAATTGGAGTTCTATAAGAAGGGAGCTTCTCCCCCCTTCTCAGGGGTTATGATAATCTGATAGGAGTGATATATATCTCTCTCTTTATATCTCCCTCTCTCTTTATATTTGTGTGTGTGTTTGTGCTCTAAAGTGTATTTTGTTCATACTTTTGCACTAGAGCACCTAGTAGAACACCACCCTTGGTTGCTGAGGTGCTAGGGAGTTGGTGTTAGAGTTCTTAAGGTGGTTTAAGCCTGGAAAACCTGCTGGAGCTTTGTTCTTGAAGGTGTTCTTCAACGGTGAGCAAACTTGCTTTTAAACCCCCACTCTTGCTTAAGCTTTTAGACCTTTTTGCTTATTGTTTTAAGCTTAACACTAAACTACAACAAGTATTGATTTTTGATGCTTTAGATCTTTGTTTAAGGTCATTTTGAGGTTGGGGTTGATCTACTCCCTCTTAGGCCTTGTTAGGCCTTGTTTTAGGCCATCCCATTTGGCCCTTGGTCTTGGCTTTGCATGACCTTTCTACCACTGAAATTCAGAGAATTTTCAGTGGTGGAAAGGTAGTTTTGAGTTCTTAAATAGGAGAGGGTCGTTCCCTCTCCTTGTTGTTTTGTATGCTAGAATAAATGGCTTATGGTGGTAGCATGTTTGCTTAGCTTATTTTAGCTTCATTTCAGTATGTATTAGGCTTTGTTTTGTCATGATATAACACTGTTTTTGCTTGGTTATGTCACTCCATGCATGCCTAATACACTTGTGTAAATCACACAAACTAGTCTTATATGCTTCATGTTTGAGCATGCCTTTCTAGCTTATGTTGACTCCATTTTGGTGGGTTTTTGGTGTTGTTTTAGCATGCCATGACTCTATTTTGGGTGGGTTTAGTTGGCTCTTACATGCTTCGTGTACTTGTCTTGCAATCATTTCATTTGCCTTAACATACATCATGCCTTAACATGTCATTCTAGCATGTTTTTGGCTTAACTTCAAGAAGTTTTTGTCCATGTTTTAGCATGCTCTAGCTCTGATTTAGGTTGTTTTAGTCATGCATGACTTGCTTTGTATAGCCATGGTTCAATCTAGCTTGTTAGCTTTGAGTATTGAGTCCTCTAGCATGCATTACTTAGCTCATTTCAATGATTTGGCATCATTTGTTATGTTATTTCAGTCCATGTTTCATGCTCATACACTTGCACTTATCACTCCTTTAATGTTTTAAAGAGTGGTGTTTTATGCCTCATGAATGGATCATTGCGCATGCCATTATGCTTAGGCCTTTGGGATGCCATCTAAGTGGGTTTTTGGGCTTATTTTAACATGCTATATCTCTGATTTTATTGATTTAAGTCATACCATATTTGGTTGTAATAGGTGTAGTGTAACACCCCTTTGTAGTCTTACATGCTTCATGTTTTGTGCTCACCTCTCTAGCATGTTTTGGCCACATTCCTTGCATGTTTGAGACTCACTTTGGCATGCTTTAAGACTGTTTTGATTGCCCTTGGCCCTTTGGGGCTTGCTTCATGTGGCCATGGTTTGAGTCCCTGTGGCTAGCCTTAAGCTTTGGGCTTTCTTGTATGGTTTGCTTGCTTTGTTTGGTTGGTTTGGCACATTTCCATGCATGATTTCAGAGCTCATAATGTTTGTCACATGTCCATACTTGTTCCCATTTAAGTGCTCTTGAAAGTTGCCCTCCTATGCTTAGGTGTTGGACCATTTACATGTGCATACTTTGAATTACAATTCATATCTCCAATTCATCATTTCGGCCACTGATTTTAGGCATGGCTGAGGTCTGTCCATCTTTAGTTTAAGTCCATTTACCATGTTGTTCAACGTTGCTACTTTACATCATGCTTACATGCTTGTTGCATGCTTGTCATATTGCATGTTGTCACATGCTTGCTAATTGACATGTTGTTGCATACTCATCCATTTTGCCTTGCATGTTGTCGCATGCTTGTTACATATTTAGTACATTATATGTTGTTGCATATTAGTTCCATTGCATGTTGTTGCATGCTTAGGTTGCATTGCATTGTGTGTGCATTGCCTTGCCTCTTGATCACACATTATAGAGGTTAAGGTCCCTTATGTGTTTTGTGCATTTCATTTGATATTGAATTGTTGGCACCTTTGGCCATCATGCATTGAAATGCGTGATTGATGGTCCGAGGGTCGAAAACTACACTCCTTTGAGTCTCAAACATGATAAGAGTTGTAGTTGCAAACATTGTCTTCTAAATGCATTACCATGCTCTGTTTGTCCTCTGCTACAGCAAAAGAGCATTTTACAGGAAGGGATGGCCGATCGGCTATCTTCAGTGCCGATCAGCTACAAATGTTTGGCCGAGGGCCTTATTTTTGGTTGATGACCACTTTCTCTTAGCCGATGACCATGATTTTTGGCCGACGGCCTCCCATAGTGCCCATGGGGTGAATCAGAAGTGTGTTGGGAATTTTCACACTTTGCAGAGGTACAGAGCAGTGCAAACAGAGGCAACATGAGGCATGGCAATGGACTTCTGAGCAAAGCGGATCAAGCATGCATTTGTCCCTCTTCTCGAGGCTGCTTTACTATTTATAGCTTGATTAATTTACTTAATTAATCAAGGGTTGTGTAATAATTAATTAGCTTGTTAGTTAGTTAATTAGTTGATTTATATTATTCTTTCGGTCTCTCCCTCGAGAGGGCGCAATTTTGTAATAAGTGTGCGTGAGTGTGTGAATGTCTTCCAACCCCACGTCTTTCTTCTTTTTACTTAACGGCTTACGATGGCTAGTTTTAGGGCACGTTTCATTTAGCATACCTTATGCTTGCATGCGTGCGTCTATTCATCTGTCTTGCATACACTGGGCTCGGCATATCATACTAACTCCATTGTATTTCAATTCCTAGTTGAATACATGTATTGAATTGTCGCATCTCATATGTCATTCTAGAATAGCCGAGCCTATTTTAGCTGCATTTTTGCATGTGTTGCATTATCCATTTTAACATAAACTAGGATCATGCATGATTTCTAACTAGTTCATTGTTTTGGCTCGGAGTAAACTGTAAGTGTTTATGCTTTAGCATACTATATGTGTGTTAATGATTGCCATGATAGCATGCTTGCCATGAGGCTAATTGCTTATGTGATATAACTACTTGAATGTTAGTGGGTGAAGGTTGGATTACTTGAATTAGAACAATTCGTTGAAATCCGTGCTTTAGCCTACTTGCGAGTAGCAAACTTCAAACCGTTTTTAAACAAACGAATTTGCAATGTTTTGTTCCAAATTAGGCGATCTAGTCTATACTTGTGTGTTGTGTGCATCACATAGTAATTCTAGCTAATAACCGGAATAAGAACGTATGTGTTTTCAAAAACAAGATATCATGCTTAGTACAGGCCGATCTTTGATCGGGTGAGCAGGGGTGCTCATTGCATGAGCTTTCCCTCTCGTAACCAAGTTCCCGAGCCGATGCAACTTTGTTGATGACAGACACGTGGCCTTAGGCATGAGTCAGGGTTTCCTAAATTTTTCCAAAATAAAATATTTAGGTGGCGACTCTGTATCTGGCAAAACAGTCCATGTTTGGCACTTCTTTCTTAAAAATCAATTTTCCAAAACGATTTGCCGGATTTAGACTCTTTGGTGATTTATCGGTCTTGCATCGCACTTTGCGAGATTAGATTCAGAACCGTGACATTGAGTCCGTACTGTAGTAGCTAGAGAACAAAACGAGATTTTCTCGGGAGTTCTCCAGGCGGTCTGTAGTTTCTGGCGACTCCACTGGGGAGTTTGAGAACTTGACCCGAACTCATGATATCTTGTTTTGATCACACTTATGTGTCTCTTTGCATTGCATTTGCATTGGTGCGCCTAAGACACCGTGTTTGTTGTATGCTATTCCTGAATGGTTTGCCGGAGGCATGCTATGAGAAGCGTACCATAAGGCTGATCGGTTGCGGGCTCTGTCATGACGGGAACACAAACCTCGATTTTTACAGAGGCACCCTCTTCGACTATCGACCTAGTGCATGTCGGAATCCATAGTAACTATTCCAAACTAGGACAGGTTGCTACCCAATTATAGGTTGTTTGAAACCGCTGCGTGCGTAGTGAAACCCTAGCTCCTGACAAAATAGGACAGGGAAACCCTAGCCCAACATAGGGGTGTTTTGGCTCTCATTTGCTTGCTATGTGCTTTTTGAGTTGGCCTCTACAGGAATCCACGTATCAGTTTACAAGTCTAGGTATCAGGCCTGCGTGCATTAGTATTTTGAGAGTCAGTCATGTCTGCGGGTATCAGATTCAGATTTGGGGCAGTAATTTTGGGAACAGTGATCAGTGGTTGAGAACAGTTCATCAGCTCGTGTTTTGCCAACTGTGTGTTGTCTTTATTTAAGCTGTTATGCTGTCCGTTTTTCTGTTCATTATTTCCTTATTATGCTTTATTTATCTTTTTGCAAGGTAGTTTAGCACTATTGCATCCGACCAGGTAGATATCCCCCAAGCACTCTGGGTTAGAGG
Source organism: Camellia sinensis (assembly GCF_055761805.1). NCBI lineage: Eukaryota > Viridiplantae > Streptophyta > Magnoliopsida > Ericales > Theaceae > Camellia > Camellia sinensis. Next base: position 154,973,598 of record NC_138968.1, on the reverse strand, counting down.
TCGTAGACTTAATCGATCTAGGGATCTGATAGACGGACAAGCAGTGTTCCTTTCTTTACCCCTGGTTACCAGACGGAGGTCAAAAAGGCGCAGTGTATCGGTACAGTGGTCGCCAGATCAGTGGTTTACCCATCAGTGAACAGTCAGGCTGAGGTCTTAGTTTCTACTGTAGGGATAGATATACCAGTTGTTCAGATAGATCAGCACGATATGACAGGTATAGAGGAGATGATGCGTCAGCTCCAGGAAAGTATGAGAACCATGCAGCAGGACGCTGCGCGTCAAACAGAATTTGCCAAACAACAGGCCGAGGTCATGGCCCAATAGGCAAAGTTAATTGCCAGGCTACAGTAGCAAACTAGAGCATCCGCTTCACACCAAGCTCCTCCCCCACCAAGAGTTCCAATACTCGGGGAGACAGTAAATATCCAGGAAGATACGGACATTCCAATAGGGCCGGCTCCCCCTCCGATCCTACCCTAACTATCCAAAGCACCTACCAACCTACCTGATTCCCCCTTTGAGTTCGAGGTGGACCCCACAGCGTTAAAAGTGAGCAAGCTTGAAAAGCTATTCAAGAAATCCCAGGGTGTGAAGTCCATTCCGCATATTGAGGATGGATACACCGACTCGGCCGTAATGTTGTCAGACCGATTTAAGATGCTGCACATAGACCGTTTCGACGGGTCTGGAGATCCTATGGTACATTTGCTACTGTTTTCGGATATACTGAGGCCGATGGGCCTCTCTAGATTGCAGAAGCTTTCTCTGTTTGGCCGAACCCTGTTGGGTGTAGCGGCTATTTGGTATGCAAAACTGGAAGATTCCATCAAGAGGAACTGAGAGGAGATGGCTGAGGCCTTCATAGCTCAATACTCCTACAATACACAGATCGAGGTCACAACCCGTGATCTTGAGACAACTAGGCAAGAGCCGAAGGAGAGTTTCTTCGGTTTTGTAACCCGTTGAAAGGCCAAGACCTTGATGATGACCATCAGGCCTGTTGACAAAGATCAGATTCGGATGGTTGTGCACAATCTCCAGCCTAAGCTTATGTAGAAGATGATCGTTCTTCCCCTCCCCACCTTTTCAGATTTACATGAGATAGGGGTGCAGATCGAGGACACGATGAAACAGGGCCTCATTGATCATGAGAGAGAGCAGCCCAAGAGGGCATTCCACCGTAGTACAAATGCAGGCACAAGTAATGCTGCAGCTACCAGATCTTCAGATGTGGGAATGGTCACCACCCCGAGAACCCTTGCAGCTACACCATTCATCGGCGCATCCGGAAGTAGCTCACAAACAACCAAGTATTCTCCCCTAGGCCAAAGAACCTTCACTCCACTATATATGCCCCTGTCCAAAGCTCTGGGGGTTTTGATCAAGAAAGGGCACTTGAAGCCCCTGGAGCCGCAGCCACTATCAGATAAACTTCCCGCTTCCCATAACCCGACCAAGTACTCCGCCTTTTACCAACAGCATGGTCACGACGCTGACCAATGCTTTCGATTGCGTCATGAGATTTAGGATCTCATTGACAGCAGGGTGATCGTGCCTCTGGACAAACCGATTGTCACAACCAACCCTCTCCCACCACATAACCAAGCTCCAACTCCCAAACACATCAATTTGATCCAAATTGGGGTTATGTCATACAACCCTAGCGTATATATCACCCATTCTCACCTACCCAAGCCGAAGGTGTTCATTCCAGATAGCACTGACTTATGCATGTTGGATATCTCCTAAACCCAGCCTGAGACGGTGGTGGTGGCTATCGAAGATAGAAGTGGGTCGATTGTGGGGGCAGATCAAATTGATGATACAGAGCCTGAGGGGTCTGCGAGCTTCACGAACAACCTGAGCGGTTACATTATATCAGCAGGCCAGGCTAGGCCGAGAGTGGAATTATCAGTGGGGGCAGAGATTTGTGTAGTACGGGAAGACGGACTTAATCAGGGGCTGGATGACTTGGCAGAACTAGCAAAGGACATTGCGAACCTTCAATTCTTCAACGAACAGGACTCAGGAGACGTGACTATCAACTAGTTTGGTCTGGAAGGGTCAGCGGAGTCTACTGGGTGGCTTGACGACCAACCGAATATTGTTGAACAACCTCAGCTAGAACAGGATTCTCGAGGGACGGGGACATCAACTGTGGCCGGAAGGGCCGAAAAGCAGAGTGCATCGCCGGAGAGCACCGGTGTTAAGAATTTTGCTCAGGATATGGGTAGTTTGGGACACAGAAAAGATTGAACAACAGGCTATACTGAAGTAGTTTGAGCGGGAACGGATCGAAGATTCTAAGAGGACTAGAAAAGCCAAAGCCCCCGTGGGGACGGAACGTACCGCGAGCACAAGAACGGAAGGTGCTGTGGGCATAGGAATAGTTGTAATGGAGTCGGACTGATGTCTGTCCGCTGCCGATGGCATGTGGTGGGAAGATGATGATCTATGTCTTGCTCACACAGATGAGGACTGGGGGAATAACCACCCGGATGACACCTGGTACATTGGCGAAGTTGACCACATGACTAGGAGCGGGAATTATTTCAAGCCCCCGCACTTAGATCAACCAGAGGCGTCCGGAAAGGACAGGGAGGCAGACAAGCAGAAAGAAAAGCTGCTCGAAAAGGAGGCTCTGCTGAAACAGCTTAAGAAGATACAGGCAGACATCTCCATCTGGGGACTGCTTATGGCTTCAAGAGTACATAGACAAGTTGTCCTCTCTACAATGGACAAGGCCAAAATTTCAATAGATACCACTCTTGAGCAGCTGGTAGGACTAGTCTTTCCGGAAGGAGCTTTCCCGATGTTGACATTTTCTGACAAGGAACTACCGCCTGAGGGCGCAAACCATAACAAACCTCTCTATATCTCTGTGGAATGCAGAGACAAGTGGGTACCCAGTGGTTCTTGTCGATACAGGATCCACTATTAACATGTGCCCATCGAGGATAGCATATGCAATCGAGTTGAAGCCCACGGACTTTGAGCCAATTGCCCAAGTGATAAGGGCCGATGACAATACTAGCAGAAAAGTGATGGGGACCGTGAAGATTCACAGTCAGGTTGGTCCAGGACAACACGAGATTGACTTTCATGTCTTGGACGTTCCCACAACCTTTAATCTACTCTTGGGGCGACCGTGGCTGCACCAGGTAAAGACGGTCTCTTCCACCCTGTATCAAATGTTGAAATACCCCTACGGGAAAGGGGTGGCTATAGTTTTCTAGAATTCGTCAATTCATCTGCCGCCAGAGGTGTCTACACCGGTTCTGGAAATCGAGCATGGCACGGAGGATGTGTTCCTATCAGGATTTACCCTAGCCGAGGCCTGGGTCGAATAGAGCATTTTGGATTTTGATAAGGGGTTGTATGTCAGCGCACAGTTGGTGTATCTCATGAAGAAACTCCAGCACATCCCTGGGATGGGACTAGGAAAAAGTGGTTGGAAAGGCATTGTAGTATCGGCCGAAGTGCCGCACAACCCACATACCTTTGGCTTGGGTTATCTGCCCACCAAAGAGGACTGGGTGAGAAAGGGCAAAGAGATGGCCGGGAGAGCCAGAGCCAAGCAGACCGGGAGGCATTTTGATTTGATGCATCGGCCTATTCAGGGCACCCTGAACGGACGCTTCGTCCAGGAGGGGGAAGATTTTCCATTCTGCGGCTTTCCAAAGCCATGGATAAATGCAAAGAAGAGGCGCTTGTCGGGATTTGAAATCTTCTTCGACTTGCAGATATCCGGGGATGATGTTGCCGCAGAGCAGATAGACCCATCAGCTGAGTTTGAGCAGTGTAAGGAAGTGGATTCTGAGAGCACTGAGATTGAAATGGAGGTAGCACTGGCTTGTCTACTATGAGATCCTCCGATCGTACATGAGTGCTTAGGGATAATCTCTCAGTGTATATGATTGGGATTAAAACGGCTGCGAGCCCACCTTCAAACATTTTGGATGCGTCCATCGCACCCTCCCTCGTCTGGCAATACGAGGAGGGATTCTTATCGAGCAGCACCGGGTCAGGTAGTGAGCCAGAATCTGATTCCACCGAGTCTGTTGAGTTGGAATCAGGTTCCAGCTCGTCTGAGTCTGAGTCCGGTATTCCTAGGAGTGATAACCCAGATGCCAAAGTCTTGTCCAGGTTGTCTTTTTCTTTCTCTTTTGAGTCTGTTGTAACAGAGGAATCAGATGGACTGGATGAAGTACTTAATGAGAATTGTGCAGCTGTGGCCTTCGATTACTTTTCTGTACCCTTGATTTATTGCATTAATTTAGACTTTCAAAACTTTGATGAAAACGACGAGGAAGAAATTCCTCCGGTTTTGAAATATTTGCTAGAACAAGAGCAGGAGAGGTTTGTAAAACCGCTGGTTGATGAAATCACCCAAATTAATGTTGGTACTGAGAAGGACCTGCGGCTGGTCCAGATCGGGTCTACGTTGTCTTCGGAAGAGCGCGAGCGCTTAGTCGCTTTATTAAAAGATTTCAAAGATGTGTTCGCGTGGTTCTACGAAGACATGCCTGGAATCGATCCTGAGATTGTATAGCACCAGATCCCTCTTGACCTAGAGGCCCGACCTATCAAATAGAAACTTAGAAGGCTCTGCTCGGACTGGGCTATCAAGTTCAAAGAAGAGGTTACCAAGCAAATTGACGCAGGGTTCCTGCTGGTATCTGAATATCCAACTTGGTTGGCCAACATAGTTCTAGTACCGAAGAAGGACGGCAGGATTCGGGTATGTGTGGACTTCAGGGATTTGAACAAAGCCAGTTCGAAGGACGACTTTCCTCTGCCGCATATCGATGAATAAGTGGATTTTACAGCGAGGCATGCATTGTTCTCATTTATGGATGGCTTTTCAGGCTACAATCAGATTGTAATGGCACCCGAAGACCGGGAGAAGACTGCTTTTACCACCCCGTGGGGGACCTATTGTTATAGGGTGATGCCGTTTGGGCTGAAGAATGTTGGAGCTACATATCAACGGGCCGCGACCACGATATTGCATGACATGATCCACAAAGAGGTTGAGGTGTACGTGGATGACATGATTGTTAAGTCTAAAGAAAGAGAGGGCCACTACACCGCCTTGCAAAAGTTCTTTCAACAGATCAAAGAGTTTCAGTTGCGGTTGAATCCTCAGAAATGTACGTTTGGTGTTACAGCAGGGAAAATACTAGGGTTCTTGATTACACAGAGAGGTATCGAAGTTAACCCTTCCAAAATCAAGTGCATCTTAGAAATGCCACCACCAAGGACTGAAAAGGAGGTGCGAAGCTTTCTGGGTAAAATGCAATTCATAAGACAATTTATTGCTAAATTAACCTCGACTTGTGAACCACTCTTTGGTCTCCTGAAGAAAGGAACGAAGTTCCAATGGGATGGCCGATGCCAAACTGCTTTTGAACAGATCAAGTAATACTTACAGAACCCACCCGTGTTGTCACCGCCTGAGCTGGGGAAACCGTTGATTTTGTATCTTTCAGTGACTGAAACTACAATGGGCTGTATGCTTGCACAAGAGTCTGAGGACAAAGTGGAGAGAGCTATCCACTACCTGAGTAAGAAGATGTTGGGTTATGAGACCTGCTACACTCCGTTGGAGAAGGCTTGTTTGGCCCTAGCATGGGCTACTAGGAAGTTGCGGCACTACTTGTTAGCTCACTCCGTAATACTGGTTTCGAGATTAGATCCCATCAAATATCTCTTCGAGAAACCGGCACTTACGGGTAGGCTAGCCCGTTGGTTGCTTCTGCTTTCCGAATTTGATCTGAAATATGTGACGCGCAAGTCAGTAAAAGGGAGAGTGGTAGCAGAATTCCTAGCCGATCACCCAATGGACGGGGATGAAGCAGTTGAGTACTTATTCCCAGACGAGGTTATTTTGCATATCGAAGATGAAACTTAGACGATGTACTTTGATGGAGCGTTAAACCAATACGGGTATGGGATAGGGGTGTTGTTGATAGCACCCGACAATTTCCGCATACCCCTAGCATTCAAACTCCGGTTCAAAGTCTCGAACAATGAAGCAGAATATGAGGCATGTATTGCCGGTTTAGAGGTCGCCCTAGAACTAGGGGCAAAACAGTTGGACGTCATCGGGGACTCGAACCTTGTTGTATCTCAAGCTAAAGGAGATTGGAAAGTCAAAGAAGAAAAGATGAGAATTTACCACCAGACCTTGGACTTGTTGATTCCTCGGTTTGAGAAGCTAAACTTCACTCATCTGTTAAGAGAAAACAATAGGTTTGCAGATTCACTAGCAACTCTATACCGGATGACATTCCAGCGCAGCAAGAGGGTGTTGGTCAGGCCAATGTGGCCGAGCCAGCAAGTCAGCAGGCCATGGGTGCCTTAGCCCGCGAGATAGCAGGAGCATTCAGGGAATCTGTGGGCATTCTCAGAGCTGAGAATCAGATTCAGGCCCAGGTTGTTGATGCAGGGCCTTCTTTTCTGAAGAGGGAGTTTTTCCGGCCTAATCCGGATGAGTTTCTGGGAGATCCTAAGGAGCCACTGAAGGCTGATGAGTGGCTCGAGCAGATGACTAAGACGTTTGAGATGTTTGGCATCGAAGACGGGGCACTGAAGGTGACCTTGGCATCTTTCCAGCTTAAGAGGGATGCGGGTCAGTGGTGTAAATTCATTAGGGGGCGTATTGGTGGTACTTGGGAGGCCTTTGTGGATGCTTTCTAGGAGAAATTCCTGTCTCCAGCTGTCAGGGAATAGTTGAGGGATCAATTTTACCAGCTAAAGCAGCTGAGTCTATTAGTGGCCGAGTTTGAGGCCACATTTACTAGCTGTTTTTCGAGCTTAGAGAAGTGAGAATATAGGGTTTGGAACCCTATATTTAAAAGACTCGAGGCTAAATGACAAAACTGCCCCGAAATTGCCATTTTTGGTCGATCGGCCAAATTGTTAGCCAATCAGCTAAATATTTGGCCGATGAGCTCCTTTTGTGGCCGATGGATGGCTGATGGACTCCCCTTGTGGTCGATGCACCTCCCACATCTTTGTTTGGGTCATTTTTGTTGATTGGCACCTTCATCTTTCAAGACAGTGCAAGAAAGTACACTTTTGAAGCTTAACCGACCTTTGTGTTGACCTCGAACCATGTCTTCCAGGTGCGGCATTCGATATGCATGAGGTGTATCCCTTTTCGTATCCTTTTATACATTGCGATATTCGAGAATTGTTTTTAAATATCATATACCTATGTGTTGTCTCGCATGCTTCATTTGCATTGTCCTGCATTCTTTTATAACTTGCGTTGTCTCTCATGCTTCATTTGCATTGTCATGTATTTTCCTTACCTTGCGTTGTCTCACATGCATCATTTGCATTGTCATGCATTTCCTTACATACCTTGTCTCGCATGCTTTATTTGCATTGTCACACATTTTCCTTATCCATGCGTTGTCTCTCATGTTTCATTTGCATTGTCATGCATTTCATTACACGCGTTGTCTCGCATTCTTCATTTGCATTGTCATGCATTTCATTACGTGCGTTGTCTCGCACATCATTTGCATTGTCATGCATTTCATTACATGCGTTGTCTTGTACGTCATTTGCATTGTCATGCATTTTCCTTACATACGTTGTTTCACATACTTCATTTGCATTGTCATGCATTTTCCTTACCTTGCGTTGTCTCGCATGTTTCATTTGCATTGTCATGCATTTCATTACATGCGTTGTCTTGCACGTGATTTTCATTGTCATGCATTTCATTACATGCGTTGTCTCACATGGTTCATTTGCATTGTCATGCATTTTCCTTACCTTACGTTGTCTCGCATGTTTCATTTGCATTGTCATGCATTTCATTACATGCATTGTCTCGCACGTCATTTGTATTGTCATGTATTTCATTACATGCATTGTCTCGCATGCTTCATTTGCATTGTCATGCATTTTCCTTACCTTGCGTTCTCTCGCATGTTTCATTTGCATTGTCATGCATTTCATTACATGCGTTGTCTCGCACGTCATTTGCATTGTCATGCATTTTCCTATAACTTGCGTTGTTTTCCTATAATTTGCGTTGTCTTGCATGCTTCATTTGCATTGTCATGCATTTTTCTATACGTTGCATTGTCTCACATGTTTTATTTGCATTGTTTTGCATCCCCTATGACTTATATTGTCTTGCTCGTTATTTGCATTGTTTTGCATCCCTTATAACTTGCATTGTCTTGCTTATTATTTGCATTGTTTTGCATCCCCTATAACTTGCATTGTCTTACTCGTTATGTGCATTGTTTTGCACACCCCCTTTAACTTGTGCATTGTTTTGCACTACCCCACTGTAGACATCCCATTTTGACCGACCCTAAGACTTGGGCACTTTTTTTTTAACACCCCATGATGTAAATTGCAATATGTCATTTTATGAATTTCTTAGCTAAAAAATCAAATTGAAACTTTAATTCCAAACCTCACTTATTTTCGTCAAATTATTTTATATCATTAATATTTTATCAATTTGTAGTATTTTATAATTTTTATCTAATTTTATGTGTGTGTACATATTTTTAGGTGTTTTTATATAAAATAATAAAAAACAAACCAAAAAATAAAAAAATGAAAAAGAAAATAAAGAAAAGAAAAAGAGAGGGTCAGATGAGGATAATGAGTTTTAGGATGGAAAAGGATTTTGTTTTTGCTAGATTCAAAGGGTAACAGAGTGAACAATATGATGATAAGTTTTGGGTGGAAAATAATTCGGTGCAGTGGGGCTCAATTCGGTGAAATGGGTTTGAAAAGTGGTTGAGGAAATTGAAAAAAGAGGATGGCAGGTGACCGTGGGTGGAGACATACAGACTTTTTGGGTAGAGGAGATAGACATAGCAACATTTTTTTTTCTTTGGAGCTTTGGCAGATATACAAACACATGGGTAGAGGGGACAATGGACATCTTTGAAATCAAATTTAGAGGTAAAAAGAGAGAAAACAAAAGATGAGTGCGGAAGGGGTGATATTATAATGAGAGGGGCGGTGAGTGGTGTGAAAAAGGTGGTAAAAGATATTCGCTATGCTTGGTTATTATTTTTTAAAAATATTTTTTAAAAAATTTTATTTTTTTATTTTTTGTATTTTTTTGTTTTTATTAAAATTTTTTAATTCTTAAATATATCTAACATAAATATATTTAAAAAGTAAAAAAAAATAAAAAAAATCTTTTAAAAATTCACTAAATACTAAAAATACAAAACAAAATACGAGAATTCAATATATTTTTTATATTTTTATGTATTTATTAATTTTTAAAAATATTTTTTCACAAATTTTTTACTTTTTAGATACATCTAAAAAAATAAAAAAATATTTAAAATTTTAAAAATATTCACTAAAAATAAAAAAAATACAAAAATTAAAAAATTCAATTTTTAAAAAACTTAATTTAAAAAATTCAAGCTAAACACACTTACTGTTATTTTAAGGAGAGAGAAGAGGAGGGTGCAGGGGGTGGTCAAGAAAAGAAGATGAAGGCACTATCTCTTTCTCGGAGGGGAGGGGGGGCTGGCTCATCTGGGGGAGAACAGCTAGTTGAGCATCTTCAATTATGGGATATAGATACACATTTGGCCATTGAAGAGGGAGGAGATGTTGAATATTGGCTACAGATTCTGGAGGTCACCCCATGTGAAAGGGGTGATCCTCATGTCAACAATGGAAGGCAACCAACCAAGGCAACCAACCAAGTCAAGCTTGGTGGCCACCAACCATGTCAAAAGTCAAGAATGAAGGCTCTCCCACCTACTCCTTTGTGTATAAATAGAGACGGGAGGGAGAGGATATAGATCATCAGATTTAGAGCTGAGAGGTGTGAGTTGAGAGCAAAGAGAGAGAGAATTACAGAGAGTGTGTAATTCTTACCATTTTATTCAATATAGTGAATCCGCTGCCCGTGGACGTAGGCGACTTGCCGAACCACGTTAAAACTTGTGTGTTATTGCTTGTTTGAGTTCCCTGGTGTGCCCCCGATCCACAACAATTGGTATCAGAGCTCGGGTTGCGAAAAATCGAATTTTTCCCGAAAGTGCCCAGATTTCGAAGTACTCAAAATCCACTTTTGACCATGCCAGGAGGAAGAACTCCCCGAGAGGAGTCCAGAACAGCAAAAACAGAGCCCAGAAACCTCCACACGCGCCCTCACGCGCTCTGATCAAAGCGCGTCAGCCCCAGTCGCACCACGCGCCACCACGCGCCGTTCAGGCAACCGGCGGGTGATCCCAGTCGCACTCACGCGCCACACGCGTGTCTCCAGCAAGAAGACGAGCCACGTGGCACCACGTCAGCGCCCCGTGTCCGACAGTCAGCCACGTGTCAGCCACGTGTCAGCCCAGTCAGCATGAGCCGCTGAGCCGGAGCCGCGTTGACCGCGCCGCTGATCCTCCGTTGACCGCGCCGCCTGCGCCGTTGACCAAGCCGTTGACCAGCCGTTGACCGGAGAAATTATCCGGTGCATCTCAGCGCACCAGATTCTGCAGATCTGACCCGTCCAAAGTGTTTTTGCCAGATCGGAGCCATTCGGAGTCCGTCTTTGACGATCCAATAGTGCTTCCCAACTATTTGGAGTATTCCGGACACATCTGTACGGTCAGTTTTTTGATTTGCAGTTTCTAAAAAAATGGCAGACTCTAGATCAACCGAGTCCGTAAGTAATCCAGCCAGTACAAGCACTTCTAGGCATTGGACCCCGGTGTCCCATGCCAAGTTCGAGGTAGAGAAGTTCGATGGAAGCAGCAACTTCGGCATGTGGAGATGCGAAGTTAAGGATATGCTTGTCCAAATGAACCTGCACTTCACTCTGGGAGACAAACCAGATGACCTGGACGAGATAGAATGGGAAAGGGTGAATCTCCTGGCCTGCAGTTCCATCCGACTTTGCCTTGCAAAAGAGGAGAAGTATGCCTTTACAGAATATGATATTGCGAAGAAGCTTTGGAAGGCGCTGGAAGATAAGTTCATGACAAAGAGCATTGAGAACCGGCTCTACTTGAGAAAGAGGTTGTTTCGTTTCGACTACATTAAAGGTATTTCGATGAATGAACACCTAAATAATTTCAACAAAATTATTACGGATTTGAAGAATTTGGATGATGACGTTGGTGATGAAGACAAAGCACTGTTATTGTTAAATTCCTTGCCTGACTCGTATGATCATCTCACTACTACTTTACTGTACGGTAAAGAGAAGATCAAGTATATTGATGTTGCAAACGCCTTGGTGAACAATGAGTTCAGAAGGAAAGATAAGTCTGCAAACAGGGACTCAACATCCGAGGCATTAACAGTCAGAGGCAGAACAAATAACAGAAGAAATACAAGGCGAGGAAAGTCTCGCTCAAAATCCAGGGGGAAACCTTCAGACAAGAGACGTCTTGCAAAAGACGAGTGTGCAGCTTGTCGCGAGAAGGGACATTGGGCAAAAGATTGTCCAAATAAAGACAAGACAGAAGAGAAGGTGAATATTGCACGAGATGGAGATAATGATGAAGGAGGAGCCTTCACAGTTTCATCATATGGCCAGTCGGATGAATGGATAATAGATTCCGGATGTTCATTCCATATGTGTCCTAACAAGCAGTGGTTCTCGAGCTTACGAGAGTTCGATGGAGGAGTTGTGCTGATGGGCAACGACCAAGCTTGCCAGACAAAGGGGATTGGAACAATTAAACTGAAGAGCCATGATGGAACAATCAGAATTCTTGAAGATGTACGGTATGTACCAGATCTAACCAAGAATCTCATCTCAGTGGGAGTTTTAGACTCCAAAGGTTACAGAGTAACCATGGAAGGTGGAGTCCTTAAAGTTGTTCGAGGAGCATTGGTTGCAATGAAGGGTACTCGACAGGGAAATTTATATTTCCTAGATGGCTCTACAGTCACAGGAAGAGTGGCTGTCTCCACCAGTTCCAGCTCAGAAGATGATGCATCAGACACTTCCAAACTTTGGCACATGCGCCTAGGGCATGTCGGTGAGAAGGCTTTACAAGGGTTGGTAAAGCAAGGCCTGTTGAAAGGCGCCAAGACGGGGAAGCTTGAGTTCTGCGAGCATTGTGTATTGGGCAAGCAAACAAGAATCAAGTTTGGTACTGCAATTCACCGTACCAAAGGGATTCTAGACTACGTCCACACCGACGTATGGGGTCCTTCCAAGACTGCTTCGTTGGGAGGTAAACACTACTTTGTGTCGTTCATTGATGATTTCTCTAGAAGAGTTTGGATTTATACAATGAAACACAAAGATGAAGTCTTAGACATCTTTCTTACGTGGAAGAAGATGATTGAGACCCAGACAGGCAGACGGATCAAGAAGCTCAGATCTGACAATGGTGGAGAATATACATCAGATCCCTTCTTTGAGGTTTGCCAGAATGCAGGGATAGTGAGACATTTCACAGTTCCTGGAACACCGCAGCAGAATGGAGTTGCAGAACGCATGAACCGCACTTTGGTGGAGAAAGTCCGGTGTATGCTGTCACAGTCTGGATTGAGCAAGGCATTTTGGGGCGAGGCATTGAACTATGCTCGTCATCTTGTCAACAGACTACCTACTGCAGCATTAGATGGGAAGACTCCCATGGAGGTATGGTCAGGAGTCCCAGTTACTGATTATGATCAGTTACGTATCTTTGGATGTCCAGCATATTTTCATGTTACAGAATCTAAGTTGGATCCAAGAGCCAAGAAAGCCATCTTCTTGGGCTTCGGTGACGGTGTCAAGGGATACAGACTGTGGTGCCCTGAATCAAAGAAAGTTCTCATCAGAAGAGACGTTACCTTTGATGAGTCTGCAATGCTGAAGCAATCAGATCCTCAACAGAATGAGGAAGCATTGAAGAAGTCAGTGCAGGTGGAGTTTAAGACTCCAACAAAGACTAGTCAGCCAATCAACCATCCTGAAGAAGTCTCAGAGGATAGCTCTGAAGAGAGTTCAGATGAAAATGAAGATCCAGAGGCTCCGCAACAATCAGAACCCATTGCAATCAGGAAAGGGAAAAGGGTTACTAAGAAACCCAGCTGGATGACCGATATGGTAGCCTATGCACTTCCAATCATTGAAGACAATGTTCCGTGCACTTTCAAAGAAGCCGTGCATAATGCAGAAAGTGTCAAATGGAAGGAGGCTATGGATGAAGAGATCGGGTCACTTCACAAGAACCAGACTTGGGAGTTGGTGCAACTTCCAAAAGGCAAGAAAGCAATTGAGTGTAAGTGGGTTTACACCAAGAAGGAAGGCATTCCAGGCAGAGACAACATCAGATTCAAAGCTAGATTGGTAGCTAAAGGCTATGCTCAGAAGGAAGGAATAGACTACAATGAGGTATTCTCACCTGTTGTGAAGCACACGTCTATTCGCATCTTGTTAGCTTTGGTTGCACAGTTTAATCTCGAGCTCGCCCAACTCGACGTCAAAACTGCCTTCTTACATGGAGATCTTGAAGAGGAGATATACATGTCCCAGCCAGATGGTTTCAAAATTGCTGGAAAAGAGAATTGGGCCTGTAAGCTGAACAAATCGTTGTACGGATTGAAGCAATCCCCGAGACAGTGGTACAAGCGATTTGATCGGTTCATGATGAAGACAGAATACACAAGAAGTCAATTTGATCATTGTGTATATTTCCGTAAGCTTCCCGACAGTTCCTTCATCTATTTGCTCTTATATGTAGATGATATGCTGATAGCATCTACGAGCAAGGTGGAGATTGACAAACTCAAGGCACAGTTAGCAAGGGAGTTTGAAATGAAGGATTTGGGAGAAGCAAAGAAAGTTCTTGGCATGGAGATCAAGAGAGACAAGAAGAAGGGCACGGTTTGTCTGACACAAACCCAGTATCTGAAAAAGGTGTTAGACAGATTTGGCATTAATGGGAAAACCAAAGCTGTAAGTACACCATTGGCCCCTCATTTCAGGCTTAGTGCTTCGTTGTCTCCACGCACAGAAGAAGAACGGAAGCATATGGCACAGGTTCCATATGCAAATGCAGTTGGTGCATTAATGTATGCTATGGTTTGTACACGGCCTGACATCTCGCATGCTGTGAGTATGGTAAGCAGGTATATGCATGATCCAGGAAAAAATCACTGGCAGGCAGTGAAATGGATCCTAAGGTACATACATGGCACGGTCAATCTGGGATTGAAGTTCGAGAGAGATAACCGACTCGGGCAGAATTTGGAAGGATATGTGGACTCAGATTATGCTGGTGACTTAGACAAACGCCGGTCAACAACAGGGTATTTATTTACGCTTGCTAAAGGGCCGGTAAGTTGGAGGTCAACGCTTCAGTCAACGGTGGCTTTGTCTACTACAGAAGCAGAGTACATGGCAGTAACGGAAGCCTTTAAGGAAGCTATTTGGCTACATGGGTTGATTGAAGACTTGGGAATTGTTCAGAAGCACGTTGAGGTGTTTTGTGACAGTCAGAGTGCCATTTGTTTGGCAAAGAACCAGGTTCATCATGCCCGCACCAAGCACATTGATGTCCGTTTCCATTTCATCCGAGAAATAGTGAATGAAGGGGATATTCTGCTTCAAAAGATTGGTACTGCAGATAATCCGGCCGATATGCTTACAAAGGTAGTTTCTGGGATCAAGTTCCAACATTGTTTGGACTTGGTCAACATCTCTCGGAACTAAGCACCTTCGGGTGCATGGCAGTGCTGATCGATCACTATGTTGGATAAAAGAATCCTCGCCAAGGTGGAGATTTGTTGAATATTGGCTACAGATTCTGGAGGTCACCCCATGTGAAAGGGGTGATCCTCATGTCAACAATGGAAGGCAACCAACCAAGGCAACCAACCAAGTCAAGCTTGGTGGCCACCAACCATGTCAAAAGTCAAGAATGAAGGCTCTCCCACCTACTCCTTTGTGTATAAATAGAGACGGGAGGGAGAGGATATAGATCATCAGATTTAGAGCTGAGAGGTGTGAGTTGAGAGCAAAGAGAGAGAGAATTACAGAGAGAGTGTAATTCTTACCATTTTATTCAATATAGTGAATCCGCTGCCCGTGGACGTAGGCGACTTGCCGAACCACGTTAAAACTTGTGTGTTATTGCTTGTTTGAGTTCCCTGGTGTGCCCCCGATCCACAACAGGAGAGAGATAGGTTACGGAGAGAAAGGTGAGAGAGAGGGAGAGACCCAACACACGGTTTTGAAAGCAAAATACACCACACAACACACAAACAGTAGCAGTTCACACACAGACACATCACCATTGACACCATTACACAGCAGCACACATGGGCATGAAGACACAAAACCCGTCCCTCTCTTCTCTCTCTTTCGCATGGAAGATCACCCCTTTGAAGCTCTAAATCTGGGGCGACACACGGCACAAAGAGACCCACACACATATACTCAATACATCCAGCAAACACACAACGCACGATAGAGAACACACACACACGGCAGACTCAAAACAGAGAGGGAGACCCAGACACACAATGGATGAATTTTGGCTCTCTCTCTCTCTATATGGCCGATCTAGACACACACACGATACATCACACACCATCCATACAGATTCACACACACACGGTTTTAGAGAGAGAGCATTACACCAAACCCAGCTTTCTCACTCTCGGCATCAACCCACTGAGCTTCACCATAGACACGATACACAAAAGCTTCATACACACACAAAGCTTGACACCACACATACCTACACACTCTCTCTACATCTCACTCTCACTCTCTCTTTTGCATGGACTCTCTCTCTCTCTCCATGAGAATACCGTCTCTCTCTACATCGTGGTGTACTGAGTTCCGCTGCCGCTTAACGCCACTGCACCAATACCGAGCCACCACCACCACTCCCTTCTTCGGCTCCTTGGATGCTGCTGCTGCCCTTGTTTTCTCCTGTATGGGAGCTATGTATTGAACAACGAAGAGTGGTGTTGGTGTTGCGCAAGGTTCTAAATCGCGGTATCGGGTAACGTAACGGTATCGATCGCGGAGTATCGGTATCGGTAGTATCGATCGGTACGTATCGGGAATCGGGTGTCGCGGTGGTGAAATTTTAAAAATCATTTCAAAGGTTTTTCAACTTTTTCTTTCCCGTACCGGTCCGAACCGGTGAGTATCGGCCCGTCGCGGCTTGTGTAACGGCTTGTGTAACGCTTACAGGCTGATACGTACCGGGACTCGGCCGATACTCCTGCGATTTTTAATCTCAGTGGTATATCGGCCTGTATCCGTCGCGGTACCCCATTTTTCCGATACGTATCGGCCGATACGTAGCGTATCGGCCGATATTTAGAACTATTGTTGCGTCGGTGGGTTGATGAGCTCCGGCGTTGGGTGTGGGTGTTTCGCCAGAGTTGATGACCGGTTTCCATGGTGGTCATGAGCACATGGATTGCGAGACAAATCGTGATAATGTTTCTCTAACTCCATCTATGCTAGTAGCACGTGGTAAACATCTTATCTACTGTCTTGGTGTATACCAAACTGAAGCTAGTTGTCATAGAATGAGAAGTATTCTCTACGGCCTCCGTCACTCCATTGTGGCTTCTTCTGTTGGTGACATTTTGTAGCTCCACGGCACTCCACAGTCCAGCTCCAGAAATTCATACAAGATTTGTTTCTTGCATGGTTGAAGAAGATCTTTTGCGAGATAACCGAATTGAAGATGTTTGTTGGCTCTATTCCCTATCTGAGTCAGAGCTTGATATGCTGAGTAGCTTAAAATGCTAGTCCTCCAACGGGCAAATTTGAATTTTCCACTTTTCTAGATAGGTGCAATTTACGAAATTGTAATCCCAATGGCAGTTTTAGTAATATAAGTATTGAAGAGCTAAGGGCATATGTTGGTTCTGATAAAAGAAAGAGAATGGCAGAATTATTTTCTGAGGACGGGGCTCCCAATCAAAGATGAAGCCTATCGCTAAAAGATCCTTGTGAGTCCCCCATTGAAGATGAGTACATGCGCTGGATTGGTGGATTTTTGCTACTTGCCGAATGGGCGGGGGTTTAAAACTTTCATCTTTATTTTGAGTGTTTTGTGAGGTTTTATTTTATTTTATTATTATTTTTTCTTTTTTTATTTGGATATGTAATAATTTAGGTGTTGTGATAATTTTTTTACCCCGTTTCTTTCTATCTCATTCTTTAATCGCTTTCTTTAAATGACATGCCATGCATATCTATGCTTTGCATTCATATTTCATACATCTTGATTCGGCTAAGTTTGCATTTGTAAATTTCATCAATTTTTACATAATTATGTGCGTTATCACATGTTTTGCATGTCATGTTTTAGAAGCCGAATCTTTAATCGCATCTCATGAGTGAATTGCATTAGGATTCTGTATATAAGATCATGCATATTTCACTAACTTTGTTTTGTAACTTGTTCGTGGGACGTCGGTAAATCTGTGAGTTTTCATGCTTTAGCATCCCACTTGTGTGTGTTTTTCTTACATGTGTTAGAATCCTACCATGAGGGTAATTGCTTAAATAATAAACTGCTTGAATGCCTGTGGCTGAAGACTTGTTGCTTGAATTGGAATGATTCAATAAATGTACGTTTTAAGCCCACTTTGCAGTGGCAAACTTTAAGCCCACTTTGTCAAGTGGCAAATTCAAGCCCCTTTCGACAAACAAACACGAAATTGAATTGGTCCAATTTGAGTAAACTAGTCTATACCTTGTATGATTCACATAGTAAATTTTAGGATTTACTAAAATAATCAGAACATGAACATATAAAGAAAATAAAATTCATATCATGGTTTAATAGAGGCCAATCTTTTGATCGGGTGAGCGGGGGTGCTCATTATTAACCTTCCCCTCTCATACCTAAGGTTCCGAGCCAAGCATCTTTGGTTACGACGAACAGTGGCCTTGGCACGAGTCATGGGTTTCTTAATTTTCCAAAATATTAAATGGCGACTCTGAGATCTGATGACGCAGTCCATTTTTGACAAAATTACAATAAAATGGATTTTCAATAAAAGTTGCCAAATCTGGACTCTCATCTACGTTTCACATTGCACTCGTGAGACTAGATCAAAGAGATCTCAGGAGTCTGAACTGTTTAATGCGCGCGGGAACCCCCCGGGCATGTTACACTCTCTAAGTTGTGCATTGTTTTGCACTACCTCTCTAACTTGTGCATTGTTTTGCACTGCCCCACTAACTTGTGCATTGTTTTGCACTACCCCTCTAATTTATGCATTGTTTTGCACTACCCCTCTAACTTGTGCATTGTTTTGCACCCCCACTAACTTGTGCATTGTTTTGCACTTCCCCCTCTAACTCGCGTTGTTTCGCACCCACTAACTCACGTTGTTTCGCACCCTCTAACTTGCGTTGTTTCGCATACCCCTTTAACTCGCGTTGTTATGCTCGTTACTCACGTTGTTTCGCATACCCCCTTTAACTTGCGTTGTCTCACACGTTCTACTTGCATTGTCTTGCACCTCCCCACTTACGTTGTCGCGCACTTTTCACTTGCATTGCTATGCATGTTTCTAACGATATTGCACTTGTTGAGTTTCTTTCTTTTGCATGCACAATATTGTATGTACGGTTCATTTGAAGCTGGCGCGACCAGACGAACCAGATGGTATTGTATGTACTCCGTGTGAGACGTAGCGAGAATTGTATAATTCTCTTACATCCTTTCTACATGTAATGTAGTTTGGTTTGAATTCGCTTGCTTAAATTATTACATTTATTGTATATAATTGCTTCGCTACAGCTTTCTTTGCATAATCATAAGTTATGCTCTTGTATCGTGCATATCATTTGCATTTTGCCCCAGCCTGTGGACACATTTCTGTTTGATTATATTGAATGTTTTCCTGAGTCTTCGGCTTTGTCTAAAATGGGTCGTCTTTGGGCTTTGACATTCACTCCCGTCACTTTGTGACTTTCGAGTTCTGTCAAAGAGAGGTAACTGTAGACACCCCATTTTTTACCGTCCTCAAGACTTAGACGTCATCATTTGAACACTCGATGATCATCCATGCTTGTGTTCATTTTGAGTTCTCGGGGTCTCGGTTGCGCGCCTTGCCTCAAGATCTCGCAACTTGTCTGTTTTGTGCTTGGTTGGGGACCAAACACTTGTGTTTTTGCTTCTGAGGGAAGAGAGTGGCTTGTTGGCCATCCCCTCAACCCATCGGCCAAGGCATGAAGCCATCGGCCTTGTTTTCTTGCCATCGGCCAAAAATGTTGGCCGATCGGCACTCTTTTTAGTCGATCGACCCTTGTGTTGGTCGATCGGCCATGTTTTCTGGCCGAGCCCTGTTCGTCTGCTTTATGCAGATATTTTGTGCCAGTTGTCACAGCTGGCATGCATAATTCACATCCTCCATACACGTGTATGGAGGGATTTGAACCTTGTTTTAGCTTGCTTAGGAAGCTTTGAAATTGGAATTCTATAAGAAGGGAGCTCCTCCTCCCTTCTCAGGGGTTCTGAAAATCTGATAGGAGTGATATATATCTCTCTCTCTATATCTCCCTTTCTCTCTCTCTCTCTCTCTATATTTGTGTGTGTATGTGTGCTTTAAAGTGTATTTTGTTCATACTTTTGCACTAGAGCACCTAGTAGAACACCATCCTTGGTTGCTGAGGTGCTAGAGAGTTGGTGCTAGAGTTCTTGAGGTGGTTTAAGCTTGGAAAACCTGCTGGAGCTTTGTTCTTGAAGGTGTTCTTCAAGAGGTGAGCGAACTTGCTTTTAAACCCCCACTCTTGCTTAAGCTTTTAGACCTTTTTGCTTATTGTTTTAAGCTTAACACTAAACTACAATAAGTATTGATTTTTGATGCTTTAGATCTTTGTTTAAGGTCATTTTGAGATTGGGGGTGATCTACTCCCTCTTAGGCCTTGTTAGGACTTGTTTTAGGCCATCCCTTTTGGCCCTTGTTCTTGGCTTTGCATGACCTTTCTACCACTGGAATCCAGAGGATTTTTAGTGGTAGAAAGATAGTTTTGAGGTCTTAAATAGGAGAGGGTCATCCCATCTTTTTGTTGTCTTGCATGTTAGTATAAATGGCTTATGGTGGTAGCATGTTTGCTTAGCTTGTTTTAGCTTCATTTCAGTATGTATTAGGCTTTGTTTTTCCATGATATAACACTGTTTTTGCTTGGTTATGTCACTCCATGCATGCCTAATGCACTTGTAGTGTAAATCACACAAACTAGTTTTATATGCTTCATGTTTTAGCATGTCTTTCTAGCTTATGTTGACTCCACTTTAGTGGATTTTTGGTGTTGTTTTAGCATGCCATGACTCTATTTTGGGTGGGTTTAGTTGGCTCTTCCATGCTTCATGTACTTGTCTTGCAATCCTCTCATTTGCCTTAACATGCATCATGCCTTAACATGTCATTCTAGTATGTTTTTGGCTTAACTTCAAGAAGTTTTTGTCCATGTTTTAGCATGCTCTATCTCTGATTTGGGTTGTTTTAGTCATGCATGACTTGCTTTGTATAGTTATGGTTCAATCTAGCTTGTTAGCTTTGAGTATTGAGTCCTCTAACATGCATTACTTGGCTCATTTCAATGACTTGGTATCATTTGTTATGTTATTTCAGTCTATGTTTCATGCTCATACACTTGCATTTATCACTCCTTTAATGTTTTAAAGAGTTGGTGTTTTATGTCTCATGAATGGATCATTGTGCATGCCATTATGCTTAGGCCTTTGGGATACCATCTAAGTGGATTTTTGGGCTTATTTTAGCATGCTATAACTCTGATTTTATTGGTTTAAGTCATGCCATATTTGGTTGTAATAGATGTAGTGTAACACCCCTTTGCAGCCTTACATGCTTCATGTTTTATGCTCGCCTCTCTAGTATGTTTTGGCCTCATTCCTTGCATGTTTTAGACTCACTTTGGCATACTTTAGGACTATTTTGATTGCCCTTGGCCTTTTGGGGCTTGCTTCATGTGGCCATGGTTTGAGTCCCTGTGGCTAGCCTTAAGCTTTGGGCTTTCTTGTATGCTTTACTTGCTTTGTTTGGTTAGTTTGGCACCTTTCCATGCATGATTTCAGAGCTTATAATGTTTGTCACATGTCCATATTTGTTCCCTTTTAAGTGCTCTTGAAAGTTGCCCTCCTATGCCTAGGTGTTAGACCATTTACATGTACATACTTTGAATTACATTTCATATCTCCAATTCATCATTTTGGCCACTAATTTTGGGCATGGCTGAGGTCTGTCCATTTTTAGTTTAAGTCCATTTACCATGTTATTCAAAGTTGCTACTTTATATCATGCTTACATGCTTGTTGCATGCTTGTTATATTGCATGTTGTCACATGCTTGCTAATTGACATGTTGTTGCATACTCATCCATCTTGCCTTGTATGTTGTCACATGCTTGTTACATATTTAGTACATTATACGTTGTTGCATGCTTAGGTTGCATTGCATTGTGTGTGCATTGTCTTGCCTCTTGATCACACATGATAGAGGTTAAGGTCCCTTATGTGTTTTGTGCATTTCATTTGATATTGAATTGTTGGCTCCTTTGGCCATCATGCATTGGAATGCGTGATTTATGGTCCAAAGGTCGAGAACTACACTCATTTGAGTCTCAAACATGATAAGGGGTGTAGTTGCAAATGTTGTCTTGTAAATACATTGCCATGCTCTGTTTGTCCTCTGCTGCAACAAAAGAGCATTTTATAGGAAGAGATGGCCGATCGGCCATCTTCAGTGCCGGTCGACTACAAATGTCTGGCCGAGAGCCTTATTTTTGGTCGATGACCACTTTCTCTTTGCCGATGACCATGATTTTTGGCCGATGGCCTCCTGCAGTGCCCATGGGGTGAATCAGAAGTGTGTTGGGAATTTTCACACTTTGCAGAGGTACAGAGCAGTGCAAACAGAGGCAACATGAGGCATGGCAACGAATTTCCAAGTGAAGCTGATCAAGCATGCATTTGTCCATCTTCTTGAGGCCGCTTTACTATTTTTATAGCTTGATTAATTTGCTTAATTAATCAAGGGTTGTGTAATAATTAATTAGCTTGTTAGTTAGTTAATTAGTTGATTTGTATTATTCTTTCGGTCTCTCCCTCGAGAGGGTGCAATTTTGTAATAAGTGTGCGTGAGTGTGTGAATGTCTTCCAACCCCATGTCTTTCTCCCTTTTACTTAACTGCTTACGATGGTTAGTTTTAAGGCACGTTTCATTTAGCATACCTTATATGCTTGTATGCGTGCATCTATTCATCTGTCTTGCATGCACCGAGCTCGGCACATCATACTAACTGCATTATATTTCAATTCCTAGTTGAATACATTTATCGAATTGTCGCATCTCATATGTCATTCTAGAATAGCCGAGCCTATTTTAGCTGCATTTTTGCATGTGTTGCATTATCCATTTTAACATAAACTAGGATCATGCATGATTTTTAACTAGTTCTTTATTTTGGCTCAGAGTACACTGTAAGTGTTTATGCTTTAGCATACTGCATGTGTGTTAATGATTACCATGATAGCATGCTTGCCATAAGGCTAATTGCTTATGTGATATAACTGCTTGAATGCCTATGGGTGAAGGTTGGATTACTTGAATTGGAACAATTCGTTGAAATTCGTGCTTTCGCCTACTTGCGAGTAGCAAACTTCAAACCGTTTTCAAACAAACAAATTTGCAATGCTTTGTTCCAAATTAGGTGATCTAGTCTATACTTGTGTGTTGTGCGCATCACATAGTAATTCTAGCTAATAACCGAAATAAGAACGCATGTGTTTTAAAAAACAAGATATCATGCTTAGTACAGGCCGATCTTTGATTGGACGAGCGGGGGTGCTCATTGCATGACTTTCCCCTCTCGTACCCAAGTTTCCAAGCCGAGGCAACTTTGGTGATGACTGACACGTGGCCTTAGACACGAGTCAGGGTTTCTTAAATTTCTCCAAAATAAAATATTTAGGTGGCGACTCTGTATTTGGTAAAGCAATCCATGTTTGACACTTCTTTCTTAAAAATTAGTTTTCCAAAACGATTTGCCGGATTTGGACTCTTTGGTGATTTATCGGTCTTGCATCGCACTTTGCGAGATTAGATTCAGAACCGTGACATTGAGTCCGAACTGTAGTAGCCAGAGAACAAAACGAGATTTTCTCAGGAGTTCTCCGGGCGGTCTACAGTTTCTGGCGACTCCGCTGGGGAGTTTGAGAACTTGACTCGAACTCATGATATCTTGTTTTGATCACACTTATGTGTCTTTTTGCATTACATTTGCATTGGTGTGCCTAGGACACCGTGTTTGCCATATGCTATTCCTGAATGGTTTGCCGAAGGCATGCTTTGAGAAGCGTGCCATAAGGCTGACCGGTTGCGGGCTCTGCCACGACGGGAACACAAACCTCGGTTTTTACAGAGGCACCCTCTTTGACCATTCGACCTAGTGTATGTCGGAATCCATAGTGACTATTCCAAATTAGGACAGGTTGCTACTCGATTATAGGTTGTTTGAAATCGCTGCGTGCGTAGTGAAACCCTAGCTCCTGACAAAATAGGACAGGGAAACCCTACCCCAACATAGGGGTGTTTTGGCTCTCATTTGCTTGCTATGTGCTTTTTGAGTTGGCCTCTACAGGAATGCACGTATCAGTTTGCAAGTCTGGGTATCAGGCCTGCGGGCATCAGTATTTTGAGAGTCAGTCATATCTGCGGGTATTAGATTCAGATTTGGGGCAGTAATTTTGGGAATAGTGATTAGTGGTTGAGAACAGTTCATTCAGCTTGTGTTTTGCCAACTGTGTGTTGTCTTTATTTAAGTTGTTATGCTGTCTGTTTTTCTGTTCATTATTTCTTTATTATGCTTTATTTATCTTTTTGTAAGGTAGTTTAGCATTATTGCATCCGACTAGGTAGATATCCCCCGAGCACTTTGGGTTAGTGATCGTAGAATTAATCGATCTAGGGATCTGATAGACGGACAAGCAGTGTTCCTTTCTTTACCCCCGGTTACCAGACGGAGGTCAAAAAGGCGCAGTGTATCGGTACAGCGGTCGCCAGATCAATGCTTTACCCCATCAGTGAACAGTTAGGCTGAGGTCTTAGTTTCTACTGTAGGGATAGATATACCAGTTGTTCAGATAGATCAGCACAATATGGCAGGTATAGAGGAGATGATGCGTCAGGACGCTGCCCGTCAAGCAAAATTTGCCAAGCAATAGGCCGAGGTCATGGCCCAACAGGCAGAGTTAATTGCCAGGCTATAGCAGCAAACTAGAGCATCCGCTTCACACCAAGCTCCTCCCCCACCAAGAGTTCCAATACTCGAGGAGACAGCAAATGTCCAGGAAGATACGAACATTCCAACAGGGCCGGCTCCGCCCCCGATCGTACCCCAGCTATCCAAAGCACCTACCAACCTACCTGATTCCCCCTTTGAGTTTGAGGTGGACCTCGCAGCGTTAAAAGTGAGCAAGCTTGAAAAGCTGTTCAAGAAATCCCAGGGTGTGAAGTCCATTCCGGATATTGAGGATGGATACACCGACTCGGCCATGACGCTGCCAGACCAATTTAAGATACCGCACATAGACCGTTTCGACGGGTCTGGAGATGCTATGGTGCATTTGCGGCTGTTTTCAGATATACTAAGGCCGATGGGCCTCTCCAAATTGCAGAGGCTTTCTCTGTTTGGCCGGACCTTGTCAGGTGTAGTGGCTATTCGGTATGCAAAACTGGAAGATTCCGTCAAGAGGATTTGGGAGGAGATGGCCGAGGCCTTCATAGCTCAATACTCCTACAATACACAGATCGAGGTCACAACTCGTGATCTTGAGACAACTAGGCAAGAGCCGAAGGAGAGTTTCTCCGATTTTGTAACCCGTTGGAGGGCCAAGGCCTCGATGATGAACATCAGGCCTGTTGACAAAGATCAAATTCGGATGGTTGTGCACAATCTCCAACCCAAGCTTATGCAGAAGATGATCGTTTTTCCCCTCCGCACCTTTTCAGATTTACATGAGATAGGGGTGTAGTTCGAGGACGCAATGAAACAGGGCCTCATTGATCATGAGAGAAAGCAGCCTAAGAGGGCATTCAACCGTAGTACAAATGCAAGCGCAAGCAGTGCTGCAGCTACCAGATCTTCAGATGTGGAAATAGTCACCACCACCACCACCACCCCGAGAACCCTTACAACTACACCATTTATCGGTGCGTCCGGAAGTAGCTCACAAACAACCAAGTATTCTCCCCGAGGCCAAAGAACCTTCACTTCACTATACATGCCCCTGTCCAAATCTCTGGGGGTTTTGATCAAGAAAGGGCACTTGAAGCCCTTGGAGCCGCAGCCACTACCAGATAAACTTCTCGCTTCCGATGACCTGGCCAAGTACTGCGCCTTTCACCAACAGCATGGTCACGACACCGACTAATGCTTTTGATTACGTCATGAGATTCAGGATCTCATTGGCAACAGGGTGATCATGCCTCCGGAAAAACTGAATGTCATAACCATCCCTTTCCCACCACATAACCAAGCTCCACCTCCCAAACGCATCAATTTGATCCAAACTAGGGTTATGTCATACGACCCTAGCGTATATATCATCCCTTCTCACCTACCCAAGCCGGAGGTGTTCATTCCAGACAGCACTGACTTATGCATGTTGGACATCTCCCAAACCCAGCCTGAGACGGTGGTGGTGGCTATCGAAGATAGAAATGGGTCGATTGTGGGGGCAGATTAGATTGATGATACAGAGCCTGAGGGGTCTGCGAGCTTCATGAACAACCCAAGCGGTTACATTATATCAGCAGTCAGGCTAGACCGAGAGTGGAATTGCCAGTGGGGGCAGAGATTTGTGTAGTACGGGAAGATGAACTTAATCAGGGGCTGGATGACCTGGCAGAACTAGCAGAGGACATTGCGAACCTTTAATTCTTCAATGAACAGGATTCAAGAGACGTGACTGTCAACTGGTTTGGTCTGGAAGGGTTAGCGGAGTCTACTGGGTGGCTTGACGACCAGTCGGATAATTTTGAACAACCTCAGCTAGAATAGGATCCGCTAGGGACGGGGACATCAACTGTGGCCGGAAGGGCCGAAGAGCAGAGTGCATCGCCGGAGAGCACCGATGTTAAGAATTTTGCTCAGGATATGGGCAGTTTGGGAACAGAAGAAACTGAACAACAAGCTGCACTGAAGCAGTTTAAGGGGGAAATGATCGAAGATTCTGAGAGGAGTAAAAAAGCCAAAGCCCTTGTGGGGACAGAACGTGCTGCGGGTACAGCAACGGAAGGTGTTGTGGGCATAGGAATAGTTATAACGGAGCCGGACTGGTGTCTGTCGGCTGCCGATGGCATGTGGTGGAAAGATGATGATCTATGTCTTGTTCACACAGATGAGGACTGGGGGAATAACCAGCCGGATGATACTTGGTACATTGGCAAAGTTGACCACATGACTAGGAGCGGGCATTATTTCAAGCCCCCGCACTTAGATCAACCAGAGGCGTCTGGAAAGGACAGGGAGGCAGACAAGCAGAAAGAAAAGCTGCTCGAAAAGGAGGCTCTGCTGAAACAGCTTAAGAAGATACAGGCAGACATCTCTATCTGGGGACTGCTTATGGCTTCAAGAGTACATAGACAAGCTATCCTCTCTGCAATGGACAAGGCCAAACTTTCAATAGATACCACTCCTGAGCAGCTGGTAGGACTAGTCTTTCCGGAAAGAGCTTTCCCGACGTTGACATTTTCTGACAAGGAACTACCGCCTGAGGGCGCAAACCATAACAAATCTCTCTGTATCTCTGTGGAATGCAGAGACAAGTGGGTACCGGGTGGTTCTTGTCGATACAGGATCCGCTATTAACATGTGCCCATCGAGGACAGCATATGCAATCGAGTTGAAGCCCGCGGACTTTGAGCCAATTGCCCAAGTGATAAGGGCCTATGACAATACTAGCAGAGAAGTGATGGGGACCGTGAAAATTCACACTCAGGTTGGTCTAGGACAACACGAGATTGAATTTCATGTCTTGGACGTTCCCGCAACCTTTAATCTACTCTTGGGGTGACCGTGGCTGCACCAGGTAAAGACAGTCTCTTCCACCCTGCATCAGATGTTGAAATACCCCCACGGGAAAGGGGTGACTATAATTTTCGGGAATTCGTCAATTCATCCGCCGCCAGAGGTGTCTACACCGGTTCTAGAAATCGAGCATGGCATGGATGATGTGTTCCTATCAGGATTTACCCTAGCCAAGGCCCGGGTCGTACAGAGCATTTTGGCTGTTGATGAGGGGTTGTATGTCAGCGCACAGTCGGGTACTCCGGGTTAGCTTTGAAGCTGAATAAAGGATAATTAGCAGGAGATAGGTCCGAATCGGTAAAACCAAGTTTGACAAAAGTTTTGTAATACATTATCTCTAAAGTGCTGCCTTGGTCAATAAGAACATGTTCGATAGTAAATCTGTTTACACGTAGCTCGATGACGAGGGGATCAGTGTGGGGTTGGGTCACTCCAACTAAATCACTGTCATCGAAACTAATCCTTCCAGTGTTGCGTGGCCGTTTTGCTGGCGTCATTAAACTATGGGCGCTAGACGGAAACTAAATTGTGTGTACCTCAGATAGTACCGGCAAGCTGTATATCATATGAATTACACCAAGAGGGGGTGACTCCGGTCATAGAGCTACTGTATTTGTTGAATTGTTTTTTCGGACATATTGCGTAAGATGATTGTCTTGCACCAATTCTTCCAGGTGATCTCTTAAAGAAAAAAAACTATTGGTGTCGTGGCCATGGTCCTTATGATACTCACATCGTTTATCTTGTCTCCTTGCATCGGGGGGTCCGGTCATCTTGGGCGGCCACTTGAAGAACGAAAAGTGTTGTATTTTTTACAGAATCTTATTGATCAACTCTGTCAGCTCCGTGTATTTTTTGCCCGGACTCCTTGTCTGCCTGCTATCCACTTGATATTGTTCATTAGCGCGATGTGAACGTTGGTCATTTGATCGGTGTGAATCATGCCTTTTGTCCCATTTAGGTCGATTCCTCCGCTCGGGACTTCTTGATGGCATGGAGTTAATTGGCTGAACAATTCCCGATGTGGCTAGCTGAACGGCATTACTCCCGGCTTTGACTTGAAGGACATCGTCTTCCACTTTTCAGTACTCTTCGACCTTCTTCATTAATGCCCAGACGGTTTTAGGGGGATGTCTGGTTAATGAACTGCGGAGGGGGCTATCAGGATGCAATCCCATCTTAAAGGAGATGATGGCCATGGAATCATTGTAAGCGTCGTCTACCAGATTAAAGCACTCCCAATAGCGGGCCGAGTATTCATGAAGAGTTTCTTCCGGTTTAATTTGCATGGCCCAGAGAGAATCAGCTTGCTTCGGCTGGACCTCATTAGTGATGAATCTTGCCTTGAAAGACTTTTGGAGTTGGTGGAAGCTCTTAATCAATTCCGGCTTTAGTTTATAGTACCATCTCACAGGCAGTGGTCCTAGACTGCTTGGAAATATCCGACACATGAGGGCTTCGTCGTCAGTATGGAGCGTCATCGCTTGCTTGTAATGATGAATGTGATCAGTGGGGTTAGATTTTCCATTGTAGAGGGTGAACGGCGATGCCTTGAACTTTTTGGGTAGCACAGCCCTGGCAATTCGTCGCACGAATGGGCCATGTTTATCTTCCTTATCCAAATCATTGCTTCTTCTTCGTCTATGCCGTTCATATGGACTTTCTTCAGATGAGCTGGATGCATGGACGCACCCTTTCTTTCTGGGCTCCGGGGATGGTGAGTTTGAATCACTATCATTATTGTGTTTCTGAAGTCGGCGTCAACGGCCATCCTTCTTTTTCGGAGGTTGACCCCGGTCTTGGCATGCGGCTTACTGGGATTTTGCCACCTCCAAAGCCAAATCCAAATCCTGGCACAGGCGCTCATTCTCAACTATCATGTTCTCCAGCCGCTGTTCATTTTGCTTTGCTTGATCCATAATTGTCTGTATTGTCTCATGCATTGAAGCTGAGGGTGAGGTCTGAGCTACTGAGTCAAAGTTCAAGGCACGCCGCACAGTGATATTCTCCGGTCCTAGCATGTTTCTTGGAGTAAGGTTATCTCTCGGTGTAGTTTCGTCATCGACTATTAGAGGATCTTCCGTTACGCCCGCCATTGATGTACTTGAGTATTCCCACAGACGGCGCCAATTATAGAGGGGTGATGTGGAAATACTCTTGGATCCTGAAGGGCGTTCCTGATCCTTTGATTGCCACCTAAAAAAGGGATTAATACTCCGGTTGGGGATGCTGAAATTAGCACTCCGACGGACAAATCAGCATATATCTCACATTTGCTTATGTCTCAAGCTTTTTTTTGGGGTTCTTTCTCGCATACCTTTCTTTGGCTAATGTTCTTCTATTTATATCCGCTCCTAGGCCTCAGGGTCGGGCCCACTTTTAATCCATTGTGTGATTGTTCACTCGGCTTCTTCCGTCGTCAACTAATTCCTACTCGGCTCCTCGTTCAACTGGTCCTATGGCTGATTACGATGCTCGGCTTTTGGATGACATAAGACGGGGCCGAATATAATATATATCTTGATCTTCCACACGTGTATTCGGCATTTTTGCATCCCGTTTTATTCGGCTCCCACAATAGCATATTCCAATTTTCATCATCGGGTGTGGGATTAGTATTTAGTAATTTTACGAAAGTTGAGATTCACCATATAATCTCACTTCCCGTTTGTTTTCAGAGATAAAATAGATAAGATTCATAGTGAGGGCTTTAAGTAAAATTTTGTTTGTTTTGATGATAGTTATTGGTGTAGGAATTGTTAAATTATTTTTATATAAAATAATAATAAAAATATAAAATATAAAAACATTAACACATTAATGTTAAAAACAAATGCCCAACATGTAAAAAATTAAAAATTTAAAATTTCCAAAAAAAAAAAAAAACAAGTAAAACAATGATTTTTATTTAACAAAAAATACAAAAAATTAAACATTAATGTTAAAAAAAAATGGCTAACATGTAAAAAATATATAAAAATAGTCCGGCGGACTAATTTCTAATACCAAGTCTCATGAGCCTATCCTAATCCCCTCTCCATGGGGATTCGTAGTCCAAAAGGGATTACGAATCCCCTCCGGTGGATTAATTTCTAATATCAAGTCCCATGGGCCTATCCTAATCCCCTTCCCAAGGGGATTCGTAATTCAAAAGGGATTACGAATTCCCTCTCCATCTCTCAAAACAAACATAATATTAGTGAGTCGCACTTCACTATAAATCTCAATCCCCTCCCTATAACCCACAACAAACAGGACCTCAAAGAATTGAAGATAAAAATACCATTTTACTCCCACTTTATAAGAATAACAAAGTTACATTTAATATATCGAAGACTTTGACATAAATTTATAAATTTAATCACAACCAACAAATATGACTATATTAGTTCAGCATTTAGGCTCTCAATTCAAAATTTAGCTCTATCTTATTTATTTATTTTTTGCATTGTTTAATATGTGCCTTAAGAACACTTATTAATAAGACAAAAAAAAACCCTCCCAAATTTTTTAAGATGACTATATTAGTTCAGCATTTAGGCTCTCAATTCAAAATTTAGCTCTATCTTATTTATTTATTTTTTGCATTGTTTAATATGTGCCTTAAGAACACTTATTAATAAGACAAAAAAAAACCCTCCCAAATTTTTCCATCTTAAAATAAATAATATTTTGTTAATTAGTTTATCCAGGATATTTTGTATTGGTTATTTGTTTTGGCAATTTTTTCCTCCTTGAGACCATCTCTAACGTTTATTTATATTTCATCAAATTTGAATTTGATGAAAAATATGAACTTTTTCCACTCAAATCATTTTCATGAAACTCATATCAAATGGAAAGCAAGAATATATTTTTCATCAAATTAAGAAAGTTTTTATTCTTTCATCAAATTTTGCAATGACTGTTGGAGGACGATTTGGTGGGCGATCGGCCGGACGACCAAATTTTGGCTGCACAACCTGCTTGTCAATCGAAAATTTACTCTATGTCGGATGACCGACTGAATTCGATGAAAAGTTTCGCTCACCATTAGAGCGCGATCAAGTTTTTTATCAAGACTTTTATTTAAATTTAATGAAAATTTTAAATAAATGTTGAAGATACTCTTAAGTATCCAAATTCTAGCTTGTCATTTTTAATAAAATTAATTAATTCAAAATATATGACATTAATGAATAAATGACCAGTAAGGAACTTTTGAGCAGCAATGCTATAATTATGGGATTAAAGTGGATTATTATTATTATTATTATTATTATTATTATTATTATTATTATTTTATTGTATTTTATTATTATTTTTTTTAAGTTTCAAAAGTGGAAAACATGTTTGGCCGCCTAAGAAATGATAAAAAGAATACCATATCACATGTTTAGTTTTAATTTTTTGAATTTAATTTTTAGAAATTTAATTTTTTTTGTTTTTCATATTTTTTTATTTTTAGTAAATATTTTTAAAATTTTAAATTATTTTTTTATTTTTTTAGATATATCTTATTTAAATGCAGCTAAAATTTAAAATATTTATAAAAAATCAATAAATACACAAGAATAAAAATGTACTGAATTTTCTTCTTTTTTTTTGTATTTTTGATATTTAGTGAATTTTTTTAAAGATTTTTTTCATAAATATTATAAAAGTGTATTTATGTTAAGTGTATCTAAAATTTTTTAAAAAAATACTTAATATATTAAAAAAAATTAATAAAAATACAAAAAAATAAAAAATCTTTGGTTGCGTTTGGTAGACTTTTTAAATTATGATTTGAGAATAGAGTTGTATTTTGAGTTTATGAATTTTAAAATTATGATTTGATATTGAGTTTGATTTGAGTGATGTGACATATGATATTTGATTTAAAAATTTATAACTCATAACCAAATATATAACCTAAAATTCTATTCAAAGCTCATAAAATTTTTTTTAAAAAAAAATTCAAAAATATTTTTGACATAAAATATAAAAATAACAAGTGCCGGTCGGTCGATCGGCAGGACGTCCAGGAAGACATCTAGGAAGATGACTGGGTAGACATATTTTCAAAAGTAAATGTAAAATCAATTTTTAAAATTACTAACCAAATACGATATTCAAAGGACGATGTGAAATTATATTTCAAGAATTTCACCAAACACAGCTTTAATTTTTTAAAAAGTAATTCCTGAATTATGAAACCAAGATAGTCTTTGCTACGCTAAAAAGTTTGGACAACTGGTGTGCACTTACATCAGAGAAGAAGACAGACTTCTTTATTTACTGGAAAAAAAACAAAGAGAAAATGTTTCAGCCTCTCAAGGAAGAGTTCTAGAGAGAGCTTTAATATTGGGTCTTATCATATGATGTGGTATTTGGCTTGTATTTTTTTTTTTTTTTTTTCACTTTGTCAAGAACTCTTATTACTGCTCAAAACAAAAAGAAAAATTTGGTATCGTTTGGGAAGAGCTTATTTGGGTTTTTTTGGTTCTTTAAGTCACAAAAGACAGAATAAGTTATTTGAGTCACAACAGACAAAACATTACATTCAACACATAATCATTACACTTTTCTCTCACCAAAAAAGTTAAAAAAATCAAAAAATCAAAAAATTCTTTCCAAACCAACCTTTTGAACCCAAGTTCAAATAGTCAAAAAAATTAAAAAATTAAAAAGTCAACTCACTTTTCAAACAGAGACTAGAGACTTGGTTCTGATTCTTATTTCTAAAGTTATGGATACATGTATACCACTGGCCAGAGTTAAGCTTCTCCGAACCTGATCAGTTTCTTGTAACTTTTTTCTCCTACAAAGTTGATCTTCAATCTTGGGTGAGTCGCCTCTTTCATTGCATCTATCATCTTTGCTAAAAGGTGGTTTTTTTTTTTTTTATAATTATTTTTTTTATGGCAGCATCTTCAATACCTACTTTTTATTTTTATTTTTAATCAAATTTTTTTGAAAAATTCTAAACGTAGCTG
The DNA here is from genome assembly GCF_055761805.1 of Camellia sinensis. Taxonomy (NCBI): domain Eukaryota; kingdom Viridiplantae; phylum Streptophyta; class Magnoliopsida; order Ericales; family Theaceae; genus Camellia; species Camellia sinensis. The sequence goes on along the minus strand of NC_138968.1, from coordinate 154,940,589 downwards.
TTTTAATAATTTTTTATGAAAGAAAACACTATAAAAAAAATTAAAATTTTAAAGATTAAAATTTAAGAACAAAATTATTTTTTAGGAACTAAGTAATTTTATTACAAAAAGTGTCATTATATTTTTAGTAACAAAAATGGACATTAGTGATAGATTATTATCCTTTTGAGACGAAATTTTTTATTTTAAAAAATAAACCATTTTGAGACCAAATTATTTTGTCCCTAAAAGTCTATTTATTAGTGATATTTTCAAAATTTTGTCACTAAAAGCTTGTTTTTGATTTTTCGAGACGACCTTTTAACGACTATCCTCGTGACGATAAAAATTGGTGTCTAAATATATTTGGCAACAAAATTCCTACTTTTAGAGACTAAAATATTTAGCCTCTAAAACTCGTATATGTTGTAGTGAAACGATCTTCCATCCTTATTTTTTTGGGTAAAATTTCATTAAATGTAAATAAAAATATGATTGTTGAAATTTGGTAAAAGATTTGGTCCATCTATGTTCAGTAAAAAAATTGCCCCCCTTTGATTTGATATAGGTTTAATGAAATATTTAAAACTTACTCATTTTTTCATCAAATTTGATTTTGATGAAAAGATTGACAAATAATTAGACATGCTCAATAATGATCTGATTGTATGCCTATCTTTGTACAAGTTATATACATAAGGAAATGGGGTTTTGAGAGAGATGATTTTTAGGCTTTCTAAACTCTTATTTTAAAATTATTAAATTTTTTTAATTTTAAATAATTAAGAAAATTTTTATTGATTAGCTTCTATTTAATTTTTATTTTACAATCTTATATCAGAAAAAGAAGAAAAAAAATGAATTGTTTCAGTTACATAGAGTGAATTTTATGCTCCCATTTATATAAATTATTGAATTTTTTTAATTTTAAACAATTAAGAAAATTTTCATTAGTTAGTTTCCATTTAATTTTTATTTTACAATCCCATATTGAGAAAAGAAAGAAAAAATGAATTGTTTCAGTTACATAAAGTGAATCTTAGGCCTCGTTTGGGAACAGGCTAATTTAGTAACTTTTTGGCTATTTGGCTAAAAAGGTAGGTAAAAAAAACTTATATGTTTGGGATGACTTTTTGGCTAATTACGAAAAGATGTGCAAAAAGTAGAGAGAAAAGAGAATCTTTGACTTTTTTGTATGAGTTGTTGGCTTTTTGGCTAAAATGATAACTTTTTGGCTTTTTGGCTAAAATGGTAAGTCCCCAAACGGGGCCTTATTCTCCTTTTATATAAGCAAAATGAGATTTTTAGTGAGAAACCTTATGATCAATATCTCATACTAATTTTTTTTTATTTTCTTAATTTTAAACAATTAAGAAAATTCCGATTGGCTAGCTTCCATTTAATTTTTATTTTATAATCTCACATAGAGGTTTTGATTTTAAAAATAATTTTTTATGAGATTTTAAAACTCTCATAGTATCTCTCCTTAAAAATACTCTTTTGTAAGATATATATATATATATATATATATTGATAATCTCAATATCACTTTTACTACTCCTTAATACCAAAATTATGAGATAATTATGATAATTTTAAATTTGTATTTAAAACTTATAAATTATGGGATAGATTATTATAATTCTAAATTTATATTATGTAATTTTAAATTTAAATTAATAGATTGCTTTTCATATTTAGTGACAGTTCAAATTTTAATAAAATAAAATTTAAAAATTTTAATTAATTAATTTTTCTGTAAGCTAGTTGGTCTTTTAACCTAATTGATTAAGCTAGACCATTTTTGATTTGAATGATTTGCTGGTTTAACAATGATTTTAGCAGTTTTACATATTACGATCATTCTTTCTTATTCAGTAAGTTTTTAAAATTTCTTTAATTATTTCTCTTTCAAAAACCAATATGGCAATTTTTTAAAATTTATATATCTTTATTCTAAAATAGTAAAATTTTAAAACCATGTCATTTTTTTTATAACAAAGCATAATTTTAATTATTAATTGTCAATACAACAATTTTAATCTATTTATATTATATGTTATAATAAAGGAACATTTGAAACAAAACTCTTAAACTTATATATATATATATATATAATTTTATTTACAAGAGACAAAATATAAAAAAATTAAATATAGTTATTGTATTTGTGGGGATATACTTTCTGAGTACCAACATGTGGCAAGGTGACGCCGACGTGTCAGGCGAGGTGCCACGTGTCCTGGTCGTGACGCCAAGGTGATCTCGGCAAGGCCGAGGTTATCTCCGAAGATATCGGAATCCGAGATAAGCGGATAAAGGACAAGAGTCCTAGAATAAAGAGGGAACTCAACCTAGATATGGACAAGAGTCCTAGAATGAGAGAAAACTTCGGTTTGTATTAAGATAAGACTCTTAGAGAGTTTATCCTAATCCCACTGGGAGTCTCAGATTAGCAGTAATCTTAAGACCATTAGGGCCAGACTCCTATTGGGACTAGGATTATATTGGCTATAAAAGAGAGGCACCCCCATGGGTCTAAGGTATGCTTTTGATACTCAAGCTTGTGAGTTTAGCACTTGATTTATCTTTGAGAGATATACTGACTTGATCGTCGGAGTGCCCCCAGGTGGACGAACCACCGTCGGAATCTTCTCTTTCTGTTGCAGGTCAGCCAGGTGCCATCTATTCTGCCGGTGCTCTCCAGCTGGTTATTAAGCGGGCAGTGTGGTCAGAAAATCACCCACACAATTTGGCGCCGTCTGTGGGAAAGAAAGAAGAATAGATGGCCAATTAAAGAAAGAAGAATATATAGCGATCCCGGTTGTCCCTTTACTGTTCTGTTGTGTTCCAGACTCGGTTCCGTGAAGTTGGTAGTGGTATCCATCTTGTTGCCGTCCTTTAATTCCACTTGATTGAGTTTTAGGATGTTTTGAGCAGGGTTGTTACAGGTTGGTTAGGCCTTGGTTTCAATTCCTTGTTGTCCAGTTTTTAGGCGATCCGCTCGAGCGGGTCTTCTTGCGCTCGAGCGGGGATTGCACACCTCCAGTATTTTGTGTTCCTGCAAAACTTCTGCAGATGTGATTTTTACGCTTGAGCGGGTTTGTTTACGCTCGAGCAGTAGCGCTCGAGCGGGTTTGGTGGCGCTCGAGCGGGTAGTACTTTCTAGGTATAAGTTCTGGGAGAGAGAAATCTACGCTCGAGCGGATTGGTTTTCGCGCTGGAGCGGAAGTGCTTTATACTTGTGTCTTGGCGCTCGAGCGGGCCTTATTGCGCTCGAGCGTGTCCAGATTTTTGTTTTTGGCGCTCGAGCGTTGTGTTATCCGCTCGAGCGGGTCATGCGTATATGAGTTATCCGTTGGGTGATTTTAAATCACTTTTTACTTTCCTTTCTCTTTCCTACTTTTTCTAAAACCCATTTTGAGAGCTCCTCTCTCTAAAACCTTGACTTCTCTCTAGGTATTGATCTAGGAGTGATTTCCTCACCTTTGGCCTTTACAAAAAGGTTATTGATCGTCGAGGGCTATCTTTTGAGCCAAGAAGTTCGTGGTTTGGAGCATTTTCGTTTCCATCATCTTCTTTGTTGGGTGTCATTCTTTGAGGTAGGGATAACCTACTCCTCACTATGGGCTTTGTCTTTAAATTTTAGTATTTTGAGATGTTGGGGTTGGTTTGGTAATTTGTGAAAGTTTGGGGCTTTTGTGTAAATTTACAAAAGTTGGGGTTTTAGCTATATAAAACCTAGATGCATGTTTGGCTTGGAAAAGTGAAATTAATGTTAAAACATTAATGAAAATAGAACCTAAGGGTTGTAATGTTAATTATGGAAAATGCCCTAATTACATTGGTTAATTAATTTGCATAATTAATTATGAGAAATGAGGGATTGATTTAGAAAGGTATGGGATTAAAGGGTGTAGTTGGATTATTTATCGCTCACCTAGTTGAAATGTTGATTATATATATCCATTGTTGCATTTAGTTTCTGTATAGAAATAACTGCTTTGGGCTATCGGTGGAGGATAGTCTTGATTGTTGTAGACAATGCATGATGATTAGGCAAACTGAAACTAATCACTGGAATGTGTCATTGAGTATGACGGTTGAAAGAATACATTAAATTTATGTGTTGTGTGATGATGTGTATGATTATTGTTTATATGCATTGTGTCGTGTTGGAGGAGATAGGGGATGTACTCCATGGTTTAGGGGAAGATAGGGGATGGACCTCTAAACCGGATGTTGTTGGGAGGAGATAGGGGATGGACTCCATAGATAGAGCTCATATGCTTATCTAGTAACGTGTTGACATAGCTCATATGCTTGTCTTTGGAAGTGTGATAGTGCTCTTATGCATATCTATGGAAGTGATGATATAGCTTGTATGCTTATCTGTTGGTGTGTGATATAGCTAGTATGCTTATCTATTATGAAATGAGAAAGGGCTTAATATGAGTTACTGTCTCATATAAGTTGTTTGGCCAGGTTCTGAGCCATGGTTATAAATTGAGAATTGAAAAGAATTGGAAAATGGATTGTAACATGGACTTGTATGTCATGAAACCGTAGAGTGTGATAAGGGAAAGTATCAGTGTTGGCCATCTATCAACTGCTAATCTTTTAGTCATTGTTCATATTTGGTTTAGTGTATTTCTACTGGGCTGTGGCTCACCCTATATGGGAATATCATTTTCAGGTACAGGTAGCATGCCACCTCCAAGGACGTAGCTTGGGAGGCTAGAGGCGGGCATACTTTTGTTGTTTAGTTTCTTTAATGTATTACATGTATATTCAAGCCAAGGGCTTAATGTGTAAATGAGTTAGCACTCTTTTGTTGTAACCAAGTGTTAACTTGGAAAGCTGTAAGCCTTTAGGGCATTTGCTTTTGTCGTTAACATGTAATACTTTTGGTAATGGAACTCTGATGAATAGAAGAATGTGAAGCTTTTATATATCAATGCATGTTTATATTGATGGGTTTAATGTTATTATTTTGAGGGCGTTACAGAATAGATGGCCAATGATTGACAGAAGGATCAGATTGGAGACAACGCTCCTGTTGGGAGTGGGAGACCTATCAATCTCGACGTTGAAGGGGACGACCGCAACACAAGAACTCGTGACCAGAGTCACAGAGTGAAAGACGCCGGCCAGAAAGGTGATGCACCAAAGACAACAGATCGAAGCAGATAGTACAACGAAGATGACCTCCAGATATGGAAAGATAGATACCTGCGGAGGAACGAAGACCCTTCCAAAAAGGATGCAAAGATAGGGGGCATGAGCACTCCCAAGGAGATAACATTCAAGTATAGAAGAACTCATCCTAAGTGAGCAGATCCCGGATTCCAAATCCTGGATCCCAGATCCTAGAAGACATGATCTCGGCCTAGATGAGTAGGTCCGAGAAGAGAAGAGCTCAACTTGAGTGAGTAGATCCAAGATTCTAGCATATAAGATCTCGGCACTTAAGTCCGAGAAGAGAAGAGCTCAGTGAGCAGATCTCAAATCCCAGAAGATAAAAGAAGAAAATACACAAGGTTGGACTGCAGTTAGCCAGGTTGAAGGCCTTTTATAAGGTTCGCAAAGGAGTATGTGGAAGCCATGCAGGGGCAGAGAGAAGAAGAATATGTTTACCATTTGTTGAAATTTGCAGCAATTTACAAGTTGGTTAAACTAATATGATGTTTATCACTTGTTGAAATTTGTGGACAATTTACAAGTTGAAGTTAAACCGAGAGCATTGTTTAACACTTGTTGAAATTTGTGGACAATTTACAAGTTGAAGTTAAACCGATATCATTGTTTAACACTTGTTGAAATTTGTGGACAATTTACAAGTTGAAGTTAAACCGAGAGCATTGTTTAACACTTGTTGAAATTTGTGGACAATTTACAAGTTGAAGTTAAACCGAAATTATTGTTTAACACTTGTTGAAATTTGTGGACAATTTGCATGTTGAAGTTAAACCGAGAGCATTGTTTAACACTTGTAGAAATTTGTAGACAATTTACAAGTTGAAGTTAAACCGAGATCATTGTTTAACACTTGTTGAAATTTGTGGACAATTTACAAGTTGAAGTTAAACCGAGATCATTGTTTAACACTTGTTGAAATTTGTGGACAATTTACAAGTTAAAGTTAAACTGAGATGGTGTTTAACACTTGTTGAAATTCTATGTGAATTTACAAGTTGAAGTTAAACCGAGATGATATTTAACACTTGTCGAGGTCATATTTAACACTTGTTGAAATTCTGTGTGAATTTACAAGTTAAAGTTAAACCGATGTGATATTTAACACTTGTTGAAATTCTGTGTGAATTTACAAGTTGAAGTTAAACCGAGATGATGTTTAACACTTGTTGAAATTCTGTGTGAATTTACAAGTTGAAGTTAAAACCGAGGTCATATTTAACACTTATTGAAATTCTGTGTGAATTTATAAGTAGAAGTTAAACCGAAGTAATGCTTAACGCTTGTTGAAATTTGTAGCAATTTACAAGTTAAAGTTAAGCCAAGATAATTGTTTATCTTCACTTGTTGAAATTTGTAGCAATTTACAAGTTGAAATTAAACCGAAGTTATGCTTAACGCTTGTTGAAATTTGTAGCAATTTACAAGTTGAAGTTAAGCCGAGATAATTATTTATCTTTATTTGTTGAAATTTGTAGCAATTTACAAGTTGAAGTTAAGTCAAGATAATTGTTTAGCTTTACTTGTTGAAATTTGTAGCAATTTACAAGTTGAAGTTAAGTCGAGATAATTGTTTACCTTCACTTGTTGAAATTTGTAGCAATTTACAAGTTGAAATTAAGCCGATATATATTTTTAACACTTGTGAAAATTTGTAGCAATTTACAAGTAGATCATTGTTTAGTACTTGTTATAACTTAAGAAAAGTTTACGAAGTTGAGAATAAACTAGTATATGTTTATCCTCGTTGAAATTTGTAAGCAATTTACAGGACAAGTACTTGCCGAAGTAAAACGTCAGGTGGCATAACCGAGGTGTGTCACCCCGACAAGATTGCACAAAGAAGGAAAAGTATATAAGATATGCAAAATATTCTAAGTATAAAATCATGCAAGAGCAGTTAGAAGAAGATCAAGACAGAATTCATGGTGACTGACACGCACTCGCCATACAATATCATCTTGGGAAGGCTATGGTTGCATACAATGGGGGCAGTTCCCTCAACGTTACATCAACTACTACGGTTCCCAACAGAGCATGGGATTGAAGAAGTCAGAGGGGATCAACTGCAGGCGGAGAATTGCTCCATGGCAGCAATGAAATCCACCTGCAGCATTCAAGAACCAGAGAAGGCAGAGATTGAAAACGAGGACATAGAGGTCCTAGATGATGTCGGCAAGGAGCCAGCCGAGAAAAGTGAAGAGGCACTGAGGAAAATCCTCGTCCAGGAGGGGAATGAAGAACGCTTCTTTCTTCTCAGGCTTAGCCGAAGAAGAAGAAAGGGAATTGGAAGCTTTTTTTAGAGCAAACATTGAGGTATTTGCTTGGACACCTTACGAAATGCCTGGCATTAACCCCGAGGTCACTTGCCACCAACTGAACGTCGGCAGGTCGGCCAAACCTGTAATCCAATGAGTAAGAGGACCGACGTTGATGCACGTCGAAGCAGTAGAGGAAGAAATAGACAGACTTCTAGAGAATAGGGCCATTTAAGAAGTCAATTACCCGACATGGCTATCAAATACAGTGGAAGAAGGAATGATAATCAAGGAGCAATGAATGTTAACATCGACCAACAACAGACATTTTTCAGAAGCAAAAAAGGTTGCATATGCAAAGAAAACAAAAGTACAAAGATGAAGACCCTAAAAACTAGGGACTAGGATAAGAACGTCAGACTAATCTACTACAGCGATTGACGGTGGTTCAGCATTGGCAGTCAGCTGGGAGAGCTTTTCTACCATTATCTCGGCAACAATTTCAAAAAGGAAACAAAACTACTCGGCATCAATGGAAGGATATAGAAGACAGTTGGGAAGACTTCTCAGTAGCCTTCTCGGCCTCGAGCTCAACATCGATCTCCCGAAGAGTTTGATCAAGGCTCTTCTCGGCGATTGGCACCTCGAAGTTTGAAGGCAAGGATTGAAAGTAAGAATCTGGAAAAAGACACAAAAAACAGAAACAAGAATGTAATTCGTAATCAAGAATGGTAATGAAGCTATCAGGAAATCAAGACAAAAAGATTGCACAAATGTGTCAAACCAAGAACAGTGGCAGAAATCAACATATGTGTGAACAGTGTGTATTCAAGAAGATAATTTGGAAACAACGGATAAAACAATAATGGTGATTAACAATGAAGCAGAGATTCTTAGAAAGCAACAAGAAATAAAATCAAGAGGAACAGTGGCTTACCAAAAAGAGGGAAGCCGGAATGAGAATTGCTAAAGTCTGACGACAATGATAGAATGACGTAAGCTTCACCAGAGGAGAGGAATGAAGACAGTTACAGAAGCTTGAAAGCTTGGAACAATGACGGATTTAAGCAAAAGAGCTAGAAAGAGAAAAAGCCAGAGGATTGAATGAAAAAAGAGAAAAATCAGAGTCAAGAAGACGACAAAGTTCAAGAAGAAAGCCAAGTGCACAAGCACTAAGTAAGTATGTGAAGAACAAGAAAATAATGACCCAGACACGATGCTAGCAACAGAAAGCAGATATGACAAGAACAGTGCCAGGCGTTCAAACAATTCAAAACTTAAAAACAGAAGAAAATAGACAACAACAGAGGGCAAGTAAACAGATTCAGAAGAGTTATGAAAGATTGAACTTAATAAAAGAGTTTATGAACCTACCAAGAGAAATGAACGCCGATATAAAGATCGCCAGAGTCAAATAGATGACTGGAAGTCGGGAACCCATCGAAGAATGTGAGTGGAGCAGTTGCAAAGCTCTTGGAGTTTACGAATTAATGGAACAGGAACCTCGGCTAGGAGGTGTGATCTCGAGCAACTTGGAAAGTATGAAGCTTGATACTTGACAGAAGTGGACAGTAAAGTCCAGGGAACTTTGAGGTCGGCGAGTTTGATCTCGGACAGAGGGGCACAGATGAACGAACAGTGTAGGTTCCATCACCTCAGAATGCCGAGGTAATAGAACCTAGGGGGCAGTTGTGGGGATATACTTACGGAGTACCAACACGTGGCAAGGTGACGCCGACGTGTCAGCCGAGGTGCCACGTGTCCTGGTCGTGACGCCAAGGTGATCTCGGCAAGGCCGAGGTTATCTCCGAAGATATCGGAATCCGAGATAAGCGGATAAAGGACAAGAGTCCTAGAATAAAGAGGGAACTCAACCTAGATATGGACAAGAGTCCTAGAATGAGAGAAGACTTCAGTTTGTATTAAGATAAGACTCTTAGAGAGTTTATCCTAATCCCACTGGGAGTCCCAGATTAGCAATAATCCTAAGTCCATTAGGGCCAGGCTCCTATTGGGACTAGGATTGTATTGGCTATAAAAGAGAGGCACCCCCATGGGTCTAAGGTATGCTTTTGATACTCAAGCTTGTGAGTTTAGCACTTGATTTATCTTTGAGAGATATACTGACTTGATCGTCGGAGTGCCCCCGGGTGGACGAACCACCGCCGGAATTTTCTCTTTCTGTTGCAGGTCAGCCAGGTGGCATCTATTCTACCGGTGCTCTCCAGTTGGTTACTAAGCGGGCAGTGTGGTCAGATAATCACCCACACAGTATTTTTAATAAATAATATATTATTTTATCCTGTACATAGCACGAGTGATATGCTAGTATGTATATATAGGAAAGACTATACTTTCTTAGTCATAATTTAAAAAAATAAAGCCATAATCAAATACCACATAAAGAATAATAAAAAATCTTATGAAATATTATCATAATTAAAAAAAAATAGTCATAATTAAAAAAGAAAATAGTATAATTAAGGTGCATATAGTACACCTTGGTACACCCTTTCAAAAAGAGTGTGTATAATAAAATTTTCCTGTATATATGTATGTATGTATTATAATTCACTTGATCTGCTGTAGCATTGGTTTTTTAGGAGGGAGTTTACGTTTGGCTGAACTTTTTCCTCCTCTGAGAAAACGAGATCAAGATTTTCTAATAGCATGTGAAATGGAATAAAAATCATCAAAATCAAATAGGGGAAATTATAACATATCATTTAAACAAATCATTGATACCCAAAATCTTAATGAGTTGAGGAAGGTTACTAGAGTAATCATTTCTTCCTCTAGTCTAATAACATTTTGGCAACTATAAATCCAACAAAATCTCTTCCCCAAATTATGGACACCACAGAATTTATTTAATTTCTTGTTTAAGATACCCAAACAATATTTTGAGAGCTGATAATCTTCTTATTAGATTCCTTGTAACGGATTGATTACTTGATTCTATTTGTGTAATTATTTATTTTTAAATTTTTGGTGTTCAATCCATAAATGACAATTAGAAAGAAACATGAAGCTAAATAAAATGAAACAAGTCGTAGCTGTCTTCACTACTGACTGAGTCTAAAAGATATACACTAATGCTTGGGGCCTCAAAATGTCAAGGCTCGAATGCCTCGAAACTTTCTCTCTCTTCAACCAATGCGGGACCTTCTTCTCTCTTTGGTCTTCTTCTTCTCTCTCTCTCTCTCTCTCCTTTATTAAAAACCCCACACCCAACTTACCCCCTCGTTCACAATCCCACCACCCACCATAAACAAGACATTCACAAAAACACATCCACGTCGCAGACAAGGAAGGAAATTAAACGGAACTAACGGCAACCATGTTTTCTTTTCTCCTTACTTCGTTCTCACTCCTCTCCTCACTCAGAATACAACCCTGATAGGATTTTCCCTAGAGGCTCCTCCATTGACGGTGATCGACCAATACCCAACAAAGACAATGATCCTATCCTAGTAGCTCCAGTGTGACATTGCCTTCGATTATAAAAGGAAATCTAACTTAGTTCACATTGCTTTCTATTTTCCTCATATTCATACAAACTTCATTCACATTTTTTTTCAAGAAAAAAAAAACTTTCTAAACAAATAGAAAATTGAGGAAAACCAGAAAAATTGCCAAAAAGAAAAGAAAAGAAAAGAAAAGAAAAGAAAATCAGAAAAAGTAAATGGAGGAGTGTATTGAGCAAATCCAGATTTTCACTTTTACAAACAAATCTTTGATAATGGAGAAGTGTATTGAAGGCAAACTAAGAAGATAACTTTGGAGGGTGTATATTGCAGGATGGTGGGGCTTCGGCTCGCCGCTGCTGCTAGATATATACTCCGCCAGCAAGAAGATTGACGTCGATGGGATCTAGGAAATACAGAAGTGAAGAGAGCCATTTAGGGAAGAGGAGTAATATGTGATTGTGGGACGCCGTCGTTTGTTAATCTCGGCTGGCGTCACTGTCACTCCATTCTTCTATTTTTTTCCTTTGGTCGTCAATGAAGATTTTGGGGCAAAAGCTTGAGTCTGTTTGTCTCTGTTATGTGAGAAAACAAAAACATCTTTTCGTCCAACACTCAACTTATCTCTCTCCGTGATGTGGTAGCTTTTAACCCATTGGATCTGTTTTTGCCACGTGTTACCATCCTCTTCACGTGTTACCATCATTCGAGCCATTTGCGGCAAACCTCATTCGAGGTCTGTAGTAGGACTGCAAGATATAATATAACCTTTAACTAGATACAAATTGTAGGCAAAATGAAGACATCAGATCCATTGGTCAATGTCCTTGTGCAAGATTTGATACATCAACTCTACGCTGAAAGTAATTATATTTGTGAATTCTGAATTCAAATCGAGAAGATGAAGACTTAACTTAACCATATACAATCCTTCATTAACAACGCAGACAACATTAAGGGGAATCATAAAACTGTCAAGACTACTTTGATTGATCTGAGAGAACTCACTTATGAGGCTGACGATTTGCTGATCGATTGCCTAATCCGAGCTGACTATCGTATGAGGGGAGTGATTTTATCTTGCTATCATCTTTTCCCTCCTCGTCAATTGTACTTCAATCTTCAAATCGGACATAAGTTGTTAGTCATTAATCACAGAATTGAGATGATGTGCCTCAACTTGAATGACTATGTCACTCCAGTTCTGGGGCGAAGCAGTGATGAAGATGCTATCAACAGAACTATAAGGTGGACTTCACAGGTTTACGATCAGTCCGGGATTGTGGGATTGACAGAAGATACTAGCAGAATCAAAGGGTGGATTTTGGCCAACAATGAGGTTTTGCATCGGGTTGGGATTGTAGGGATGGGGGGATTGGGCAAAACCACCATCACACAAACAATCTTCAACGACACGCATGTCATTGCTCACTTTGAAAAGAGAATTTGGGTGTCGATTTCTCAAACATTTAGTGAGCTTGAAATCATGGTGGTCACTTTGCGCGTCAAGAATTTCGACATCAAGCGGATTCTGATTGACCAAGGAAGCTCGTGCAAGATAATGTACTACGAGACCTTCAAGCAACTAAAATTGGAGGACAAAGACTTGGCGCTTGCAACATCTCTCCTCGTCGGTTTCAACTCAATGCCAGAATGACCAGTTGGCAAGATAATTCTGCCAGTCAAGGCAGGAAGAATGATGAAACTGGTGGAATTTTGGGTATTGAAGGTCCCTTCCACCTACAACATAATCTTGGGAAGAGCATGGTTGCACGCCATGCGTTCGGTGGCATCAACCTACCATCTGGCATTACGGTTCCCCAATGAAATTGGAGTGATTGAAGAAGTCTTAGGAGACCAAATCATGTCGAAACAGTGCTTCGTCATGGTAAATGGTAGTCGGGCTGCAAAAGGGTTTGTACAGCTGGTGGAGGAGCCAGAAAGCAATGAACTGTTTGCAGATGTCGGCCAAGCAGCCGAACAGAAGACAGTGGAAGACTTGATAGAGGTAAGGATAGATGAAAAGAACCTAGAAAAGTTCTTTTTTCTCGGCTCATCTCTGTCCAGCACTGAGAGAATAGAGGTCATGGAATTTTTAACCTCTAAAATCGAAGTGTTTGCCTGGACACCGTACGACATGCTTAGCATTGACCCTAATTTAATCTGCCATCAACTTAATGTCCATCCAACTACCAGACTAATTATACAGCGAACTCGCCGATCGGCACTCCACTACGCAGAGATAGTGGCGGAGGAAGTGGGAAACTTGCCGGAGGCAGGAGCAATCAGAGAAGTACACTATCCCAGGTGGATCTCCAACATTGTAGTAGTGCCAAAAAAGAATGGCAAATGGTGCATTTGCATGGACTGCAAAACAGTTAACAAAGCATGCCTAAAAGACAGTTTTCCCCTACCACGAATAGACCAACTGATGGACCTGACAGCAGGGCATAACCAACTTAGCTTCCTTGATGCGTATCGTGGTTACCATAAGATCACTATGTATGAATCAGACCAGGAGGTCACGTCGTTTACAACACCCAGAGGACTATACTGTTATAAGGCCATGCCCCTTGGCCTAAAGAGCGCAGAAGCTACATTCCAACCGATGGTTACCAAAATGTTTGAATCATTGTTAGGCAGAACAATGGAGGCTTATATAGATGACATGGTGGTCAAAACTAGAGATGAGAAGAACCATCTCAAGGACTTACATGAAATGTTCCAAATTTTAAAAACCCACAAGTTATGCTTAAACGCATCTAAATGTGCATTCGACATAGGGTCAGGCAAATTCCTAGGCTTTCTAGTAACCAACCGGGGTATAGAAGCTGATCCCTCTCAAATTAAAGTCATCCAAGATCTTTAGAAGCCCAACACAGTCAAAGAAGTGCAGTATCTCACTGGCCTAGTAGCAGAGCTTAACCGATTCATAAGTCGGTCGTCAGACAGGTGTCGACCATTCTTCCAGGCACTAAAGGCCAAGTTTGAGTGAGATGATGAATGCGACTGCGCCTTGGAAAGCTTGAAAGACTACATGACCTCTTCTCCGTTGTTAGTAACCCTAGTACCAGGAGAAGAGCTCTTTTTGTACTTAGCAGTTTCACAGCATATAGTTAATGCAGTGTTGGTTAGAGCGGAGGGAATACAACACCTACCTATTTTTTATGTTAGCAAGACATTGCTAGGAACTGAAACAAGGTACCTGCCATTGGAAAAGCTGGCCTTAGCTTTGATGATCGCTTCATGAAAGTTGTCACACTATTTCCATGCCCACACCGTGATTGTCTTAACGGCTTTCCCGTTAAAAGCCTTGTTTGAGAGGGCGGATTTTTCTAGACGAATCTTGAAATGAGCAGTGGAGTTGGGGCAGTTCGATATTAAGTTTCAACCAAGAACCGCAATAAAAGCCCAAGCTTTGGCAGACTTTGTGGCCGAGTTCATGCCAGGAAGTCATCATGTTTGCCTGATCAACTTGACTGGAGCAACCAAAAGAAAGAGAAAAAGTGTCGTAAGAATTGCGCAACCCCCCAAGCAGGACACCTAACTGCATAACAAGCCATTCAGGCTTGAGAAAAGGAAAGAAGGAACAAACCACAACACTGTCAGCAAGGACTCACCAGAAAGTAAAGACTTGAGACAGTCAGACAATGAAGATCAAAACCCAACAGCAGACATCGACCTGGAAGAAGACATCAGCAACACCCCTGATCCCAAGACATCATTCTATCTCTCTACTTGTTGGAAGCTATTCGTCGGAGAAATATGGAAACTCTTCATGGATAGAGCATCCAATAGGCACGGTGTAGGACTTGGCATAATTCTCATCTCACCGAATGGCCTAACAATTGAATAGGTAGTGAACCTTGGCTTCCCAGCATCCAACAATGAGGTGGAGTATGAATCATTACTAGCAGGTTTAAAATTAATACTTTACATGAAGGCCACCGAACTGATAGTGTATAGTGACTCCCAGCTGGTAGTCAACCAAATTTCAGGTGACTACGAGGCAAAGGATGATAGGATGGCTAAATACCAAGAGTTGGTCAGAAATGAGATCACGAAGTTCGAAGTAGTCTGGATAGAGCAAATCGGCTGAGAAGAAAACAGTAGAGTGGATGAGCTGGCCGATTTTGCGTCAATGGATGATACATCTATCCCACACCCGTTGCTGATTGACTTCCTACCC